>NC_090826.1:103834498-104438195 GCF_028021215.1 Eschrichtius robustus
TATGCTGTCTACAAGAGACCCACTTCAGACGTCGGGACACATACAGACTGAAAATGAGGGGATGGAAAAAGATATTCCATGCAAATGGAAATCAAAGGAAAGCTGGAGTAGCAATACTCATATCAGATAAAATAGACTTTAAAACAAAGAACGTTATAAGAGAGAAGGAAGGACACTACATAATGATCAAGGGGTCAATCCAAGAAGAAGATATAACAATTATAAATATATATGCACCCAACATAGGAGCAACTCAATACCTAAGGCAACTGCTAACAGCTATAAAAGAGGAAATCGACAGTAACACAATAATAGTGGGGGACTTTGACACCTCACTTACACCAATGGACAGATCATCCAAACAGAAAAGTAATAAGGAAAAACAAGCTGTAAATGACACAATAGACCACACAGATTTAATTGATATTTATAGGACATTCCAACCAAAACCAGCAGATTACACTTTCTTCTCAAGTGCATGTGGAACATTCTCCAGGACAGATCACATCATGGGTCACAAATCAAGCCTCAGTAAACTTAAGAAAATTCAAATCATATCAAGCATCTTTTCTGACCACAATGCTACGAGATTAAAAATCAATTGCAGGGAAAAGAACGTAAAAAACACAAACACATGGAGGCTAAACAATACGTTACTAAACAACCAAGAGATCACTAAAGAAATCAAAGAGGAAATCAAAAAAAACTAGAGACAAATTACAACGAAAACACAATGATCCAAAACCTATGGGATGCAGCAAAAGCAGTTCTAAGAGGTAAGTTTATAGCAATACAAGCCTACCTCAAGAAACAAGAAAAATCTCAAATAAACAATCCAACCTTACATCTAAAGGAACTAGAGAAAGAAGAACAAGCAAAACCTGAAGTCAGTAGAAGGGAAGAAATAATAGAGACCAGAGCAGAAATAAATGAAATAGAAACAAAGAAAACAATAGCAAAGATCAATAAAACTAAAAGCTGGTTCTTTGAGAAGATAAACAAAATTGATAAACCGTTAGCCAGACTCATCACGAAAAAGAGGGAGAGGACTCAAATCAATAAAATTAGAAATGAAAAAGGAGAAGTTACCACAGACACTGCAGAAATGCAAAGCATCCTAAGAGACTACTACATGGAACTCTGTGCCAATAAAATGGACAACCTGGAAGAAATGGACAAATTCTTAGAAAGGTATAACCTTCCAAGACTGAACCAGGAAGAAACAGAAAATATGAACAGACCAATCACAAGTAATGAAATTGAAACTGTGATTAAAAATCCTCCAACAAACAAAAGTCCGGGACCACATGGCTTCACACGTGAATTCTATCAAACATTTATAGACGAGCTAACACCCATCCTTCTCAAACTCTCCCAAAAAACTGCAGAGGAAGGAACACTCCCAAACTCATTCTATGAGGCCACCATCACCCTGATACCAAAACCAGACAAAGATACTATAAAAAAAGAAAATTACAGACCAATACCACTGATGAATATAGATGCAAAAACCCTCAACAAAATTCTAGCAAACAGAATCCAACCACACATTAAAAGGATCATACACCATGATCAAGTGGGATTTATCCCAGGGATGCAAAGATTCTTCAATATACGCAAAGCAATCAATGTGATACACTATATTAACAAATTGAAGAATAAAAACCACATGATCATCTCAATAGATTCAGAAAAAGCTTTTGACAAAATTCAGCACCGATTTATGATAAAAACTCTCCAGAAAGTGGGCACAGAGGGAACCTACCTCAACCAAATAAAGCCCATATACGAGAAACCCACAGCCAACATCATTCTCAATAGTGAAAAACTGAAAGCATTTCCTCTAAGACCAGGAACAAGACAAGGATGTCCACTTTCACCACTATTATTCAACATAGTTTTGGAAGTCCTAGCCATAGCAATCAGAAGAAAAAGAAATAAAAGGACTAGAAATTGGAAAAGAAGAAGTAAAACTGTCACTGTTTACAGATGACATGTTACTATACATAGAGAATCCTAAAGATGCCACCAGAAAACTACTAGAGCTAATCAATGAATTTGGTAAAGTTGCAGGATACAAAATTAATGCACAGAAATCTCTTGCATTCCTATACGCTGATGAAAAATCTGAAAGGGAAATTAAGGAAACACTCCCATTTACCATTGCAACAAAAAGAATAAAATACCTACGAATAAACCTACTTAGGGAGAAAAAAGACCTGTATGCAGAAAACTATAAGACACTGATGAAAGAAATTAAAGATGATACCAACAGATGGAGAGTCTTGGATTGGAAGAATCAATATTGTGAAAATGACTATACTACCCAAAGCAATGTACAGATTCAATGCAATTCCTATCATATTACCAATGGCATTTTTTATGGAACTAGAACAAAAAATCTTAAAATTTGTATGGCGACACAAAAGACCCCAAATAGCCAAAGCAGTCTGGAGGGAAAAAAACGGAGCTGGAGGAATCCGACTCCCTGACTTCAGACTATAATATAAAGCTACAGTAATCAAGACAATATGGTACTGGCACAAAAACAGAAACATAGGTCAATGCAACAAGATAGAAAGCCCAGAGATAAACACACGCACCTATGGTCAACTAATCTATGACAAAGGAGGCAAGGATATACAATGGAGAAAAGACAGTCTCTTCAATAAGTGGTGCTGGGAAAACTGGACAGCTACATGTAAAAGAATGAAATTAGAACACTCCCTAACACCATACACAAAAATGAACTCAAAATGGATTAGAGACCTAAATGTAAGACTGGACACTATAAAACTCATAGAGGAAAACATAGGAAGAACACTCTTTGACATAAATCACAACAAGATATTTTTTGATCCACCTCCTAGAGTAATGGAAATAAAAACAAAAATAAACAAATGGGACCTAATGAAACTTCAAAGCTTTTGCACAGCAAAGGAAACTACAGACAAGACGAAAAGACAACCCTCAGAATGGGAGAAAATATTTGCAAATTTAGCAACTGACAAAGGATTAATCTCCAAAATTTACAAGCAGCTCATGCAGCTCAATATTAAAAAAAAAACACAACCCAATCCAAAAATGGGCAGAAGATCTAAATAGACATTTCTCCAAAGAAGACATACAGATGGCCAAGAAGCACATGAAAAACTGCTCAACATCACTAATTATTAGAGAAATGCAAATCAAAACTACAATGAGGTATCACCTCACACCGGTCAGAATGCTCATCATCACAAAATCTACAAACAATAAATGCTGGAGAGGGTGTGGAGAAAAGGGAACCCTCTTGCACTGTTGGTGGGAATGTAAATTGATACAGCCACTATGGAGAACAGTATGGAGGTTCCTTTAAAACCTAAAATGGAATTACCATATGACCCAGCAATCCCACTACTGGGCATATACCCAGAGAAAACCATAATTCAAAAAGACACATGCACCCCAATGTTCATTGCAACACTGTTTACAGTAGCCAGGTCATGAAAGCAACCTAAATGCCCATTGACAGATGAATGGATAAAGAAGGTGTGGTACATATATACAATGGAATATTACTCAGCCATAAAAAGGAATGAAATTGGGTCATTTGTGGAGACGTGGATGGATCTAGAGACTGTCATACAGAGTGAAGTAATTCAGAAAGAGAAAAAAAATATCATATATGAACGCATATATGTGGAACCTAGAAAAATGGTACAGATCAACTGGTTTGCAGGGCGGAAATAGAGACACAGATGTAGAGAACAAACGTATGGACACCAAGGGTGGAAAGTGGCGGTGGGGTGGTGTGATGAACTGGGAGATTGGGATTGACATATATACACTAATATGTATAAAATGGATAACTAATAAGAACCTGCTGTATAAAAAAATAAATTAAATAAAATTCAAAAATTCAAAAAAAGTTTTACATTTATGCCTGTTAAATTTAACTTCATTAGTTTTTGCCAATTACTACAACATATCAACAGATTTTTGAATTTTGACTTTCCTAATGTACTGTGTGATTCATGGTTTTGATGTCACTAACTAAGGCATTGGAAATGACAGACCCAAAGGCAAAAGCTTGAAGAGGTTTATGTGCCAAAACGTATGCACTGGAATAGCATCAAAATAGCATCATCCATGATATTTTCAAGCTGGTAATAGCCCAAATGTCCATTGGTTGTACAATGGACAAATTAATCATGGTATACTTACAGATGGAGTACTATACAGGAACAAACATGAATGAACTGCACTAGTGTGATTACTTGAATAAATCTTGCAAACACGGTGTTAAGAAGCCAGACACAAAAGAATACATACTCTATGTTTATAAAGTTAGAAACAGACAAAGCCGGGTTTGAGCCCTGGTCCGGGACGATCCCACGTGCCGCGGAGCAACTAAGCCCGTGCGCCACAACTACTGAAGCCCGCATGCCTAGAGACCATGCTCTGCAACAGGAGAAGCCACCGCAATGAGAAGCCCATGCACCGCAATGAAGAGTAGCCCAGCCCCGCTCACCACAACTAGGGAAAGCCCACGTGGAGCAACAACGACCCAACACAGCCAATCAATCAATCAATCAATCAATCAATAAACAAATACAGGCAAATCCAATTTATGATGCTAGGTATCAATATACTTGTTATCTTTAGGGAGGAGTTAGTGATTGGGAAATTGTGTGAGGTGGGCCCTCGAGATGCTGATGGATGCTTCATTCGTAGACCCAGATGATTACATGGGTGAGCTTACTTGGTGATAATTCATCAAGCTGTACACTTAAGGACTGTGAATTTTTCTGCATGTATCTTAGGCTTCAATAAAAAGTTAATTAAAAAAAATAGTGATAGGAATAATGAACTCAAAGGACTTCCCTGGTGGTCCAGTTGTTAAGACTCTGTCTTTCCAATGCAGGGGGCATGGGTTTGATCCCTGGTCAGGGAACTAATACCCCACGTGCTGTGCGGTGTGGCCAAAAATATTTTTAAAATTAAAAAAATTTTTAAAAAGAATAATGAACTCAAGAGCTCACAGTGATGTTATCAATTATATTTAAATCAGTTAAAAATAGTAATACAGGATTGGAGCTAGACTGAGGTGGTAGATAGTGAGTTCAGTTTGAATATATTGAAACTGAAGTGTTGGGAGGATGTGCAGTTGAAAATGTTCAGCAAATAGTTTTATATATGGGTCCAGGGCTCCAGGGAGAGAGCTGGGCCAGAGAGTGATATTTAGGAGTCATAAGCATATTGATAGTAATTGAAACCATGGGAGTGGATGAGATTATTCACAGACAAGCACAAAGCAATGTGATGAGAGAAGTTTGGAAGATTACCAAGACTTAGAGAAAGAAAGCTCATGATGGAGGTGAAGACATCCAGAGAGAGAGAGAAGATTTAAGAGAGGGCAGTGGCAGGAAAACCAGGGGAGGAAGAAACTTTTCAGAGGAGGCGACGGCCAACAGGGTCAAATGCCAGAGACAGAAAAGGGTAGATAGGGACGAAGAGGTCTCCATCAGGTGTAAGAGCTTGGTCAAAAGTGACTTTGGTGAGCGTAGAATCAGTGGCATCATCAGATCTGAGATGGGTTGTCTACAAGGTTTATCATCTAGGAAGATGGCAGAGTTTGGAGAAGAGAGGAAAAAATTAAATTAAGCTGGATGCCAAAGTATTCAATGAAGGAAACATTCTATGAAGTGGTTGAGAGAGTCCTTTTATGATGAGGGTAGTTCTGCTTGAAACTGAAAAACAGACAACAGCTCTCTCCACTTGGCTGCCTAAGCTTTACCTCTTGCAGTCTGAATGGTTGTCTTTGTACCCAGTTATCCTTGTGTCCTCGGGCAGCAAAGTACTCTCATCTCCCACCCCGTCTGACAACTTTCCCTGCCCACTTGTTGTCCAATAACTCTACATTCTGGCTATTCACAATCTTTTTCTAAACTAAACATTTTCCTCCTCCAGCCCCAAACTTCAGATTCCTCTTGGACTTTCTGTTATATTCTAAAGCCAAATCCAGTTTCTCTCTCCTGGGGGAGATTAAGGTATGTTTTATTGACTTATGAACATATCAACTACACAGCAGAAGTCTGAAGAGAGAGAAGCTGTCCCAGACTCATGGGAAAATTGGGATTCTTGATTGGTCATTGAGGTCCTGACTCCAGACGTGTACTGTGTGCCCATAACCACCATGCTCATAGGTTCCTGTGTTCATGGAACTTATCCTGTCACGTGAATAGAACGTGAATGGGTGGGTGTACAGAAGGAATGGGGATCAATGTTTTAGTCCTTTCCCCTAAGGCTTTGATTTTATCCTCCACCTTCTGAGCAAAAGAAAAACAATCCCCAAAACCACTTCTCACTTCCTCTTTTACTTGGTTACCGTGTTCTCTTTCCATTCCTCCTTTTGGGGTTCACTTCAGTAGGTGGCACAAGCTAGATTGAGAATTCAGTGAATCAGAGTGTGGGAAAAGCCTAGGACAATGTCTAACATGCCCCACATGTTGGTTTCCTTTCTCCTGAAGTGGAAAAGCTGGCATTAGGTTCTGTCCAGTCAGTTCCCTTGGGCATATCTTTCTAACTTTGGGGCTCATTCCAATAAATGTTTGACTTAATTAAAGAAGCATTTATAACCTGTCTATGAAACAGAAACAGAATCATGGACATGGACAATAGACTGGTGGTTGCCAAGGGGGAGGGAGGTGGGAGAGGGATGGAGTGGGAGTTTGGGGTTAGCAGATGCCAACTATTATATATAGAATAGATAAAACAACAAGGTCCTACTGTACAGCACAGGGAACTATATTCAATATCCTGTGATAAACCATAATGGAAAAGAATATGAAAAAGAACACAGATAGGTATAACTCAGTCACTTTGCTATACAGCAGTAATTAACACAACATTGTAAATAAAAAAAAAGAAGCATTTATAAAGCACCTATTGTGTATACACAGCAACATGGGAAATACACAGAAGCAAGTATAATAGGCTGAATAATGTCCCCCAAAGATAACAGGAACTGGTAATATTACCTTATTTGGAAAAAGGGTCTTGGCAGATGTGGTTAAATTAAGGATCTTGAGAGGAGGAACTTATCCTGCATTATCTGGGTGGATCATAAATGCAATTATATGTATCTTTATATTAATACCTCTACATGCTTATACAGGGAGGATGAGGAAGATTAGACACGTACACACAGAGGACAAGGCAATGTGAAGACATAGCAGAGAGATTTGAAGATACTGGCCTTGAAAACTGGATGATGCAACCGCAAGCCAAGGAACGCTGCCAACCACCGGAAGCTGGAAGAGGCAAGGAACAGATTCTCCCTGAGAGCCTCGGGAGGAAACACGGCCCTGCAAACACCTTGATTTTGGTCCAGTGCTACTGATTTCAGACTTCTGGCTCCAGAACTGTGAGAGAATAAGTTTCTATTGCTTTAAGTCACCAAGTTTGTAATACTGTGTTACAGCAGCCACAGGAACTAATACATCTAATAACAGACTGGTTAACAGCCCAACAATCTGGAACAGAGACAAGAATGGGGTGTGCTGACTTAAACACACACACACAAATAAAACCAACAATACAGGGTGACGGGGTGAAATCTAATGTTGAAATGCATTAGTATCTTATGGTGTCGATGGCTTAGTTCCTGTGGAATCGTTGGTGGTCTTTCAATGCCTCTAACTCAGCACTGAAAGCTTACCTCACACATGACATCACTTGTAGTGACAAGACCCAGCACAGGACCAAGCAGAGCCTCAAGCTTAACAAAGACAGGAGTTGTGTTGGGGATCTGGGAAGGAAATCATTCTCAGAAATATTGCTGAGGCTGGAACTCTTGTCAGGAGTGAACAGAGAAGGAGTAAAACTGACTTTTTGTTTGAAGTGCCCAGCTGGATAATGTGCAGGTCCAACGGCCTAGGGTAGAGCTGGAGGTTACCCAGCAACAGAGAGGCAAGTGGGCTCCGGGGGAGTGACCTGGAGACTGAGGAATCCCGCTGAATGCTGGCAGGTCGTAGCTCTCTAGTTACCATCAGAGCCCTGAGGATAGCGATGATTTATTGCATCTTTAAAAGGTAAATATTATTTAATTGTAGAAAGGAAAGACTTGATTGAATTTCATTGACACTATCAATAAGAACATGAGAAATGTTACCCTAGGTGATGAGAATGAATAAATTCTCTCAGCATCACTGACCAAGATGACCAACAGAGGTACCCATAGAGGTTTGTGGGTGGACACTCTCAAAAGGTTGGGGATACGTACTTCTCCCCCCAGACGCCTCTACCTCCCCTAAAGAATGATCCGTTGTTAATACCATTAGCATCCACTCATCTTGTGATCCTTTGATTCGCGGATTTAGGACAAGGACTCTGGCTAATGCATTTTCTGCTTAGATGTTGGAAAAGGCAAGGCTTCCATTCAGAACTCAGGAATGGTCCGTGGTACCTTCATAACGTACTTCAAGCAGTCCCAGATTGAGGTCCCTCTTAGCGCAAGCCTTGTCTCCATGACAGCTTATTTCCTGTTGCCCTCTGCTATTGAGAACAACGTGAGCTGTTCCAGTGACCAGTATATTATACCACCTCTGCTTGTGATCGCGTAGCTTGAATTAACCTTCCTGTGATTTAGAACCTGATGGGTCTGAATTTCATTATAGATATTGACTTCCACGCTCTTCTTCTCTGCTGGGGCACAGGGATTCACTTGGAGGGATGCTGTAATTACTATGTGGATTGCTTTCCTATCATTTGATTGAAACTTCAGGAAGAAGGAAGGTCATTAATGTAACTTCTTCTTCAATTTCTCATTTTAGGAAATCTGGAAGCAGAGCCAGGCATAATTCAGCCCACTGAGCCACTCTCCTTGGAAAGCATAAACAGAGCACAGAAGTTAGTTCTGAAATGGATTGTAACCACGAGTCAGAGAAATTCTCAAAAGACCCATTTCTTGGAAAGAAATTTGCCAAATGCAGCAGGATCCACAGCCGCTCTGTAGGGTCTGTATTCCCCAGGGGACTGTTCTCACAACCCCACCTGCTTTGTCATCCAGCCAGGGGTGGCAAGTAGAGGGAGGCCTTTCTCCATCTCATGGCCGGTGTGAGGGTGGGCACTGCGGAGGCGAGTTCATGGGTCACCCTATGGTTCTCTTTAGAAAGAGAGCTGCAGGGGGCTTCCCTGGCGGCGCAGTGGTTGAGAATCTGCCTGCCAATGCAGGGGACGCGGGTTCGAGCCCTGGTCTGGGAGGATCCCACATGCCGCGGAGCAACTCGGCCCGTGAGCCACAGTTACTGAGCCTGCGCGTCTGGAGCCTGTGCTCCGCAACAAGAGAGGCCGCGATAGTGAGAGGCCCGTGCACCGCGATGAAGAGGGGCCCCCACTTGCCACAACTAGAGAAAGCCCTCGCGCAGAAACGAAGACCCGACACAGCCATACATACATACATACATACATACATACATACATAAAAAAAAGAATGTAAGCAGACAAGAACCTCATTAAAATATTAAAAGAAAGAGAGCTGCAGTTTGTGTCAGACCCACGAGGAGGAAAACGTGCATTTCCAATGCACTGTCCATGCCCTTCTGTCCCCAAAGCCCACTCAGCGTCAGCCACTAACAGTAAGTCAAGTCTGTAGAAGGCAAGAGATTTGTCAGGCCAAATTCTCCACTGCAGCTTTTGGTCACAGTACACTGAAGTGGGCATGGCACTGTGATTTCACTTCATTCTCCTCACCCAAGCAATATACCAAGGATGATATTAAGGACATTTACTGAAATATCAAGATAGAAAGAGATCAGAAAGAATTGAGATATCCAATAACAAAAACTGGTTAAATAGAGTGCATCTACGTAATGGGATACCATATAGCCAGTAAAAAAGAAAGAAGTTGGTTAACATACACTGATATCAAGTTACTTCAAAATACATTAAGTGAAAAAAGCAGGGTGCAGAAAGTATGTATAACAGGAACATTTTATGTAAATACTATACATCCTAGTACATTCATACAATTTTTTCTAGAATGTTCAAGAAAGTGTCAACAGTGGTTTCTTTTGGTGAGATAGAGATTTTTACTTTTATTTCTTTCTTTATATTTTTTTAATACTAAGTATACATTGCTCTTAACTTTATAACATTTTCCCCAAGTTTTCCTGGCCATCCCTCAGAGGATCTTTCCAGACTCTTCCTCTTGAGTACAGGGTGACCTTCTAGGGTTGTACACAAGCACCCAGCCCAGGGGACAAGTAGGGGCTGAAATTCAGCCTGAGGTGTCGTTGCCTGGCTGTGAATCCCGGCACCAGGTTACATACACACAGAGGCCCATCTTTTCCTAAGTCCCAAAATGCCACCATACGGGCTGGTGCACACAGCTCTTCATTTTACCTTTCACTGCTGGCAACTCTTTATTTGTCACACAGTTTGATTTGGTTCTTGCTCCTAACCTGTCCCCCTCAACTTCAGACCATCCTTCACATCCTAGTCTCCTACCCCCTAGTCTAGGGCTCAGTCCAACTCCAGGCCCACCCACTGCCATGCCCAGCCCTGAACTCAAGCAGCATTCAGGGCTATAAAACTAGCTATGTGCACAGAACTTTCTAGGGAGAAAGTTACCTCAAGCACAGGTATGCCCAGGCACATTGAGAATTGGGGGTCTGGAGCTCAGGTGGGACCGTGTGTGGCAGGCAGGTGTATGCATGTGAGGACAGCAGAAGGGCTTGGGAGTGGCAGAAACATTGCTGGGGCCATCTGCGGGCTTCGAGCAGCTTGGCTGGGTGGCCTCTTGACTCACCTGAAATAAAGTCAGGCGAACATATTCATGTTGCCCCAACTTCTGCATGTGAATGTGCCAATATTTATCACTCACAAAGAGTCAGCTCTTAATCATCCACACAAATGGCAGTGAGCACTGGCACTTATCATTCAAAATAGCAGATGATCACAAAATTAGGGCTTTGGAGAGCTCTCCTTGGAATGTAATTGGTGATTCTTTTTAATGTAGATTTTTTTCCAGCATAGATCTGCTTGAATTACAATTAACTTGTGTTCTCTGTTTCATATCTACTGAATATAGTAGGACTGAAGGAAGATAGAGCAAAACTACCAGAGATTAAATAAATTAACCAGAGATTAAAGATTTGTTTTGGATGATCAGCATGGAAGGGCTGAGTTCACTCTATTTAAAAACATACTTAGGTTTCTCTCTCTGTTATAACATAGCAGCCTTTCTGCAAAACTAAATATTCAACCCAAGGCCAAAGAAGCATTTCTTCAAGATGTTTTCTTATCTTTAATAAAATTCTTTTGTGTGTGTGGTATTAGCAAATATGATTTTATAAAGCATCCAAAACCTTCTCTTATTTTAGTAGTAATCACTTGAATCTCTAATAAGTCAGCTTCAACCCACTTTCTCTGGTCTAACCTTCAGAGGGAAGCATCGCTAGCTTATGAACTTTTAGGATGTTGGCACTAGATACCACTAAGTAAGGCTTGCTGCATTGTCATTAACTACAAACATAAACGGAACTTCACATTTTGCCTGTAGATTTTCAGGCTTAAGGTTATCAGGAGAATGGGGTTTTCCAATACATTGATTACGTGCTCTATCTGTGTGTGTGTATGTGTGTATACTCATCTTTTGTGATAGTTATACCTGATATATAGAATATGGGCACATTTTATCAGGTAACATAGCCACAGACCAATACTGTTCCTCACATGACAGAATTAAATTCACATATTAATGAATGGCACTATCAATATGACCCGTCCTCTAAAAAGTATAAAATAGATCATTGCTTTCTACAACTATCAGAGTATTGAGAAGCAGTAAGTTTTCCTTCTTTCTCTTTCATATTTTCATGGGGTCTCTACTGCCCCACACCCAGCAGTCTATTTACTACAAGTGACCCCAGAGTTTATACCTCGGGAAGGGATAAGCAGTGTCAGCCTAGCCCATATACAGGCCCGTGACTCAAATACAAGCTGCAGCTTGGGGCTCACCAGATGAATTGGTCAGGAGAGAAATGTCAATTTGAGCAGATGTGTTTTCTGTTTTTATAATACAGCTTAGAGAAATGGAATGGTTGTTACAGTGTAGGAGTTTTAGCGAGAGTTTTAAATTCAATAGAGAAGGAACCAAGAGGCACATAAACAAGCAAGGAATGAGAAAGGCATTGCAGAATTTAGCAAGAAACTGATGCTTCCCCCTCATCCTTTACTAAAAAAATTTTTAAGAAGCAGTGATAATAGCTCCAATTGCTACCAGCAAATGCCATGCAGAGATGACCAGAGTTGTTGTTTTGATTAGAGGAGCCTGGCTTGTAAGCAGCTTACTGTTTCATGCTTGAGAGTAAGAATGGCCAAGTCAGGTTTGTCTGGGTTTACAGGCAGAATTGGCCACTTACTGGCTAGGTGACCTTGGACAAGAGGTCCATTTCCTTACCTATAAAATGGGGTTAATAATAGCACCTATCTAATAAGGTGTCTAAGAGGATTATGGCTAATAATACATGTAAGGGGTTTTGCATAGCACCTAACACATAGAAAGTGCTCAATAAAAATTTACTCATCAATATGCGTAGGTATTTGAAGACAGTATGTTCTCTTAAGTAGGCTAATCCACCCTGAATCTTTTTCAACAAATGCTCTCTTCCTAGAATATATACAAGTAAACGCCAATCAAGCCCAGGTGAAATGATCATAAACTCCAAATTAGTGGTGGCTTACATAAATGTGGTGTCGCTGTTTTCTATTATCTGTGTTAATACTTCCCTCCATTTGTATAGCTAATTGAGAGCTGAATGTAGTCTCCATAAAATGTTAGCGCTGTAATGCCCAAGTGGAACTTATTTAAGGAACAATTATGGCTAGAAAATGGTCTGTAAAAATAGCTCCCGTCCTTGCATCACATTGCTTGTTCCCAGCGGTGCCTTCAAGCCTTTCTGACAAACAAGCCTGCCCTCCTGCAGACCCAGGAGTCTATTCTGCTTCACACGCCCCAACAAAACTGCCAGCTGAGGTCTAATTGCAGAACCTTCATTACCAGGGATGATTGATACTATAAAAAGAACGCAGCTGAATTTTTCACATCCTGCTGGGTGAGCACAAGGGCGGCTTTCCTGTTCCTGCGCCCCGCCCCCCTCCCCCCACCCCCCACCCCCCACCCCAGCAGTTATCCCTGGTACCTGTGTGGTCTGGTCTCTGCAGGAAGCTCCTAGCAGTTGACAAATGTTACCTCCCTTCTGCTCGGATCCTCCCTCCGCAGAAGGCGGGCTGATGACCATGATAGATAAGCCTGGCCTTCCTTCACAGCTGCAGACAGGGTCTTCATTTCTTAACCTCCCCACTTAAGTATCTTGCTTAAGGTCACCTGGAACTGTGAGACCAGAGGAAGATGAGACATTTCTCCTGTCCCCGTAGGCCTTTGTGACAGTGTATCGGTGACTCTATCTGTAAATCAGCCTTTTCCAGTTACATTCTTTCTGTTAGTCCATCAACAAGCATGTGTAAAGCTCCTACTCAGTGTTCAGTACTGAGTTAATGACAGTGAAGGGAGATATTCAGAAGCAAGAGGACACTAAGGAATTTAAAATCTAGTTGGAAGGCAGAATTAGGCAGGACTGCTCCTGCTTCTATAGCTAATAACTTTAAGAAGAGAGTGATTTATGCAAATTTTATATGAAATTTATGAAAAACCTTTTTTCCATCTGTGTGTGTGTGTGTGTGTCTGAGAGAGAGTGGGAAGGAGAGAGAGGACAGAGCACATCTATCTGTATATCTCGAAACAAAAAGACAGAAAAAGAAACTTCTGGAAGGATGTTCACCAAATAAGTTGCATCTCTAAGACCTGCGTAGCAAAGTGCCTCAGAGTGTAGTCTCTGAAGACACAAGGTACATTTACATCCCAATTCTGCCACTGACTGTGTTATCTTGTCCATGTTATATTTAGCCACTCTGAGTTTCAGTTTTCTTAAAGCGGGATAGTAATTGTTGTATCTCATAGGGTTCTCATCAGGATTAACTAGAGCATTGTGTGGTGCCTGGTGCCTGGCATTTAAATATAAGTGCTCAATAAATGTAACTTACAGTGATAAGCTATTGAAAGAGAAGAGGATGGGAGGGGAAGCCTTAGAAAAGGCAAGACTTGAAAGGGTCTCTGGAGAACAATGAAGATTTGGCTAGCTAGAAGGGAAGGCTGGGTGGGGGGGGGGGGTGTTTTCAGGGTTAGGGAAACATTCTGAGCAGAGGCAGAGGCAGGAAGGAGCCTTATTTGTTCTCCAAGAAAGAGAAGGCTTGTGTGAAGTGAGAAACAATGTTGCATAAGAAGGGGACCCGAGATAGTGGAGGGCCTCAGGGATTTTGGATGCTGTCCAATAGGGAAAATAAAGCTCTTAAATGTATTTGAGCCACAAAGAATCTCATCAGTTTAGTGTGTCAGAAAATCACCCTGTCATTGAGATGAAAAAGTGAAGTTAGAAGAGGAATAGAGGCAAGATGGTGGCTAAGACGATGTGATTTTTAATTTTCCTTACTCCCCCCAACAAAAATAGGGATGACCACTAAGATAGCAAAACTGCCAGACTGGAAGGCAGCAGAGGGAAGACAGTTCTAAGAGCCAGAAAACCTAGAGATTACTATTAAGTACTCACCTTCACAAGGAGGGGATTTCATAAAGGTGTAGGTTTGACAGACCCAGCTGAGACTGTAAGGGGGGGCTTTCAGGCTCCAAACGGTGGTATAGTTGGCATGTAGCCAACTCCCCTTGAGAGGAAGAGTCAAAGCAAAGAACACTTTTCTACAAGATTTCAAAAGAGAAGTGCTCTGAATGGGTCATTGCCCGCCCCAACATTACTGAGAGACAGGAAAATAGAATGTCAGGCCAACAGAGGGTCGGTGCATTAATGTTATGTGAGTCTAGAAGCCTCGTGTGAGGAGGAGGAAATGGATGGCCATGGGAGCAAAGGTTAGACCAAGGTGTCCCTTCCTCCTGCCTTCCTGTCAAGTAAAACTCTTGATAAAAAACAAAGAAACAAACAAAAACAGTGCCAAGGACAGAAGTATGGGGACTCAGGCTATGCGGACAAGATCGTCTTATGAGGAGGCAGCAATGGGAGATGGTCAAACCCAGACTCTGATCTATTGATTCTATTCCCTGGGGGGGCCATCTCTATCCTCCTTTAAATCAGCAGGAATGACACAAATAAGAGGCTGAGTTGAGGCTTCTCTCCACTAAGGGCACATAAACAGCCAAATAGCTGACACCTAGAAGCCAAAATGAAATTGCAGAGAAAAGTACCCTGATAGCTGAGGAATGCAGCCATTAATAAAAGGAAGGTAATAAACTGAATTATTCACACTAGATGGGATAGACGGATTTTAAAAATTGAAATAGGTATAATATATACAATCAAAGAGGGACAAATAGTATATTAACATGAATATAACAATTTTTTAAAAGATCAAATAAAAATAGTAGGTAGGAAAAATATAACAGTTTAATTAAGGAATTCAAAGAGACAAAAAACAGAATGGATACAAACAAATTTGAACCAGTGAACAAAAGATTAGGTTGAGGAACTATCTCACAAGGCATCAGGAAGAAATCAAGTGAGGAAAAATAAACTAGAAAAGGTAAGAATAATGAAAGCAAAAAGTAGGGACTTCAACAGGAGTTCCAGAAGGAAAGAAAAAAGTAAACAGAGGGAGACGTGGTAGACTGTAGCACTATGCGGTCTCCAATGAGCCATACCTCTCACAATGTAGAGTTAGGCCCCCCTCTCACACTGATGCTGAGCTTGATCATGGGCTTTACTTTGACCAATGGGATATCAATAAAGCAAGTAGAGATGTAAGTACATGTGCTGGGGGCACATGTGATCATGTGAATTACCCTGACTACTTTGACTAATGTAACATCGGTAAACTTGAAGCAAGCAGAGACTTAAGAAGCACTTGTGTACATTGTCCTGACCGTGTGAGGAAGCCTAGTCTAGCCTCCTTGAGGATGAAGGACTCCATGATGAGAGAGGCCTAGTCATCCGAGCTGTCCGGTCCCCTGGATTCCCTTCAGCTGAAAGCAGACATAGGAGTTCGAGACATAGGAGACATAGGAGACATAGAACCGCCCAGACAACTCAGAACCTTAAGAAATCATTGTTGTTCTTTTAAGCCACTACGTTTTGGGGTAATTTATTATGCATGCAGCAATAGATAATTCATACAGGAGGTATAGATAAATAATGACCCAAAATTCCCAGGGTAAAAGATTTTAGACTGAAATAAAAAATATTTGAGACTGAAAGGCTGATACAGTGCAAAAAGGATAAGAAAAAAAATTATCATCTAAGATTTACAGTGGAATGTAGTAACTTCAAATTCCAAAAGGCAATTCTAAGAGCATGTAGAAAGAGAATATGTATCTTACAAAACAACATGAATTCACTTGACATCAGATTTCTAAATTGTGACCCTGAAATCAAGAAGTCAATGGAGTATTATTTTCAAGGAGAAAAAAAGGACTTCTAACATAGAGTTAAACTATCCCATTTAAACATGAGGATTCAATAAAGATATTCTTAGGTAAACAAGGCTACTGGAACTTTAACACACAAGACACACTGCTAAAAATATTCCTGGACCAAAAACTAATGAATTAAGTTAACAACTCAAAAAGTTAAATATAATAAATAAAAACAAATGTATTTAAACAAATATATATAATATATAAAAACAAATATATATAAAAAATATAATGAAGAAAAAAATCTTTTATTTGGAAAGATTTATAAGGTAGACAAACTTCTGGCAAGAGTGACGAGAAAAAAAAGTGAGATGATAAAATAAATAAAACAGAATAATGAGGAAAAAATACCTAAAGACACATCAAGGATCTTAAACATAATCAGAGTGTCATGAAGATCTATATGCTAATAAATTTGACAACATAGATGAAATGGCAGTTGGGGGACTCCTCAGGCAAAATTATTGAGGCAAGAAGAAATAGAAAATTGGGGGCAGCAGCGGAATAGGCCGGGGCAGGTCGCACTCGCTGCCTTCTCCCCTGAAGAGAGACGCGGGGGGAGGCGGGTGTGGAAAGCGGCTCTGCGCTCTCCCCATCGCTCCGCTCGCGCCCCAGCGTAGTGGGGGCCACACCCTCCCTGCAGCCGGCCCGGGATGGGGCGCGGGGCACGGTTGATGCTGGCTCAGGATGGATCAGACCTGTGAATTACCTAGAAGAAATTGTCTGCTGCCCTTTTCCAATCCAGTGAATTTAGATGCCCCTGAAGACAAGGACAGCCCTTTCCGTAATGGTGAATCCAATTTTTCTGAGCCACTTAATGGGTGTACTATGCAGTTACGAACTGCCAGTGAAAAATCCCAAAATGCTTATGGACAAGATTCTCCATCTTGTTACATTCCACTGCGGAGACTACAGGATTTGGCCTCCATGATCAATGCAGAGTATTTAAATGGTTCTGCTGATGGATCAGAATCCTTTCAGACCCTGAAAAAAGTGATTCAAGAGCTCAGTCGCCAATTGTTTGCACTTCCCTGAGTCCTGGTGGTCCAACAGCACTTGCTATGAAACAGGAACCCTCTTGTAATAAATCCCCTGAACTCCAGGTAAAAGTAACAAAGACTATCAAGAATGGCTTTCTGCACTTTGAGAATTTTACTTGTCTGGATGATGCAGATGTAGGTTCTGAAATGGACCCAGAAGAGCCAGGCATAGAGGATGAGAGTATAGAGGAGATCTTTGAGGAAACTCAGACCAATGCCACCTGCAATTATGAGCCTAAATCAGAGAATGGTGTAGACGTGGCCAGGGGAAATGAACAAGACAGCACACCAGACAGTAGACACGGTGCAGTCAAATCGCCATTCTTGCCATTAGCTCCTCAAACTGAAACACAGAAAAGTAAGCAAAGAAACGAAGTGGATGGCAGCAATGAAAAAGCAGCCCTTCTCCCAGCCCCCCTTTCACTAGGAGATACAACCATTACCATAGAAGAGCAATTAAACTCAATAAATTTATCTTTTCAGGATGATCCAGACTCCAGTACCAGTATATTAGGAAACATGCTAGAATTACCTGGAACTTCATCATCATCTACTTCACAGGAATTGCCATTTGTAAGCAGTTTTTGGTACAACTTAAATATATACATAAATGTATATATACAGGCAACTTAAAGGGAAACTATAAAAACCAATTATAACTAATTGGTTTTTGGTTGTTTATCAGTTCACAGATGAAAGCCTATTGCTAATGATAAGCTCTTTGGGGAAATTTTACTTTGATTTAAAAAATTTTCCTCTATTGTATGAGTTTGGTTCTTTTTTGATTTTTCCCAGTTAACTCTCCATTGAGGACTGGCTAAGAGTTAAACTTTTAAGGGCATTTGATCGAGTTCAGATTTAAATGTTCAAGATGGAGGTATACATTTGTTTAGCTTTTTCTTTTTTAGTGGGCTTGGCTTTGGTTTGCTGGTATTATGAGTACAGGTGAACCAGTTCATTACCTGGAGTCCTGTTTCTGCGTAAGGCATGGCTTATATTTTTAGTTGATGGGGTGACTTTTGCTGCAGGTTGAAATGCATTTTGGGTAAACATTCAGAGTAGCTAAGATGAGAAGGCCTTCCTGGACATCAGTCAGAATTTAAATTAGGCTAATTTTCCTGAACTACCTCTTGTACAGCATCCTATGCTTTAGGTAACTACCACCATCAGAGTAGGCTCTTGAACCTTTCCTAGTTTTAAATTTTGAAGTGTATATAAATGTGTGGTATGGGTGTATGTGTATAGAAATGGAAAAAAAATGTAATTTGAGTTACTCAGTAGTGCTACATACTACTGTTAGATTGTGGTAAATGCTAAAGTTTTTTAAAAGTTTGATCTTATGCAGAATTTTTTGACTATTCCTAGTTGGCTAAATGATCAGTTGACTTTTCTTAGCCTCAGTTTAATCACCTTTGAAATCTGATTGTTTTAACTTGGTTGTTAAAAGATTCCTTTCAGCTTTAAATATTTGATTCTGATTTTGTTTCTGTCCAGACACATTGTCATGGTCACCGGTAATGTCACCAAAGAGGATCCCATTTCCTCCCAACATACCTCTGAAATACTATGTAAAGATTTAATCAGAGAAAATTTTATGGTATGTGATGATAGTTTTGAGTGCATTAAACATTCATTTTACTGTAAAAAAGGAAAATAAGAAATAGAAAATTGGAATCAAACACTATAAATTAAAATAGTCATCAAAAGCTCTCTACCTAAACACACACACACACACACACACACACAAGTAAATTTTACCAAACTTTCAAGGAATGAATAGTCACTATCACCAAAGATGTTCCAGAAAACTTTTAAAGGTTAAAAACTCCCTAACTCATTTTATGAAGCATATAGGAACCAGGTTCCAAAACTGGATAAGAAGTACAACAAAGCATCTTCTATACCAGTAAGATCCAGCTGAAAAAATAATATAAGATACTATTTATAATAGCCAAAAAGCAATAAGGGAATCTAAGAATTAACCTAAGAAAAAAGAACTTGACCAAGAAAAAATTTAAACTCTATTAAATAACAAGTGAATTTGCATAAATGAAAAGATATGCCATGTTCATGGATGGGAAAATGCAAAATTATAAAGAAGTAATTCTTCCCCAAAACTATGTACCTAATATAATCTCAGTAGTACTTTCAAAATAATATTTTAAGATACTAAATGTTATATAGAATAAAGGTCTATAAGTAGTAAAGCAATTTTGAAAATAATGAATAAATGGCAAGAGGGAGGCATGAGAGGAGAGAAATAGGAGAGGGCTCACTATATCAGATATTAAGTTTATAATATAAAGCTGTAACAACACTATCAACAGATGAATGGATAAAGATGATGTGGTATATATACATACAATGGAATATTAGCCATAAAAAAGAATGAAATAATGCCGTTTGCAGTAACATGGATGGCCCTAGAGATTATCATACTAAGTGAAGTCAGACAGAGAAAGACAAATAACATATGATATCACTTATATGTGGAATCTAAAAAAATGATACAAATGAACTTATTTACAAAACAGAAACAGACTCACAGACATAGAAAACAAACTTAAGGTTACCAAAGAGGGAAGCGGGGGAGGGATAAATTGGGAGTTTGGGATTAACAGATACACACTACTATATATAAAATAGATAAGCAACAAGGACCTGCTGTATGGCACAGGGAACTATATTCAATATATTGTAACAACCCATAATGGAAAAGGATCTGAAAAAGAATAGATATATATGTGTGTGTGTGTATATATATATCTATTCAGTTATATATATAACTGAATCACTTTGCTGTATACCTGAAACTATCACAACATTGTAAATCAACTATACATCAATAAAAATAATAAAAAATAAGGCTGTAACAATAAAAATATTGATACACTGAAAAAAAAAAACTCAGTGAAGGTAGACTGGAAACAGTGGGATCAGTTGCAACCTTGGATGATTACAAAAGTGCAGGCAAAGAATGATGAGGCTTGGCATTATCCTGGTGGAAGAGCAGTGGGAACAGCACAGCAGGGGTGGGGTGGCTATGAGGTATATGTCATAAAAATGTCAGGAGGGATTTCTGACTGGATGGATATGGGGGTTAAGGAAAAGAGAAGATCGGGTTGTGTGGCAGGAGTTGAGCCTGGCTAGATAGACCAGGGATAGACTGTGTAGATCCTTTACAGGAAGTTAATCTCAGAAAGGTTAAGTTTAGGGGCAGCAGAGAGGATGATGAACCAGAATAGAAGGAGACCAGTTAGGCTAACTGGAGAAACACCCATTAAACTGTTACAATAGTCAGGTTGAAGGACTGAACTAAGACAGTGGGAATTGGCAGGGGAAAGGGGAATTAGAGACAGGAGATATTTAAAATGTTGAATCTGAGTGACTTGGTAGATTAGCTGAAAGTGGATGGTGAGGGAAGGGGGTGGTTCAAGGAAACTGAGTTGTCTAGCTTTGTTAGGAGGTAAGTGGCAGCAGCATTAACCAAGATAGGAAATTTGAGGTGCACTGTTTTTGCTAGAAATTAATCTGATTTTGAATATGTAAGTATGGATGCTTCCAATTACACATGTCCAGTGGGTAATTAGAAATGTAGGTTAGGGCTAAGGATGTAGAATTGAGAATCACCAGACTTTGGGAATGTAACTGAAGCCATGGATATGCCTAAGATTTCACAGAAAATCAATATGGAAGGTAAATGTCAGGTGGTCGAGTTCTCCAGGAGACTGTGGTCTAAAGGCGGAAATTAGTTCTGCCTTTCAGAGGTGCAGGGAAAAGTGAGAGTCACATTTGGCGACTGTCAGATCACATCTACTCTCTGTGGTGTGTTTTCCTCACTGACTGACAATCAGAACACAAAAAATATATGCAACACATCAAACAGACAAATCCACTCTGCATGGATCTGCCTAAATATTTAGACACAGCCAGGAAGTGACAGAAATTATTAAGAAATTGAAATTCCAATCACTAAAGGTGATCAGTGAAAGAGAAAACATCTCTCATTCCACCTTGACTGATGATCTCATTCATCATCAGACCAGTGGTTGATTTGTCACATCGAGAATGGGGAAAGGACAGTTCAACAAATGTGGAAGGTTCTCTATTTAACTGATTGTTTATACCTCATCCCTTAATTCTCCTTTGGTGAATTTTCTTCTTATGACGTCCCAACACGAAAGGGTAGACTGAGGAAGTGAGCAAAGGGCAGGGCATAGGTAGGGTTAAAAGGATATTAAATTTGGCATCAGTAGATTGAGCTCAAGTTCCAGCTCCACTGGTTACTACCTGTGTGACCCAGGCTCCCTGAACCTGTTCTTATCTATAACATAAGAATATTAATTCCTGACATACCTACCTCACAGGGCACATGAGAGTCAAGAGCTAATGGATGCCAGTTTTCGAATTGCATTCTTCTGGGTTCCAGGCTTCCTCAGTGGTCCCTCAGAAGTCACAACTCCAAGGGGAAGGGAGGGGAGGAATTACCCACAGGGGCAGGGCTCTGAAGTCTTCTGGTCTGGCTACACCAGAGCAGCTCCACTTTTATCTGCTTTATATCACGAGGTGCCAAAGGAGATTTTGTTTGAGACTATGTATCTACTGCTAAAAACATCCTTGAAACTCACTCATACATATGAAAGGTCCACACATAAACATGAACTATTATCATTAGAGGGTAAATTCACTGCCCTGGATAAATTTTGGATGAAAAAGAACATGTATCTGAAATTAGCTTTTTGGATTATCTGTGCTCTGCAATTCTGGTATCCTCTCTTGAACTTCATTATCAGATAATTAAGAGTTCACTGTGTGTGAATTTTTATTATAATAATTATAACTTGGCTCCTAGTACTACCCTGAATTACATCTCCTATAACACCCCTGACTTATTTATCCTGATTACATCTGTGGACGGGGTGCTGGGCAGCTGGGCAAGGACTGTTACCATCTTCCATTTTCCTGATTTAATCACGATTCCCCATCCTGCAGCCCAGGAATTGTTAGGAAGAGGCAGTGTCCCAGCCTTTCCTCACTGCAGAGACACCATTCATGAGAGCAAACTGCCCCCCACCACCCAGAGTTCCTGTGAGAGAACTCAATTTCCCTCAAAGTTTCGGCACATTATTGCACACCATTAGACAAGGCTCTATCACAAGGGAGGGTACCAAGGTTGAGAAGCAGAGCTTAGGTTTTCTGCAGGCAGATCATTAATGACTTCCCTCTGGTGTGTCTTAATAGGATTCCCAGGAGCTCAGGCTCTGAATGGTCTGTAGTGCTGATCTGCTGAGGAAAGGGAAATGGGTTAACAAAGGAAAAATTTCAGAGCTGCTCTAGTTTTCAAAAGAGCCGCATAAATCCTGATTGGTTTAGTGACCATGGAAGCCGGAGGTAGTTAATTATTATTCATGGATAAGAATATCAAGTTACCCACAAGTCCCTCCTTTTCAGCAATAACATCCAAGCAATGCCAGTCAGAAATAAAGGGAACATTTAATTTAAGAAAGCTCTTAAATTCTTAATTATCTTAGCCTCTGAAAACGGCAGGCCTTTCAATCAACATCTCTCGAGGCAGTAGCTTTTGTAGTCAACTTTTTCAAAAATCTGCTTCCACCTCCTCAGGGATGTGTCACACAGCAGCTTGTTCTCTTCAAGTGCTGCTTTCTCTAATGCCACCTGGACATCCAGCCAGGACACCAGGAGGAAGCATTGCAGGTTTTTTTTCCATTTCTTCTCAACCCGAGAAAAGGGAGGATTGGAATAGTGTTTCCTAAAGTCATGTTCAAGACCTAGGTGGCCTCTGTCACAGTAGGAAAATGAGAAAAGTTTGGGGTCTCTAAGTGGGAAGCAAGGAGATCTTATGGAGGCTGAAGGGAAATTCCAGAATCCTTCACTGGCCCCAAGCTGGAGTAGGAAAGGGACACAGAGCCCTGTTGACCCCTAGAAGAGCCATAGGATCCCAGCTCCCATCAGCTTGTTTCATAGAGGTGAGAACAATGATAACTAAAGGGTAGGGAGCAAAGAATATGGTCTACACGTCAGAACTCATTTGGGAACTTCCAGAACCTTACTAGGAACTGCTGATTTCTTCCTCAGATAACAGAAGAACACAAGAATTGCCATATGAGCCCCAAACATGATCCACCCAGCCTAGAAGCTGCTTTATCATGAAAACTCCAGAGGTATATGAGGGGAAGACACGCTGGCCCCAAAGCCTCAAATCCCAAATATTTTCAGTGTCCAGCATGAGCATCTCTAAGAGCAAAGTCTCCATAATTCAGGAGAGCTCTTCTGCAGTGTGGGCCGAGGAGAAGAAAAGGAAGCGGAGAAGAAAACCAGTCTTTGTGGAAAATCTATTTTGTACAAGGCTCTCTGATAGGTGTCTTTACACTGAGCACCTTTAAGGCTCCCAACAACCTTATGAATTAGGAATTACTAATCCCAACTTTTTAAATGAGGGAACTGAGAATTGGAAAGGTCAGGCACTGTGTCCAAGGTCACATCAGTAATACGGAGTAGAACGGAGTTTCTCTCTCTCATGCATTTCATTCAATTAACTAATTGCTAAATCCTATTGGTTCTGCTGCTTAACTAAGTCTCAGATCAGTCTCTGGTCTGACTGACCGGTCTTATTACTATGAGTCTAGTTTAGTCTGGACCATTGCAATGACCACTTAACTGGTCTCCCTACTTGTCTCAATACCCCTGCCTGTCCCCCTGTCCCCACATCTGGGCCCCCACGTCACCCTCCACTGGCCATACTTTCCCTTCTAAAATACAGAGCTGATCCTATTACTCTATGCTTAGAAGCCTTCCATGACTCTGACATCTATATGATAAAGACCCAACTTTGTCTTTGTGTGACTTACGAGGCCCTCCGTGGCCCGGCTCCTGCCAGCCAGCTCCTCCAGTCTCTTCTCTGGCCACACCTATTCTAACCTTAAACTCCACATACGTTAAATTCTCTTGCAATTCTCCAACATGCTGTTTCATGTCATGGTACGTGTCCCTGAACTAGGATGCCCTTACCACCTACCCTAGACTGTCTTGGTAAAGTCTATTTTCTCCTTTAAGTGCCAACTCGGAACATCACGTCCTTTGTGAAGCCCTGATACCCACAGGCTTAGATGCTCTTCCTCCAGGGCAGTAACTTATAAACAGGTCCTTTATAGCAGTGATGACATTATATCATAATTGGCTTTTTAAGGCTATGTCTGTATCCTCACCAGACTGAGCTTTTTGTGGACAGGAATTGTGTCTCTTCATCCATTTACCTCTTGTATTTAACAGTGTCTTGCCCATAGGAGGCACTAAATAAGAACTTGTCAAATAAAATGAATTGATTGATTAATGAGGGGAATTTTTAAAAACTCAGAGTGAAAAAAATGAACAGATGAAATTTTAAAAAAAGCAGGTTATCGGACTCAAAAGCTGCACTATAAAGGAATTTTGAATCATTACTAGAATGTTAGATTTCTTTTGTAAACACAGAAAGAACAAGAAAAATAACTATAGAATAAACTTGATATGTAAAATTTGAATTTAAAATAGACAAGGTAATATTATTACTCATTTCAATTTGCAAAGAGTATACACAGAACTGTGATAAATTATATCATGTAATATTTCATAGTTTTCAAAGGTTATTTATATATTCTACTTCATTTGAACTTAGTGGCAACCCATGGGGTAAAACAGAGGAGGTATTTACTATCTCCATTTTTCAGGTGAGGAAACTAAGGATCAAAGAAGAACTAAGGACACACCCAAAGTCATACAGAGGCAGAGAGAGAACAGAACCCAAGAATTCTGAATGCAAGTTTAGAATTCCTCCCTCCCTACGGATGACCTCTGATAGCAGGCTTTGATCATTTGACTGACAGTGAAAATGTCTCCTATTCTGACAGACTTCTTTAATCCCTTTCAGACAGTAGGCAATTGGGTCCCATGCCCCTCAAGACCCAAGGCAGATAAATTCCTTCAGGGTCAAGATTCTACTCCCTTAATCTTCCTAGCAAACAATTGGCACTGTGATTGATTCGGTGACCTCATTGTCTCAAGCTTTAGAGTCACCTTTCTGAAGACTGTGGCCAGAGAGGGTATAGGCAGGGCAAGGACAGAGCAAGGGTGGGAACAGAGAGCGGAGAGGTAGTGAAGGGATATAGAAGGAGGCAGACAGACCTAAGGTGTACAAATTCTACCTCTACCTACTCACTTTTCCATATAGATGTCCAGTTATTCCAGCATCATCCAGTGAAAACACTTTTCTTTCTTCATTGGACTATTAATAGTGCCTTTGACTGTATAAATGGTCTATTCTTGGGTACTCTAGTTGGTTCCATTGATTTATTTTTCTTTCCTAATAGTACTCTGTCTTGATAGTGTAACTTTACTGTAAGTATTGAAGCCAGTGTAAGTCCTCAAACTTTGTTCTTTTTCTGCAATGCTTTGAGCAATCTAGGTTCTTTGTATATAGATGTGAGAGTTTGAGAATTTCTACAAAAAACCTTGGTGGGATTATGATTGGAATTGCTCTGAATTGATAGATCAATATGGGGAGAGTTGACATCTTAACAATATTGAGTCTTCCAATCCTTAAACATAGTACAGCTATACATTTATTTAGGTCCTTTAAAATTTCTCTTTTGTAGTTTTGTAGTTTCCAGTGCAGAAATCTGACACATCTTTTGTTAAATTTACTCCTAAGTATTATATGTTTTTGCTCTTATCGAAAATGGAGTTAGAGGTTTTTAATTTTTTTCATTTTTCAGTTCTACCTACTGAGAGCAAATGTGAATTTACCTTGGGGTTAATAAAGCTTAAGCTTCAGAGTTCTCCCTTGCAAAGATCCTTTGCAAGATCTTTGGAGGTACCCTAGCAGTTTTATAATCATAATTTTGTATTGTTTTTCTTAAATTGTAAACAAGTCAGACCACACAAAGCTTAGATTCATCCCCTGTATGATGGCAATGTCCTTGACTTCTCTTAGAGCCTCAGTCCTCTTATCTGTAACGTTGGGATAATGATACCTACCTCCTAGGATTATATTTTTTTATTGTGGTAAATGGCATATAACACAATTTACAATTTAAACCATTTTAAAGTGTACAGTCCAGTGGCATTAAGTACACAATGTTGTACAACCATTACCACTATCTATTTCCAAGAATTTTTCATTACCCCAAAAGGAAACTCTGTATCCATTAAGCAATCACTCCCCATTCTTCCCTCCTCCTAGCCTCTGGTAACCACCAATCAGTTTTCTGTCTCTGTGGGTTTTCCTGGCTTCTTTTACTTAACATAATGTTTTCATGGTTTCTCCATGTTGTAGCACGTATCAGTATTTCATTCCTTTTTATGGCTGAGTGATATTCCATTGCAACATACCACATTTTGTTTCACTGTCCATCTGTTTATATACATTTGGGTTGTTTCTGCCTTTTGGCTACTGTGAATAGTGTTGCTATGAACATTGGTGTATAAATTTTTGTTTAAATACCTGTTCCCAATTCTTTTGGGTATATACCCAGGAGTGGAATTGCTGGGTCATATGGTAATTCCAAGTTTAACTTGTTGAGGAAACACCAAACTGCTTTCCCTTGTAGGGTTGTTTTCAGGATCAAATTGACCAACACATTTGTACAGCTTTTAGTATAGTGCCTGGCACATAGGACTCAATAAATCACTGCTGAAAGATAAAATCCAAATTGTTCACAAGTTATCGGCAATAGAGTACATCTGCTGTAAAATATGTTATGTGTTGGAGGGAACAATTAGTCGCTGCTCTTCATCATTTTGTGTGGAGGGACTGCCATTAGAATAACATTCCAAGACTTTGTTCCATCCCTTTTCTTACCCCTTCCAGGAAAAGAGGAGTGACTTTCTATCTGGCAGACCAAACAGGGCGTGCTTATGTCAGCCCATTTCACTCTTCCCTAGGGATCTACATGCTTGTAGGGAGCAGGTACTCAGTCTCCCGTACTCTGCCATAAGTTTTAAGGGGCAGGCCCTGTAACAGAGGTCTGAGGCTGTTCAGTTCTAAGGCTGCCATAGCAGGGTGGTGGGTAAACTTAATCTGGGTCATAGTACCAGCAAGCACACTCGCTAACAGACCTAAGCACCTTCTCCAAACACCTTCCTCATGAGTAATAAAGATTTTATGTTGACTGCTCAATCATAAAAAAAGAATGAAATAACGCCATTTGCAGCAACAGGATGAACCTAGAGATTATCACACTAAGTGAAGTAAGTCAGACAGAGAAAGACAACTACCATATGATATCACTTATATGTGGAATCTAAAGTATGACACAAATGAACTCATTTACAAAGCAGAAACAGATTCACAGACATAGAAAACAAACTTACGGTTACCAAAGGGGGAAGCGGGGGGAGGAGGGATAAATTAGGAGTTTGGGATTAGCAGATACAAACTACGATTTATAAAATAGATAAACAGCAAGGGCTTACTATATAGCACAGGTAACTATATTCAATATCCTGTAATAAACCATAATGGAAAAGAATATGAAAAAGAATGTATATGTATAGCTGAATTACTTTGCTGTACACCAGAAACCAACACAACATTGTGAATCAACTATACTTCAATGAAATAAAGAAAGAAAGAAAGATTTAATTTTTGATTTACATTTGCCTGACCCCCGTGTGTCTCACACAATTGGTTCTGACAGTGGAAAGGATAAGGATATTACATACTTCTCCCCCCGCCAAAAAAACCCTGAACATATCCAGAAAAATTAACAAGCCTATTTCTAATTCCCATGTTCTTCTACCTCAAATATAAGTAGGTTAAAAGACAAACTTTAAATTGAGATCAAATATAATGAGTGATTATTTGTGTTTTTTAGAGAGTTTTTTATTCTTTGATCTTGGAAAATTTGGAATTAAAATAGAAAGGCTTTGGACTATTGTGTGGTATTGTTACAGTAAACCTTGAGATAGAAAATGCTTTGCTTGCAATTCTTCATTGCGGAGAGACTTCATTTCAGAATCCCCATATTCTTTTTTTTTTTTTAAATGCTTAGTCCAGTTCCTGGCACATAGGAGCTAAGACCATTATTATATGACGAAATGGAGAAGGACCACAGATAGGGAGCGCAGTGAGGAGGCTTTTTTTTTTTTTAATTTTACACTTTATTTATTTATTTTATTTATGGCTGTGTTGGGTCTTCGTTTCTGTGCGTGGGCTTTCTCTAGTTGCGGCGAGTGGGGGCCACTCTTCATCGCCGTGCGCGGGCCTCTCACTGTCGCAGCCTCTCTTGTTGCGGAGCACAGGCTCCAGACGCACAGGCTCAGTAGTTGTGGCTCACGGGCCTAGTTGCTCCGTGGCATGTGGGATCTTCCCAGACCAGGGCTCGAACCCGTGTCCCCTGCATTGGCAGGCAGATTCTCAACCACTGCGCCAGCAGGGAAGCCCCAGGATCCCCATATTCTTAAATTAACATCCTTGAGATGGTATTTGTTTTCATTTTTGCACTTAATAGGGCATAACATCACATTCATTCTTTTTTTCTTCTGGGGTGAGTGTAGAATTGATAAGCAGTGAATGTTTTCTTTTTAATTCAATTCAATAAACATTTATTGAGCACCTTCTATGTGCCAGACACTGTGCCAGGCATTCTGGGGGAGGCCAAGATGAGTAACCTTCAGTTCCATATGCAAGGAGCTTTTAGTCCAGTGGCAGATGAAGGAAGATACTTACATAAGCAAACACACGGCAAAATTTAGCTGATCTGGCTTTAATTGGGTTTCAGCCATTTGGTTTAGATGATTACAATCAAATATGTGTCACCAAAGGAAATTGGATTCAGAATTCTTATTTTATTACCTATTCCCATGTTGGTTATCCTCCCTTCTGTCAGGCTAAATTCCTCTCTCCCTTTGGAAAATGACATGTTTCCTATAGCTGCAAACATATGAACTATTCAACAAACAGTTTATTTTATCATTATGAACCATCCTTTAAGTAGCTTAATTGTTTAGTTTTTGCTGCTATTTCTCAAGTAGGTAGCAGGCAACATCAGGCTGATGAATGCACAAACTAATGAATAAATAGAATCCTGAACTAAGGCTCAGAAACCATGAATTTTAATTTCATCTCAGCTGTATCCCATACAGAATTCCTTTCTCCAAAGCCACTTCCCAGCTCACACTGTCTAAATTCACACGACAGGTAGATTGAAAGGAGTAGAAAACAAAGTTATCCAGGGCGTCTATGTCTAGGCAAACCTAGGTATGAACATATCCTGAAGGACAGATATAGGTACAGTCAAGGCCCAAATGAGAAGCAGCTGTAGCTAAATGATTTAGGATGGGGCTTTGAAGCCAGACTGCTCAGGCTTGAATCTTGGCTATTTCACCTATTAGCTGTGTGATCTTGGGAAGGTAAGGTGACTTGATTTTTTCATCTGTAAAATAAGGATGATCACAGTGTCTGCTTAATAGGTTTGCTGTGGGGAATAAAAGTGAGTTAATATTTGTATGCATGTGGACTGGCCCCTGGCACATGCTAAGGACCCAGGCACATCAGCTGAAACACAGTCACATGTGTGGAGGGATGAAAACACAGTCACAGAAGGAGGGATGAAAACAGAGCCCCCAAAGGACATGAAGAGGGCAGAATGAGGTGGAATGAAGTGAAACAAAAGAATGGGCAGAATGAAGGGAAAGTTATAAGATGGAAAAGAATATGAGGCAAATGCACGGCTGAGAGTGAGGTGATGATCCCATTGCAGAGTGGGGAAAGAAAGGAATGATGCCCTCCTGCTTCCTGTTCTATGTGATCTTGTGCAACTCACCTGACTTCCCTGCACCTCAGACTTTTTCTCTGCGAAACAGATGGGAGGCAGTAGAGTATAGTGGTTAAATACCAGCATCACCACTGACCAGCTATGTGACCTTGGGCAAGCCACTTAACCTCTCTGGGCCTTATTTTCAACTGTTCCATGGGGATACTAATATTCTTACCTTATAGGTACTATGGGATCGGGAAGTGTGTATTTAACTTGAGGTCTCAGGATATGTTTGTATATAAAGGCATTTTATAAACTTTGAAGGAACCCACCCCAATAAATACTAGGAATTACTATGGCCTTCAAATTTATTTACCATTTTTCATTTTGAGAGCAGTATGGCCTAAACATTTTATTTCTCTCATCATCCAACTGATTTTTGAAACTAATTGAGAATCTCGGTTAGTTAAGAGAGATTTCATAGCTTCTCTCTCTCCTGTCTATGTGGGCTGACTTCCTAGCTAATTCTCTCCCTCTGGATAGCTGTAAAAGCAGGAAGTACTGCCAGGACAGCTCTTATCAAAATATTTTAGCACTTCTGCATCTGGTCCTGGCCATAAAATAGAAGTGAAGAAACACTTATGTAAAGCTTTCAGAGCTGTGAAGGAAAAAGAGAGCTCTTATTTTATTGGCTCTGGTTTGTATATCTCCAGGACAGGAAGGAAAAAAATAACTTAAAGATTTAAAGCAAAAAGGCATTCAGTGAAAGAAACTTAAAAGATATGACACGAGCACCAGCAACTAAGATAAACAAGAGAGGAAAAAAGAGTGAATGTTGTTGAGTGAATTATCTTTCCCCTGGGCTCTGTTCAGCTTTGTGTACCAAGTAAACTAATGAGCTGGGCCTGTGGGAGAACTCAACAATCCATATGCTAACAAATCAGCTTTCCACACAATCCTTCCCACCCTTGCGCAACTGCTGCGCTGGCGGCTCACATCCATACCAGCCAGTCTCCCGGGCCCCAAACCTCTTCCTCCTATTTTCTTTTGCAGCTCAATTCTTTCTCTCCCAGCCCTTCTCATGATCAAATAGGAAATGGGTAAGACAGCATTCATTTAATATTTATTGGGCATCTACCATGTCCCAGACACTGAGCCAGGATCCGGGGTATGAAGATGAATAAGACAAAGCCCTGCACTCGAAGAGTTCCCTGAGTGATGGGAGAGACAAGTGCAATGCCCGTTGCAAGAACTAGCCTGGGGTGGGGGGGTGGGGTGGGGGGGATGTCCTGGGGGCACAGATGGGGTGTTATCACTCTCTCTGAAGGCCTTGGAAAGACAAAAGCTTTCACTTGGCATTTCTCATAACAATTGTCTTAGATAGTCCTCATATCCATTATGGGGAGGTACTGTTTTTATCACTTTATAGATTAGAGAACCAAGGCTCAATGTAATTAAGTAACTTGCTCAAGGTCACAAGTGATTGAATCTAAACATGACAGCAAGGCCTCTGTTCTTTCCAGTAACCTTATGTTGTTGGCATCAGACAGGATGATAATGCTGGTGAGATTCAGGGGAAAGGAGAACGGAAGGAAATCCTAGGTGAAATTGTGGGTAACACATGGCAGAGAGGGAAGGTAATTGCACAAAACAGGGAAGAGTGAGCAGGAGATTATATGAAGAAAGAGAGAGGAAAATGATGGTGTGCTGAAGCCTGCTCTTACTGACTCTCACATTCAGGATTGATTGATTGATTGATTGATTGATTTACTTACTTACTTACTTACTTATTTATTTATGGCTGTGTTGGGTCTTCGTTTCTGTGCGAGGGCTTTCTCTCTAGTTGTGGCAAGTGGGGGCCACTCTTCATCGCGGTGCGCGGGCCTCTCACTATCGCGGTCTCTCTTGTTGCGGAGCACAGGCTCCAGACGTGCAGGCTTAGTAATTGTGGCTCACGGGCCCACTTGCTCCGCGGCATGTGGGATCCTCCCAGACCAGGGATCGAACCCGTGTCCCCTGCATTGGCAGGCAGATTCTCAACCACTGTGCCACCAGGGAAGCCCCCATTCAGGAATTTTTCTAGCTGGTTTGCCATACCTTTGGTAGCTTAATCTGCCATAGTTGGAGGATCTGTAGAACAGAAATTGCCAAATGTTACAAATCAGCTCTTTTTTTTCCCCAAAGAAGCCAGTTTACCAGCACACCATTAGGAGGAAGCCATGAGAGAAAGAGTGAATGGTCATTGGAGAATTTACATGTACATGTCTTTGGGGGGGAAACTGAAGTCTCAAGTGATACACATCCCATCTGTTCACATACCTCTATTTCTAGTGATAAAGAAGAGAAAGCATGGAGAGTGTGTGTAAATGTTAACAGACTTTGCTTTCCCCTCTTTAACACACTGTAATAGTCAGAATTATTTGGATTGTGACAGAAACCAAATTCAAACTACCTTGAGCAAAAAAGGGACATTTATTTGATCAGGCCCTCCAACCAGGAAGTCCAGGAAGGAGATGGCCTCTGGGATCCCTGAGAGTTAGGAAGTGTGTCAGTTGCCAGCTCTAGATCTTTTTCTCCCCCTCCATTTTCAGCTTTGTTCTGCATGTTCACCTAATTCTTTCCAATTACACAGGGGGGTTCTATGCAGAGGAGGTGAGAGTAGGAGAAATCTAGAGTGGAAGAAGGAGGAAGTGGTCATAGATATTGTCAAGCTGGCATCATCCCTGCTTGGTGACCCCAGAGGATGGAGACAGTTTTTCCCATCCAGCATCCAACTCTGTTTGGAACAACTGTGATAGTCCTGGCTTAAGTCATATACCCATGTCTGGGCCAGTCACTGTGGCCAGAGGAATGGGACGCTGATTGGCTAGACCTAGGTGATGTGTGCATACCTGAGGCCAGAGAGAGTAAGGTTCTGTTTAGTAGACATACCTGGTTTGGGGTAGGTCAAGTGGCTGCAGTTACCAGAAGAAATGGGAAAGGTTAGTTAAGTGGACCAAATAAAAATATGTCCCCTCTACCTGCTAATCTTATTTTCATAAACATTAGCATTCTGGATCTTTAGAGTACTTAAATGAGGCCCTTATGCTACATGGGGCAAGGACACAATCATTTGACTTCAGGATTATTTCTCTATCAAAGTTGATTTCCAACTACACTTAGAACAAAACTCAAAATCCCGTAAGGCCGTATAAAATCTGGCTGCCTGCCTACATCTGCATCTCTAACCTTCTTAACTATCACCCCAGAGCCACCCCGATCTCTTCTTCATTTACGTCGCTCCAGTTACATGGGCTTTCTTTCTGTTTCTAGAGAAAGTCAAGTTCATTCCCATCTCCCAGATTTCTAAGTGTTGTTCTTTCCGCCAAAAATGCTCATCCCCTATGGCTGGCTCCTTCTCAGACCTCATCTCAAATATCACCTTTCAGAAGGACTTAACTATCATAGGTAAACTAGCTTTCCCCCCAACTCTAAACAATTTCTGCCTCTATTCTGTCTTATTTCACTTGCATCTATCACCACTTCACACTTTCTTTTTCATTGATGATTTGTTTCCTTGTTAAGTGACTGTCTCTCTCTACTAGAACGTAAGCTTAATCAGAGCAGGAACCATGTCTGTCTTATTCACTGTTATGTCCCCCTGCCCTGGCACAGTTCTTCATACAGAATAGTGCTAAATAAATAACCTGTGGAATGAGAAAATGAATGAAATTGCATGTATTATGCTACTCTAACCAGCAGAATGAACTTAGGGCAAGAAAAGAGGTTCAGGCTTTGTGTGGTGTTAACTCAGTTTCCTTGATACAATCCCCTCCCATCCCCTGTCTTCTATCCTTATTTCTGCTCCACTTAAACTGCTCAACAGTAAAAGATGCTCACTTTCTGCCCAAATCTAATGATGTCTCTTTGATTCATTTCATCTTGATCTTTCTGCTGCCTTTGGCACCATTGCCCAACGACTTACTTGATTTTTCTCTTTCTAATTTCAAGTTCCACAACTTGATGCTACTTTCCTTCTACTCCTACGTCTTCTGCCCTTCCTCATCTCTCCTTTGCTGGATCCAAGTCCTCCCATTAATCCTGGACAGCCACCAAATCTCAGTCTGTTTTATTTGCATATTTATCATCATGTGAACACAGTTAGGTCCAAAAGAAACTTCCAGAAGCCAAAAGATTTACAGGAACCAAAGCTCAGTCAACCAAGAGCAGGAACCAGAATTCACCAGTGTTGTCGACATGAGCCTATAACTATTCTTCCAGGAACGTTAGTGTCGAAGTCGTTTATATATTGACTAGAATAGATTTAGGAGCATTACTAGGAGAATATCAATCTAGTCACAAAATCTGATGTCAGAAGATATGACCTTAACACAAAGAAAAAAAAATCAGAGATGAGGACAAATATTTATGCCTAAAGTTCTACATCACAGTCTTATTCATAATAAGAAAACACTTGTAAGAAAAGCCAGTATTCAAAAAAAGGGGGAAGAAATAAAGATGTCTTTAAAATCAGATTTTTCAAAACATTTAATGCATGGGAGAATAATCATGTTCTATTACTGAGTGAAAATGGAGGACACAAAAAATTTAAATATACATATACACATATATTTGGTATATGTATGTATACATCTATAGCTATAGATATAGATAGAGAAAACAAAGAAGGGTAGATTTATTTATGGGTGATTTTCAATTATGTTATTACATGTTTTTATACTTTTAAAATATTTTCTAAACTGTCTACAATAAGCAAGTATGATTTTATGATGCCATTAATTTTTAAAAGAACAAATGACTACTTTTCTGTAAATACCTTTATACATTTTTTGCATATATGATATATTTCACAATGTAATTTTTAAAAACTTGACTTTGGATCATTTGTGAGAAATGTTTTTTTTCCTTTTTTTTAGTTTTTTAAAAAATGAAATATACATAAAGTTCTGCAGGACTATGCCCAACACACAAGTCAGGGGGTTGTCAGTCCTCATATAAACAGGGCAGAGTAACTATAGCTACACTAAGGCACATGCATCAGATGTCCAGGGTGTAAGGAGGAAGTGGCAGGGGAAAATACAGAATGAACTTTTTAAGTTTCTGTCAGTGAAGCTTGGTCTTGTTTAACTAATGAAGGAACTTGTTTGACATTAGTGGTTTCCTGAGTTTTGTAGGCAAGCTTCATGGTGAGAAAACAACTGAAATTACAGATGATGGGATGGATATTTAAAAGACAAAAAGAGCTGATACGTAGAAAACGAGATGCTGATTCATAAGTTGAAATGCATAATTTAATTATTAGCGATAATCAGTAAATCTATATCCACTAATGGAATAAAATACAAATTACATAGTCAGCACAATTCAGTGCTTACACGCTACGAGGATAATTCAAAACAATCAAGAACAGCTGCTTAGTTAATTGACCATTTCCATTTTTATTAATTGGAGAACTATATGGCAATCATTTAAATTGAAAAGAACTGTATTTGGTGGATAACACATTTAACCATTCCAGATACTTTCTTCAGTGAAATATTTATTTTCATTCTGTTATCAGATTATGTTTATTGTTGGGACTTTTCATGTTAAAAGCCCAAGCAGTACACAACACCTCTGGGCCCCTTTTTCTCATCAGAAAAATAAGGGTGTTGTAACGCTGGGTTCTAATATTTCATTCCATGGCAGTGGGGCTACAGGACTTCACAAAGGCTTTACCCCATTTCATGGAAGTTGACGCTACATAAGAGTGTGATTATCATCTGTATCTTTGGAGTTCCAATTTTTCTTAATCAAGCAGCCTTAGTGATGTTATTGATAAGCTTTATAATAAGCAAATATTGTACACTTGAACTTATAAAATAAATTTACTCTGATGTTTTAAAATTGTTTTACTTATTGGGTAGAGTTCCACATAAGATTTTGTTGGGGAACAACATGGCTTTACTGTTTTAACAACAACAAAAATTTGAAAACTTATGAGCTAGAGGAGCTCAAAGCTGTGCTCAGCTTAGACTCTGAGATTATATACAAGCAGCATCCCAACTTTCTGGTTTCAAAAAGTATTAGATCTAGGCCTTGCCCTAACCTGGCTCATCACCTTGAACCAATACCCTTGCAGGACCAGGGTCCATTCCCTACACTACTTTTCACTTTAGAAAAATCACTCAAACAATCTAATGGTCTCTTTGCACTTTTAAAACTGTCACACAAGGGAAGAAGTTCATGTTATATCATTAGATAAAAAAAGCAGTCTACAAAGAAATATGAATACTTCCTTCCCACTTAATATAAATATATAGCTGAATCTAGGTAGATAAATTCTAGATATATATAGGGAATATTATTTTTTACAGATCTTACCATGCAACATCACTTTTCGAAGCACTTCGTGTATATTAACTCATGTTTTGCCCTCACGCTGAGGTGAATCCTAGTACTATTATTATCTTCAGCTTATGGATGAGGAAACTGACATACAGCAACTAATTACATTACCTACCCAAGATTATACAAACGCATAGAAAGAAATTTCTGAAAGTATTTGTTCCAAAAATTGTAAGACTATGGGTAATGTTTGCACATTTGCCTGTGTGTAATTTCTAAAAAAGAATTTGTATTACTTAAAGGAGAGGATGTCAGAGTTCCCATGCCATTTTTCCTGGAGAAGCTCTCATGTGGAGTCTGAGGGATGGAAGAGGAACCCCTGGGATCACGGACCCTGCTCTATTTGGGAATGGGGCAATGATCCATTAGGATTTGCAGACAGCCCTTTGTTCTGCGTAATACAGGATGGGAGCAATTTTTATTTAGTTGGCAGGAAGTGGTTACGATAAAATGTCCTTGGAAATAAAACTGGTCGTACAGGCTGGCTCCCTTTTACTAAGAGTGAGTCTTCAACCTGCCCTACCAGGCTGTCAGTGTCAGCCCCAGATAAGCCAGGCTTGCAGAAATTATGTCTTCATCTACTTGGCTGCACGAGAATCGGGGATCTGGTGCCAGCTTGCGCCAGAATTGTGTTGAACTACTTATTTTTAAATTGTATTTATCTGCTTTAAGTCTCTGTGTTTAATTTCTCCAATGAGACTGTGAACTCTTGGACGCCAGTGATGCTCTGGGACCTTATTTTTCCCAGAATGCATTGAGCAAAGAAGGTGTTTGATGAATGGTCGTTGAATGAAATAGAAACATATATATATATATATATATATATATTTATATGTGTATGTAGATTTTGGCAATTTGGAATATTTATTTTCTGTGTTAAACTAATGGGCAGCACATTGGTAAGTAAATTCATCACTTCAAGGTAATATCCTTTTAAAAAAAGATCACTTGGAAATGAGTTCTCTGACTGGGTTATGCCAGGTCACACTGTGGTGCTGTCAGCTACCTTAGAGGACCCAACTGCAAAGGTGGACCCCTCCGATGCATGCTCAATCACCAAAAAACAGAAGGGTCTTCTCCTCTTCCTGTCCTCTTCTTCCCTTCCCCTTTCTGAATAATTCAGTCCTAAAGCCATCATACAGGGCAAAGCAATGTAGACATCAGATAGGTGGCCTACTGTTGGGTGTCAGAACTCAAGTAGGGTGAGAAGGGCGCTATTCAGGGAAAGGAGCAGCCAACATACTGGGGAGTTGATCAAATAAATAAATATATTAAAAATAATGAGGGCCAAGTTTCTCACTGTCATATAAGAGACTTAAAAATAAGGTAAAGGAGAAAGAATAAACACTGTGGTGTTGAATTGGTATCAGAGGCATCAGTGTAAGCTCATAGATTTCAGTAAATATATATAGATATGGAAATCAATTCAAATGTGTATATTCATATATATATATGTGTATGTGTATATACTTATATACATCCCTATTCCTTACCTAAATATTTTTCTGACTTTTTTATATTTTCAATTCCACATTTGCTTTGTCTGGGATTTACTTTTGAGTACAGTGTGAGATGGAGTGCCACATTTTTTTTGACCACATAACCAGCCAATTTCATCAACAGTATTTACTGAATAATTCATCTTTCCTCATTGATCTGAGATACTTCCATTTCTATATTTTATGTTGACTGTAAACATCTTAGAAAAGAAACTCTGATCGTCTCATTAATGTTGGAGGAATGCTGACACAGCTCTACTTCTGACATCTTCTTGGGGTATCAATGGCCTATTTCCAACTGAGTGTCCAGAAGACATCCTTAAATTCAACACTTCCCAGACTAAACTGACCCTGTTTGTCCTCATGTATTCCTGACATTACCTAACTGCCCGGCAGACTCTCAACTATCTCTGACCGTGCACTCCCCTCTCACTTTTTGTCTCTTCCTCCTTTTCCTTTCCTCAGCAACTCTTGAGTTTAGATCATCAGCCCTTTTCTCTTCTAAGTCATCCTTTGCACTGATTTCTGAATAATGAATACAAATAATGAATAAGTAAAACACAACATTAATAATAATCTGATCCTGTCCCTATAACACGGCAACTCAAAAACCTTCAGTTTTGTGCACTGTCTTAATTAAACACCACAGTGGAACACTCAAGGCCACCGTGATTGACATACCAGACACTCTTTCTTCTACCTGACTTGCACTCTCATTACTCATACTAAGCTCTGGTCCTGGAATATGCCGAACACTTATCTCATTTTGTGTTGTTTCTTTTTCTCCCCCAGCCTGGAAAATCAAATCTCTTTAAAAAAAAAATCTATTCTCTTTTAAGGTCCGGCTTAAACACAGCCCTCTTCCATGAAGTATTTCCCTAATCCTCCAGTTGAAATTCACTACTTCCCACTTGCCTCCAAAGCACTTTGTTTATGCTTATGTGATACTATGCATTTCTTTATGCCTCATAGGTAAGTACTATACACCTTAGTTTTCAGATCCAGATTCTAACCCCTGAAGGCAGGACCACATTTTTGTTACCTCTGACCTCTGCTTATAACTAACAGTTTTAGCCCACGTCCTTTGACAACTTGCTAATTGCACTACCTCCCTTCCTTCATCCCTCCCTCCCTTCCTTCCTTCCTTCGTTCCTTCCCTCCTTCCTTCAATACTGATTTAATAAGTGGCAACTGCACACCAAGCACTATTCTAGCACTGGGGATACTGTGATTAACAAGACAAAGTTCTTGCCCTCATGGAACTTGCATTACACAAGGATTTGTATTTTATCCAACCATGACCCTATAACATAGGGGCTATTGTTCTCCCCCTTTCAATTATTCCTCAAGAATGACCACGTACTTGGTAAGTGGCAGAACTGAAATTCAAACGCAGGTCTGTGTGGTACCACTTGCCGCTAGCACCATAACTTGATGAAATATTTGGGGAACCGAAAAGGTACCTCAAGAGGATTAAATAAGATACCTCTTTAGGCACTGACCAGAGAGGAAAACAATCATGTGTCACTGTTGAAAAAGCCATGACCCCCTTTGCCATCTCTACATGCTCAGGAAGTAAAGAGAAACTGAGTTTTACACCCAAATTGGATCCTTGTTCTGAGGGCCCACATCGCTTTATTGCAGGAAATTGAACAGAAAGAAATTCCCATTTATCGAAGTAGAGGCGTCTAAATACATACTTTATACTTAAAATCTTCACAAGAATGCTTCAAGGTAGATAGTGTTGTCTTAATTTTTATAGGTGGGGAAATAGACCAAGGAGCGAGCATTTAAACAATGGTCCACAGTCACATAACTGTTTCTGGCGTTATGTTTTAAATAGAACTTTTATAAGTATATATATAGAGAGAGCTTGTATAAATTGAATCATATTTAAAATGTACATGGAAAAGTTTGCGATTTTAAGGACTTCTTTAAAAGGAACATTATTCAATAAATGGTAACTGGATTTACTGATTTGCCAAAATAAGTTCCAGATGGATCAAAGATATACATGTAAAACACGAAATCACAGACATCCTATAAGAACACATGGATGCATATTTTTGTGCTTCTAGAATGGGCAAGACTTTAGAAAATATAACACAAAACCCAGAAGTTGTAAAGGAAGACTGATAAATTTGATTACATAAAAATTAGAGTTTTATATAGCAAACTTCATTCCCTTAAAAAGAAGGCAAAATGTAGACCTCATCAAAGAACTACATAGGGGTTTGGAGCCCAAACCTGCTACTAATACAGGACTGCATGGCCGGGCATGTCTTCTGTACATCAATCTTGCTTGACAACCTCAAGTGATAGTAAACAGCCAATGAAACAGGACTAGAGTCAGTATTCTACATCCTGAACTATTTGTTTCCTCCCAGTCGCAAGTTGCAACTAACTCACAATTTACTACTTGGGGGACCTTAATGTAGGAAAGTATATGATGTGCTGTCTGAGGCTTCGAAAATGGAAAGAATAAGTGTGAAAGTGAAACATGTGGCCTGTTTGACAGTCAAGGCTGATTTGATGGATCTGAGTGAACAGATCCCTAGAGCTCCTTGTCACTCCTTCCTGAAGATGGGTTTCAGTCATAGAAGAGGGAAGAACAAGAATGAAAAAGCACGTGAAGTCTATTTGATTCCTGGTGGAACTGGATTTTCTGCACAAGGTACTACTTTGCTATTGTTTAAAATTGAAGTATAGTTGATTTACAAAGTTGTATTAGTTTTAGGTGTACAGCAAAGTGATTCAGTTATATATATATATGTACATATATATGTATATATTCTTTTTCAGATTCTTTTCCATTAAAGGTTATTACAAGATATTGAGTGTAGATCCCTGTGCTATACTGTAGGTCCTTGTGGGTTATCTATTTTATATATAGTAGTGTGTATATGTTAATCCCAAACTCCCAATTTATCCCTCCCCCTCATTCCCTTTGGTAACCGTAAGTTTGTTTTCTGTGTCTGTGAGTCTATTTCTGTTTATAAGTTCATTTGTACCATTTTTTTAGATTCCACATAAGTGATAACATATGATATTTTTAAAAGCTATCTTGTTGAAGGGAAGCTGTAACTGAATTTGTGACTTTCCTTAGGAAAATTATGGAATTTATTAATTTAGAAAACTTTAGGAACTCAGAGGTTTATAGGGGAGTTTCTGTGTGTTTGTGTCCATTTGTATCGGCAAAATGCACATCCTCTATTAAGTTATTTCTTCAGCCTGACAAACCTGAGCTTACTGGGGATGAGCAGTAGACTTTTTTGGTATAGCTATGCTTTTCTTCTTCATCATCATTGAAGTTATTTTCTAATGAGACTTTTAGAATCATGCTGAAGCTTTATGATAGGAAGATAGCTGTTGAGGGAGGCCATTGACCCATCCCAGTCTAGTCACTTTTGCTTTGTGACAGAACCTCAGTGTTTGTGGTGTGTGTGTGTGTGTAAGAGAGTTTGAAGACCAGCACGATCAAAGAGCAATAACGCTTTGGGGCTCAGGCAGCTTTGTGATGGTATATCCTTCACTGAGTGTTACCCTGGGAAGCTGGCTGAGGGAATCTTCTCCTTCCCACTTCAGAAAAGATTACTGAGCTGTCACAGAACCCTGAGAATGAGACACAAGATGAGGAGGAGACGAGAGTAAGGTGGATCATCACACGCGGAACCTTGAATAAGAAGGCAAGGGAGAGAGATTCTCTCGCTCCAAGCACACATTATCAAGGTGGGCAGAGTCTGAGCTTACCAGCTTCATTAGTAAGCCAGAGAGGATGTGTACAAATGCTCACAGGAATTAATGGAAACTGGTAAAGAATGAAACCCGGGAAAGACTGGACTTAGGGCAAATCAGCTAGGAGAGGGGCTGAGGGCAGGAAGACTGTGCTCTGAGTCACTGCAGTTTGGGTATAAATGTCCATGAAGCCTCACAGGTTGACCAAGTCTGAATATTGTTACATTTTAGGGTTCCTTCCAGGGTTTTATGAATCCTAATGCTGTACACGCATATAACAAGGACTAATTGTTCCTTCTAAGACTTAGAGTGACTTGGTATTTGGAAATGGCAGCGGTACTGCAGGAGGCCTCAATAGGTGTGGATCTCAGTTTGTTTGGGAGTGCCAGTGAGTAGTGAGGAAGTGGAAATTACAAACACCTGACAGTCTTCTTGAAAGACCCTGGAAAGGAATAAAGTGCTTGGCAAGTTTTTCGGAAAGGAAGAGAAAGAAAATGCAGCCTTGCTAGAGCTTAATTATTTTGCATCCCATGGAGAGATAAGTATTGGAAAGTAGTCTTTTAGCCCTGTCCTCTCTACCTTGAATACTGAGTTTCTGTAGAGATTGAATTTCTTCCTGGATCAAGACAGGCAGTAAATGTCAGATATGACCAGAGTCCTTGGATAAAAGATCACCCAATGGATTTAAAACCGAAGCAGGTTACCTGCTGCCATATGCGCATACAAGCTCATGTTCTGGGACAGACAGGGGTAGAATCCATGGTGGGTGGGGGTGGGTGGAGGTAAAATCTGGTGTGTTCCTCAAGAGTATTACCACGGCATTGGGGGAAAAAAACATTAAACTGCGGCTAGGGAAAACCACTTAGACACTGCAAAAATGGCAGGTGTCAGAAGTGAAATAGTAACAGCATCAAACACAGCTATGACAATAGCTCACATTTACTGCTTACTTACTAAGTGTCAGGCATTGTGCGAAGTGCTTTACAAGCATTACCTCATTTAGGAAATTGAGGAACGTTGACGGAGAGTGTTAGAAGCTTGACATTTGAGGTTATAGATATCCTAAGTCATGTGCTATTTCAGTAAGACTACCTAATGTTTGAGAACTCTTGAGCAGGTATTTGGAAGTGTTATCAACTGTAGAGTTACACAGGCAAAATTGCTAAATCATCAGAGAGCCAGAAAAGACAAAAAAAGCTTACTTATTAAAATTGGAGGCCCTATGATGGTAATGAAGAAGGTATAGATCAAGCTCTGTGTGAACAAGTAATTATCGGGGCTGCCTTGAGCAGAATACGTCAATCAAAACTCTGACTGGCAGTCTAAGAACAGGTTCCTAATTCCCTCCAGCTGCCAAGACTAAGGACAGGAAGCAAGGGGTCGCCCAAACCAACTGGGACAGCCACTGAACTACCGGGAAGACGAAGTCCTGACTAGATCTAGGGCTTCTGAGAAGACCTATAGTTGGCCTCTTGCCGGTCACAAGGCTCAGTCTTCCAAGAAATAATGTGGGAGCAGTGCTCAGAAAACTGCAAAACAAAAGTGCCCTTGAATGGGTTATTGGTGTAGGGAACGAGGCTACACGCAAGAACACTGACCAGGTAGAAAACCTATCTTTATTATTGACAAGGTAAAAGCATCACAGAGAGTCAGACACAGCAAAGTGGCTAAGATATGAGTTGGTCCTACCCCTCACAATAGCAGTCACTAGGCGTGCAGAGATTCAAGGGTATCAGAGTGGATGCAAAAGGAACAAGGGGGATTTGATGTCAAGTGGTGTGGGACAGCGGATCACAAGCAGTTATTACCTCTCAATCACTCCACGATCTATACCCGACTCGCCTCCTTTTACAAGAATTGGGTGCATTAGGATTATGTGGTTTCAGCATAAAGGTTTGACTTTACCCTCTTTGGAACTGTGAGGGCAAGGCTTGAATTTTTTCTGAAGGAAAGGAAGAGGTAGGTGTAGATGGCAGTGTCTCTGTGCCTAAAACAAGAAGGTGGGACAAGGAGCTGCCGCATGGGCTCAAACCTGCTCCGGTTTATTCAGAGGGCTTGCTCCACACTGGGCAGCAGGCTGGAACAGAGATCCAGAAGTTTTCCCCAACGCCTGCAGACTGAAGCCCACCGAGACAGACTCAGGAGGAGCCAAAGGCCTCTGCTCTTGAGGATGTTTCAACTGGTTCCCCAAGAATAAATTTAGAAATCTTAGAGAGTTTCGCTGCTGGGTGAAAAGAGAGGTTGAGAAGAATGTTATCCCCTAAGACCAACATTTTTCTTTCTATAAATGGGACTGAGTGGTCTTCAGGGAAAGCAGCATAAAAGAGAGCAGCGTGAACCTTTTCCCTTTAGAGAAAAGTTTGCAAAGATTGCATTACTTGGGATTAGTGAGATCATCTTGAAGAATTCTAAAGAAATGTCAAAGTCTTGAAGTCCTATGGCCTATATTCTTCCTCATGGCAGAAGAGGGAAGACAGGGTTGAAAAAAAAACTATAGATTGTAGCAGACCACTGTCCAGAATACTTGCCCTAGACTGCCTACTGGAACATCAGTGATTTTCAGTGTCTATTTGAAGAGAAGCTTGTCAAAACCCTATGACTGAAGGGACCTAAAAGACACCATGACATAATCAGTGTATAATTTCAATTGGAGAAATTCGGAAGTAGAATGACTTGTGTCTAGACCTGGATGTTATTAACAAGCATGCTTTGAAAACTAACATATAATACTGTAAAGCAATAAGAAAATAACAAACGTTTATGGAGTGATTCAAGGCTATTATCTCCTAAACTTTAGCCATTCCCATGCTACCACCCTCAACATTTTTGCCATCTCTTTGTGCTTAACTTCACTTAATGTGTTTCTTTAAACCACTATGCACTTTAAACTTACATATACTCTTTTAAAGAAGAGACTTTATAACATGACTGTAAAAAAAAAAAAACACTTGCCATAAATAGGAGGTAACAATAAAAACAAGTACTTATGTAATAGAAACCGAAACAATGCAAAAAAAACCACCTCCAGCTAGATACTACTGCATACCAGAGGCTCTCAGCCTGAGGCCTGCTCTCTCTTTTAAAAGGGAGATTAGGAAGTGATAGCTGTACAAGGACCAAATGGAAACTTTTCCCTTGAAGTAATCAGCAGGACTGAGAGAGAATCGGAAAGGGAAAAACTTTCTCACTGTGTGATTCAATGTCATTTAATGTCAGCGGCTGGTACTACTGATAATCCTCTCCCGTGCCACTTAAGCCCAAATCACAGTTTGTGTGCTGTGTACTTTGGGAAACACAGTTCTTGACCCTCCCAAGATGATGTAAACCTCATCCACCTTGAATGGAGTGGAAATACAGTGGGGAATCAGAGAAAGAAGGTATAAAAAAGTCTAGAAAACAAATTAGGAAAATTATGAAGCAGAAACAAAGCAGGAGCAAAAAATGAACAACCATAAGGCAAAATGTAAAAGAAGTTGAGGGGATAAACTTATTTGAATGTAAACAAAGACGACTAACAAAAGGAAGAAGCAAAGCTCTTTTAAGACTGAAAGTGGTTACCAAGTGACATCACATCCAACCAACATCCAACCAAGATAAGCATGAGCAGAAATTATCCAAATAAGCATGTGGACTAACTCTGTAGGCCATATCAACTGTCATTCATTGCCCTCTTTTTTTTTTTTTAACATCTTTATTGGCGTTCAATTGCTTTACAATGGTGTGTTAGTTTCTGCTTTATAACAAAGTGAATCAGTTATACATATACATATGTTCCCTTATCTCTTCCCTCTTGCATCTCCCTCCCTCCCACCCTCCCTATCCCACCCCTCTAGGTGGTCACAAAGCACCGAGCTGATCTCCCTGTGCTATGCGGCTGCTTCCCACTAGCTATCTATTTTGCGTTTGGAAGTGTATATATGTCCCTGCCACTGTCTCACTTTGTCACAGTTTACCCTTCCCCCTCCCCATATCCTCAAGTCCATTCTCTATTAGGTCTGTGTCTTTATTCCCGTCTTGCCCCTAGGTTTTTCATGACCTTTTTTTTCTTCTTAGATTCCATATATATGTGTTAGCATACGGTATTTGTTTTTTTCTTTCTGACTTACTTCACTCTGTATGACAGACTCTAGGTCCATTCACCTCACTACAAATAACTCAATTTCGTTTCTTTTTATGGCTGAGTAATATTCCATTGTATATATGTGCCACATCCATTCATCTGTTGATGGACACATAGGTTGCTTCCATGTCCTGGCTATTGTAAATAGAGCTGCATTCATTGCCCTCTTTTCTTGAGGGGGAGTCGAGATGGTGTGGGCGATATGGCCTATAGACCCCTCTGACTGCCCACTGGTTTTTTGTTTTTTGTTTTTTGGCCACGCTGCATGGCTTGTGGGAACTTAGTTCCCCAACCAGGGATTGAACCTGGGCCCCAGGGGTAAAAGCACTGAGCCCTAGCCACTGGACCGCCAGGGAATTCCCTGCCCACTGTTACATCATCACAGGAGGGAACTAGCTGGCTCAAGTTACAGGATGGACTGGCAAGTCAGGTATTTCAGCTACTTCCAAACAAACACAGGCTTCATCCCTCTTCCTCTCTTTCCCCCTCCCCCTGGGGAAAAACGGGAATTTGTCCAGCTGAATCTTACTTCTCAGATAGCTGTTTTGCATGTGGAATGTGAGTTGCTCATCACTTAATTTGTTTTTCTAGAAGGTAATAAGATGTAATTTATAACTGGTAGGCTCAATGGCCAGAGAGAGTAATAAAACTCCAAACCCAACGCATTGGTATTCAATCCCCTTAGCCATTCCACTATATAATCTAGGTTACGGCACAGCAAAGATGGGTCACCTGGGGCTCCTATAGTTGACATTTATGCCTCGGAAAATAATTTGTATTGATTGGCGCAGGGTAAATATGTAGAAGACCAATAAAGCTCAAGGTAAAAGATATTTTTATATCATATCGGAAGCTACACGTATGCTAACTAACAGAAAACTGTGTTTTGTTGCTTTAAAAATTCCACCATCTGGGTTATAACAGTGACTCAACATAATAACCATAAATACGTAATAATATACTTAATATATACATAATATAAGAAGACGTAAATATATATACGTATTTTTTGAAAGCTTCAAAATGGTGTTTCTCAAGTACTGTTCCAAATGTGATTTTCTGAATTTTCAAAGTTCCTTCCAATTTTGGTTTGTCCTCGCATTGAGAGAATGAAGCAGAATGATAAGACTTCCTAGATTTTAATGTAAAATTTAAAAAATAATAGTTTACACCTGTGTAGTGCACTGCAGTCTATAGAGTGTTTTCCCTACTGATCTTCACCGTGACCCTGTGAGGTAGGTAGACTGTACAGGGGAGTTGACTGGTCCAGCAGGGTTGAGTGACTTAAGCCCACACAGCCAGTGAATGAAGCTGACATTCAAAATGAGCATGCGTTGGGGCAGGTGCATTGCCAGGGGAGGAGAAGCTGTCTGTCCTCATTTTCAGGTCTCCTCAGAGACCTCACAGGTGTCCTTACTCCACTGGGTCAGCAAGTTGAGAGATCTGTCCCTAGCTTGTCAATGTCCCAGAATTTTGCTCTCAAAGTCAACTGAAGCACCTGGACAAAGCCCAGAAGGGACCAAAGTCTACACCAAAAGGCTGGTCTATTAATTGTGAGAAACGTTACTACCATGTGAACCAAATAGCATGCAGGTGCTGGCACACTGCAGCACCCTCTGCCTGGGGCAAATCATGTGGGATGACAAACTGCAATCGTGGGGTTCAGTGATGGGTGTGAAGGGAGGGGAGGATGTTGAGAAACAGGCAAGGAGAAACATGTACTCACATGTACTCACACAATGTGCCCATCATGATTTCTAATTCCATCATTACCAGTATTTATTATCATCAACTGTCCCATTCTAGGAAGGAGGAAATTTAGACACAAAAAGTTTACTTAACTTCCCCCAAGTCACACAACTAGTATGAGAGACAGGATTCAAACCCAGGTCTATCTGCTTTCAAGACTCTTGAGCCTTCTAGAAGGGAATGTGGTAGTGATGATAAGGATGGTGGTGATGGTGGCAGAGCAGATGAGACAGGAGAGGAGGTGAGGGAAGAATGAGAAAGGAGGCGAGGGGGAGGAAAACGGAGATGGGGGAGAGGTAGTAGGGAGAGGAGGAAGAGCGAACAAGAGAGAGAGAGAATCAAGAATAAAAGGAAGAGGAAGAAAAAGAGACAGAGGGGAAAGTGAGGGAGGGCCAGGATATAGCCTCTAAGTGAAGTAAATCTCAACATTTCCAGGGACACCTTACCGTAACCCAAGTGTGAGCAATCAGCAGGACAGGATCGAGAGAGTACAGCTCTGCTCCATTTGGGGAGTAGGGCTGTTCTTCTGGGGGCAGAGGTAGGTGAGGGAGTCAGGGGGAGAGCCAGGCAAGCATTGCAGCATGCAGTGCCAGGGTGCACTTCCTCCCATTTGGAGAGGAGACTGGACTAATCAGCCATTTGGGGATTTGTAGAACGACCAATTACAAGAAGCCTGTATCCCGTAGAAGTAACTGCACTGTATCACTAGACTGCTAATTTGGGATCCTGACCTCACTGTTTATCTTCTACATTAAATATCTTAACCACTTAAACTCTCTGAGCCTCAGTTTTCCCATCTGTAAAATGGAGCTAAAACTACTTGCCTGACTTTCCTTATTGTACCTAGCATTTCAGAAGCAATTACCAAGTGCCAGCACTATGCTCAGTGTTCTCTCGACAGGCACCACTGTTTTTAGTACTTAGAATAATCTTGTGATTCATAAAATAAATTACGATTTACTTGTTTTATAAATGATAAAGGCTTAGCGAGGTTAAGTATCTTGACTGAGGTAGGATTAGTGTAGCTTTGTTATAAAAATCTCAAAGATTTCGCCTAAAAGTTCTTCGATTCAAAGAGTAACTTAAAAAAAATTCTAGTCCATGAGACCACCGGAACCTCATGAGGAGTAAAGCATTTGTTTGATTTCACTTCTAGGTACTGCCTCTCCAGATGGTGTTCTCACACTGGAGCCGAAGCACCTGATCTGAATTACGGCAGATAAAAGTGGGAAAAGAACTTCTAGAGCAGGTTGGGGCCTACAAGCTTGCAGGGAATAGGTCTCTCTATGAGTAAAACCCCCATGTTAAGGGTCAGGTTGATTTCCTTTAAGTCTAGGCTCCTCGAATGGCAGCATCAGTGAATTTTTTAGTAGGACTCTTCATACAAAGTGTAAGACATTTAAATGATACCCTCCAAGTTGTAGCCCTCTCTAGAGGTGCCCTTTGTGGAGGGCATTCCATTCTCAGTGGAGAATGTCTGCCAGACAAGAAGTAGCTCAGGATTTGGATTTAAAGATTTCAAAAAAGCTTCTTGAAATTACTTTTTAAAGAATGACATCAATACCCTATTACGACATATAATTTGATGACCAGTAATAGGGAACACATCCCTTCTCCTTTTGTAATTTTATAGCTTCCACATTATTTTTTAGAGGTTTAAATATATCATCTCTTCAGGACCCTGTAGATTTTAATTATCAAAGCAGCTACATCCGTTTTTATACCAAAAGCAGAGTGACCTTATTTTATAATAGAAACAAAGCCCAAAGCTTGGTCCCAGCAGCAGGCAGTTAATAGGTCATTCCATAAAGATTTATATATACTTTGTGGACAGAGAAGAATTTCAAGTAGGGTAAGTCAAACTTACAGACTCACTTATCTTTAATCACTTTAGGCAAGTTAAGATTTACTTCAATTAGAGGCTTACAGCCTGCCTAAATGAGGTTTGTTTTTATGAAGATGCCCCAAAACACTGCCATTAAACAATTTAGAGAAGAGTAAATTCAGCAACTAATTTTAATATACCTGCAGGGGAAACAAAAACAACCACCACATTTTCTTTTGTTTTAGGATGGAGGTAGCTTCACTGTGGGTTAGAGAAACAGGCAGTATTTCATAATTGCATTTATACTCCTGCCATAAGAAAATACTCCTCCAAAGTGAAAGCAAAAACTTGGACAGAAATAGTTGGAGGGAGGTGGGTATGTGTGTAGGAGAGGATGAGGGCACTCTTTTATTATCTTTTGGATTCAGCAATAGTAATATCATCTATCTTTCAGCTCACTTTAACACTGTGAAATCCTGGAGAAAAAAAAATCTGCATTTCAAATCCTCAGTCTCCGCAGCCCTATTCCCACACCTGCTATCCTCTTCCCTCAACAAAAAAAATCTGTTGCCAGTGCCTTTGCTATGGTCCTTACTTGTGTGGATTCTCTCTGGAATAACAGCTAAATCAGGAAAGGCCTTGGCCACAGCTCACCGCATCGGTGACCACCTTGAGGCCAGCTAGGGATAGACAGTCTCAGACTCTGGCCAGTTGCCACAGATGTAATTGCTTTGAAAAGCAGGTTCTCGTCACCACTAACCTCATGCAGAAAAATGAAAATGGGAAACGCGGTGATATTCTATTCAGTTTCCTCCTGCTCATTCTAGGAAATAGAACCAAGGCAACGTAGGATTGGACTGAAACGAGGTTTTTCTTAGCAAAGAAACATTCCACATGCAGAATCAGTACAAAATGTGGTTTAGAGAGTATTCTCAAAAATATTAAAGGACCATTCCTCATCTTCCTATCAGTGAGGGTTGGGGTAAGGTGAGGTGGGAGGTGGGGTGGGTCATAAATGGTTGACACAGAGACTAAGCCACATTATTCTTGTTTGTGAAAATAGCATTCAAATGCCTATAAGCTTTACGAATTATAATGTGGTCATTACAGATAGAAGTATCCTTTAAGCATGTTTTGGATGAGATATGAGGAAACGAGGTTGTTATGATGTTTTGAGATCTCTTAATTAAGACTATTAGAATTTTCTGCAAAATAGGGTATCCTTCATCTGCCGTGTGAAGCCCAGAGCACCTGTGCTCTGGGGGAGGGGGAATACGAGTGGCTGGGCCTCAAAGTGAGACAGACACTCAGCACAAGTGGAATGGGAGTGACAGCTTGCTACCAATTACACTCCACATCATGTCCCTGACTCAGTGAATACATGTCCCTAATAACCTGCCTTATTCCTGGCTCTCTTTCTCCCCCAAAGCTCATGCTGTTGGTTAATAGTCTCTTTCATCTGCCTGAGTGGCTGTGTCCCCTCGGTGGGGGGATCCCGCGAGGACTGCATGCCTAAATAAATAGGCAGAGAGAGGCGTTACACCGGTGGATTCCTGCCATGAAATCACAGCATTCCCTTCACCATGGGAAGGGCAAGGGCCAGCCTTCCTACAGTTCAGATGTTATGCGAACTAGCAGTAAATATCACCCAGATTCATCAGACTAAGAGAGATCCTGCTAAGCTCAGGGACCAGAAGAGCTCAGCCTCAGGAAACTGGACACCCGAATGAAATGGGAAATCAGGATGGGGACCAGACCTGCCCACCCAGTCGGGGAGAAGGCTAGCATCTGTTTTGTTTTGTTTTTTGACCTTGCTACGTGGCATGCAGGATCTTAGTTCTCTGACCAGGGATCAAACCCATGCCCCCTGCAGTGGAAGTGTGGAGTCTCAACCACTGGACCACCGGGGAAATCCCAAGGCTGGCGTCTGACAAGGTGGTTCAGTGCAGTGCTTATGAGTTCAGGCTGTGGGGTCTGACAGTCTGGTTCCTACTAACCAATTGATCTTGGGCACATTTCTAAACCTTTACAGTTTCAACGGCAACCTTGAGTTCCTTAATTCTAACAAGGAAATAACTATGTTCCGAGAATTACAAGAGATAACATGTACGCATTGTCTGTAGTAAGCACCCATTAAATGCTAGGTATTATCATCAAAGGCAAAACAGATTTGCAATACATGTAAGTCAAACCATTATACCATACACCTTAAACTTCTACAGTGTTGCATGTCAATTATATCTCAATAAAAATGGGGAAAAACTGAATAAATAAATAATAATACATTATTAAAAAAAACCCAAAAAAACAGACATCTTTTCAAATGGCATCTGATGTGTGATTGGTGGTTCTTTTGTCCCTGACCCCGGGTTCTTGAATGGGGAAAAGGGGCACACTTAGCTGGGCTTTAAATTATGTCTTTTACTTCAGTTCTGCAAATGTTGACTTTGTGTTGGATTAATTTCTGTGCAGAGGAGCTGCTATGAAAGTAGGCCGAGCTCTCAGTTGGCCATTTTTCCTGTATGTGCTACCTGGTCTCTACAAGTTGTCTAATCAATATTAATGAGTCAGAATTCATAAATGTCTACCTGAGAGAACGGCAGAGCAGTAACCTCTGCCCTTTCATCCTGTCTCCCCTGTTTTCTGGGGTTTTGATAGTGACAATTATGGTCGTAACATCCATTTTTATTAAATAAGGAAAGACAAAATCAGGAAAATGAAAGTCTTGGGTGCACTTGGCTGTGCTGCTTTTCTAAACGTGTATTAACTATTAATATTAACTTTGTTCTGGGCACTGTGCCAGCTGTTTTCCTCATGCTCTATCCTTTAGTCATTGCAAGAGCCTACGAGGAAGTAATCTTTACAACTTTCCTGAGGATCAGAGAAATCAAGTAGCCTGCTCCAAGTTTCACAGTTGCAGGTGGCAGAGTCCTAATCTATCAATAGCTAGATCTAACTATTCGCTCCTCAGATATTTTGGAGTGCTTGCTGTATAAATTCTGGAAGCTAAGCCATGAGTCCATTCTCCGGCAGTATACGGAATAAAACCATTCGAAGGCAACCTTGTGGATAAATCTACCAGCCACCCCACCCCCAGTGCTTCTGACTCATTTCCCCCTGCACCAAACAATAGGATGTCTGTAAAGCTTGTACCTTTAGAGAAGCAGTAACCGCCTGAACCCTGGCTCTCCGGAAGTGGAGTGACTGCCTGCAGGTGTGTATGTTTTTCACCCAGGCTGGAATCCTGGCTCCTCCTCAGGGAGCTCCAGAAATCCTCAGCCTAAGGTCGATGGCAGTGACGACGTGGAAGCTTTCTGTTCTGGAGAAGCGTCTTAAGGTTCATTACGTGACCACATCCTGCCTCAGGAGATTCTCACTTAGTGGCTCAGGGAAGGGACAAGGCCTTGCAAATTTTAAAAAACCCAAAAACATAAAAACAACAACAACAACAACAAAAACACCTCCATAGGTGATTATGATCTACAGCTAGAAGTGAGAACCCCTGGAATTGGTTAATCAGATGGGAGTCATTAATCTCTCTGGTTAACAGAAAAAGGTAAAGAAGGCCTGACACCAGTCATGGTGGGGATGATGATAATAATAATAAATAAATTAGTTGAATGAATGAATAAATGAATGCTTCAATGTAATCTTGGGATTTAAATGCTCCTAGACTATTTGGTTATTTCATTAGAAATAAACATATTTCCCTGCCTTTGCTGTGCCACAGTCACGTCAAGAGACCCAGCTCTTTTATGGAAAGTTACAACTTGGGACCTCTGTGTCCCTTACCCATCATTGACTTGCAGCTCTGCGACCCTTGGTCCATCTTCCCTCCAGGTTTTATTCATATTGCTTCTCGGTGTTCTTTTTTCTATATTTATGCAGTGCTTAGTTTGATTGCTTACTTTGGGGTTAGTGGTTACTCCCCAGCTCTGCTTTTATCTGTGTAAGGAATTTCTGCTTCTTCTGTTATATCAGCCTAAATGAACCTGATACCCAGAAGAGGCTGTGACTATCATTTTCCCCACTGCCTATAGGAATCCCTGGTAGAGAAGTTAAGTCAGGAGAGAAGTTCAGTTTACATGCAGAGGACAACTTTGTATGAAAGGGCAAGACAGCCATTTGAGGGGTCTTCATTTTCCCCCAATTCATAAAAATAAGGGGACACTGTGGATATTTTGCTGAAAAATGAGAGAAAGCACTAAAGACCTTTCCAAGTTCCTTATTATTGATACATTAACATAATGATTAACATTGCTACTGTGAAAATGATACAATTAGTTTTTTTTTTCTGTTGGGTGCTAATCCCATCTTCAAATCTTGATGTAGTTGTAGAGGTAGTAGTAATTTCTGTGTAGTGTGTGTAAATCTTCAGCATTACTCACATCTACTGGTGCATCAAGTCCTTCCTTCCTTCCTTGCATATATATTTCCAGGAAGCACAAAGATTTGAAGAAAAAAACTACCACCAACACAAAAACAGAAATGAAAGCCCCCTTCAACTTTAATACGTATCTGGCTCAACTAGAAATATAAAGAACTATAATTTTATTGATGTGGCCTAATTTTTTTCATGCTGTTTAAAACTAACATGTTACTCTAATTTTGAAAAACATCAGAAGAGTGTAATGCGTCCGTTCTTTCAACTTCTGTTATAGGGAAGAACCCTACAACATCTTGATAGTGTAATCTCTGATTTTAGTTAGCATTTCTGCATCAAGACAGAGATGTCTATATAGCATGATGGTAACCAAATCAGGTTTTAGGTAGGGTGATACAGCAATTGGCCCTAAAGGAGAAGAGCCCTCTTCACTATTTTGCTTGCACTGCCCTTGAATGCAGAGGACTGCAACTGAAGGAGCAATATGGTCTGAAGTGAACTTGAACATAATGGCTCATAATAAACAGCAGACTCCGTGTATGAAATTTAGTGCAATATTAGCCCTCAAATAAGTGTTAACTTTAAAAATCAGACACAAAAAGGGTTTTGTCTTTTCAAAACACATCCTTGCCATCACTTGAGAGGCAATGCTAGAGTCACACATCTCACTGTGGCTCTATTCCTACCAGGAACCTTCTAGTCTGCAGACTCCCAAGCAAATTTCCCTTTAAGGCTCCAAAGGGTTTCTTGGCTGTTCAAGTAGTCCTGTTTCTGTATTATAGGCTCAAACTTCACTCCATGCATTAGAATATTAAACTGAAATTGCACAGCATGTTTGGAACTTTGAACCTCATTTGCAATTTGGAATGGCTGTAAAATAAATACAAAAGCTTAAAATTCATGATTGGAAATCTGTAAGTTCTTTAAACTTTTTTCATGCTTGAAGCTACTGAATAAAGGTGTCTTTGGAAAAATAGCTCCTAATTTCCAGCATTTGTAAGTAACCTCAGTTTGGTTGTATAATTTGACACCCCTCCCAACTTAAGTCAATGCAGAATCATTGTTCTCTGAAAGATAAACACACATTGTAAACTTGGAATTAGTTTAAGGTAATTAATAACAACCAGGAAAAGAAAGGGAGTTATGTGCCATGAAATCTATGACTCTGTAAAAATTCACAGGTCAACAGATTGGATTTCCTTGTTCTTAAGACCAGCTGTTCACTAAGGAAAGTCATGACTACTTTATTACTGTAGTAATTAGGCAAATAGGTATGTCTGAAAATCCATTATGTACAGAAAACTATGAAAATCTACAATAAAAATATAAATAATCTTAAAGGACTATTATTATTATATGGAAAATGATTATTTAGAATATACACACATTTTTCTGATATTGTTAAAGTGTAATTTTCCCACAGATGATTGAAACATTCCCTAAGCACCAATAGTTTGAAACAGAATACTTTTTGGTAGACATCTTTTAAAATTGATTTACATATTCCTTGTACATTGAATATAATTTAACTTTTTAATGAACCAGTTTGCATGTCAAAATTGAGGGGCTGAGAGTTAAGTGGTATGATCAGAAACAAGGAAACAATATCTCTACCTTTCCCTACCTCCACCCACACCCCGCTCCCCCCACCTCCAGCAAAACCCTGCTCTTCCTCCTCATTGCTATGCATCAAGTCTTGTAGGGCACAGATATGGAGGCTATCTTTGATCCCCTCCCCTGCCATTCGATCAACAATGCTATCTGAATGTCCCTTGAAATGCCCACTCTTTTCCTTCACCAATGATACTACTATAGTTCAGGCCATTAATATCTCTTAGCTAGAGGGTAGGAAGAGTTCTCTAAATGGTCTTCTTGCCTTTATGTGGTCTGACCACCCTGAAGTCCATTCTCCATTTTCTAGCCAGAGTGATCCTTCTAAAAAAGGACATCTGATCTAATCATTACTTTGTTTAGAACCCTTTAATGGCTTCCTATTACTCTCAGAATAAAACCCAACTCCTTAATGTGGCCTTCTTAGAGGCCCTTCATGATTCAGTCCCTATTACCTCTGTTTTTTTTGTTCTTCTTGATCTAGTTGTGTCTGATAGATTGTTAAAATCTCCCACTCAGAGAGTGGGTCTGTCAGTTTCTCTTTGTAATTCTGGTGGTTTTTCTTTCTGTAATTGAAAGCTGTGTTATTAGGTACATTTGACTTTTGGTACTGACCCTCTTTATTTATTGATTTTTTTAAAATTTTTTTTAATTAATTAATTTTTTTTTTTTTTTTTTTTGGCTGTGTTGGGTCTTCGTTTCTGTGCGAGGGCTTTCTCTAGTTGTGGCAAGCGGGGGCCACTCTTCATCACGGTGCGTGGGCCTCTCACTATCGTGGCCTCTTTCGTTGAGGAGCACAGGCTCCAGATGCACAGGCTCAGTAGTTGTGGCTCACGGGCCTAGTTGCTCCACGGCATGTGGGATCTTCCCAGACCAGGGCTCGAACCCGTGTCCCCTGCATTAGCAGGCAGATTCTCAACCACTGCACCACCAGGGAAGCCCCACCCTCTTTATTTTTATAAATACATTTGGTTTAAAAGACTTTTTTGGTCTGATATTAATAATGCTTCATTGACTTTCTTTTTGACAGTATTTTGATAATTTCTTTTTTTATCCCTTTATAGCCAATATTTCTGTGGTTTAGTTTTGCTTTTTGCTAGCGTTACATACCTGAATATTATTTTAAACCAGTCTGGTAATCTGTCTTTTAATAAGTAATTTAAATCTGTTTAGTTATTGTGCTTGCTGATATTAGAATTTAATTCTACTATTCTATTTAATTTGTGTGTTTTGTTTGACGTGTCTTTTTCTTCCTTTTTCTCCTTTTCTGCCTTCTATTGAATGATCAGTTTTCCATATCAAATCTCCTCATCCCTTGCTACTCTTTTCTCTCTGCATGTTTAGAAGCTCTAGATCAGTTGTTTTTAAATATAAAATATCTTATAGACAAAGTATTCAGACACAGTCATTATTTATATTCCTCTTCCAAACATGACAAAGACCTTAGCATGTTTTAACTACCCACTGTAACCATTTCTTTCCTTTCCTTTTAAACACTAAAGTAGCTATTTTTTTTTATTGAAATATAGTTGATTTACAATATTGTGTTAGTTTCAGGTGTACAGCAAAGTGATTCAGTTATATATATGTATTTTTTCAGATTATTTTCCATTATAGGTTGTTATAAGATACTGAATATAGTTCCCTGTGTTATATAGTAAATCCTTGTTGCTTATCTTTTATAAGCATAAAATTTATTTTATGCTTATAAGCATAAAGTTATTTATGCTTATAAGCATAAATAATTATTTATTTATGCTTATTTTATAAGCATAAAATTTATTTTATTTTATTGTATTGACCTACCTTTGCTGGCACTTCTGTTCAGCCCTTTCTGTTCAGCCTATAGTAGCTTGTATCTGTTAATCCCATACTCCTTAAGTAGTTATTTTTAACTCTACCATCACATTTTGTTAATTTCTTCCCTCCCTAGTATCTTTTGTATCTTATGCTTTCCCTCTGGGCTTAATTTTCTCATTGGGGGAAGTACATTCTTTAATAGTTCTTTTGGTGTAGGTCTGTGGGTGGAAAACTCCCTTGCCTTTTATGATTGAAAATGTCTTTGTTTTGCCCTCTCCCTGAAATGGCAGTTTATCTGGAAATCAAATTCTTGGTTGATAGTGTTCCATTCAATACTTCAGAAAACTCAATTGTTTTCTTGTTTCTGTGGTTGCTTTTGAGAACTCTAGTCATAGTTCCTTTGTAAATAATCAGTGGTTTCCCTTGGGTAACTTGAGATTTTATCTTTATCCGTATTACTCTGTAGTTTCCCTATAGTGAGAAAAGTGTTCGTTTACTCTTATTTACCTCGCTCAGTACATATGGTGTTCTGATGTTTTGATTAGAAAATCTTCAGTCATTTCTTTCTTCTTTTTTAAAGTATAGCTTATCCACTCTTCCCTTCAGTTTTTCCTTCTGGAACTCCTATGAGACATATGTTGAAGCCACTCAATATAACCCCATGAATCTGAATTATTTTTCACATTTTAAAATCTCTTTATTTTTCTATATTATGTTCTGGGTGAATTCTTCTGGGTCAATTCTTCTATACTAAGTTCTGAGCGAATTCCTTTTCCTCTTCAACTTTGGCCAGCTCCAGGGTTAACCCCATGTATTGACTTTTTAAAAAATTTCAATGACCAGATTTTTATTTTCAAGATTTCTATCAGTTCTTTGCCATGTTTACCTTACTTACCTGTTCTTTATTCAGCTTATCTGTTTCCTAATTTATTTTCTTTTCAAAATGAGTGCTATGCCTTCATTTATCACTTTGAGAATGCAAAAACATTAATTTAAAAAATCTTTGTCACACAGTACCATAGAGTTAATTTTATTTGGAGTAAGTTCATATTCTGAGTGTTCATTTTGTTGGCAATCTTTCTTAGTATTAGACATCTGAATGTCTTTGGAATCTGGTGGTCAGGCTCATTTTGAGTGGAAAGGTTCTATTTGTTTTTTTCTGTCTTATTTTAATTTAGTGTGCTTTTTTTTTTTTCCCCTCTCACCCTCTTTGTGCTCACCCCTCCAGGCTCAGTGATTTTTGCTTCCACCTGCCTCACTGAACTTCCATTATGGAATCGGGACTACCGTTGGCACTTTGATGCTCCTTCCCCACAGTGATGTTGGGGATATTGCAGAACTAGACACTTGGCCAGCTGCTTGGCTTGGTTCTTGATTCCAAGGCTGTGTTTTTGTCCTTCTGCTTCCCCGGGCAGTGGGTTGGCAGCAGCTTATTTTCGGCCTCCTCTCACAAGTTCCTGACTTTAAGAACTAAGCCTGGCTACTGTCCTCCACCCAGTTTGGCACCTCTTTAGTTGCTGTCACCTTACAAGAGACACAAATCTTGGCTTTCGAACTTTAGACCTCAGTGGGCCTGTGGCTTCAGAGTTGCTAAGTGCTTTCTGTTTCAATTCCATTTCTGATCTATGAAAAGGATTATTTTGTTTTTGAGTTTGGTTATGTCTTTTTGGCTTTCTCTTTCTATATTTTACCTATCATTACTATTTGTGTGAAGTAAAGTTTGTGGATCAAAGCATGACCTTACTGCACCAACTTGAGCAGAAATCTTTCTATGTTTACCCTTCTGGCTTTATCTCTCACCAACCCTCCCTCTACAATCTATGTTCTAGCCATAATTAATTATTTGAGAAGATCAATGTATGTCTCGTCCCCCCCAGCCACTGATTTTGAATGAAATAAAACATAGAGGATGGTCAAGTGAAGGTTTTTAAAAAATGTCAGCTCTGTTACAGATAAGCTAATAAAGAACAAGTTCCTAGATCTGTAATCCCAAAGGGCTTAGGATACTCTCAGCCAACTCCTAACCACCACAAAATTTAGCCTCAGAACAGCCCACCAAAGGGGAATGGTGGGTCTGCAGAGCACACGTGTTTACCCAAGATCGTTGCACTGGTCTGAGGCAGAAAGGGAACAAGAGAGTGAAACCTCAGTAACTGGCACTTTTTAATAGATTACTTCCATCCAGTCAAGGACTATGAGCCAATGAATGCAATGGTACTCACCAATCAAGTAACTCACTCCTTTGTGCGAAGGATAGTGGTGTAAGGAGCCAAAAGTAGTATTCTAGTGGAACACTCCCCTACACACATCCCCACCATGGAAAAACGGGGCCAAGGGGAAGGAGTTGCCGCTAACACATGCCACGCTCTTTCCCCTTCCTCCCATCTATCTCTTCACAAGTTCTTCACACCTTTGTCACCTGCCAACTCCTACTCATCCTGATGCCTATAATAAAAACAATAGTTAATATTTACTGAATTCCAACTATGGGGGAAGCACTATCATATACATTATCTCATTTAATTCTCATAACAACTCTAGGAGGTATGTATTTTTATTTTAATCTTACGGATGAAGACGCTAAGCATAAAGAAGTTTTCCAGTGTTTCCAAGGTCACACAGGTAAATGGCAGGGCAGGATTAGGCCCAGGATTCTCTAGTTCCAGAGCCTAGATTCTTTTCATCATATGCAACTGCTTCCCATATTTCGTTTACCTTTTGATATCTGGAACATAGTATAGCACTGGCAGAGAGTGGATGCTCAATAGTGTTTAATGAATGAAAATATAAATCAATGACACATATTGTCAAGATAACTGCCTTGAGTGGATTAAACACAACTTTAATATGATGATTTATAAAGAATGCTTAATCCCCTTTGGCATCAGATTGCTCTTTATAAAGGTGGATGTGGGCATCCAATTTTGAAGGGTTCTGTACGGGCTGCTAGGTTTGACCTACCTTTGCTGGCACTTCTGTTCAGCCCTTTCGATTTTAGGTCTTCTCCCCACTTTTGTCCCTGGCCCAAGCCTGTTGGTTGCCTGAAAGAGTGGGCTCCTTCTGGTTCCCGATCCTTTGCACTTGTGAAACTACTGGTGCTTCACATACTACAGGCAGCTACAGCACCTCCATGCAAAGGCACGCTGTGTATTAGTCAAGACTTTACATTGCAAGCCACAGAAACTAATTCTGACTGCAAAAGGAATTCATAGGCTTGTGTAACTGAGAGGTTCAAAGGATGACTAGCCTTAGATATGGCTGGGTTCAGAGCAGAAGCAGATTTACTATGAGCCCAGTGAAGCCGAAGCTTCTGGCTTCCTAATTGCTTGGCCCTGTCTTAGGCACTGGGAGAGAGTAATGTGTTTCCACAGTCATATGTTTTTCTAAAATTTAAAAATTTCACTTTCCCCCTTCAAGAGTATTGGGGGTTTAGGGCCAGGCAAGCTATTTATTGGAAGAGTAAAGCAGGGAAGTTTCTGGATAAGTGGCAGGAACAAGCAGCTGTGGATGCCTGTGCATGTTCTGCTCCCTATGTTGGAACACCACCCTTCTTCCCTGCTGGTTAATCAAAGGCTCAGCTCAGGTGGCACTTGATCTAGGAACCTTCCTTGACACATGCCCAATCTCCCTCTCCTCACCCTGGTGCCCTTTCAGTGAACCCGTGAGCCCCTGGGGCTTTAGTCTAACAGCACTCTTCCCTGTCAGGTAATTGTCAGTGCTCATTTACCACCCCACACAAGACTTTGAGTTCACTGAGATAGGCATTCTGACTTCTCCAAACCTCTAGCACCTAGTAGAGGCTGTATCACACAATGGTCCTTCAACAAATGTGTCTTTTATAAGCAAATGAGCCTCAAATACTTTGGCTCAGAGAGACAGGTGAAGATTTTTGGCTCTCCTGACTTAACATGGAGCTAAAGTGAGAGTTTCATAACATTGAACTTAGGTTATCCCTGACCTGTAGGAAAAAAGCTTTATAGAAGAATGCAAGAGTGGAAAGAGCAGGGTCAAAGCTTGGTTATTTTTCTACACATTTAGTGGTCATGTCTTTGGGATACTTTGGGAACCAGTTGAAACTAAGAAGGAACAAGTCATGTAAGTAAATCAAAAGCCTCTTTTGGCATACCAGCTGTATTTTTTTTCTCTAGCATATGACTTCAGTTTCACTTAAAACAGAGCTAGATGGTGTGTGTGTGTGTGTGTGTGTGTGTGTGTTTAATAGGTGTTAAATTGTTTCGATAATAGAAAAGTTAACGTATGATTGAACAAATACAATTAACTTCTGCATTGTAATATATAAGTGTATCCCAGTAATGGTCCTATAAATCTGAAATATGTCGGGGTAGATTTTGTTTTGTTAGGAATTGAACAATTCCTATTTCCTAGAATATTAATTAATTTACATGGATTTATAAAAGGGAAATTACCACTTTATCTGCCACTTTGGAATCTTGTCTATACCATTGATCAAAGCACAGCTACCCCTTGGAAATGAAATATTTTCTTTGTACTGTCTAGAATGAGATACGTCCCTGTTACACGTATATATGAAAAAAAAAATATGTATATTTCATGTACATTCTGCTTTCTTTTGATTGCCCTCAGACATGTGTTCATTTTGATACAACTGAGTCCACCTATTTGAAATCTGACCTTAACTTTCTCAAGTACCATTTTATTTAAAAATTATTTATTTAATTATAAAAGTAACACAAACAGAACACATGGGGAAAAACTATATATAATACCAACATCTTAACACAACAGCTATAATCTTTTTCAAATATTCCCTTTTAATTTTTTATATGCATTTTATGTACTTGTAATCATAATTTATGAATACATTTTCAACTTCCTTTTAAAAACCAACAAAACAATACTAATTCTTTTAAAATTCATTTGAGAGGGACCTAGTCTCTAGAAGAGAATACACACACACACACACACACACACACACACACATACTTTTTGATGCTGGTGTAGGATTATAATAACTGATCACATCATCAAGGGCCTTAGAATTGCAGACTCCATTTGGACATCTGCAATAACCTCTAATTTAAATAATGTTTTTACTCTCCTGAAGGAAAAATGAATTTTGCAAAACAGGCAAGGGCTAGAAAGAGGAAAGGACACAGATAAGTCTTCTCCACTGGTTATGAGGTTGAGCCTGCTTAAGTCATGCTTGTCAACTAGGTTAAGGCAGGTTTCATGATCGATGTTTCTGTGGTTAACAATTTGGTGTCAACCTAGATAATATTTACCTTTCAAGGCTTAAATAACTTGCTATTTCATTCAGAGGTCAATATTTATTTCCCCTGATCTTTCCATGGAAATTAATGACCTCAGTAGTTGGAAACCCAAGTGTTTCTCTTCCTTTGGCTTACAGAGAGGCTCAGCATTAGAAACTTATTCATAAAATTGGCACACTTTATAAAGACACATTGGGAAGGCAGGGAATTTCTTATACCTACTTTTCACAAGTGTCCAACAAAAATTTCATTTTGGATTGGGCTGCCAGCCTGACTGGGTGAGAGGTGGCACTTAACATTTTTATGTCTTTATTTGGAGAATCAATGACAATGACTTCTTTGGCATATGGTAGATAGTGAGACATGCAGAGCTTTTGGAAATACTGCAGACTGGAATTGTACTTCGAATTGTGCCAGTGAAGATGAGGATTTTTGCTTGATTTTTAACTAAGGCTGACCTTTCGTCCCTGCCGCTGAAGGGACTGCTCTCCAATTCCCAGTCATCACTAAGGATGTGTAGAGGCACTGACGTCTTAATATCAAACAAGTGAGAATATTTGGGTATTACACAGAAATTTTTTGGACTTAATCACAACATGGTTCTTAAGATTATGGATAACAGAATCAACTCAGGGTGCTTTTAAACCTGAATTTAAACAACATTGTTGTCTTTTTGGATTTTAGCACCTTCTCGTTCATACTTATTATCTTTTATGGGAGGGGTGGTGGTGAGGAGTGTGATGATGGGAGAACGTCTTCCAGAAACTGAACCATGAGGAAGCTGCTGTCCTCTAGGGTCATATGGGCTGCTGTCAGAGACACCTCAGCCAGGAAACCTAACCTGAAGGTCGCCATTTTATTCTTAACACAGAGCCTGGCACACAGTTGGCGCTCAGTAGAGATGACCTGAGCTTCGGGTGCCCAACGACGTGCACATGGGCTGCAAGGAAGAAGTTGGAGACTCACTCGTTGAGCCCTAGGGACCAATGGTCCATAACTAAAGACACGATCTCCACAAAGCAATATTAAACGTTAACCTTGGCCGTCAGATCCCTTTAGTCCTAGTAACCCTTGGATTGCAGCGACGCCTTCGGGACCTGAGCCTCCCCGCCCTCCCCGCCCCCAACCTCCCAAACGCCGGGTCAATCCCACGAACTGGCGATGCCGAAGCCTGGCACCGGTGAAGTTATCAGTGAAGCGCGAACGGTCGACCTTCTCCCGTCACGTGCCCAGACGCAGGCTGCAGGACGCTTCCGGGGGGCGCGCCGCCGACGTGCGGGAGGGCGGGCGCTGGAACCCGCAGCAGCAGCGCGAGGCCGGAGCGCGGGCCGGGCCGGGCGGGGCGGAGAAAGGGCGGGGGCGGCGGCGAGGCCGGGAGCGTGCGCGCGCACCTCACACTCCGCCGCCCGGGGACGCCCACTCGCGAGTCGGGGCCGGAGGCAGGCCCTGAGCCATCCGCCCCACCCCCACACGCCGGCTCCCCTCAGGAGTGTGCCCAACGGGTGTCGGCAGTCGGCTGCTCCGCGCCCTTCCGGCCTAGGGAGCCACGGGACGAGGACCGGGCCGCAGCTCCGCACCGCGTGGACGCGCTGCCTCTCCCGCAGCCGCCGCCGCCGCCGCCACCACCAGAGCGAGCGGCTGCGAGCGACCGGAGGTTGCGCGGCGGAGGCCCCCCACGGCGGCCAGGGAGGAAGGAGACTCAGCTGACCTCTGCCCGCCCGAGGCGCGACTGCTCTCGCGAGCCCGGGGCCGCCGCCGCCCCCGGGCTGAGCGGGGAATGAGCAGGCGCCTGCCCCGGGTTCTCGGACAGGGGGGCCGCGGCTTTGCTTCTTCCCACGCCGCGGGGGCTCGGTCGCCGCGGCCGGGCGCCGCGAGGTCAGAGGCAGCCTCTCTCTGGGAGCCGACGCCGGGGTTAACTTAACCAGCCGCCGAGAGGGGAAGGAGGAGGAGCCGAGCGGGGGCGGCCGCCGCGCCTCCCCTCCCCCCGCACACGCCGGGGCTTCTCAGTGGCCGCCGAGGAGGAAGTTCCGCTCCCTGACAGACCCGAGCGGTAGCGACAGCGGCCGCGGCGGCCGCGGCTGGGAGGGGGCAGGTATTTTGGACGTGGATGCTCTTCGCGCCAACCGTCGAGGGAGCAGCGTCGGAGCTGTCGCCGGCCCCCGGAGCCCGGGGACAGCGTCGGGAGGCGCGGGCGTTCGAGCCCTCCTTCCTGCTTTTCGCCCAGCGCCGCTGCTTCGGCTTCCCGGCGAGGCGGGTGACCCTCCTCCCGGTTGACTGACTTCCGAGGAGCCCCTTGTTTTTCCACCAGTGAGGTTCAGAGACTCTGCAATCGAAGCATCGGAGGAGCGCAAGTGAACCTTCCACAACTCCTTGGATCACGTCAGGCTCCCTTTTGGGGCGGGACACCACGTTGGAGCATCTCCCGGAGGTTCAGGAATGGAAGAACCCACCTTGCATCCTCTGTGCGGTGTTGCTTGTCTGATCTACCCTTAGGAATGAAGAGGAGACTTGTAATCACCCGGTGAGGTACTGAGAGCCAGATGAGAAAGAAAATATCACAGGACTTAAACTAGGGATCGCGTTTAGGGGCCACACTCGTTTCTGCATGTAATTGGATGAGCGTGAAAGAGGTGCCCTGTTGAAAGGCACAGCAGTCCTTTAAGAGGAGGAAAATTGAGTTTCCCCATTTTTGCCAGGATTCTGAAGACTGTTCAATGTATCGTACATTTGATGTAAGATGAGAACTTTATAAAATATTCTGCCCAAGAGCGTAAACGATGACTACCCCAGCGCTGCTACCCCTCTCTGGACGAAGGATACCACCTCTGAACCTGGGGCCGCCTTCCTTCCCGCATCACAGGGCTACCTTGAGACTTTCTGAGAAGTTTATCCTCCTCCTTATTCTAAGTGCCTTCATCACCCTGTGTTTTGGGGCATTCTTCTTCCTTCCAGACTCCTCAAAACACAAACGTTTTGATCTGGGTTTGGAAGATGTGTTAATTCCTCATGTAGATGCCGGCAAAGGGGCTAAAAACCCTGGAGTCTTCCTGATCCATGGACCAGATGAACATAGACACAGGTTTGTTTATTTCAGAAGTTCTGGTATTAACATTTGGCAGAGCAAGGTATGGTTTATTGCATCAAATCTGTCATTTTTTGGCAGTAAAATGTAACTTTCCCTGAGTCGTGAGAGTTGTACTTTTTCACAGCTAGTTAGATAGAATCATAAACTGGAAGGACACCTAGAGCCCCATCCAAAGTCCAGCTCCTTCTTATTATGTAGGAGGAATGTTTGTGCTCAGGGGTGTTGTGTCTGATGTGAACAATTGAGGATGGAGGTATGAAGACTTAACCTGAAGAAATAGTGACATATGCTGCGCCTTCATTTATTAAGAATGTGTTGCATTCAATCATTGTGCCCCCCTGTGAAATAGATCCATGGAATCCTGACATCTCCTCTGGGTTCTCTCCCAAAGGGCTCTCATCTCTGGCAGGTAGTTAAAGCTCAGTAGTGAATCTTAGCTTTTTAGGAAGACAAACACAGGCACAATAGATGTGTTTTGGTGCTCTGTGTGGAATCAGTTAAGTTAAAGAGATCACTGAATCTTAAGTCACTCACTTTGTGACGCTTGTAGACAAGGTTTGGTTATGTTTTACAATTTAATTTTGCTCTTTTCTTTTTTTTCCCTAAATGTGAAAGATGGAGTGTATCAAATAACTCTTAGAATTTGCTTGATTAAGTGGTTCACAGTCTTTAAAATCAGTAAATCCGAAGTGAGCTCTTGGGAGAATATGGGCAAATTAGGATAAAATGGGAGCTCTAGTTACAGTCTCTTTAAATCATGTATGCAATTTGTATCAAAAGAATCTGGGGGAAAGTAGTTTGCTTTCTTCAACCCTACAGTTTTTTGTTTTTTTTTTTCACCTGCTAAACCTTTCCCCTTTTTTTCTCTATGTCTTAAAATAATTTTTGAGTATGTAAAAAAAATCATATGTTTTAGTTCTGTTCTCAACTGATGTTAGTTTTAACTTTTCATCATGCACGAGGTTTTTGAAAAAGCTTGTGTTCAAATGTTATCCTAAGTTAAATACTTTAGAAAAATGCACTGTTGTAATGAGAGCTGTTTTTTCCATTTTCTCAATCTAGTTAATTTGTTCTTTGCTTGCTGTTTCTTTGACTTTGGGCTGAACCTTACGGAGTAATTACTTCTAAAATTGTTTCATATCATTCGTCTGTAACCAAATTAATTTGAAATTTTTGCCATCATTTTCAACTTCTGTACTCTTTTCATTTGTTTCTTTTATTTTGCCCTTTGCTCTTGGTGACGTCAAGAAAAATCTGATATAATCTGTGAAATACGTTGCTGAAAAATTAACGCTGAAAGTACTGTTTTCCTTGAAAACCTTATTTCCCATGTTATTTATAAGTATTTTTTAAAAAAAAAAGATGCTAAGACTGACTTCAGAGCTCTTTGAAGCCATGAATTAACTTTATTTAACTTTTATAAGTTGTCTGTCATATACTTAACAATTTACTTTATACTTTGTGTGGTCTAAAGGTTAAAAAATATGGCACTTTCTAGTTTAAAAACACTCACATAGAAAACTTCTTCGTTAAGTGGAATTTAAATTTCAAATTTGAATGAAAATACAGATATGTCCATGTTTTTCACATTTAAAAAAATCTGCTTAAATCTCTTAAAACAAGAATTCTAAAATTTATATAGCCCTTGAATACATATGCTTCTGTTTTGCTGTACGAGACTGTTGGATACTGTTGGATCCCTGAGTTTGGAGTGAGAGATTGGTTATTGAGTTCTCTTAATAAGGGATGGTGAGTGAGCCAAATTCTGGGTTTTGGGTAGTAAGAGTCTGGATAACAAGTGGTACATGTGAGAACTTATTCAAATCTGTTTGGTTCCTGAGTTTTGGAAGGCAAGAATTCGAATAGAGTTGAGGTATTGAGGGATCCCTGTATTAACTTTGTGTATATTTTACGTGGTTATGTCAGTTTATTTATTTTTAACATCTTCATTGGAGTATAATTGTTTTACAATGGTGTGTTAGTTTCTGCTGTATAACAAAGCGAATCAGCTGTACATATACATAGAACCCCATATCTCCTCCCTCTTGCATCTCCCTCCCTGCCTGCCTATCCCACCCCTCTAGGTGGACACGAAGCACCAAGCTGATCTACCTGTGCTATGCAGCTGCTTCCCACTAGCTATCTATTTTACATTTGGTAGTGTATATATGTCCATGCCACTCTCTCACTTCGTCCCAGCTTACCCTTCCCCCTCCCGTGTCCTCTAGTCCATTCTCTTTTGTCTGTGTCTTTATTCCTGTCCTGCCCCTAGGTTCTTCAGAACCTTTTTTTTTTTTTTTTTTAGATGCCATATATATGTGTTAGCATACAGTATTTGTTTTTCTCTTTCTGACTCACTTCACTCTGTATGACAGTCTCTAGGTCCATCCATCTCACTACAGATAACTCAGCTTTGTTTCTTTTTATGGCTGAGTAATATCGATGGACACTTAGGTTGCTTCCATGTCCTGGCTATTGTAAATAGAGCTGCAGTGAACACTGTGGTACGTGACTCTTTTTGAATTATGGTTTTCTCAGGGTATATGCCCAGTAGTGGGATTGCTGGGTCGTATGGTAGTTCTATTTTTAGTTTTTTAAGGAACCTCCATACTGTTTTCCATAGTGGCTATATCAATTTGCATTCCCACCAACAGTGCAAGAGGGTTCCCTTTTCTCCACATCATCTCCAGCATTTACTGTTTGTAGATTTTATGATGATGGCCATTCTGACCAGTGTGATGTGATAACCTTATTGTAGTTTTGATTTGCATTTCTCTAATGATTAGTGATGTTGAACATCCTTTCATGTGTTTGTTGGCAATCTGTATATCTTCTTTGGAGAAATGTCTATTTAGGTCTTCTGCCCATTTTTGGATTGGGTTGTTTGTTTTTTTGATATTGAGCTGCATGAGCTGCTTGTATATTTTGGAGATTAATCCTTTGTCAGTTGCTTCATTTGCGAATATTTTCTCCCATTCTGAGGGTTGTCTTTTCATCTTGTTTATGGTTTCCTTTGCTGTGCAAAAGCTTTGAAGTTTCATTAGGTCCCATTTGTTTATTTTTGTTTTTATTTCCGTTTCTCCAGGAGGTGGGTCAAAAAGGATCTTGCTGTGATTTATGTCAGTGTTCTGCCTATGTTTTCCTCTAAGAGTTTTATAGTGTATGGGCTTACATTTAGGTCATTAATCCATTTTGAGTTTATTTTTATGTATGGTGTTCGGGAGTGTTCTAACTTCATTCTTTTACATGTAGCTGTCCAGTTTTCCCAGCACCACTTATTGAAGAAGCTGTCTTTTCTCCATTGTATATTCTTGCCTCGTTTATCAAAGATAAGGTGACCACAGGTGCATGGGTTTATCTCTGGGCCTTCTATCCTGTTCCATTGATCTATATTTCTATTTTTGTGCCAGGACCATACTGTCTTGATTACTGTAGCTTTGTAGTACAGTTTGAAGTCGGGGAGCCTGATTCCACCAGCTCCGTTTTACTTTCTCAAGATTGCTTTGGTTATTCGGGGTCTTTTGTGTTTCCATACAAATTGTAAAATTTTTCATTCTAGTTCTGTGAAAAATGCCATTGGTAGTTTGATAGGGATTGCATTGAATGTGTAGATTGCTTTGGGTAGTATAGTCATTTTCACAATGTTGATTCTTCTAATCCAATAACATGGTATGTCTCTCTCTCTGTTTGTATCATCTTTAATTTCTTTCATCAGTGTCTTATAGTTTTCTGCATACAGGTCTTTTGTCTCCTGAGGTAGGTTTATTCCTAGGTATTTTATTCTTTTTGTTGCAGTGATAAATGGGAGTATTTCCTTAATTTCTCTTTCAGATTTTTCATCATTAGTGTATAGGAATGCAAGAGATTTCTGTGCATTAATTTTGTATCCTGCTACATTACCAGATTCATTGATTAGCTCTAGTAGTTTTCTGGTAGCATCTTTAAGATTCTCTACGTATGGTATCATGTCATTTGCAAACAGTGACAGTTTTACTTCTTCTTTTCCAATTTGGACTCCTTTTATATGTTTTTCTTCTCTGATTGCTGTGGCTAAAACTTCCAAGATTGTGTTGAATAATAGTGGTGAGCATGGGCAACCTTGTCTTGTTCCTGATCTTAGTGGAAATGGTTTCAGTTTTTCACCATTGAGAATGATGTTGGCTGTGGGTTTGTCATATATGGCTTTTATTATTGTTGAGGAAAGTTCCCTCTATGCCTACTTTCTGGAGGGTTTTTATCATAAATGGGTGTTGAATTTTGTCAGAAGCTTTTCCTGCATTTATTGAGATGATCATATGGTTTTTCTTCTTCAGTTTGTTAATATGGTTTATCACATTGATTGTTTTGTGTATATTGAAGAATCCTTGCATTCCTGGGATAAACCCCACTTGATCATGGTGTATGGTCCTTTTAATGTGCTGTTGTATTCTATTTGCTAGTATTTTGCTGAGGATTTTTGCATCTATGTTCATCAGTGATATTGGCCTGTAGTTTTTTCTTTTTTGGTGACATCTTAGTCTGATTTTGGTATCAGGGTGAGGGTGGCCTCGTAGAATGAGTTTGGGAGTGTTCCTCCCTCTGCTATTTTGGAAGAGTTTGAGAAGGATGGGTGTTAGCTCTTCTCTAAATGTTTGATAGAGTTTGCCTGTGAATCCATCTGGTCCTGGGCTTTTGTTTGTTGGAAAATTTTTTTTTTCATGTCAAACAAGCTTTTATTTTCAATGTGAACAATACTGTCAAATTTATCTGTAAAGGTAAGAGTAAAGTCAGATGTCAGTTAACATCATTTTGGGATGTTGAACTTTGAAACAATTTGTGTTGTGGGCTAATGAAGACTAGAATATCCATGAAGAACAAATTCTTCTTTTCTTTTGATGTCCACTTCTTTTCATGCCTTCCAACTGTGTTCTCCAGAGCTGCCCTCTGCTGAGACCATATCCAATTTGGATCCTTCTTCTGGTTTTTCATTTCCATCCTCTTTCTCTTCATCAGCATTTTCATAATGATATTCACTCTCTTCTTCAGTGTCGAATGATACGGACTTTGGCATCACAAGGTGGTGGGAAACATTTCTCGATTTAAAATCAGAAGCAGAATGTAGTTCTCTGCCCTCAGGAGGATCAATCAAAGAAGTCCAGAATGACGTCAGGAACGTCAGACGAGGAGAGGTTAGAAGTCAAAGTGGAATTTCCAGCTGGGATTGGGGTTGTCGCCCTCCAAAGGCCGGGTCGTGATGAGCAGCAGGAGCACAGCGGCCTGCCACATGTCGGGATGCCATGGCTCCGACCGTCGGAGAACCCTGGAGACCGCTGCGGACCGGGAGGAAGAGAGACGGGGGGGTGGTGGGCGCGGGATAACCAAGAGGAGCCGGGTGAGGAGTTCGTGCTTCTGCAAAGAGCCGCCTGTAAGGTGAGAACATCGAGGCCAAGGGGAGCGGGGAGGGTGGGGGTCGACCAGCGGCCGTGAGCCAGGGAGCAGCAAGAAGAGCAGCAGCCCAGAAGCTTCCTGTTGGAAGATTTTTAATCACAGTTTCAATTGCAGTGCTTGTGATTGGTCTGTTTATATTTTCTATTTCTTCCTGGTTCAGTCTCAGAAGGTTGTGCTTTTCTAAGAATTTGTCCATTTCTTCCCGGTTGTCCATTTTATTGGCATATAGTTGCTTGCAGTAATCTCTCATGATCCTTTGTATTTCTGAGGTGTCAGTTGTTACTTCTCCTTTTTCATTTCTAATTTTATCGATTTGAGTCTTCTCCCTTTTTTTCTTGATGATTCTGGCTAATGGTTTATAAAGTTTGTTTATCTTCTCAATGAACCAGCTTTTAGTTTTATTGATCTTTGCTGTTATTGTCTTCATTTCTTTTTCATTTATTTCTGATCTGATCTTTATGATTTCTTTCCTTCTGCTAACTTTGAGTTTTTTTGTTTTTCTTTCTCTAATTGCTTTAGGTGTAAGGTGAGGTTATTTGAGATGTTTTTTGTTTCTTGAGGTAGGATTGTATTGCTATAAACTTCCCTCTTAGAACTGCTTTTGCTTCATGCCATAGGTTTTGGGTCATCGTGTTTTCATTGTCATTTGTTTCTAGGTATTTTTTGATTTTCTCTTAGATTTCTTTGGTGATCTCTTGGTTGTTTAGTAGTGTATTGTTTAACCTCCCTGTGTTTGTATTTTTTACAGATTTTTTCTTGTAATTGATATCTAGTGTCATAGGACTGTGGTCAGAAAAGATACTTGATACAATTTCAATTTTCTTAAATTTACCGAGGCTTGATTTGTGACCCAAGGTATGATCTATCCTGGGGAATGTTCCATGAGCCCTGGAGAAGAAAGTGTATTCTGTTGTTTTTGGCTGGAATGTCCTATAAATATCAATTACTTCCATTTTGTTTAATGTATCATTTAAAGCTTGTGTTTCCTTACTTATTTTCATTTAGGATGATCTTCCCATTGGTGAAAGTGGGGTGTTAAAGTCCCCTACTATGATTGTGTTACTGTTGATTTCCCCTTTTATGGCTGTTAGCATTTGCCTTATGTATTGAGGTGCTCCTATATTGGGTGCATAAATATTTACAGTTGTTATATCTTCTTCTTGGATTGATCCTTTGATCATTATGTAGTGTCGTTTTTTGTCTCTTGTAATTGTTTTTATTTTAAAGCCTATTTTGTCTGATACGAGAATTGCTACGCCAGCTTTCTTTTGATTTCCGTTTGCATGGAATATCTTTTTCCATCCCCTCACTTTCAGTCTGTATGTGTCCCTAGGTCTGAAGCGGGTCTCTTGTAGACAGCATATATATACGGGTCTTATTTTTGTATCCATTCAGCCAGTCTATGTATTTTGGTGGGAGCATTTAATCCATTTACATTTAAGGTAGTTGTCGATATGTATGTTCCTATTACCATTTTCTTAATTGGTTTGGGTTTGTTATTGTTATCTTTTCCTCCTCTTGTGTTTCCTGCCTAGAGAAATTCCTTTAGCATTTGTTGTAAAGCTGGTTTGGTGGTGCTGAATTCTCTTAGCTTTTGCTTGTCTGTAAAGGTTTTAAGTTCTCCATCGAATCTGAACGAGATCCTTGCTGGGTAGAGTAATCTTGGTTGTAGGTTTTTCCCTTTCATCCCTTTAAATATGTCCTGCCACTCCCTTCTGGCTTGCAGAGTTTCTGCTGAAAGATCAGCTGTTAACCTTATGGGGATTCCCTTGTATGTTATTTGTTGCTTTTCCCTTGCTGCTTTTAATATTTTTTCTTTGAATTTAGTTTTTGATAGTTTGATTAATATGTGTCTTGGCATGTTTCTCCTTGGATTTATCCTGTATGGGACTCTCTGCACTTTCTGGACTTGATTGACTATTTCCTTTCCCATTTTAGGGAAGTTTTCAACTATAATCTTTTCAAATATTTTCTCAGTTCTTTTCTTTTTCTCTTCTTTTTCTGGGACCCTATAATTTGAATGTTGGTGCGTGTAATGTTGTCCCAGAGGTCTCTGAGACTGTCCTTCATTCTTTTCATTCTTTTTTCTTTATTCTGCTGTGCGGTAGTTATTTCTACTCTTTTATCTTCCAGATCACTTATCCTTTCTTCTGCCTCAGTTATTCTCGATTGATTTCTTCTAGAGAATTTTTAGTTTCATTTATTGTGTTGTTCATCATTGTTTGTTTGCTCTTTAGTTCTTCTAGGTCCTTGTTAAACGTTTCTTGTATTTTCTCCGTTCTATTTCCAAGATTTTGGATCATCTTTACTATCATTACTCTGAATTCTTTTTCAGGTAGACTGCGTATTTCTTCTTCATTTCTTTGGTCTGGTGGGTTTTTACCTTGCTCTTTTCATCCGCTGCATATTTCTGTGTCTTTTCATTTTGCTTAACTTACTGTGTTTGGGGTCTCCTTTTTGCAGGCAGCAGGTTCGTAGTTCCTGTTGTTTTTGCTGTCTGCCCCTAGTGGGTAAGGTTCGTTCAGTGGGTTGTGTAGGCTTCCTGGTGGAGGGGACTGGTGCCTGTTTTCTGGTGGATGAGGCTGGATCTTGTCTTTGTGGTGGGCAGGACCACGTCCAGTGCTGTGTTTTTGGGTGTCTGTGAACTTATTACGATTTTAGGCAGCATCTATGCTAATGGGTGGGGTTGTGTTCCTGCCTTGCTAACTGTTTGGCATAGGGGGTCCAGCACGGTAGCTTGCTGGTCGTTGAGTAGACCTGGGTCAGCCAGAGGCTGGCGTGACGTTGCAACAGCCTGAGGCGTGCTGTGTGTTCTCTAGGGAAGTTGTCCCTGCATCACGGAACCCTGGCAGTGGCGGGCTGCACAGGCTCCCGGGAGGGGAGGTGGGGATAGTGACCTGTGCCTGCACACAGGCTTCTTGGTGGCTGCAGCAGCAGCGTTAACGTTTCATGCTTGTCTCTGGTGTCCGTGCTGATAGTTGTGGCTCACGCCTGTCTCTGGAGCTCATTTAGGCGGTGCTCTGAATCCCCTCTCCTCGCGCATCCCAAAACAATGGTCTCTTGCCTCTTAGGCAGGTCCAGACTTTTTCCCGGACTCTGTCCAAGCTAGCTGTGGTGCACTAGCCCCCTTCAGGCTGTGTTCATGCAGCCAACCCCAGTCCTCTCCCTGGGATCTGACCTCCGAATCACGAGCCTCAGCTCCCAGCCCCCACCCGTCCCGGCGGGTGAGCAGACAAGCCTCTCAGCTTGGTGAGCCCTGGTCTGCACCGATCCTCTGTGCGGGAATCTCTCCTCTTTGCCCTCCGCACCCCTGTTGCTGCGCTCTGCTCCATGGCTCCAAAGCTTCCCCCCCGCCCACCTCCCGTCTTTGCTAGTGAAGGGGCTTCCTAGTTTGTGGAAACTTTTTCTCCTTCACAGCTGCCTCCCAGAGGTGCAGGTCCCTATTCTTTTGCCTCTGTTTTTTTTTTTTCTTTTGTCCTACCCAGGTACGTGGGGGAGTTTCTTGCCTTTTGGGAAGTCTGAGGTCTTCTGCCAGCGTTCAGTAGGTGTTCTATAGGAGTTGTTCCACATGTAGATGTATTTTTGATATATTTGTGGGGAGGAAGGTGATCTTCAAGTCTTACTTCTCAGCCGTCTTGAAGGTCCCCCCCTCAGTTTATTTTTATATCGATTGTCACCGTATCTGAAAACACAGTCTGTAGTTATAAGAATTCTTCTAATTTGATCAATGAAATACATTTCAAATTAGAGATCATTCCAATAATAAGACTACAATGTAAAATATAAAACATTAATATATAAACATTAACATATTTAAAAATAATTCGGAAAGATAGCATTTTAACATATAGTTGGTACTAAGATCATGCTTATTTTGTATGTGGGTCAAAGAACCATCTTTCTTAATTTGGAAAATACAAAGTGATGATTTACCTTAATTTTATATGTGTGGAGAGGAGTGCAGGATAGAGGGATGAGGAACCTTACTTTAATGGAGAAGTAATGAAAAATAAATGATGGCCGTTATTTCCTACTCACAGTATTTAACAGATACTTGTTGAATTGTCTTTTCTTAATTAGTGTAGTTAGGTGCTTAAGCTCTGGAGTCAGACTGCGTGGATTCGTACCCTAGTTTGTCACTGATTAGATGTGTGATTTTGAGCAAATTTTTAAACTCTATGCGTAAGTTACTTTCTCTGGATGATAGTGGCATCACTTTATAGATTGTTATATTGAATGAGATAGTACACGTGAAGTACTCAACATAGTTCTTAGCATTTAGTAAATGCTCAATAAATACTAGTTATTATTATCATTATAGTTTTAATTGAATATTTTAATTCTGAGTCTACTTACCTTAAAATATTGTACATGTTCCTGAAAAGTTGGGTAGAGATTAATTAATATTTTAAAAGTATACCAGACCCTTATTGTTTAAAGGAATGTTTTATAACCAAACTATTCAGCAACAAATGTGTATTGCATGTCTGCTGTGTATCGGGCCCGACTTTTACGGAGCTTCCCATCTTGGGGGAGGGGTGGGAGGGGATGACAGGTATTAAATAAATTTATTTTTTAGGTGTGATGACTGTTATGAAGGTGTACTCAGTGTTATCAGAGCATATAATGGTGTGTTTTAGCCTGTGGAGTGGGGGTCACGGGGACAGGCAGATGAGAGTAGGGAAGGCTTCTTGAGGAAACAACTGCTGAGAAGCTTACAAGTAGGAGATTGCTAGGTCAGGTAGAGTTGTGGGAAAAAAAGTGGTCAAAGCAGAGGACACAACATATGTGAGAGCCCTAAGTAGTACTGTTGTTGAACCCAAGTTATGTGCCTGATGCTCAGTGAGGCCGAAGAAACCAAAACGTCAGAGTTTGGAGTGGAGAAAGGTTTATTGCAAGGGCCAACCAAGCAAGGAGAATAGTGACTCATGCTCAAAAGACCCGAACACCCAAAAATTTTGGGGGAAGAGTTTTTATAGGCAAAATTTCAGGGGAGAGCTGCAGGGTCTGTGACCTACTTCTGATTGGTTGGTGGTGAGGTAACAGGGTGGTATTCTAGGAATTTGAATCAGCAGCCTTCTGGTTCCAACCAGTCGGAGATCCACATGCTTGTGCTCAGCCTGAAAATACCACCCTCCACCTGGATGGGGGCCCTAGTTCCTGTAGAAGAACTCAGAGATATGTATGAGATTGTTATGCACAGCCCTGAGGAAGAACCAGGCCCCTGCCCCATCACTGCACTATTGTTTCTTTCTGCTGTTCCCTCACTCCCCTAGTTAGTAACTGAATCTGCCCTGTGGAACTTAGGAAAGGTCTTGGAGGTGGAAAGCCTTTTTCCTACAAACAGGAAACCGGAAGCAGAAAGGGTTTTGTGCCCTGGAGGTCCCCATGGGGTCCTTCTGGGTTTGAGTATCATTGAGGATCTGAGAAATATTCAGATGCAGTATGGCTGGTGTAGAGATTACTGGTGTGCGGCTAGGTGAAGAGACTAGATGACAGGTCAGATTTGGCCTCCTTATTGTTTGGAAAGTTTGAATGAGTTGCCAGCATTGACGTATCAGGAAAATTTCACACAAAAGTCTGGATTTCTGGCTTCTCTTGAAAAATGAGAGGATATAACAACATCCAAGTCTGCATTTTCAGATGGCAACACTCAGCTGGATCCAGGCAGCTGCTACTCCCTCTAGTGGGGCATGGACTCTTCATTTTATGCCACTCAATTAAGTTGCCCGATAAGTAAATTTAATGAATCAATATTTAACCTGGTTGTTGTTGAGTTTGGAATCCCTAGGCAGGATCCTGGAGAGTTTTTAGTCAGGTATTTTGATCTTTATCTTAAGGACTATGGGAAGTCATTGAAGAGTTTTCATTAAAGCAAGGGAATGTCAATCATTTAATATTTTTAAAAAATTTAAATAATTACTTTGGTTGCAGTGTAAACAGTGGATTGGAGAGCAACAGGAGAAAATGTAGTGAAATCAGTTAGGAGAGCCTAGGTCACAGAGGATATTGGCTTAGACCACAGTGATGAAAGTGGAGAAGGAGAGAAATTAGTGGAGAAACGTAGTTGATTCAAGAGATGTTAAACTGTTAAGTTTCACAGAAGTTGGTGGTTGATTGAATATGGGGGCTAAGGTAGGAGGATGAGGTAGTCCAGGATAACTCCCAGTTTCTGGCTGACATGGTTATGGATTACTAAGAAATATACACTGTATTTTTTAAAAAAATATTTGTTTTATTTATTTATTTTCCTTATTTTTTTTGGCTGTATTGGGTCTTAGTTGCGGCACACGGGATCTTTTTGTTATGGCTCACGATCTGCTCGGGTTTCTCTCTAGTTGTGGCATGTGGGTTTTCTCTCTCTAGTTGTGATGCGCAGGCTCCAGAGTGTGGGCTCTGTAGTTTGGGGCACGTGGGCTGTCTCACTGAGGCACGTGAACTCAACAGTTGTGGCACACAGGCTTAGTTGCCCCATGGCATGTGGGATCTTAGTTCCCCAACCAGGGCTCGAACCCATGTCCCCTGCATTGGCAGGCAGATTCTTTACCACTGGACCATCAGGAAAGTCCCAGAAATATCTGCTATATTTAACTAATACTTTAATTTATGTAATTGTTACTACATAAATTTAAGATAAAGTATTTTCATGAGAAAACCTATATGTTCCCTTCTGTTAAGTGGTTCATAAATAATCCAGAGGTTTCAAACAATATATATCTTCCAGATGATGACATAAAATGTATAGTTTGATGTTCATGACAGTCAAGTTTAGCATCTGTGATTCTGAAGTAACCAAAACAGGTATTGGTTATAGTATACATGAATACTGTTATAAATATACAATGATACACATAAAGTATCATGTTCATAATTTGTGTAAATAATAGACTTATCTAATAAGAATTTTACTTCTTTTTTTTCCTGAAACAGGCCTGATAGTAACCCTTTATTCACAATAGTTTTATACATATGTATGTAAAATACATACATACAGTATATTGTCAGTGTGTTATTTACATTTTCCTATTTGTGTGCCTACATTTGGTTTTCATTTATTACATTCATTTTATTGAAACCTTTCTAATTTGTAAAATGTAACTATTATACAAAAATATATAAAAGAATAATCCACACTATAATAGATAGTTTTTATATATAAATACTCATGCAACCACCTCCCAGATTGAGAAAACAAACATTGTCAGCACCCCAAAAGCCTCCAGATCATCACTTCCCAAACCAACCCTCCTCAGTATTTCCTGGCCCCATTCGTGTGTTTGACTTTTATGGTAATTACAGCCGTGTGTTTCCCTACGGTTTTACCACTAGGTAAACATCACTAAACAATATAGTTAAGATTTTCCTGTTTTAACCTTTACATAAGTATGTAAATAATGTATGTACTGTGTCTTGCCTTTTTTTTGTGAAGGGGCTCAATATTATCTTGCTAAGATTCCATCATGTTGAAGTATGTGGTGGTAGTTTATTTTCATCACTATGTAGCATTCTGTTATATGAAAATATTACAGTTTACTTAATTCGGTCTCTTATTAATGGCCATTTGTGTTATTTTAAGTTGAGGATGATATAAACAATGTTTCTTTTATAATAAGAATTTCATTAATTTTCACTTTTGAAATTGACATTTGTTTTATATATTGGCATTATATAAATGGGCTTTGTGGTTTTGTTTTGTTTTTAAAATATTTAGTTGAACTGCCAGTAAGTTTCATCCTCCAGTCAGGATTTTGCAAGTATGAATTGAATGCTTGAGGGTCGGGTGTATGTTAACTTCTGATAGTTTCCTCAGACGTAAAGAGCATAGGCTTTGGAGTTAGAAGGACTTAAAGTTGCATCTTCGTTCTACTAACTAGCTGTGTGACATTGTACTAGACATAATCACTCTAAACCTGTACTGGACATACGGTAGTCACTAATGTCATGTGGCTTTTGAACTTGACACCAGATTGTACCGTGCTTTGGTGAGAGTTTCTCAAGTTTTTCATGTCATGATTTGTATTTTTTGCTTGATTCATTTTTGCTTTCTGTTGCAAGAGTAGAGATTTTATATCTCACTATTGTGATTTTAGCTTTCTTATCATCTTTCCTCATTTCATCTCTCTTCCATGCCTCCCCCACCCCCACCCCACCCTCATCCTGTTCTTTACTTAGGGCTTACTGCTCCTGTTTTAGGGAGGTCACACATTTTATCCTCTAAGTCTGCTGGGCTTTCCTTTGTTATATATTTCCCCTAATTGGCTCGTGGTTATTTTTCCTACTTCCCTTTACTCAGATGTGAATAACGTAAGATCAGTTTATACTTGACATTAATCAGTAATCTGTGGTGTAGATGTCTTTGTTGCTTTTTTTTGGATCTACTTGCATATTGAGTGAATACCTTTTTCAACTCCATAGTTGGAGGGCAAATTGATTTGTATAGCTCTCAGTCTGTTCTCCTCTGTTCTAATATCTTTAGTCGTCTCAACTGTGGCGCTAGAGTAGATTTCACAATTCCGAGTACAATTGGCATCATGGACAACTACTGAGATTCTTCTTGTTCTGCCTCTTACCACCTAGAATACAGTTTTTCATTCTACTTCCCCCATCCTCCAAGAGTTGTTCTCTGACATAGCCTAGCTAGTTAAATAATAAGGAAAGAATTGGGAAGAGACTGTGGGGAAAGGAAAGTTGAACAGTGCTCTGACTACATAAAGGTTTCTGTCCCATTTTATCATTGTGTCTCTGAGATAAGTTACAATTGGGGTTGTGTGGTAGTTTGGATATTTTTTGTTTCATGAGTAAGATATGGTTATAAGTTATTGAAGAATTCTTCCAGATTCTGACATGATGGCTCTTATTTCTTTGATAGTCTGAGTTTTTATTATTTTCTGCATCTTTCATAAGTATTAATAGTAATTTGGAAGAAGCTGTGTTTTGGGTCTGCTCACCAGATGACATTTTGTATACCCTTATTTAAAGTCTAATTTTGATCCTAAGGGAAGTGATAGTGACTTTGCTTTTATTAGTTCAGCATTATAAAATCACTGTTATAAAATCAGTATGTTTTCCATTCTTTTCAGAAATGAATAAAGTATTAGTATGGTATGGTTAAATTGCAGAATGCCAAGGTATGTCCTGGATTTCATGTTGGTCAGGAAGTGTTGGAAATTGCAGGAGATGACATACTATTCAGTGCCCCAGAAGTTGAATGCTAATAGGTAAACATTATTTATTGGATGAAGTTAAATATTTTAAGGAAATAAAATTTGTTCAAACATATTGATACTTTATTTGCTTTAAAGCTATAATAGCCTTTCCAAAATTTCTCTTGGGTTTCATAACAAGTGTTTTAGGGCTATGAAATGTTTATTTTTATTTATTAATATTTGTTTTGATTTTTCTTCTTATTAAAGTATCAAACGTACAATCTCAGAATATTCCTTCTATATTATTAACATAGACTTATGTAGATTATGTAGCCTCTATAATATGTAGTCTAAGATTAGGTTTTATTTTTTATCATCATTTAGTATTATAAATCTGTGCTTGAATTACCTTGATTTGCTTTTAATCTTATTTCATAATAGTGTTCTTTGATCTACAGCAGTCTTGTTAATATTAATTTACCCATTAACAGCTGAGATTGCCCATATCCACAGATAGATTTATTCCCTTACTTTCCCTGCCTTTAATCTTTTTCCCATATACTTTTATCTTTCTCATGTATTGTCTGTGACTGCATATTTATGATTATCTGCTTACTTATCTGTTGTCCCCAGTAGAACATGGGCTCCTTGAGGACAAATGACTGTTCTTTTAATTATTTTTGTATTTCCAATGCTTGAGGTACATTTGACCCTTAATGAAAGTATATATCTTTTTATTTTAAATTGAAGTATAGTTGATTTATAGTGTTGTGTTAGTTTCTGGTATACAGCAAAGTGATTCAGTTATATATACACATGTTTTTCTTCATCTTCTTTTCTGTTGTGGTTTATTACAGGATATTGAATATAGGTCCCTGTGTTATACAGTAGGACTGTGTTGCTTATCTATTTTACATATAGTAGTTTGTATCTGCTAATCCCAAACTCCTTATTTATCCCTCCCTCACCCCCTTTCCACTTTGGTAACCATGTTTATTTTTTATGTCTGTGAGTCTGTTTGTGTTTTGTAAATAAGTTCATTTGTGTTGTATTTTAGATTCCACATATAAGTGGTATCATATGATATTTGTCTTTCTCTTTCTGACTTTACTTAGTATGATAATCTCTAGGTCCATCCATTTTGCTGCAAATGGCATTATTTCACTATTTTTATGGTTGAGTAATACTCCATTGTGTAAATATACCACACCTTCTTTATCCATTCATTTTGTTTGTTTGTTTATTTATTTTTATTTTTGGCTGTGTTGGGTCTTCATTTCTGTGTGAGGGCTTTCTTTAGTTGCGGCAAGCGGGGGCCACTCTTCATCACGGTGTGCGGGCCTCTCACTGTTGCGGCCTCTCTTGTTGCGGGGCACAGGCTCCAGACGTGCAGGCTCAGTAGTTGTGGCTCATGGGCCTAGTTGCTCTGCGGCATGTGGGATCTTCCCAGACCAGGGCTCGAACCCGTGTCCCCTGCACTGGCAGGCAGATTCTCAACCACTGCGCCACCAGGGAAGCCCCATTCATTTTTTGATGGACATTTAGGTTGTTTCCATGTCTTGGCTATTGTAAATAGTGCTGCCATGAGCATGGGGGTGCATGTATCTTTTCAAATTAGAGTTTTGTCCGGTTCTATTGCCAGGATTGGGATTGGTGAATCATATGGCAGCTCTGTTTTTTTAAGCTCTATTTTTTAAGGAACCTCCATACTGTTTTTCATAGTGGCTGCACCAATTTATATTCCCACCAGCAGGGTAGGAGAGTTCCCTTTTCTCCACACCCTCTCCAGCCTTTGTTATTTGTAGACCTTTTTTAATGGTGGCCATTCTGACCAGTATGAGGTGGTACCTCATTGTAGTTTTGATTTACATTTCTCTAATAATTAGTGATATTGAGCATTTTTCATACGCCTGTTGGCCATTTGTATGTCTTCTTTGGAGAAATGTCTATTTAGGTAATCTACCCATGTTTTGATAGGGTTCTTTGTTTTTTTGTTACTGAGTTGTATGAGCTGTTTGTATATTTTGGAAATTAAGCCCTTGTCAGTCACATCATATGCAAATATTTTCTCCTAGTCCGTAGGTTGTCTTTTGTTTTGTTGAAGGTTTCCTTAGCTGTGCAAAAGCTTATAAGTTTGATTGGGTCCCATTTGTTTATTTTTGCTTTTATTTCTGTTCCTTGGGAGACTGCCTTAAGAAAACATTGGTACGATTTATGTCAGAGAATGTCTTGCCTGTGTCTTCTTGTAGGAGTTTTATGGAGTCATGTTTTATATTTGTCTTTAAGCCATTTTGAGTTTATTTTTGTGTATCGTGTGAGGGTGTGTTCTAACATGGATTTGCATGCGGCTTTCCAGTTTTCCCAACACCACTTGCTGAAGAGACTGTCTTCTCCATTGTATATTCTTGCCTCCTTTGTTGCAAATTAATTGACTGTAGGTGTGTGGGTTTATTTCTGGGCTTTCTATTCTGTACCATTGATCCATATGTCTGTTTTTGTGCCAATACCATGTTGTTTTGTTTTGTTTTTTCCTTTTTGGCCATGCCGCATGGCTTGTGTAGTTCCCCGACCAGGGATTGAACCTGGGCCCTGGCAGTGAAAGCACCAAGTCCTAACCACTGGACCGCCAGGGAATTCCCAATACCATGCTGTTTTGATTGCTGTAGCTTCGTAGTTTTGTCTGAAGTTTGGGAGGGTTATGCCTCCAGCTTTGTTTTTTTTCTGCAGGATTGCTTTGGCAATTCTGGGTCTTTTATTGTTCCATATAGATTTTAGAATTATTTGTTCTAGTTCTGTGGAAAATGTCATGGGTAATTTGACAGGGATCATATTAAGTCTATAGATTGCTTTGGGTAGTATGACCATTTTAACAATATTAATTCTTCCAATCCAAAAGCATAGGATATTTTTCCATTTCTTTGAATCATCTTCAGTTTCCTTTATCAATGTTTTATAGTTCTCAGCATATAAGTTTTCATCTCCTTGGTCAGGTTTATTCCTAAGTATGTTTTTTTTTTTGATGCGATTTTAAAAGGGATTGGATTTTTAACTTTCCCTTTATGATATTTCATTGTGAGCATAAATGCAACTGATTTCTGTATATTAATCTTGTATCCTGCTCCCTTGCTGAATTTGTTTATCAGTTCTAGTAGATTTTTGTGGAGTCTTTAGGATTTTCTATATATAGTAGCATGTCATCTGCATATAATGACAATTTTACCTCTTCTCTTCCAATTTGGATACCCTTTATTTCTTTTTACTGTCTGATTGCTGTGGCTAGGACTTCTAACACTATGTTGAATAGAAGTGGTGAACATGGGCATTCTTGTCCTATTCTGGATTTTAGCAGGAAGACTTTCAGCTTTTCACCATTGAGTATTATGTTAACTGTAGGTTTGTCATAAATAGCTTTTATTATGTTGAGATATGTTCCCTCTCTACTCACTTTGGTAAGAGCTTTTATCATGATTGGATGTTGAATTTTATTAAATGCTTTTTCTGTGTGTATTGAGATGATCATGTGATTTTTGTCTTTTTTTTTTGTTGATGTGGTGTATCACATTGATTGATTTGCATATGTTGAACTGTCCGTGTGAGCCTGGGATGAATCCAACTTGATTGTGGTATATGATCTTTTTTATGTCTTGTTGGATTTGGTTTGCTAATATTTTGTGGAGAATTTTTGCATCTATATTCATCAGAGATATTGCCCTTTAGTTTTCTTTTTTGGTATTGTCTTTGTCTGGTTTTGGTATCAGGGTGATGGTGGCTTCATAGAATGACTTTGGGAGTGTTCCCTCCTCTTCAGTCTTTTGGAAGAGTTTAAGAAGGATCGGTATAAGTTCTACTTTGTATGTTTGGTAGAATTCCCCATTGAAGCCATCTGGAAAAGTATATATCTTGAATAAACGATGTCCATGGCAAGGTGACAAATTCCACAAGAGAAGATATAAACAAAATGCTAGGAAGTATTGAGAGATAAGATGCAAAAGTAGGATGAATGATGTCTTAAAGTGAGAAGGATACAGTCTTTAATAAAGGCTCTTTATTAAAAATAATTTTAAATACTCAGGAATTATTCATATTTGTCCTTTCTAGAAAAAACTTTTTCGTACACATGTATCTAAGGTATTTTGCATGTCCTCACATTGAATTTTTCCTTCTTTAGGAAAAAAAATAACAGTAAAGAGTATGTGATGAGTGTTTTCACATGTTTAACCTTTAGTCTTTACATCAGACCTGTAAGTTAGGTATTACTAATCTTATTTTTACAAATATGAACACTTTAAAATTTAGATCGTGCCATAGTTGGAAAGTTGGCACCACAGAAGCTAAGCATCTACTTAAAATCTGTAGTACATGGTAAACATTAATTTAATTGATTAACTGGGCAAATGTTATGTTTACTATTGTTTGAAGGTTATAAAAATATTTAACTTATGGTTTAGGCTGACTATATGTTCTTGGCTAGGAAAATCATTTTGCTACTTTCTTTTTCCATAATTGTGCAAATTCTGTCAGAAAACTTTGTTTTGATTGTCATTAAATTTTTGCTGGATTTTTTTCCCTTTTAGAACATGGTTGTAATGAAGCATGAATGGAGATTTATTTACAGATTAGCTTTTAGGATTTATTATAAAGCAAAATCCGCTTTAAAAGGCATTGATTCCAATGATTTATCTTGGAATTTTATGTAGTCCAGAAGGAAGGTATCATTGTATATTGAAAAGGGCATTGGGCTCAGTGTTAAGAGATACGGGCTCTAGTTTCAGTGTTGTCCTTACTTGCTGGATGCATTTCATAAAGCTATTTAACTTCTTTGTGCCTTATTTATGAAATGAAGGAATTGAATGAACCTTTAAAGATTCCTTCCAGCTTATGCATATGAAATACCAGTAATTTTATGAAGTGGGGACTGAAGAATGTGTAGTAATTTAGTTCAAGGCATTACAGATACTTTGAAAATAAAGTACATACTAAAAAGGAATTAGTGTCATTTCTATATATAAAAATTAAGATTAAAAAAATCGTTTTATAAATGACTAATTCATTTATATCATATTATGATTATTTATATAATGAAATGTGTACCAATTTAAAGAGTGTAAATGACTGAAATGCTGTTTTTATACATTCTTATTTCTCATAAGTTTAAAAGTATAACTTACTGGACATTTTTTTATACCAGCCTGAAAGTAATAGGTATATTTACAAAAGTATTTCCAGGTGTCATTTTTGAGCTCAGTTAACAATTACATCTCTCATATAAAACTTCAGGATAGATTCTATGGAAAACAAGAGTGCTTGAGTAATTCAGGTCTCAGACCCTGTGAAGGCTCTTATTACCCCAATGCCAAATTTTCTTTAAGGTTATAATTTCCTAACCTCAGTATTGAAATATGCCATTGAAAGTGTCTGTTCTTTTGTTCTCCATATCTTAATAAGAGCTTTAGAGATAAGTTATATAAATAGTTAAAAAAAAAAAAAGGATGTGAAGTAATCTGGAGACTACAAAGAACAATGTGTGTATTGTTTTTCCTTTTACATTTTTGACATTTACATATTTATAATATCAATCTCTGTTACTTGTGTAGACCTTTTGGTCTCTCCTTAGTGATATCACATTCAATTATTAAGCAAGTGTTTTTGAGTATGCTGTACCAAGCATTATACTAAGTATTGGGGTTATTGGAGAATATTACAGAGGATTAATTTTCAGTTGGACACTACTGAGAAAGTTAAACCTTAGATTCAAATCTTAACATTGTCTTAAAGCATATATTATTATCTTTGGAGTCAGATTCTAGGGGTCTTAGAGATGTCTTTTCACCTAGGTGAGGATCAAGTATATGCATTTAGGTCTTTGGTATTTTTTGAGAGTTCAGATAAGTTGTTGCCTTACCTTTCTTCCTTTCTTTTTTTCCGAATATGCATTTATGTCATTAATTTATGCATTTCTGACATATGGACAGGGTTATCAGGAAGTGAGATGCAATGTTCTGAAGCTTTCTTTAATAAGGAACCAGACCCTGGCATCTAAAAGATGATGCCAATCGTTGTGCTAAATTGAGATTTGCTACAATTATATGTATTCGTGTATCTAAAACTGTTTATGTTTAGCTCTATAGGGTTATATTGTAAGTTTATTTATAAAGTTACATGTGTGTACATGACTTCTTTAATTACTTTGCAGTAAGGTGGCATCTGATATAAAGTTTATATCTTTTTGGTGTGTATAATAAATGTGAATTATTTTTTCTGTTAATTTGTGATGCCATTAATAAACATTTACCTTTTCATGACCTGGATTTTTTCCCTCCACTTAAAAAGATTGGTTATATCTAGGGTGCAATGAACATTGAGCAGCTGGCTCCTCTTGTACTTATACTGTTGGTGTAAATGTAAATTAATAGAATTTTTGTGATGAACAATTTAGTAATCAACTATTTTAGTAAATATCAACTACTTTAAAGTACATATTCTTTAATTTAGAAATTCTTCTAAGAACTTATTCTTGGAAAATCTTTACATCAGTGCACAAAGAAATGTTTAAGAATGTCCCCTGAAGCTATAACATGATATATTGTGAATGATCCAAATGTCTGTTATCAGAGAATTGGTTAAATAAAAGATAATATATACCAGAATATAGAGTTCTTTTTTTCTTTAAACCCCCATGGATCTTTCCGATTACTCCCTAAAGACATACTATTTTAATAGTTTTATAATAATATACAGTAGTATATTTTGATAGCTGGTATAAGTCCTCTTTATCATTGTTTTTTTTAAAAGTTATAAGCATACATAAAAGTCTTAAACAGCTAATATTGTCACTGTATCCACTATTTTAAATCTTAACTTTTTTCTATTTTAGCTGAAGATTACCCTTCTTGAGGTAAACCTCTAGCCTGAGTTTGACGTTGTCTTTCTCAGTACATGGTTTTGTACTTCTACTACATATATATCGATATAAATTATATATACCATAAATATAAAAATATATAATTATAATATATTCTGCACGTTCTTAAACATTGTATATCTCATTCAGCAAGTTTTTTTTTTTAATTCAACATTTTAAAAATGATTTATGTATATTAACATATCAGGCTCTGGCTTAGTTATTTTATTCACTTACATATTCTATTGTATGATTAAACTTCAAATTATATATGCCCCTGTCGATAGATTTTTTTTTAGGTTAATTCCATATTTTTTACTGCAAAAACATTTTTGTACATGTGTTCTTGGGCACATGTGTTTTTTCTCCAAGGTAAAAACTTAGCAATAAAATTATTGAGTTGTAAAGTATATGCATCATTGTCTCCATAGTTTGTTGCTAAGTTAGTCTCTAAAGGGGTACCAGTTTACACTCCCATTTGCATCTTTGCAAACCATGGCATTGTTAAATTTTAAAAATCTTTTAGCAATCTGATGCCAATTTTAGTTTTTAGTTCTCTTCTAGTGAGGTGGAATATTTTTTATTATTGGTTGTTTGGGTTTCCTCATCTTTGAGTTGCTCGTTCATTTTTTTGACAATTTTTTTGAGATTGTTTTTTTCTATTCATTTGTAGGAATTATCTATACATTCTAGATGAATTCTTCATTAGTTATATGCATTACACATACCTTTTTGCAATGGATGTCTGATTTTTTATTTTGTTTATGGTCTCTTTAGTTCTATAGCGGTTTTAGTGTGATTGAAATTCATTATATTTTCCTTTATGGTATTTTGCTTTTTGGATTTTTACATAGGGAATGCTTTTATACCCTGAAGTTACAGTCTTCTATATGTTCAGTTTTGGTGGTTTTAAAATTTTGTTTTTCACATTAGGGATTTAATCTACTTGGTTTTGATTTTTGTGTATGATGAGGTAGGGACTGAATTTATATTTATCCATATGGGTGTCCACTTTGTCCCTGTGCTACTTATTGAAGAGTCTTTCCTTTCCTATGGGTGTGTAATGCCATTTCTGCCATATAACAATTTTTCATATTTCCATAGGTTTGTTTCTGGATTCTCTATGTTCTTTTGTATATTTGTTGAACTAGCATAACATACTGTTTTAATAATAGTAAGTGTAGGGGCTTCCCTGGTGGTGCAGTGGTTAAGAATCCGCCTGCCAGTGCAGGTGACATGGGTTTGAGCCCTGGTCCAGGAAGATCCCACATGCTGTGGAGCAACTAAGCCCGTGTGCCACAACTACTGAGCCTGTGCTCTAGAGCCCACAAGGCACAACTACTGAAGCCCACATGCCAAAACTACTGAAGCCTGTGCGCCTAGAGCCCGTGCTCCACAACAAGAGAAGCCATCGCAATGAGGAGCCCGCGCACCGCAGGAAAGAGTAGCCCCCGCTTGCCGCAACTAGAGAAAGCCCGCGCACAGCAACGAAGACCCAACACAGCCAATAAATACATAAATAAATAGGTAATATAAATCTATAAAAAAAAAATGTAGTTTTAGAAAGTCTTGATATTAGGAACTGCTTTGGACTGAATGTCTGTGTCCTCCCCAAATTCTTATGTTGAAATCCTGGTCTCCAATATGATGGTATTAGGATATGGGGCCTTTGGGAAGTAATTAGGTCATGAGGATTAAACCCTCATGAATGGGATTAGTGCCCTTATAAAAAGACACGAGAGAGCTTGCTTTCTCTCTCTCTGCTCTTACTACCATTTGAGAAGTTGGCAGTCTGCAGCCTGGAAGAGGATTCTCACCAGAACCTGACCATATTGACACACTGATCTTGGACTTCCAGCCTTCAGGAACTGTGAAATAAATTTTTGTGGTTTATAAGCCACTCAGTCTATAGCACTTTGTTATAGCAGCACAAACTGACTAAGACAGGTAGGGTGGGTTCTACGTCATTCTTTAAAATTGTGTTTGCCTTCTTGATTCTAAGGTGTTCCACAAGTATTTATTTTTTTAATTGAGGTAAATTTTGCGAAACATAAAATTAACCATTTTAAAGTGAACAATTTAGTGGCATTTAATACACTCACAGTGTTGTGCAACCACCATCTCTGTCTAGTTCCAGAACATTTGCATATCCCAAAAGTTTACTCTAAACCCATTAAGGAGTTACTCCCCATTCCTTCCTCTCCACCATTCCCTGGCAAGCCACCAATCTGCTTTCTGTTTCTAAGGATTTACTTATTCTGGTAAGTATTATTACCTATGTGGTAAGTATTTCACATAAATGGAATCATGCTATGTAAGACTTTTTTATCTAGCTTTTGCTTTTTTCACTTAGCATGATGTTTTTGAGACTCAGCCACACTGTAGCATGTATCAGTTCTTCATTTCTTATCTGTTATAGGTCTATGCAGATATTCTGTTTCTTCTTGAGTCAGTTTTGGTAATTTGTGCCATTCTAGGATTGTATCTGGTTTATCCAGGTTATCTAATTTGTTGGTGTACAGTTGTTAATAGTACTCTCTTTTATTTATTTTTATTTTTTTAAAGATTTAAGTTTTTAAAATTTATTTTTGGCTGCATTGGGTCTTCGGTGCTGCGCGCAGGCTTTCTCTAGTTGTGGCAAGTGGGGGCTACTCTTAGTTGCAGTGTATGGGCTTCTTCTTGCGGTGGCTTCTCTTGTTGCGGAGCAAGGGCTCTAGGCACGCGGGCTTCAGTAGTTGTGGTGTGCGGGCTCTAGAGCACAAGTTAAGTAGTTGTGGTGCACGGGCTTAGTTGCTCCGCGGCATGTGGGATCCTCCCAGACCAGGGATCGAACCTGTGTCCCCTGCACTGGCAGGCACACTCCTAATCACTGTGCCACTAGCGAAGTCCCTATAGTACTCTGTTTTAATCTTATTTATTTTCGTAAAGTTGGTAGCGAGGTCCCCATTTTTATTTCTGATTTTATTTATTTGCTTCCCTTTTTTTGCTTTGTCATTTAGCTAAAGGTTTGTCAAATTTGTTGATCTTTTCAAAGAACCATCATCTGTCTCTTTTTTTACTGTTCTCTATTTTGTTTATCTCTATTCTGATCTTTATTGTTTTTTCCTTTTGCTAGCTTTGGGTTTAGTTTGCTCTTGTTTTTTTAGCTACTTAGGTGTAAAGTTACATTATTAATTTTATATCTTCTTTTTAAATGTAGGTATTTACTGCTATGAATTTCTCTCTGAGCACTGCTTTTGTTGCATTCCATAATTCTTGGTATGTTGTGATTTTGTTTTCATTTTTCTTGTATTTCCTAATCTGCCATGTGATTTCTTTTTTGACCCATTGTTTGTTTAAGAGTGTGTTGTTTAATTTCTACATATTTTGAATTTTTATTTTTTTCTGCTATTGATTTCTAATTTCATTTCATTGTAATCAGTGATACTTTGTGTGATTTAATCTCATTACATTTATTGATAATTAATTTGTGCCCTAATATATGGTCTATCTTAGAGAACGTTCCATGTGCATTTGAGAAGAATGTGGATTCTACGGTTGTTGGGTAGAGTGTTCTATATATGCTTTTTAGGCCTAGTGGGTTTTTATGTTGTTCAGGTATTCTCTTTCCATATTACTCTTCTGTCTAGATGTTCTAGCTGTTATTGAAAGTGGGGTATTGAAATCTCCAAGTATTATTGTGGAATTGTCTATTTTATTCCTACATTCCTATCAGCGCTTGTTTGCTTCATATATTTTGGAGTTCTGTTGTTTAGTGTATTTATTTTTTTTTTTTAGTTTTTTTTTTTATTGGGGTATAGTTGCTTTACAATATTGTGTTAATTTCTGCTGTACAGCAAAGTGAATCAGCTATCCATATACATATATCCCCTCCTTTTTGGATTTCCTTCCCATTTAGGTCACCACAGAGCATTAAGTAGAGTTCCCTGTGCTCTACAGCAGGTTCTCAGTTATCTATTTTATACATAGTAGTGTATATATGTCAGTCCCAATCTCCCAGTTCACCCCCCCACCTTGATATCCATACATTTGTTCTCTACGTCTGTGTTTTTATTTCTGCTTTGCAAATAGGTTCATCTGTGCCATTTTTCTAGATTCCACATATATGCGTTAATATATGATATTTGTTTTTCACTTTCTGACTTCACTTTGTATGACAGTCTCTAGGTCTATCCACGTCTCTGCAGATGGCACAATTTCGTTCCTTCTTATGGCTGAGTAATATTCTATTGTATATATGTACGACATCTTCTTTATCCATTCCTTTGTTAGTGGACGTTTAGGTTGCTTCCATGTCCTGGCTATTGTAAATAGTGCTGCAGTGAACATTGGGGTGCATATATCTTTTGGAATTATGGTTTTCTCTGGGTATATGCCCAGGAGTGGGATTGCTGGGTCATATGATAGTTCTATTTTTAGTTTTTTAAGGAACCTCCATACTATTCTCCATAATGGCTATATCAATTTACATTCCCACCAAAAGTGTAACAGGGTTCCCTTTTCTCCACACCCTCTCTAGCATTTATTGTTTGTAGATTTTTTGATGGCTATTCTGATCAGTGTAGTTTTGATTTGCATTTCTCTAATAATTAGTGATGTTGAGAATCTCTTCATGTGCCTGTTGGTCATCTGTATGTCTTCTTTGGAGAAATGTCTATTTAGGTCTTCTGCCTATTTCTTGATTGTGTTGTTTGTTTTTTTGATATTGAGCTGCATGAGCTGTTTGTATATTTTGGAGATTAATCCCTTGTCAGTTGGTTCATTTGCAAATATTTTCTCCCATTATGAGGGCTGTCTTTTCATCTTGTTTATGGTTTTCTTTGCTGTGCAGAAGCTTTTAAGTTTCATTAGATCTCATTTGTTTATTTTTGTTTTTACTTTCATTAGGAGGTGGGTCAAAAAATACCTTGCTGTGGTTTATGTCAAAGAATGCTCTGCCTGTGTTTTCCTCTTAAGAGTTTTATAGTGTCCAGCTTTACATTTAGGTCTTTAATCCATTTCAAGTTTATTTTTGTGTATGGTGTTAGGGAGTGTTCTAATTTTGTACTTTTACATGTAGCTGTCCAGTTTTCCTAGCACCACTTATTGAAGAGGCTGTCTTTTCTCCATTGTATATTCTTTTTTTTTTTCCAGTGTATTACAGAATCTCATTCCGTCAAACATGAAGTTATTTATTTATTTAGTTTTTCCACACACACACACACACACACACACACTGTATTTTATTTTTACAAGAGATAAATAGACTGACACCAAGCATTGTACATGGATGACCACAACAAAAGCAACAATGATTGCAATTACCAAACATGAAACACACTCATACTATGTCATAATATTGACATTCAGTCCAGTAATCCTCCGCAGTAACAGCTCCTTTACTTTGCAGTGAAAATTGATTTGTATATTCTTTGCCTCTGAGTCCTTGTGGGATTTTTTTTTTTTTTAATTCAGACAGAAAGTCACAAAAATTATACTCATCCTCATCAGTTCACTCAGTCCCATGTAATTAATTTTTTTTCATCTTGATCTTTTGTTAGCACTTTTATGAGTTCATCAGTTTTTCATTAGAGTTCTGAAAATGCTTATTCATTCAGTTCAGCAGTACAGTCAGTTACCAGAAACCTGTACTTGTCAGAGTCTTTTCCATGAATTTCTTGAAGATGAAACCCTTTTATAGGAACATATTTGCAAAAGCATCAGAGTACACCCAGAACTGTCTGTGAATGACAAAAGACCTAAAAATGACCACAGTTAAAGATTTGATGAAAGTTCATAATAATTCAGTTGACAAGAAAATTAGTTATTTCTGAGATATACATTTTAAAGTAATCACTAGGATTATGAGTTGTAACATTATACCGGAACATATAAGATTTTTAGAAATTTCATGTAATGTCTGAAACATTTATATTAACGTTTTTCCATACAAATAACCCAATGAAAGTTTAGTATTAGTTGTTTTGTTTGTTTTTTTATACTGCAGGTTCTTATTAGGCATCAATTTTATACACATCAGTGTATACATGTCAATCCCAATCGCCCAATTCAGCACACCACCATTCCCACCCCACCGCAGTTTTCCCCCCTTGGTGTCCATATGCCCGTTCTCTACATCTGTGTCTCAACTTCTGCCCTGCAAACCGGCTCATCTGTACCATTTTTCTAGGTTCCACATACATGCGTTAATATACGATATTTGTTTTTCTCTTTCTGACTTACTTCACTCTGTATGACAGTCTCTAGATCCATCCACATCTCAATAAATGACTCAATTTCGTTCCTTTTTATGGCTGAGTAATATTCCATTGTATATATGTACCACATCTTCTTTATCCATTCGTCTGTTGATGGGCATTTAGGTTGCTTCCATGACCTGGCTATTGTAAATAGTGCTGCAATGAATATTGGGGTCCATGTGTCTTTTTGAATTACGGTTTTCTCTGGGTATATGCCCAGTAGTGGGATTGCTGGGTCATATGGTAATTCTATTTTTAGTTTTTTAAGGAACCTCCATACTGTTCTCCATAGTGGCTGTATCAATTTACATTCCCACCAACAGTGCAAGAGGGTTCCCTTGTCTCCACACCCTCTCCAGCATTTGTTGTTTGTAGATTTTCTGATGATGCCCATTCTAACTGGTGTGAGGTGATACCTCATTGTAGTTTTGATTTGCATTTCTCTAATAATTATTGATGTTGAGCATCTTTTCACGTGCTTCGTGGCCGTCTGTATGTCTTCTTTGGAGAAATGTTTATTTAGGTCTTCTGCCCATTTTTGGATTGGGGTGTTTGTTTCTTTAATATTGAGCTGAATGAGCTGTTTATATATTTTGGAGATTAATCCTTTGTCTGTTGATTCATTTGCAAATATTTTCTCCCATTCTGAGGGTTGTCTTTTCGTCTTGTTTATGGTTTGCTTTGCTGTGCAAAAGCTTTGAAGTTTCATTAGGTCCCATTTGTTTATTTTTGTTTTTATTTCCATTACTCTAGGAGGTGGATCAAAAAAGATCTTGCTGTGATTTATGTCAAAGAGTGTTCTTCCTATGTTTTCCTCTAAGAGGTTTGTAGTGTCCAGTCTTACATTTAGGTCTCTAATCCATTTTGAGTTTATTTTTGTGTATGGTGTTAGGGAGTGTTCTAATTTCATTCTTTTAAATGTAGCTGTCCAGTTTTCCCAGCACCACTTATTGAAGAGACTGTCTTTTCTCCATTGTATATCTTTGCCTCCTTTGTCGTAGATTAGTTGACCATAGGTGCATGGGTTTATCTCTGGGCTTTCTATCTTGTTCCATTAATCTCTGTTTCTGTTTTTGTGCCCGTCCCATATTGTCTTGATTACTGTAGCTTTGTAGTATAGTCTGAAGTCAGGGAGTCTGATTCCTCCAGCTGTTTTTTTCCCTCGAGACTGCTTTGGCTATTCGGGGTCTTTTGTGTCTCCATACAAATTTTAAGATGATTTGTTCTAGCTCCGTAAAGAATGCCATTGGTAATTTGGTAGGGATTGCACTGAATCTGTAGATTGCTTTGGGTAGTATAGTCATTTTCACAATGTTGATTCTTTCAATCCAAGAACTTGGTATATCTCTCCGTCTGTTGGTATCATCTTTAATTTCTTTCATCAGTGTCTTATAGTTTTCTGCATACAGGTCTTTTGTCTCCCTAGGTAGGTTTATTCCTAGGTATTTTATTCTTTTTGTTGCAATGGTAAAGGGGAGTGTTTCCATAATTTCTCTTTCAGATTTTTCATCATTAGTGTATAGGAATGCAAGAGATTTCTGTGCATTAATTTTCTATCTTGCAACTTTACCAAATTCATTGATTAGCTCTAGTAGTTTTCTGGTGGCATCTTTAGGATTCTCTGCAAGCAGTGACAGTTTTACTTCTTCTTTTCCGATTTGTTGAAGAGGCTGTCTTTTCTCCATTGTATATTCTTGCCTTGTTTGTCATAGATTAGGTTACCATAGATGTGTGGGTGTATCTCTGGGATTTTTATCCTGTTCCACTGATCTATATTTCTGTTTTTGTGCCAGTACCATACTGTCTTGATTACTGTAGCTTTGTAATATAGTCTGATGTCAGGCAGCAGGATTCCTCCAGCTCCGTTTTTCTTTCTCAAGATTGCTTTGGCTATTCAGGGTCTTTAGTGTTTCCATACAGATTGTACATTTTTTTCTTCTAATTCTGTGAAGAATGTCATTGGTCATTTGATAAAAATTGCACTGAACCTGTACATTGCTTCGGGTGGTATAGTCATTTTCACAATATTGGTTCTTCCACTCCAAGAACGTGGTATATATCTCTCCATCTGTTTGTGTCATCTTTGATTTCTTTCATTGGAATCTTACAGTTTCTGAGTATAGGTCTTTTACCTCCTTAGGTAGGTTTATTCCTAGGTATTTTATTCTTTTTGTTGCAGTGGTAAGTAAATGGGATTGTTTCCTTAATTTCTCTTTCTGATCTTCTTTTGTTAGTGTATAGGAATGCAAGAGATTTCTGTGCATTAATTTTGTATCCTGCAACTTTACCAAATTCATTGATTAGCTCTAGTAGTTTTCTGGTGGCATCTTTAGCATTTTCTACTTATAGTATCATGTCATCTGCAAACAGTGACAGTTTTACTTCTTCTTTTCCAATTTGGATTCCTTTTATTTCTTTTCTTCTCTGATTGCCGTGGATAGGACTTCCAAAATTCTGTTGGATAAGAGTGGCAAGAGTGGACATCCTTGTCTTGTTCCTGATCTTAGAGGAAATGCTTTCAGTTTTTCACCATTAAGAATGATGTTTGCTGTGGGTTTGTCATATATGGCCTTTATTATGTTGAGGTAGGTTCCCTCTGTGCCCACTTTCTGGAGTGTTTTTATCATAAATGGGTGTTGAATTTCATCAAAAGCTTTTTCTGCAACTACTGAGATTGTCATATGGTTTTTATTCTTCAGTTTGTTAATATGGTGTCTCACATCAATTGATTTGTGTATATTGAAGAATCCTTGCATCCTTGGGATAAATCCCACTTGATCATAGTGTGTGATCCTTTTAATGTGTTGTTGGATTCTGTTTGCTAGTATTGTGTTGAGGATTTTTGCATCTGTGTTCATCGGTGATATTGCCCTGTAATTTTCTTTTTTTTGTGATATCTTTGTTTGGTTTTGGTATCAGGGTGATGGTGGCCTCGTAGAAGGAGCTTGGGAGTGCTCATTCCTCTGTAATTTTGTGGAAGAGTTTGAGGAAGTACCGTGTTACCTCTTCTCTAAATGTTTGATAGAATTCGCCTTTGAAGCCATCTGGTCCTGGACTTTGGTTTGTTGGAAGATTTTTAATCACAGTGTCTATTTCATTACTTGTGATTGGTCTGTTTATATTTTCTATTTCTTCCTGGTTCAGTCTTGGAAGGTTGTACCTTTCTAAGAATTTGTCCATTTCTTCCATGTTGTCCATTTTATTGGCATATAGTTGCTTGTGGTAGTGTCTTATGATCCTTTGTATTTCTGCAGTTTCAGTTGTAATCTCTCCTTCTTCATTGCTAATTTTATTGATTTGGGTCCTCTCCCTTTTTTCTTTATGAGTCTGGCTAAAGGTTTATCGATTTTGTTTATCTTCTCAAAGAACCAGCTTTTAGTTTCATTGATCTTTGCTATTGTTTTCTTCGTTTCTATTTCATTATTTCTGCACTGATTTTTATGATTTCTTTTCTTCTACTAACGTTGGATTTTGTTTGTTTTTCTTTTTCCAGTTGCTTTAGGTGTAAGGTTAGGTTGTTTATTTCAGATTTTTCTTGTTCCTTGAGGTAAGATTGTATTGCTATAAAATTCCCTCTTAGAACTGCTTTTGTTGCATCCCATAGGTTTTGGGTCATCGTGTTTTCATTGTCATTTGTTTCTAGGTAGTTTTTGATTTCCTCTTTGATTTCTTCAGTGATCTCTTGGTTATTTAGTAGCATATTTTTTAGCCTCCATGTGTTTGTGTTTTTTACAGTTTTTTTTTCCTGTAATTGATTTCTAATCTCAGCTTGATTAGAAAAAGATGGAAGAGATGCTTGATACCATTTCAGTTTTCTCAAATTTACCAAGGCTTGATTTGTGACCCAAGATGTGATCTCTCCTGGAGAATGTTCTGTGTGCACTTGAGAAGAAAGTGTATTCTGCTGCTTTTGGATGGAAATGTCCTATGAATATCAATTAAGTCTATCTGGTCTAATGTGTCATTTAAAGCTTGTGTTTCCTTATTAATTTTCTGTCTGGATGATCTGTCCTTTGGTGTAAGTAGGGTGTTAAAGTCCCCCACTATTACTGTGTTACTGTCGATTTCCCCTTTTATGGTTGTTAGCCATTGCCTTATGTATTGCGTTGCTCCTGTGTTGGGTCGATAAATATTTACAGTAGTTATATCTTCTTGGATTGATCCGTCTGTCAGTATGTAGTGTCCTTTCTTTTCTCTTGTAATAGTCTTTATTTTAAATAAAGTTTATTTTGTTTAATATGATTATTGCTACTACAGCTTTCTTTTACTTCCATTTGCATGGAATATGTTTTTCCACCCCATCACTTTCAGTCTGTATGTGTCCTCAGGTTTGAAGTAGGTCTCTTATAGACAACATATATATCAGTCTTGTGTTTGTATCCATTCAGCCTGTCTATGTCCTTTGGCTGGAGCACTTCATCCATTTACATTTAAGGTAATTATTGATATGTATATTCCTATTACCATTTGCTTAATTGTTTTGGGTTTGTGTTTTAGGTCCTTTTCTTCTCTTGTGTTTCCCCCCTAGAGAAGTTCCTTTAGCATTTGTTCTAAAGCTGGTTTGGTAGTGCTGAATTCTTTTAACTTCTGCTTGTCTGTAAAGCTTATGATTTTGCCATCGAATCTGAATGCTATCTTTGCTGGGTAGATTAATCTTGGTTGTAGGTTTTTCCCTTTCATCACTTTAAATATATCCTGCCACTCCCTTCTGGCCTGCAGACATTTTGCTGAAAAATCAGCTGATAACCTTATGGGGATTCCCTTATGCTTTTCCTTTGCTTCTTTTAATAGTTATTCTTTGAATTTAATTTTTGTTAGTTTGATTAATATGTGTCTCGGCATGTTTTTCCTTGGGTTTATCCTGTATGGGACTCTCTGCATTTCTTGGACTTGCGTGGCTATTTCCTTTCCCATGTTAGGGAAGTTTTTGACTATAGTCTCTTCAAATATTTTTTCGGACCTTACCTCTTCCTCTTCTTCGGGGCCTCCTATAATTTGAACGTTGGTGCCTTTAATGTTGTCCCAGAGGTCTCTGAGACTGTCCTCATTTCTTTTCATTCTTTTTTCTTTAATCTGTTCCACAGCAGTGAATTCCACCATTCTGTCTTCCAGCTCACTTATTCGTTCTTCTGGCTCAGTTATTCTGCTATTGATTTCTTCTAGTGTATTTCTCATTTCATTTATTGTGTTGTTCATCACTGTTTGTTTGTTCTTCAGTTCTTCTAGGTCCTTGTAAAACATTTCTTGTATTTTCTCGATTCGTGCTTCCATTGTATTTCCAAGATTTTGTATTTACTATCATTACTCTGATTTCTTTTTCAGGTAAATTGCCCAGTCCCTCTTCATTTATTTGGTCTTGTAGGTTTTTACCTTGCTCCTTCATCTGTTTCATGTTTCTCTGTCGTCTCATTCTTGTTGATGGGTGGGGCTGTGTTCCTTTCTTGCTGGTTGTTTGGCCTGAGGCGTCCAGCACTGGAGATTGCAGGCAGTTGGGTGGAGCTGGGTCTTGGTGCCAAGATGAGGACCCCTGGGAGAGTTCACAGCAATTAATATTCCCTTGGGCCTGAAGTTTTCTGGTAGTCCAGTGGCTTGGATTTGGGGCTCCCACCACAGGGGCTCAGGCCCAACCTCTGGCCTGGGAACGAAGACCCTGCAAGCCACGTGGCGTGGCAAAAAGAAAAAAAAAACAGACAAAGCCCAAGGCAAATAATAAAAACAAAACCGAGCAAACAAAAACAAAAACAAGCACACACAAAAAAGAAAACAAACAGACAAATAAAATCCAACATAAGTAACAAAAACAAATCCAAAGAAACAAAAAACGAATCAACAAGCAAACAACAGCATCAAAAGAAACAACATGGAGAGCAGAAAACAAGAAGACACCCAAACAAACAAGAGAGCCTCAAAACGAATACCAATAATAAAAAATAAAACTAACCTAAACAGAAGACAAAAAACAAAACAAAATAAAAAAAACAGAGTAAAAGAAAAGCTACTATTTCATTGTGCTGTTGCTTCTGTCACCTGGTTGGCAAATGCTGTGTTCAGTCAGGTTCCAGGCTAGCAGAACAGAGTCTTTTGCACAGCAGGCAACCTTTCAGTTACTCTTTCCTGATATTATATTCTTCTTGCATGCCAGCACTTGCTCATCTCTATATCGCCAACGCTTGAAAAATAGCTGATGCTTCTTAAATGTCTTGAAAAGGACGTCATAGAGACTTGAGGTGTAGATCTGCCTCCTCAGTTCATGGCTGGCCAATTAGCTGTGCCTTCCCTATTCTCAGTTTGTCAAGTCAGAGAGTCTGGATAAGATAGTAAATGCACAAAATAATCCATCTTTCTAAGTCTCAGTGTATATATTTTTATATTGTTGTGTCTTCTTGATGACTGGCCTCCATAAGTATCTTAGAATTAGGTATCAAGATTTGATCCTTCTACTTTCCAGTCTCCCTTTGGTACTGCCTGTTGGTTGAACCTAATAGGAAACCAGCTAACAAAAGGGAGAGAGGTAGTTTACAAAGTCTAAGACCCAGCATCATGAAGGAGAGCATAGAAGAGTGAATTTGGAATTGAGCGTTTGGGTTTACTTACTGATGCTACCTGTCTTCCTTGTTTTTAGTGTGTGGACTTTAATTAGGTCTAGATGAACAGTCAGTGAAGCAGTCTATGAAGGGCCGCTTTATAGAATTGGAGTTGAATAGCTAGCACCTCACCTCAGGCAAAATTTAATGCCTTTTGGGATCGGCCTTTTCTCTGGAGAGCCTTGCAGTTTCCTTCAGGTGGTGGTTTTGAACTGGGTAGATGATTAAAAGGACCTCTCCCCAGGAGCAACTGAGGTAGGTTCTCTCAGCTTGTGCTAGAAGTTATGGAAGTTACAGCAGTTCTCAACTCAGGTAGGTGAATAGCCTTGCAGGAGAGCAGGCTGTATAGGTTAGTCCCTTGCTAGGTCCGAGGTCTCTTCCCAGATTCCTGAAAAATACCTTCTATATGAGTGAGTAGTAGTAAATAATAATTATGGGCTGGTTGACTACCTTCTTGCATTTTATCTTGTTCTCATTTATGACATTTTCAAAATAACTTGGAGTTTTAAACATGTAGGTGAGACTTCTCTATTTTTCAGTGGTACTGATGGGTCAGAATTTTCCATTGTGCATTGGTTTAATTGCCTTAGCAAGAATTGAGAGGGAATGAGTCAAAGCTATGTGCTTAAGTCATAGTCCCAGAATACCTCTTCCATTTACATTAAAAAGAATTATAGGAGAGGAATCTTGGTTACAAATAGTAGAAACCAACTGTAATGCATGCAAAAAAAGGTATTTATTGGAAGGATATTGGCTTTCAGAATTGACCTAAAGTCTGGAGAACTAGGTTTAGTGTATAGTCAAGCATTAAAGGAAATCACATATGCAGAACTGTAGTGAAGGTTAAGGAACAGTTAGTGTACCACTGTCAGTGCTGCTGGTCTCTGAACACTAGTTATGGCTTTGCTACCTCTGGATGCTAGATTCCTCCGTTTCCTGAGTGATTTGTAAAATTGAGTTCTCGTTTCTTTATATCACTTACCCTGGATCTGTAGTCCTGGCCAGAGCATATGATTGCCTAAGTGTAGTCATAGGCACTTGCCTTGCTATTAGATGATAGAAAGATAAAGTATCTTGAATCTTCTGGCTTCTATAGGAAGGGAAGGAATTTTGCTACCAGTATACTGGTGAATTCCTGAATTTAAGTAGGGAATTACATGTAAAAAGCTTAAGAAACATAAAGTAAACTGAAAAGAACCCTAAGTTTTATTACAGTGACTTGTTTTATAGTTAGGGATGAATTTCTTATCTGCGTTGTGCTATTTAGAAATGTAGATATAAATAGTCTTTCTAGACTCTACATTTTCAGACCTTCTGTGCAGGGGTTTAAAACAGGAGTCGGTAATGCTCCCCTTAAAGGATTCTTGGAAACATGGGGGCATTTTTTGGTTGTCACGATGGGAAAGGTGGCACTATTGGCATTTAGTGTATGGGGGCCAAGAATGCTAACCATTCCACAGTGTCCTGGTGGTTGCACACAAAAAAAGGTTTGAATTGTCTTGCCCAAAATGTCCATATTGCCTTTGAGAAATACTAGGTTATATGGATTATTTTAATGAAAGGCCAAAAATTATTACTGGCCTCCTTTGCTTCATTGTCTTATACTTTAACTTGAGCATTATTTCTTGCTTCTTTGCTTTGCTTCTTGGTCCATTTCCTTACTTCAAGGGGCTTAATTCCTTAAAAAAATTTTTTAAATCTGGCTCTAACACTGTATAAAAAATTAACTCAAAGTGGGTCAGAGACCTAATGTAAGAGCTAAAACTATAAAACCCTTAAAAGTTAGGGAAAAAGCTTCATGACATTGGATTTGGCAATGGTTACTTGGATATGACATCAACAGCACAGGCAACAAAAGGAAAAAATATATAAGTTGGACTTCATTAAAATTAAAAATTGTTGTGCCATTGTTAGTTTGTGGACTGCAGGGCTTGAGCTGAGTGTCAGGGGCTGTCTTAGTCTGCTCAGACTGCCATAACAAAATACCATAGACAGGATGGCTTAAATAACAACTTTTTACAGTTTTGGAGCCTGGAAAGTCCAAAATCAAGGCCCAGCAGGATTTGGTTTCTGGTGAATACTCTCTTCCTGGCTTGCCGGTGGTTGCCTTCTTGTGCCCTCAAATTGCTTTTCCTTTGTGCTTGTGGTGGCATGGTAGGGTGGCAGAGAAAGATCTATTTCTATCTTCCTCTTTTTATAAAGCCACTACCCATCATAAGGGTCTCACACTTATGACCTAATCTAACCCTAATCACTTCCTAAAGGCCCATCTCCAAATACCACGTTGGGGATTAGAGTTTCAACATATGAATTTCTAGGGACACAAACATTTCGTTAGTATGAATTTTGAAGGACACATTTAGTTTAACAGATAGTGTCTTAGGGAGAAAACAAGTAAACCTAGGTAGACCACAGAAACAAAATGTCAGATTGAAGGGGGTCAGTTTGTCAGAGAAGGAGGGTGTGAGCCAATAAGACAAAAATTAGAGAAAGAAGAAGAAAATAAAGGTTCAAAACCAGAAAATGGGAAGGCAGAGCTTAGAGAAATTCCCTGGAACAAGGAGAGGTGGCTACAGCATTTGTTATTGAGTCTTACTGCTTTAGGTGTAGGCAGAGGGTACTTGGTAAGGATACTTAAATTGAAATAGCTGCTTTGGGCCAGGAGCTGCACTGAAGCCTGAGTGGATGATACTTTATTCCATAAGCAAATAATGAATAACTTAACAAAACCGTTTTATAAAGAATATTTTAAATAAACTCTTTTCGTGTCTTGACAGATGACCTGTAGTGATGTTTTGTTTTGTACTGATGATTTTTTATAATCAGTAGTCTAATATATTAGTGTTGTCTTTGGCATCTCTGCATTTAATGGTAACTTTCTGATGATCATAAATGATTTGGGGGGAGAGGATCTTGATTATAATCAGAAAACCATTCAACTTTCATCCTTTATACTTTTTTAGTCAATCAAAGGGACTACTTAAAATACCAGATCACCTTCTAAGACCAAAAAACAGTGAAAGTCTTATAAAATATTGAAGCTGAAAGGAAGAAGGTGGGGAGGAGTTAGTATGCATGATAATTTCCTTTTCTTTTGAACTTTATACCCATTTTCAGTCCTGATTCATTGCAGAAAGGCCAGGCTTTGTTTTATATAGAACCTGCATACTGGGATAGTGATTTTACTGTTTTTTTTATTATGTATTTTTAAACTCCAGCAAAACAATTTGAAGGTCTTATAAAGTTTATAATGAGTGTTTACATATATTGTTTAGTTATCTGTGTGTCTGCATTTATCTATGCTGAGATTTTTTAAAAAATTGAAGTATAGTTGATTTACAATATTGTGTTAGTTTCAGGTGTACAGCAAAGTGATTCAGATACATACACACACATATTTCAGGTTCTTTTCCATTGTAGGTTATTACAAGATATTGAATATAGTTCTTTGTGCTATATAGTAAATCCTTGTGGATTATCTATTTTATAAATAGTAGTGTGTATCTGTTAATCCCACACTCCTAATTTATCTCCCCCCCTTCACTTTGGTAATCATAAGTTTGTTTTCTATGCCTGGATGTGCTTAGATTTTAATCTCAGGCTATAGGTGATACCTGAGGGTGGAGAGAAGTGAATTGACAAAATGTGTTTTTTTTTTTTTTTTTTTTGCCTTGAAAATATATTATAAAAATTGGCTTGGTTAAAAAAAATACATGAGAGAAACAACAATCAAAATGATCACATGAAGGAAACAGAAACTTGTTATACAGCATTATATTTATTGTGGGGGGATGAAATAGTATGGTCAACATAGATGATCAGCTTGAAATAATATAGGGTCTGAGATACATAAAGAGAATTAAGGTGGTTCTCCATGTGATCATTCATTCATTCATCAAATATTTATTGAGTACTGTGTTTTAAACAGTAAGGATTAACATAGAGTAAGACAATGCCCTAAACTCAGAGAGCTTAAGAAGCTCACAGGAAAATGATAAATATGAAAATTTATAAGATTTATAAATAAAGGACTAAGGGAAGAGTGACCTCAGCATCATGGCTGCATCAGACATCCATCATCCCTCCTCACCCCTGCCAACAAAATTCTGGCATCCATTCACGTACAAAAATGCCTTTATGGGTACGATGGTACTCAACACCATATGCCAAGGGATCCAGGAAGAGTCTCACCCATCCGTGCATTGGATAATAGACAGACCTTGGTCCCAGTTGTGGGCCATGCAGCTGTGAACCAGCTCCAGCTTTTCTTGGCTGTGGTCTGGAACCTCTGGAGAACACTGACTTAGACAATCATCCGTGGATTAGAGAGCCTTAGTGGACATCTGGATTTCCAGAGGAGAAGTTCTAACACTCTGTTAGAGCAAAAAAAAAAAAAAAGAAAAAAAAAAAGAGTTTGGATTCATTGGAGTGGGTAAAAGGAACAGCTTGACTTTACCTGAATCACGCTTCCCCCGGTATGGCACAACTTAGGGCCAAGAGAGCCTATTTCAACCTGTGGTTTCTCCCTCTGGGGAATGGGAGAGCAGGTGAGTGAGCAACCAGCTTCCCTAGTTGTGCAGGATGCTGCCAAAGAGGCTCATTTCTCTCAGCCTATCCAGAGTGTTAAATTGTGAGCTCTGTGACTGGGGGTGGGAAAAGAGTGGGATAGTGGCAGATAGGACCCTTGGAGAACATTAAAGGGACGTGGATCCTATTAAGTGCTTCATGGACTCCATCAAGAAGCCTGCCCATGAGTTGCTGGGAAAGCCTCACCTGTGGATTCCTCCAACTGGCCCACGGGCATCCCTAGCATCCCACATGTATCATTCACATACCCTCCCTCTCTGCAGCTGGCTCTCTGTGTTCCTGAAAGTAGTGGTGAGAGCAAGCTTTGGAATTCTCCAATCTGTGTGCCAGGGAGAGAACACAAACTTGAGCCATAGTGCCACCTTTGGGAAGACAAAAGAGAGGCTGTCAGCACTCGGTCTGGTGCATTGCAGGATTGAGAGAAAGCATACAAGCTTAAGAATTCTGCCACAAGAGGGAACAAGAAGCATGGAGCAAGTGTATCCATAGAAGGTCTGAGAAAGCCCCAGAATCTCTAACAGGGCTGATGGGAGATATTTCTCCCCAGAAGGCAGTAAAGTCTGGAGGAGCTGACTGATACTTCAAATGTGAAGACAGCAACACAAAATTCTAAGGAACATGAAAAACCAAGGAAACGTGACACCACCGAAGGATTACAGACTTTTAGTAACTGAACTCAACGACATGGAGATCTATAGTTACCTGATGAAGAATTCAGAAATAGCTGTTTTAAGGAAACTTGAGAAAATACAGACAATTCAACAAAATCAAGAACACAATACAAACAAAATGTGAAGTTTAACAAAGAGCTAGAAATCATCAAAAAGAACCAAACAGAAATTCTGGAGCTGAAGAATTTAATTAATGAAAAGAAAAAGAAAAAATGCAGTGGAGAGCATAAACAGTAGAATGGACCAAGCAGAATAAAGAATCTGTGAAAGAGAAGACAGGAACTTTGAAATTATAGTCAGAGGAAAACAAATAAGATATAATGAAAAAGTTAAGAAAGCCTATGTGATCTAGGGGATGTGTTCAAAACCAATTAATGAATTTTGATATTCCAGAAGAAGTGAGGGAGAAGGGGAAAGAAAGCAGAAAGCTTATTTAATGAAATAGTGATTGGGGAGAGATTTGGATATTCAAGTTTGTGAACCTCACAGGTCACCAAACAAACCAAACCTAAGGAGATCTTCTGTAAGACATATTACGATAAAACTGCCAAAAGTAAAAGACAAAGAGAAACTAGAAATCTATAACAGGAGGAAAGCTTGGAAATTCACAAATATGTTGAAATTAACAACACATTCTTGAACAATCAGTGGGTCAAAGAAGAAATACAAAGAGAAATAAAAAAAAATCTAGAAACAAATGAAAATGGAAACACAACATACCAAAACCTATGGGATTCTGTAAAAGCAGTTCTAGGATGGAAGATCTAGCAAAAAGCAGTTGTAGCAATGTAGTTTTCTACATTAAGAAAAAAGAAAGGCTCTTAAATAAACAACCTAACTTTATACATCAAGGGACTAAGTAAAAGAACAAACTAAGCTCAAAGTTAGCAGAAGGAAGGACATATCAAAGATCAGAGCAGAAATAGAGACCAGAAGAACAATAGAAAAGTAGAAAAGATCAACAAAGCTAAGAGCTGTTTTTTTTTTTAAATAAACAAAATTGACAAATCTTTAGCTAGGCTAAGAAAAAAGACAGAGAACTCAAATAAAATCAGATATGAAAAATGAGACATTGCAACCGATACTGCAGAAATACAGAGGATCATAAGGGAGTACTGTGAGCAATTATACACCAACAAATTGGATAACCTATAAGACATGGACACATTCCTGGAAACATAAAACTTACCAAGTCTGAATCATGAAGAAAGAGAAAATCTGAACAGTTCAATAATGAGTAACGTGATTGAATCAGTAATAAAAAACCTCCCAACAAGAAAAAGCCCAGGACCAGATGGTTTCACGTATGAACTCTAGCAAACAATTAAGGACGAATTAAGGCCAATCCTTCTCAAACTCTTCAAAAAGTTTAAGAGGAGACAATAATCCTAAACTCATTTAATGAGGCCAGCATTACCCTGATATCAAAGCCAGATAAGGATACTAAAAGTAAAGAAAACTATAGGCTATCTGATGAATATAGATGCAGAAATTCTCAAGAAAGCATTAGCAAACAGAATTCAACATCACATTAAAAGGATCATACACCATGATCAAGCAGGATTTATCCCTGGGTTGCAAGGATGCCTCAAATACACCAATCAACACGTTAATAGAATGAAGCATAAAAAATCATATGATCATCTTTGTAGATGCAGAAAAAGCGTTTGGCAAAATACAACATCCTTTTATGATAACTCAGTAAGTTGGATATAGAAGAAACATACCTCAACATAAAAGCCGTATATGATAAAATAACAGCTAACATCATACTCAGTGGTGAAAGGTTGAGAGCTTTTTCTCTAAAATCACAAAGAAGACAGGTACGCGCACTTTCACCACTCCTATTCAACATAGTACTGAAAGTTCTAGCCAGAGCAGTCAGGCAAGATAAAGAAATAAAAGACATCCAAATTGGAAAGGAAGAAGTAAAATGTCTTTGTTTGCAGATAGACTCCACCAAAAAACTGTTGAACTAATAAGTGAATTCAGTAAAGTTGCAGGGTGTAAAATCAACATACAGAAATCTGTTATGTTTTTATACAGCAACAACAAACTATTTGAAAAAGAAATAAAGCAGTCACATTCACAGTAGTATCAAAGACAATAAAATGCTTAGGAATAAATTTAACCAAGGAGGTATAAAATCTGTACACTGAAAGCAATAAGACTTTGATGAAAGAAGTTGGAGAAGATGCAAATAAATGGAAGATATCCCATGTTCTTGGATTGGAAGAATTAATATTGCTAAAATTTCCATACACCCCCCAAACCATCTATAGATTCAGTGCAACCTCTATCAAAATTCCAATGGCATTTTCCACAGAACTAGAAAAAACAATTCTAAAATTAGTATGGAACCACAAAAGATCTTGAATAGCCACAGCAATCCTGAGAAAGAATAACAAAGCTGGAGGCATCACACTTCTTGCTTCAAACTACACTACCAGGCTATCCTAATTAAAACAATATGGTCTTGGCATAAAAATAGATACATAGACCAATGGAACAGAATTGAGAGCCCAGCTAATATTTGACAAGGGAGCCAAGAATGTTCAGTGGGGAAAGAATAGTGTCTTCAATAAATGGTGTTGGGAAAACACCAGTTCTGTTTTTTTCATTAATTTATTATTTTTTTATCTGGTTCTGATATCAGAGTAATGTTGCCCTTATGAGGTGAGTTGAAAGTATTCCCTCTTCAATTTTATGAGCTTCTGTAAAACTGATACTAATTCTTCCCTAAATATTTGGTAGATTCACCAGTGAAACTGTCTGAACTGGAATTTTCTTTGTGGAAAAGTTTTTGACTACACATTCTATTTCTTTAATAGATATAGGCTATTAGGTAATCTAGGTCTTCTTAAATTTACTTGAGTATTTTTTAATTTCTAACAAGGTGTGTAAATTGTTGAAATTTTGGTGTAACGTTGTTAGTGATAATCATTTACTATCATTTTAATATTTGTAGGATTGTAGTTATGCTTCTTTCATTGTGTTATTGTGATTTGTGGCTTTTCTCCCCCTCCCCTTCCTACTAGTATTGTCAGAATTAATCAATTTTTTAATCTCAAAGAACCAGCTTTTTTATTGCTTTTTCTCAATCTTCTGTTTTCTATTTTTTCACTTTTATCTTTATTATTTCCTTTATTCTGCTAATTTTAGGTTTAATTTTCTCTTTTTCTGTTTTCTTAAGTTAGAACTTGAGGTCCTTCATGTGAGATCTTTTTTTTCTTTCCTAATATAGATTGGTTAATACTATGACTTTCCTTCTAACCTTTCTTCTATTTTTTAATAGAGGCATTTAGTGCTATGAATTTTCCTTTAAGGATTCCTTTATCTTCATCCACAAAATTTTGACGTTTCCATTTTCTTTTAGTTCAAGGCACTTTCTAATCCCACTTTTTAAAAAAAAACTAGCTTTATTGAGGTATAATTCACGTACCATATAGTCACCCACTTGTACTACACAATTCAGTGGTTTTTAGTATATGCATATATATATGCAACCATCACTACAGTCATTTAATTTTACTTTAGATTTTTTTTTTGACCTTTGATTATTGATAAGTGTATTACTTAGTTTCCAAGTACAGTTGGTTCTTGAACAACACGGTTTGAACAGTACAGGTCCACTGGTACATAGTTTTTTTTTTTTTAATAGTAAAAATATTACAGTACTACATGATTCAAGGTTGGTTGAATCCAAGGACGCAGAATGCGTATAGAGAAACCATGTGTATGGAGGGTTGACTCTTAAGTTACATGCAGATTTTTGACTGCAGAGAGGTTTGGGACCCCTAACTCCCTTGTTCAAGGACCAACTGTATTTAGAGATTATCCAGATACCTTCATGTTATTGATTTCCATTTTAATTCTATTGTAGCAAAAAACATACTTTGTATGGTTTGAATCCTTTTAAATTTATTGACTTGTTTTACTGCTCAGAAAATGGTCTGTATTGGTAAATGTTCTGTTTGCATTTGAACAAAATGTGTATTTTGCTGTTTGGGTAGTGTGTTTTATAAATGTCAGGTCAAGTTGTTTGATTGTTTTTTTTTTAATGTCTTTGCTGATTTTCTTCCTGCTTCTTTTATGAATTATTGAGTGAAGGGTATTGAATTTACATACTATATTGTGGATTTGTCTACTTTTCCTTTTATTTCTGTCAGTTTTACTTCATATATTTCAACTCTCTATTAGATATGTAATGTTTAGCATTGTTATATTCTCTTGCTGCTTTATTGACTCTTGTTATAAAACCCTTTTAATCTCTGCTCTGAAAGGTACTGTTTGATATCAATATAAGTTGCTCCCGCTTTTTAATAAACATCTTTATTGAAGTTTTCTTTACATACCATAAAGTTCACCCACATAAGTGAACAGTTAGGTTGGAGCATTAGCTGCCTCCAGTAGGTTGATGATTTCCAAATCCATGTCTTCAGACCTGGACATCTTAACCTGTGTGCTTTGCTGACCTTTTAAACTTAGCGTGTCTAAAAACCATATTTAATAATTCTTTCTTATTCTTTGCCTTTATTCCAAGTCACCTGTTCTCTAGTCTCTGTCTAGTTAATGGTACTCCTTTCTATTTAGTCACTATAGTGAAAACCTATCATCCTTAACTTCTTTTCCCTTTCATGTTTAATCATTTACCTAAACTTACTGGTCTTGACTTGCTAAGGTCACTGATATTTGGTCCTTCTCCACATCTACTCTAGACGGATTTTATTAGTTTTTGGTCATTTTTTGCCTAGGGCTGCTGTGATCACCTAACTCCCTCTCGTTCTGCCAGCCTTGTATCATCTCCCTTTCTGCCTCCTCCCCCAAGTCAATCCTGAGGAGGTGTTTTTCTGAAGATTTAAGTACAGGTATGCCATTTTCAATTAGAAGTATTTTAATGGTTTGCTTTTGTCCTCAGGTTGCAACACAAGTTCTATTCATGATTGAGCTTTTGTCTTCTCTGTCTTCCTTATTATGCCCAGTCTATTCTATGCTACTGCACCCTTCTCCACCCTGCATACTATACCCTAGTGGCCATACCAACTTATTTCCTAACTGGTGTATTGTGTCGCTTCTTCCATATCTTTGTACACTATCCCTTCTCTGCTTAGTATGCCCTTATTTTCTTGATCTGCCTGGCAAACTTGGTTTTTTCTTTTAATTTCTATTTGAAGATCATGCCTTTCTAATGCTATTTCCTATGTAAATCTGTTTTCAGGTTGTACTCGTGTGCTTATTAGAAAATGCCTGTGCTGTTAGATACCTCTTCTATCTAATCTATGGTCCCCTGGTACCTCACCTGTAGTTATTTACTTCCTCTGCTGTGATCTACCTGTTTGGTGCTTACTTTGTTTACATATTTATTAGATTGTGAACTCCTGTGGGCAAATAATGTGTCTTATTTTTCTTATATTCCCTGCATCTAGCTCAATGCCACTCACATTTGGTAAATATTTGTTGATTATCATTGAGTTAGGCTGAAGTTAATTCAATGACTGATAACTATTTAACCTGAAATTACCATTAATTCAAACTAAAATCCCCTAAAACCCAAGTTAGATTAATCTGTAACAGCTCTTTATGTAAATAAAATATTTTAATAGCCACATAAATGACCTGTATCTAACTAAATTTAAGATAGAGACAGTGAGTTTGTGTTGATGGTTCATCAACTGCTTTATTAAAGTGAGAACACTAAAGAAGTTGGTATTCTGTGGGAGCTACATGACCAGAGTAATTGGATTTGGTGTAGAAGCTGAGGGTCAGTGAATTTCTCTGTGTTTTACCTTGAATTGCTTTCATCCTCTTTCAGGTGGCTGACAATTACTTGTATTGAGAAACAGTTGGACTTTTCTATTAACATGTTTTCTTAAGAATGGGATTCACTCTTATAGAATTTGTGAGCCCAAGTGTGATAGAATTTGTATTGTTTGGTTCTTAACTATAAATCAGTACACCAGAAGAATACATGATTTTGCTTAAAAGGGTAACATTCAGAAAGTTCTTTGTTATTTATATGACAATGTTATTCTGTGCAAATGGGATATATTAATTTGCTATTGCAAATCATCTTAGACTGTATTTGTGAACAACTCCCTTAAAATGGTTGATACCTCTTGGTTACTTTGAGTTTAAAGAGTTATTCATTGCGTTGAAGGAGTGACATTTCTCTTTGGAAGGGCTTAATTCCTTTAGGCACTTGCCACTGAGTTCTGTAGAATACTGTTATTTGAGTATTTTCTGTACTGGTTGCTCACTCTCCTATAGTTGTTTCCTAAAACCATTCTTGGCCTATACTTGTACATAAGTAGCTATTTACGTAACTGTTTCAACTATTTTTGTTGTATTTCCTGGATCCTCTGAAATATCTTTAAGGTGTTATTAAAATTTAGGGTGTTTGAAAGGTTTTTTAGTATCTAACCTTGTTATTAAAAACAAGGGCCATTGTCTTTTATCTTTTAAAAGATAGAATTACATTGTTGATTTATTCAGCATTTTTTTAAAAGTCACTTCATAAGGGCTTTGGTGAGTTTTCATAGAGTTTGGAGATTAGTAAGAGTCAGTTTAGTAAAATTCCCTTATAATGGTTAAGGGTAGTTAATATATGCCAAAGTCTTTAAGGGCTCTCATGTTTCTTAAATCTAGGTCAAAGAACAGGGCCTGGAAATCTTAGCAATGAAATAATGGATGTGAATGAAAGCTGATGTAAAAAGTGTTTCTATCAATATGAGGAAAGAATGTTATCAACAGAAGTTTAAATGCTTGGAGTCTAGAAAGATGAGACCCAATGAGTAGGAAGAGAAGGAAATTACTGAGTACCTTATGTCTGTTAGATAGTTTCTTTCCCTTCCTTGTTGTACTTTTATTTATAATAATTTGTAGATTCTTTGGATTGTCTATATAAAAAGCATGTTATCTGTCATAGAAGGCATTTTTTTTGAAACTTTAATTTTTTTCTTATATTTTAATCTTATTTTCATCTCTTGTTTTACTTTGCTGGCTAGAAGTACAATCAAATAGAAGTGTGATAGTGAGCATCCTTATTTGTTTCTCTCATTTTGAAGGAAACGCTTCTAAAGTTTCACTATGAAGAATGATATTTGCTCTAGGTATTGGAAGATATCTTTTATTGGATTGAAGTTCTCTTTTTCTCCCTTGCTGTAGAGTTTTAAGAATGGGTGTTGAATTTGGTCACTTTTCTGTTTCTACTTTGTACAGTTTTTCTTTAATAATAGCTAAATTACGTGGATAGAATTTTCTGATGTTAAACTATTCTCACTTCTGGGGTAAGTCCAATTAGTTATGATGAATTTTTTTTCTATTTTTTAAATGTTACTGATAACTTTGCTAATATTAAAAAAAAAATCGGTATTCATGAATGAGCTTAGCCTGTGATTGTCCTTTTTCCATGGTAATTATTCAGTTCCGTTTTGGGCATGTTAAATTAGAGGTGTTTGGCAAGTGTCTTACATGATGTTAGAAATTTGGATCTGGAGTACTTAGTAACATGGAAAAGGCTGACTGTAAATATTTTGATATAATAGTTGAGGAAATACAGCTGGATGATGTTGAATAGGAAGGTATATAGAGTAAGAACAGAAATGCAGATGGAATACAACATTTTGGGGGTGCATCGATGATGGTAAAGCCAATGATTTAGAGGCTTGTTTGAAAGGCAGGTGTGAGAAAGAGGGAGTTCAAAGGAAGGAAAAACTTAGCTATCAGTTTTTAACTGTGATGGATAGAAGAGTGATGTGAGGTTAGAGAAAGTGGAAACAGCAAATGTAGTACTCTGAAAAAGTATCGTGGTAAAAGGAAGGAGGGGGGACACCAATGAAGGTGGAGCTGGAGCAGTTTTGAGGGAAGTTTTAATTTATTTAATTTTTTAAGGGTGGATGAGACTTCATGTTTGTAGGTGAAGAGTAAAGCTCTAGTAAAGAAGGATGCAGTGAATATAAAAGGGAAATGTATATTCACCTAAATTTTTGCCAAACAAGATTTCAATGTAATTTTATCTATTCTTCTGTAATCTAGGATTGTATTTGTCTTTCAGTATGTTTCCAAACATGATTTATTTAAACACTCTAATTGGAGAAGGAAATCTATTACTTGGTTAGTTTATTTCTGGCCAATCAGCCCTCAGATACTAACGAGAGTCTCAGGGAAAGAGAACATCTAGGGTGGAGAGTGGCTCAGTAAAGACTAGGTCATTCACCAGCCATAAAAATCACAAAATAATAGTGGCTTAAGCTTAAGCAAAGTAGAAGTCTGTTTCTGATCTATAGGGCAGTTTCAATTAGGGAAGCTGAAAAATAGAATTTTTATTTTGCAGGAGCATATGCTTAGCTAAAAATTGATGGCTCTAAGACTAAGGAGGAAGGGAGCAAGATATTGAGAGAAAGGTATCAGTGTCTACACAGTAGAGACAATCTCTTAAATAAAATTCATCTTTTGTGTGAAAGGCAGTATTTGCATAGTTTAAGAAGTCAAAATGCACGTGTTTGTACCTAGGCTCTCTACTTACTAGCTCTGTGACCCTGAGCAAATTCCTTTTTCTCTTTGTGCTTTAGTGTTTTCCTAATAAGATGGAGAACAGTGTTAAATATAAGATGCCTCATAAATTGGTATGAGGATTAAATAAGATAATCCAAGTAGTTGACTAAGTCAGTGCCTGGTATATCTAACCCAACAACAATTATTAGTTTTGTCATTTGCCTTTGATTTTCAAGGATCAAGGGTGTGTGGAAGGAAAAAACAAAAACAAAACAAAACGAGACAACAACAACAACTAACAAAACCCCAAACCTAATATTACTTATGGGATATCAAAAAGTGATTTAACTATTACACATAGGATATAATTGAAAAAGTAATTTCAAATCTCATGAGAACCTGTAGATTTAAGATTAGATTTTTTTTTGGAAGCCTTGGATGGTACCCAGAGTTAGCCAAACTGCAAAGTTTGAGGGCACAGTCCTCCACAAGACCACCCTTACTTCGGATACCACCTGAAATTTCAGGGGACTCCCAAAGCCACCCTCAGGTTTGATAATTTGCTAGGACTTACAAAAGTCACTGAAAGTTATTACACTCATGAAAGGATTATAGATTACAGAGAAAGGATGGAGTTTAAAATCAGCCAAGGGAAAGAAGCACATAGGATAAATTCCAGGAATGTTCCAAATGTGGAGCTTTTGGTGTCCTCTTCTTGTAAAGTCAGGACATTACTCTCCCAGCATCAATGTGTGACAGTATGTGTTGCCACCCACCTAAGCTCACGTGAGCTTTGGCGTCCAGAGTTTTCAAGGCATGATTAATTGATTTCCCACGTAGTTGAACTCAGTCTCCATGTTGGCTCATACTTTGTGACCCAGAACTCTTACCCTAAATTGTATTGTTGGATTTTTTTAGCATGGCCAGCCCCCACCCTAGGACTATTGGATGTGGCCAACCCCATCCTAAAATCTGGTGTGGCCAGCACCCACCATAAACAAGGACACTTCTATGAAGTTTGACAGATTACCTCCCAAAAGCTGAGGACAAGGCCAGACTTCTCTTTGGGCAAGGCCAAATTCTTTACTACATAGAAAGATATAAGGCACTGAAGAAAAAGCAAGAGACATTTGCAAATGGAAGTTCAACATGATTATCTGTTGAAGATATCAAAGTTAAAAAAAAATCTTAAAAACACGTAAGTAAAAGAAAGATCATTCAGGTGAAAATAAACATCCAGAACATTTGATCCAGCTGGTGTAATTTAAAATCTAGAAATTTGGGCACTAAAGCAAAATTCGAGGAGCTCCTTGAAAAGAGATCAAAATGAAAATAAGAATTTGAGATATATAGGGGAAAAAACTAGAAAGAAAACTCATGGTGCTACTAAATGATTATTGTGGAAAGATGTTCTTAAGGAAGAAAGGAAAAGCAGGAATAAAGTGCATTCTTTGGTAAGTTGTAGGGATTGCTGCATTCACTTGTATTTTGAAACAAAGAGATTGGAGGATTTGATATAATTAATGGTTTATGTTTGTATAGAAAATTACAATTTATTAAATACTTGTACTTACCTTGGATAAGTGTAGCCAAGTGTATTAGGATAGTATTATTTGTTTTCCTATTTTTATTGAAGAAAGTACTGATGTTAGAGGTTTTCGAGTGATTTGTGCCAGGTTGCTGAGTGAGTTTGGGGCAGAGCTGGAACTGGAATCCTTGTCTCCTGACTTTTTGCTTAAGTACTTCTACTTCAAGTACTTTTTTCCCAACTACAAAATGATTCTTCTTGGATCTGTTCTCTGGGCCTAGGCACAATGTTTTCTGTTGGTAAGGAGGGGGAGGGGGATTGGAAGGCGATTGGGTGGTACCTGCCTGCATTTACCTTGGTTATCTTATCTAAGACTTTATTCAGCCCCTGTCTGCTGCTGATGCCCTCATCTGCCTGAGTCTCCTGAACAGATCAGCTCAGGATTACCCTTGGATGCACACTGGGGCCAACCTTGGCTCCTCTCTGCCATACTTTTTTTATATCCAGTCTGTCTGCAGGCCCTATGGACTTTTTCTTGCTACCCAAATGACCTTGTTTGTCCCTGAGTCTCTGGCTCTGCTGTGATTCCTCCTCTTTTCTCTGTTTTCCTCATCAGCCCCTTTTCACAGCAAGGTATCCAATTTTCTTTTTCTCTAAACATTTAACATTTTTTTAAAAATACTAGGCTGTGAATTGATTTTTTTCTCTCTTGATATACAGTTCTGTGATTTTCAGCACATGTTCACATTTGTGTAACCACTGAAATAGGATATATAACAATGCTATAATCCAGGAAAACTGTCCTGTATTATTCCCTTATAGTTAACCTCTCCCCTTATCCATAACTTGTGTCATCCACTAATATAGTCATCATCCCTCTATTTTTGTCTTTTTGAGAATGTCAAGTAAAAGGAATCATATAGAATGTAACTTTTGAGACTGTCTCCTTTCACTGACATAATACCTTTGAAATGCATTCAAGGTGTGTGTACGAATGGTTTCTTTTTATTGCTGAGTAGTATTCCCATAGTGTGGCTATACCACAGTATAAACAGTGGTTTGTTTAACCATTTACTTGTTGAAAGACATAACGGTTGCTTCCAGTTATTGCCTGTTATGAGTGAAGTTGCTATAAACATTTTTGTATAGGATCCCCCCCCCCCAGTTTTTGAAATTGTGGTAAAATATGCATAACATAAAATTTACCATCTTAACTATTTTTACGTGTACAGTGCAGTGGTATTAAATACATTCATATTGTTGTGCAACCGTCACCACTATCCATCTCCAGAACTCTTTTCATCTTGCTAAACTGAAACTCTATACCCATTAAACAGTAACTTCCTATTTTTTCCTTTCCCCTAGCCTCTTGCAACCACCATTCTACTTTCTGTCTCTATAATTTTGACTACCCTAAGGATCTCATATAATTGGAGTCATATAGTATTTGTCTTTTTGTAACTGGCTTGCGTATAGGTTTTTGTGTGAACATAAGCCTTAATTTCTCTGGGATAAATGTCCAGGGCAATTGCAGGATTCTGTGATAGTTACATGTTTAGTTTTTAAAGAAACTGCTAAAGTTTTCCAAAGTGGCTGTACTGTTTTACAGTCTCACCAGCAATGTTGTAAGTCCAGAGTTTGAATTCAATTCCTGGAGAGGTAACTTTGGTGACCCCCTTAGAGTAGTCATCATTGGATGATTTGGAAAATAGTAACTACCACTCCTATATTCATTCATGTGGATTGGGGTGGAGGTGGAGAAAAGATTCAGGGCTGGGTAGAAACCCAGTAGGTATCTACTGCAGTAGTGGTTTCCAAACCTGTATGCACACCAGAATCATCAGAGGAGCTCTTAATAATACAAATTCATGGGTCTCATACAGACCTGCTAAATTGGAATCTGTATTTTTAACAAGGGCTCAAGAGAATTTTAAGTGGTCATGCTCACATCAGTTGGACCATTGTGTTACAAGATCTATGGAACTTCCAGAATTTTAGAAGTGCATGATGTATATTTAACAAATAAAAAATTTCCCATCCTCTTATCTTTTCTGCTTCTCTCTCTTTCTTTGACCCTATGTTTATATTTTGTCCCCTCTTCACGTCAGTTTATGAAATGCTCTTATTTATTTATTTACTTAAGCTTTTTTCTTTATTTTTAATTGAAGTGTAGTTGATTTACAATGTTGTATTAGTTTCTGGTGTACAGCAAAGTGATTCACTTATACATATATATATTCTTTTTCATATTCTTTTCCATTACGGTTTATTATAGGATATTGAATATAGTTCCCTGTGCTATACTGTAGGACCTTGTTGTTTATTATTTGGTCCCCTCTTGATACTTATTTCTATTTTTTATTTTCTCTCCCCCATCTAGTTTTTCACTGGTCTCTCTTTTCTCTCTCTCTCTCTCTCTTTTTTCTTTTCCTCATGTGTCTACTAATAAGTTATTGATTAATAAGTTAATTAATAAGTTAATAAGTAAGTTATTGATTGCTATTTTCTGTTTTCACTTGGCCCTTAAATTGTAACTTTCTAGGTTCCCTTTTTCTCCACTGTGTGAGGTGGTTGCTCTTCAACATCTAGAGCTCATTTTCTTTCTCATACTAAGATATATTTGTCCTCTTCTTCAGGCAGGTAGATCCAAGTCTCTCTCACGGATCATTCTTTTTAATGGCAGGAGTAGAAAACAACTATCAGGGTTTGGTGGAGGAAACTTTAAGTTTTATGTTTATTTTTCTCCTCTTCTTATAGGGAAGAAGAAGAACGTTTGAGAAATAAAATTCGAGCTGATCATGAGAAGGCTTTGGAAGAAGCAAAAGAAAAATTAAAAAAGTCAAGAGAGGAAATCCAAGCAGAAATACAGACAGAGAAAAATAAGGTAGTCCAAGAAATGAAGACAAAAGAGAAAAAGCCAGTGCCAGCAGCTCCTATACCAAACCTTATAGGAACACATGGTGGAGACCCAGAAGATAATGACCTAAGAGAGAAAAGGGAAAAAATTAAAGAGGTAATAATCTGAGATTTGTGATATGGGGTGGTTATGGATATGGATATGTGTTTGGCTAGATTTAAATGATCTGTCTATCTATCTGTCTGTCTGTCTATCTATCTATCTATCTGTCTGTCTGTCTGTCTGTCTGTCTGACTGTCTGTCTGTCTGTCTGTCTGTCTGTCTATCTATCTATCTATCTATCTATCTATCTATCTATCTATCTATCTATCTATATCTATCTATCTATCGGGCTGGCCAAAGGTTCCTTTGGTTTTTAAGTAAAAAAAAAGACACATTTTTCATTTTCACCAAGAACTTTATTGAACAATGTATTCACCGTTTTGTTCCACTACCTTCTGCCATTTTTCAGGCAACTTCATAATTCCATCTTCCCAAAACTTTTTATCTTTTTGAGCAAAGAACTATTCCAGGTACCTTTTACAGTCTTACGGGGAATTGAAATTTTTTCCATTAAGAGAATTGTGTAAAGACTTAAGTGAATGGAAATCAGAGGGTGCAATGTCTGGTGACTACGGCGGATGAATCAGAACCTCCCAGCCAAGCTGTAACAGTTTTTGCCTGGTCATCAAAGAAGCATGTGGTCTTGGGTTACCCTGATTGAAGACTATGCATTTTCTGTTGACTAATTCCGGATGCTTTTCATCGAGTGCTGCTTTCAGTTTGGTCAAATTGGGAGCAGTCCTTGTTGGAATTAATCGTTTGGTTTTCCGGAAGGAGCTCGTAATAGAGGACTCCCTTCCAATCCCACCATATACACAGCATCACCTTCTTTGGATGAAGACCGGCCTTTGGTGTGGTTGGTGGTGGTTCAGTTCACTTGCCCCACGATCTCTTCTGTTCCACATTGTTGTACAGTATCCACTTTTCATCGCCCATCACAATTTGTTTTCAAAACAGAACATTTTCATTATGTTTAAGTAGAGAATTGCTATGTGGAAATATGGTCAAGAAGTTTTTTTTTTTTGCTTAACTTATGTGGAACCCAGACATCAAAGCGATGACATAACCAAGCTGGTGCAAATGAGTTTCAATGCTTGATTTGGGTATTTCGAGTATGTCGGCTATCTCCTGCGTGGTATAACATTGATTGTTCTCAATTAATGTCTCGATTTGATCGTCATCAACTTCAACTGGTCCACCCGACCGTGGAGCATCGTCCAGCGAGAGATTTCCAACATGAAACTTCACAAACCACTTTTGACATGTTTGATCAGTCACAGCACCTTCTCCATACACTGCACAAATCTTTTTTTTGTGTTTCAGTTGCGTTTTTACTTTTCTTGAAATAATAAAGCATAATATGCCAGAAATGTTGCTTTCTTTCTTCCATCTTCAATATTAAAATGGCTGCACAAAAATTCACCAGTTTTTTTTTTTTTTTTTTTTTTTTTTTTTTTAATGCACACTGACATGAGAGCTGTCACCGTACAATCTAATAAAATTGTTTGGAATGAAGTTAAAGACAACTAAGCGCTACTAGAGCCATCTTACAGAAAAAACTGAACGAATCTTTTGGCCACCCAACCCAATATCTATCTGTATTTGTACCATCTATGGTGTCATATTTTGATCTTGTTTGTTTTGAGGTCAAAATTGTAGTTCAGTTTGCAAGTTGGCAGTAAGAGCTAAAACTCTCTTAATATCGATTATAATTATAGAATACTTAAAATTTTTGATATAATGTTGTTTGGATAGTTACATTACTCACCCTGTGTTCAGAGATCTTTTGATGTTCAGTATTTTATAAATAATGTAGAATAGATCCATAACAATTTATCATTTAATAAGAAATTTCTTAAGTGTTTAGTTACTAGGAACTCTGCTAGATATTATGTAAATCTTCTCATAAACATGTTTCTGAAGAGTTAACATTATGTCTGCCGTCTTTCAAGGAACCTGTTGTGATACCACTTAACCATACTGCAGATTAAGAACACATCCTTCCAAAGAATCTCAGTGGATTGAAGAGTAGGGAAGGATTGATTTCAACATTTTTGAAATTTCTTTTGGTCTCAGAAGTCTGTCAATTTGTTATTCTAGGAGTTATTTGGAGGTAAAGAGAATGAATACCAGAGGGAGAGGAAATCTAGTGAATATTTTAGTAGAACTTTGTTAATTAGAACTCCTGCTAATTCTGGGTGGAGTTTGTAGTTGTACTGCTTATGAAGAAAAAGACTTTGTTAGAGTGTAATAGCATCAACAATATTTCAAATCTATTGTTCATCATAAAATAAGACAATAAGTTTAGTTCAAATAGATATCTATTTGGATATATTCTAGTAATGAATATGGAAGATTTGCAGGTATTTTAAGCGTGGCCTTATGAATTGGTATAAAATATGTCCTCTGATTTACCTCACCTTTGGATTCTATGTTTTATACTCAGGCTGCTTGAGGCACTTTCTTTGGACAGTGTTGAGGACTTTGACACATTTCTTTTCAGATGCCTGACCTATTTTTTAGATGTCATTAGAATTTATTGAAATACTGTCTGATGTACATCATAATTCAGATAGGTAACAGTGTGTGTTGAGAGGACCCAAGACCACCCACAGGCTCAGTGATTCACTGGGAGTACTCACAGAACTTAGCAAAACTGTTGCCTTCATGGTTTTGGTGTATTCAGCTGAAAACATACAGATTAAAATCAATAGAAAAGGCACATAGGACGAAGTCCAGTAGAGACCAGGTACAAACTTCTAGTTGTCCTCTCCCAGTGGAGTGATACGGACAGCGCTTAATTCTTCCAGAAATAATTTGTGGCAATGTGCACGATGTATTGCCAACCGAGGAAGTTCACCCGAGCCTTGGTGTCCAGATTTTTTATCAAGAGTTCATTATGTAGTGTTGGCTAATCTTAGTTCTTCAGCCCCTCCAGAGGTCATGCTGATACCTGTGGTTCAAGGTCCCCACCATAAATCACGTTTTAGCATAAACTATCTGACATGGCCCAAGGCTTCACGTAAACAAAGATACTCTTAACAGGCAGGATAATAAACGTTTAGAGGTTACTTTCCAGGAGCCTGGTACAGGCCAGACCTTTTTTGAGGATGTGCAGGGTTTGGACAACCAGACCTGCTAAGTGAATCCTGTAGGGCATACCATATTATCCAGGGTTCTTGTAAATTAACATACAACATATTAAGAATCCCTGTGTAGGCTCCTGTTAAACATTATGGTTACTGACTTAGTAAGCAGAGAAAGTTGGGATCTAAGCCTGCAAGGGAAGAAGCTAACAAGAGGCAAGGTGATGTGAATACCTGCAGAATATCTGAAAGTTTCAAGAATTAGAAACACCATTTACCTCTGAAGGCAGGGGTATAAAATAGAGCTGGAAAAGGGTTATTTGAAAGTTTTTAAAGGAGCTCTTAAACCTTAGATCCCTAGTTCTCTAGCCTAAGCATCCTAGCTGCTGTCCTCCCTTCCCCAAAAGAAGACCAAAAGTTTACTTTTGGATGGATGAATTAGGGAAGATCTAGATTTTGGGAATACCAAGTATGGCTGAGGGGAAAGGGCAGAGGTCATTCTAAAAAGTGAAGTGGCCATAAAAAGAAAAGAAATGAAATTGAGTTATTTGTAGTGAGGTGGATGGACCTAGAGTCTGTCATACAGAGTGAGGTAAGTCAGAAAGAGAAAAACAGATACCATATGCTAACACATATATATGGAATCTAAAAAAAAAAAAAAAAGTCATGAAGAACCTAGGGGCAAGACGGGAATAAAGACACAGACCTACTAGAGAATGGACTTGAGGATACGGGGAGGGGGAAGGGTAAGCCGGGACAAAGTGACAGAGTGGCATGGACATATATACACTACCAAAGGTAAAATAGATAGCTAGTGGGAAGCAGCTGCATAGCACAGGGAGATGAGCTCGGTGCTTTGTGACCACCTAGAGGGGTGGGATAGGGAGGGTGGGAGGGAGGGAGACACAAGAGGGAAGAGATATGGGGACATATGTATATGTATAACTGATTCACTTTGTTATAAAGCAGAAACTAACACACCATTGTAAAGCAATTATACTCCAATAAAGATGTTTAAAAAAAAAGAAAAAAGCGAGTGGTAGGGTTGGAGGGAATTAAGTGAAAAATGGATTCTGAATATTGAGACAACTTTATCCTGCTCAACTCTTCAAATTCTGGCAGCCAGGTTTATTTTCAATAAGCAGGAAAATGAAGGACTTCTCTCTGGGGAGACTTGACTGGCCCAAGAAGAAAGACCTAGTCTATTCCTCAGTGAAACACCCCTGGGTTTCACCTGAGCTCCCTAAGATGAGGCTCAGTCAATAAGTTTTGCCTCTTCACTGACAGCCTTTGATTATCTTGTAAGTGCTTCACTCAAATGTGAAGAGCAAACCACGGATCACTAGACATGTAAGGAAAGTTTCTTACATGAGTCAAATGGAAGAAAGGAATTTAGAGGATACAGAAACCATACAGGGAGCAGAATACATATATCAAAAAAGAATTAATATCTTTAGGATGCCAAAAAATTCATGAAATGAGAATAAGTTATAAAAAGGAACATTTACAGAATAAGAAAGTTCTTGGAAATTAAAGATATTGATACATTAAAAAATTCAGTAGAAGAGTTGGAAGATAAAATTGAGCAAATCTCTTGGAAGGACAAAAGATTAAGAAAACAAGAAAAATGATAAGATCAATCTGGAACATCTAACAAGTGATTAATTAGGAGTTTTGGGAAAAGAACAGGGAAAATAGAGGGGAAGAAGTCAAAGAAACAATTCAAAGGTTCCTACTGAAATTTTAGAAAGAGAGGCATAAAAAACAGATCCTAAAAGTTCACAGAGAAAAAAATAGTTTCACCCAAAAGATTTGGATTGTACATAATGGCACATTAGATTCCTTAACAATAATATTAGAAATTGGAAGAGAATGGAGCTAAGGCTTAGGAAGAATTATATATTCAGCCAAATTATGAATCAAATCTGAGGGTAAAGATATTTTTAGATGTTTTCTCAGATTGCTACTGGAAAATATGCTTCAGCATAAAAATAGGAAGATAAGCGATTTTGGGAACAGGATCTGTCACTAGAGAGAGAAAGGAAGGTCAGTCTCAGGATTCAGCAGGATGATGGCTGTGCTTCAGGTTGAGAGAATGGAAGTCCAGGTTAGAGTTAGGAGGATAGAGAGCCTCAGGAAGGATTTATCAGAGAATAAGATGGAACTGATGGTTTATCTGATGTGTTTAATTATATTGAGACAAGTTTTGAAACTCAAGCATAATTTGGAAGTAAATTAATAATTGTTACATTTAAAACTACATCAACAAAAATACCCACCAAACTTCAGACCGGTAGTTAACAGCAAGGAAAACAAAAGTTGAGCAAAATAATATAGTAATTGTAAGAAAAACATGTCGTTAACTACATTGGAAGGATGTGAGCCAGGGAATATATGTGGGGGAGTTTATGTGGAGGTGAGCTGATAGTGTATACGAAAGCTAAATTATCCTAACTATAGGGGAATATAGTAAATAGCTAAAACTTTTTTTAAAATCAAGAAATAGCACTAAAACATGTACTTAGAAATACAGTGGTAAATAGAAAAACAGGTGAAAGAATCTAAGTAATTGGCTCAGGAAAGTGGAAGGAAAGGAAAGTGGGGAAGATAGGACAGGCTATTAGATTTTTTAAAAATTCAACTTTATTGAGAGATAATTTATGTACAATAAAATGTATTTATTTTAAGAGTATAGCTTGATGAGCTTTGACAGATGTATATACTTGTGTAACAACAGTGGCGATCAAGCTGTGAATAGGTCCATAATCTCAAAATGGTTTATTTGTGCCCCTCTTCAGTCAGTCTACCCCATTCCTTGGCCCCAGGCAACTGCTGGTCCGCTTTTAATCATTATAGATTAGATTTGTCTTTTCTAGAGTTTCAGTGAAATGGAATCATAAGGTATGTGATATTTTGTTTCTGGGCTTTGGCTCAGCATGTTTTTGAGATTCATCTATGTATATTGCAATAAAGGTAATTTTATTTTCTTCGTAGTATTCCATTGTATGGCTATACTATGATTTGTTTTATTCATTCACCTGTTGAACATTTGTTCAACCTTTGGTCCAGTTTTTGGCTATTATGAATAAAGTTGCTATGTACATTTGTGTACAAGTCTTTTTGTGGGCATATGTTTTAGTTTTAGTTTTGACATTTCAGTCTGTGATCTGTTGTGAGTTAATTTTTTTTGTTTATTGTGTGAAGTAAAGGTTGTGCTTCATTTTCTCCCCATAGGGCTTTTTAGTGTTCCAGCATTATTTGTTGAAAAGATTATCCTTTCTTGATTGAATTACCTTGGCACTTTTGTTCAAAATCAATTGACACAGTCAGCAGATGTTGAGTCTCTTTCTGGACTCATATCTATTTCATTAATCTATATTCCTGTCCTTAATGAGAATGTGACACTGTGTTGATTAACTTTTATAGTTAAGTTTTGAAATCAGGTTAAGTCCTCCAACTTTGTTCTTTTAAAAATAGTTTTGGCCATTCTGAGTCCTTTGCCTTTATTGAATTAGCTTTTCTGTGAAAATAAAAGGTTCCTGGGATTTTGATTGGGATTTCATTGAATCTGTAGATGATTTGGGAAGAATTGTCATCTTAACAGTATTGACTTTTTCTCATTCCCTGAGCATATCTGTCCACTTATTTAGGTTTTCTTTAATTTCTCTCAGCAGTGTTTTGTAGTTCTTAGTGTATAGTTCTTGCACATGTTCTATTTCATGTTTTTTGATGCTAGTATAAATGGAATTGTTTTTGAATTTCCATTTCTGTTCATTACTAGCATATAGAAATATAATTTATTTTAGTTTGCTGAACTTGTATCTTATTTACTGAAGTCATCTTTTAGTTTTAGTGGCTTTTTATTTTAAGATTGCTTAGGATTTTCCTTGTACATAGTCATGTCATCTGTGAATAGAGGTACTTTTCCTTTTTCCTTTTTGATTTTTATGCCTATTATTTCTTCTTATTGCCATGGCTAAGACTTTCAGTACTTTGTTGAAAAGAAGTGGTGAGAATAGATGTACTTGATTTGTTCTCAACTTTAGGAGTAGGGTCTTCTACCATTAAGTATGATGTTAGCTGTAGGTTTTTTTGAAGATGCCCTTAATTAAGTTGAGGCTGTTGCCTTATAGTTGTAGTTTACTGAAAGTTTTTTTCATGAATTGGTATTGAATTTTGTCAAATGTTTTCTCTACATCTAAAAAGATGATTGTATGATTTTTTTCTGTTTATTCTGTTAACATGGTGAATTATAGTGATGGGTTTTTGAATGTTAAATTAGACTTATATTCCTGGGTTAAACTGCACTTGGTCATTGTGTAGTATCCTCTTTATATATATATTGTTACATTTTGTTAAGGAATTGTTAAGGAATTTTGCATCTGTGCTTTTGAGATATATTGGTTTTTAATTCCCTTGTAATGTCTTTGCCTAGCTTTGGTGTCTGAGTAATGCTGGCTGCAAAAAACAAGTTGATAAATTTTTTAATGAATATTATATTTGATATACCACAGGCTACTATTACATAATTCAACTAATATATAATTAAATACTCTGCTGTTGTGTAGCTTAGTACTCCCTGGCTTGTAAGAAACTCAGTTCAAACTAATTGATACAAAAATATTTTTTAGCTTAGGGGCTCTAAAGTAGAGCTTCAAGTTTGGCTGAATCCAAGTCTGTAGATGTTATTGTCAATAATATGCATGTCTTTTTCTGTTTTCTTTTGTTATTTAGTTTCTACATGTTGGGAGAGAGTTAGACCCCATCAGCTCCAGGATTATATACTACATAGATCTTGAGATTGCAAAATGAGAGTCCCTCTGTCTGCTGGTGTCTATAACAATATGTATGAAAAGACTTGATAGCCTTTATTTGAGTCACATGTACTCAATCACTTTGCGTAGGTCAGGGGTTGGCAAACTACAACCTGCTGGCCAAATTCGGACTACTGCCTATTTTTTAAAAATACAGTTTAATTGGAACCCAGTCATGCCCATTTGTTTATGTATAGTCTAGGGCTGCTTTTATTTTTTAAAAATACAGTTTAATTGGAACCCAGTCATGCCCATTTGTTTATGTATTGTCTAGGGCTGCTTTTATGCTGCAACAGCCGAGTTTAGTAGTTGCTATACATACTTATGGACTGCAAAGCCTAAAATATTTACTTTACAGGAAGAGTTTGCTGATCTTTGGTCTAAAGGTTATGGATACTCTAGCCAGGCTGTGTTAATTGGTTGTGGAATCAGAGCCGCTTTTTGACAGCTTTGTCATAATCACAGTGAGGGAAGGAGAGCCGTTTCCAAAAGGATTGGCAGTTCCTAAAAGGAAAGAATGCCAAATAGACACCTTTCTCCCCAATAAAAACAGTTTTTGTATTACACCTCATTTTTTGTTCTGTTGTGTAGACTAAAGGTAAACATGGTTATGTGTGTTTTCACACTGATACAGGTGTTAATAGAATAATATACTAAAATAGGAGATACGGGAGAATGTGTAAGGATATAGTAATAGAATCTCTAAATTATGTGGAATATAAAGATAACAGTCTGTGAAAAATATAAATTGATGGGTTATAATTTTTCCTTTCTCAGATGATGAAACATGCATGGGATAATTACAGGATATATGGATGGGGACATAATGAACTGAGACCTATTGCAAGGAAAGGACACTCCACTAATATATTTGGTAAGTTTACTTTTTCTTTTTTTTTTTTTTGAATTTTATTTTATTTATTTTTTTATACAGCAGGTTCTCATTAGTTACCCATTTTATACACATCAGTGTATATATGTCAATCCCAATCTCCCAATTCATCACACCACCACCACCCCCCCGCCCCCCTGCCACTTTCCCCCCTTGTTGTCCATATGTTTTTTTCTCTACATCTGTGTCTCAATTTCTGGCCTGAAAACCATTTCATCTGTACCATTTTTCGAGGTTCCGCATATATGCGTTAGTATACGGTATTTGTTTTTCTCTTTCTGACTTACTTCACTCTGTATGGCAGTCTCTAGATCTATCCATGTCTCTACAAATGACCCAATTTCATTCCTTTTTATGCCTGAGTAATATTCCATTCTATATATGTACCACATCTTCTTTATCCATTCGTCTGTCAATGGGCATTTAGGTTGCTTCCATGTCCTAGCTGTTGTAAATAGTGCTGCAATGAACATTGGGGTGCACGTGTCTTTTTGAATTATGGTATTCTCTGGGTATATGCCCAGTAGTGGGATTGCTGGGTCATATGGTAATTCTATTTTTAGTTTTTTAAGGAACCTGCATACTGTTCTCCGTAGTGACTGTATCAATTTACATTCCCGCCAACAGTTCAAGAGGGCTCCCTTTTCTCCACACCCTCTCCAGCATTTGTTGTTTGTAGATTTTCTGATGATGCCCATTCTAACTGGTGTGAGGTGATACCTCATTGTAGTTTTGATTTGCATTTCTCTAATAATTAGTGATGTTGAGCAGCTTTTCATGTGCTTCTTGGCCATCTGCATGTCTTCTTTGGAGAAATGTTTATTTAGGTCTTCTGCCCATTTTTTGATTGGGTTGTTTGTTTTTTAAATATTGAGCTGCATGAGCTGTTTACATATTTTGGAGATTAATCCTTTGTCCATTGATTCATTTGCAAATATTTTCTCCCATTCTGAGGGTTGTCTTTTCCATCTTGTTTGTAGTTTCCTTTGCTGTGCAAAAGCTTTGAAGTTTCATTAGGTCCCATTTGTTTATTTTTATTTTTATTTCCATTACTCTAGGAGGTGGATCAAAAAAGATCTTGCTGTGATTTATGTCAAAGAGTGTTCTTCCTTTGTTTTCCTCTAAGAGTTTTATAGTGTCCGGTCTTACATTTAGGTGTTGAATCCATTTTGAGTTTATTTTTGTGTATGGTGTTAGGGAGTGTTCTAATTTCATTCTTTTACATGTAGCTGTCCAGTTTTCCCAGCACCACTTATTGAGGAGACTGTCTTTTCTCCATTGTATATCCTTGCCTCCTTTGTCACAGATTAGTTGACCATAGGTGCGTGGGTTTATCTCTGAGCTTTCTATCCTGTTCCATTGATCTCTATTTCTGTTTTTGTGCCAGTACCATATTGTCTTGATTACTGTAGCTTTGTAGTATAGTCTGAAGTCCAGGAGCCTGATTCCTCCAGCTCCATTGTTTTCCCTCAAGACTGCTTTGGCTATTCGGGGTCTTTTGTGTCTCCATACAAATTTTAAGATTTTTTGTTCTAGTTCTGTAAAAAAAATGCCATTGGTAATTTGATAGGGATTGAATTGAATCTGTAGATTGCTTTGGGTAGTATAGTCATTTTCACAATATTGATTCTTCCAATCCAAGAACATGGTATACCTCTGTATCTGTTTGTTTCATCTTTAATTTCTTTCATCAGTGTCTTATAGTTTTCTGCATACAGGTCTTTTGTCTCCCTAGGTAGGTTTATTCCTAGGTATTTTATTCCTTTTGTTGTAATTGTAAATGGGAGCGTTTCCTTAATTTCTCTTTCAGATTTTTCATCATTAGTGTATACAAATGCAAGAGATTTCTGTGCATTAATTTTGTATCCTGCAACTTTACCAAATTCATTGATTAGCTCTAGTAGTTTTCAGGTGGCATCTTTAGGATTCTCTTCAAACAGTGACAGTTTTACTTCTTCTTTTCCGATTTGTCATGTCATCTGCAAATAGTGACAGTTTTACTTATTTTCCAATTGTATTCCTTTTATTTCTTTTTCTTCTCTGATTGCTGTGGGTAGGACTTCCAAAACTATGTTGAATAATAGTGGCGAGACAGGACATCCTGTCTTGTTCCTGATCTTAGAGGAAATGCTTTCAGTTTTTCACCATTGAGAATGATATTTGCTGTGGTTTTGTCATACATGGCCTTTATTATGTTGAGGTAGGTTCCCTCTATGCCCACTTTCTGGAGAGTTTTTATCATAAATGGGTGTTGAATTTTGTCAAAAGCTTTTTCTGCATCTATTCAGATGATCATATGGTTTTTCCTCTTCAGTTTGTTAATATGGTGTGTCACATTGATTGATTTGCATACATTGAAGAATCCTTGTATCCCTGGGATAAATTTCACTTGATCATGGTGTATGATCCTTTTAATGTGTTGTTGGATTCTGTTTACTAGTATTTTGTAGAGGATTTTTGCATCTATGTTCATCAGTGATATTGGTCTGTAATTTTCTTTTTTTGTAGTATCTTTGTCTGGTTTTGGTATCAGGGTGATGGTGGCCTCATAGAATGAGTTTGGGAGTGTTCGTTCCTCTGCTATTTTTTGGATGAGTTTGAGAAGGATGGGTGTTAGCTCTTCTCTAAATGTTTGATAGAATTCACCTGTGAAGCCATCTGGTCCTGGACTTTTGTTTGTTGGAAGATTTTTAATCACAGTTTCAATTTCATTACTTGTAATTGGTCTGTTCATATTTTCTATTTCTTCCTGGTTCAGTCTTGGAAGGTAATACCTTTCTAAGAATTTGTCCATTTCTTCCAGGTTGTCCATTTTATTGGCACAGAGTTCCATGTAGTAGTCTCTTAGGATGCTTTGTATTTCTGCAGTCTCTGTTTAACCTCTCCTTTTTCATTTCTAGTTTTATTGATTTGAGTCCTCTCCCTCTTTTTCTTGATGAGTCTGGCTAATGGTTTTTCAATTTTGTTTATCTTCTCAAAGAACCAGCTTTTAGTTTCATTGATCTTTGCTATTGTTTTCTTTGTTTCTATTTCATTTATTTCTGCTCTGATCTTTATGATTTCTTTCCTTCTGCTAACTTTGGGTTTTGTTTGTTCTTCTTTCTCCAGTTCCTTTAGGTGTAAGGTTAGATTGTTTATTTGAGATTTTTCTTGTTTCTTGAGGTAGGCTTGTATTGCTGTAAACTTCCCTCTTAGAACAGCTTTTGCTGCATCCCATCAGTTTTGGATCATCTTGTTTTCATTGTCATTTGTCTGTAGGTATTTTTTGATTTTCTGTTTGATTTCTTCAGTGATCTCTTGCTTATTTAGTAACGTATTGTTTAGCCTCCATGTGTTTGTGTTTTTTACGTTTTTTTCCCTGTAATTGATTTCTAATCTCATAACATTGTGGTCAGAAAAGATGCTTGATATGATTTGAATTTTCTTAAATTTACTGAGCCTTGATTTGTGACCCAAGATGTGATATATCTTGGGGAAGGTTCCGTGTGCACTTGAGAAGAAAGTGTAATCTGTTGTTTTTGGATGGAATGTCCTATAAATATCAATTAAATCTATCTAGTCTATTGTGTAATTTAAAGCTTGTGTTTCCTTATTAATTTTCTGTTTGGATGATCTGTCCATTGGTGTAAGTGAGGTTTTAAAGTCCCCCACTATTATTGTGTTACTGTCAATTTCCTCTTTTATAGCTGTTAGCAGTTGCCTTAGGTATTGAGGTGTTCCTATGTTGGGTGCATATATATTTATAATTGTTATATCTTCTTCTTGGATTGATCCCTTGATCATTATGTAGCGTCCTTCCTTCTCTCTTGTAACGTTCTTTGTTTTAAAGTGTATTTTATCTGATATGAGTATTGCTACTCCAGCTTTCTTTTGATTTCCATTTGCATGGAATATCTTTTTCCATCCCCTCACTTTAAGTCTGTATGTATCCCTAGGTCTGAAGTGGGTCTCTTACAGACAGCATATATATGGGTCTTGTTTTTGTATCCATTCAGTGAGTCTGTGTCTTTTGGTTGGAGCATTTAATGCATTCACGTTTAAGGTAATTATCAATATGTATGTTCCTATTACCATTTTCTTAATTGTTTTGGGTTTGTTATTGTAGGTCTTTCCTTCTCTTCTGTTTCCTGCCTAGAGAAGTTCTTTTAGCATTTGTTGTAAAGCTGGTTTGGTGGTGCTGAATTCAGTTAGCTTTTGCTTGTCTGTAAAGCTTTTGATTTCTCCATCGAATCTGAATGAGATCCTTGCCAGGTAGAGTAATCTTGGTTGTAGGTTCTTCCCTTTCATCACTTTAAATATGTCCTGCCATTCCCTTCTGGCTTGTACAGTTTCTGCCGAGAAATCAGCTGTTGACCTTATCGGGGTTCCCTTGTATGTTATTTTTTGTTTTTCCCTTGCTGCTTTAAATAATTTTTCTTTGTGTTTAATTTTTGTCAATTTGATTACTATGTGTCTCGGCGTGTTTCTCCTTGGGTTTATCCTGTATGGGACTTGCTGCGCTTCCTGTACTTGGGTGGCTATTTCCTTTCCCATGTTAGGGAAGTTTCCAACTAGAATCCCTTCAAATATTTTCTCGGCTCCTTTCTCTCTCTCTTCTCCTTCTGGGACCCCTATAATGCTAACGTTGTTGCGTTTAATGTTGTCCCAGAGGTCTCTTAGGCTGTCTTCATTTCTTTTCATTCTTTTTTCTTTATTCTGGTCCACAGCAGTGAATTCCCCCATTCTGTCTTCCAGGTCACTTATCCATTCTTCTGCCTCAGTTATTCTGCTATTGATTCCTTCTAGTGTATTTTTCATTTCAGTTACTGTATTGTTCATCTCTGTTTGCTTGTTCTTTCATTCTTCTCGGTCTTTGTTAAACGTTTCTTGCATCTTCTCGATCTTTGCCTCCATTCTTTTTCCGAGGTCCTGGACCATCTTCACTATTATTATTCTGAATTCTTTTTCTGGAAGGTTGCCTATCTCCACTTCATTTAGTTGTTTTTCTGGGGCTTTATCTTGTTCCTTCATCTGGTACATACCCATCTGCCTTTTCATCTTGTCTATCTTTCTGTGAATGTGGTTTTAGTTCCACAGGCTGCAGGATTGTAGTTCTTCTTGCTTCTGCTGTCTGCCCTCTGGTTGATGAGGCTATCTAAGAGGATTGTGCAAGTTTCCTGATGGGAGGGACTGGTGGTGGGTAGAGCTGGCTGTTGCTCTCAGGTTTACTTTTTCTAATTACTGTTTTCATTTTCTACCTTCATTTTAAAAGTAGGACCTAACTTTTTAGGTACTTTCTAAAACCTGAGTGCAGTAGTCCCCTCTTATCTAAGGTTTTGTTTTCCCTCTGCAGTAGTCAGTTACCTATAGTAAACCTTGGTCTGAAAATACTAAATGGAAAATTTCAGAAATAATTCATAAATTTTAAATCGTGTGTCTTTCTGAGTAGCGTGATGAATCTTGCACTATCCTGCTCCCTCCAGCCTGGGGTGTGAACCATCCCTTTGTCCTGCTTGTTAGTCACTTACTAGCCATGTGGATTATGAGATCAACTGTGGAGTTATTGCAGTGCTTGTGTTCAGGTGACCCTTATTTTACTTAATAATAGCCCCAAAGCACAACAGTAGTGATGCCAGCAATTTGGATTTGCTAAAGAGAAGCTGTAAGTGCTTCCTTTAAGTCAGGTGTCCCCAGCCCTTGGGCTGAATACCGGTACTGGTCTGTGGCCCATTAGGGACCAGGCCGCACAGCAGGAGTGAGCGGCGGGCAAGCAAGTGAAGCTTCATCTGCCGCTCCCCATCGCTCACATTACCGCCTGAGCCATGCCCCCTCACCCCCTGCTCCCCGTGGAAAAATTGTCTTCCATGAAACTGGTCCCTGGTGCTAAAAAGGTTGGGAACTGCTGCTTTAAGTGAAAAGATGAAAGTTCTTGACTTAATAAGGAAAGAAAAAAAAAATCATATGCTGATGGATCTAAGGTAAGGTAATGTTGTATTTGTGAAATTGTGAGGAAGGAAATACTGTGCTAATTTTGCTGTTATACCTTAAACTGTACAAGTTATGGCCACAGTGCAGTAAGTGCTTAGTTAAGATGGAAAAGGCATTAAATTTGTACAATAAGATCTTTTAAGGAAGAGAGAGAGAAAGAGACCACATTCACATAACTTTTATTACAGTAAATTATTACAATTGTTCTGTTTTTTTATTAGTTACTGTTGTTAATCTCATACTGTGCCTCATTTATAAATTAAACTTTATCATACGTGTGTGTGTATAGGAGAAAAAACATAGTATATATAGAGTTCGGTACTATCCAGGCTTTCAAGCATCCACTGGGGGTCTTGAGATGAATCCCCTGTGGATAAGGGGGAACTGTTGTATTTCTGTGGAACTATAATTTGAAGCAACATGTATTTTTTGGCAAGTTTCAGTCAAGACTTAGTTATAGTTGCTTTTGAAAACACAGATGTGATAGATTTTCTATTTACATACAGAGGTTTTAGTCATTTATTTGAGTATTTTGAAGCTTTTTCTGCATTGTTTTACTTTAAGGAAGGTAGGTACCTATTTGTAATTTTTTATCTTCAACGGAATACCAATTCTGATACTTGCACATTTTAGAGAAGGAGAAAAAGGATGGGAAATTCCAGTAGTGCTATCTATGTATGTTTAAAAAAAAGAAAAAAGTAACATGCCCAAGGTGACTCATTCGGTAAATTGAGTGAATTATATTGTACATTCACAGTTCCAAGGGAAAAATTAACATTATGTGTGTCTGGATGGAGGTCTGGGGAAGAGGTTTTTTTTTTGGCTGTGTTGGGTCTTCTTTGCTGTGCACAGGCTTTCTCTAGTTGCGGCGAGCAGGGGCTACTCTTTGTTGCAGTGTGCGGGCTTCTCTTGTTGTGGAGCACGGGCTCTAGGCGTGTGGGCTTCAGTAGTTGAAGCATGCAGGCTCAGTAGTTGTGGCACACAGGCTCTAGGGTGTGTGGGCTTCAATAGTTGTGGTGTGTGGGCTTGGTAGTTACGGCTTGTGGGCTCTAGAGCTCAGGCTCAGTAGTTGTGGCACACAGGCTTAGTTGCTCCGTGACATGTGGGATCTTCCTGGACCAGGGATTGAACCTGTGTCCCCTGCATTGGCAGGTGGATTCTTAACCACTGCGCCACCAGGGAAGTCCCTGGGGAAGAGCTTTGTTTAACTTGGATTTGCTCTTTCTACCTTTCTTGAGTTCAGTTCACTTGTTAAACTTATCAGTTTAAAAGAGTAAGTTAACTTACTTAACAACTTTTACTTAATTCAAGGATAAGTCTTGAGAATTACCAAGTTGTTCTTTATAGTCTTCACTTCTTTCCCCTATTTTAGATGCTTCTTGGTGTGATAGGTATCTTTTAAATAACAGGTGAAAGCAAGAAAATATTAATGGGGCAGAAAGCACATATGTTAGTCATATGCAGTGCAATCATCTTTACTAATTGTAATGCAACACCACAGTAATCCAAATAACATTATTTTTAAATTGTGACTCTGAAAGAATTTTTCTAGCACTATGATTTCTCTTACAATTTGTTTGATACTTGATTGTTTTCTGTCAAAAAAGAAAATGACTGAAAAATCATTTCTCCTGGGTCTGAGAGATGTTGGGGTGGAGGAATAATGGAAAAAAATTTTCCTTTAGGTAATCAAAGACACCAGAGATCTCATATATGACATTTAATTTAGTGGGTATCATTTAATGAAACAGTTTATTTCTTCAGCAGAGGTTATAGAGTGATCTGAAGAGTTCCTGTTGCTTTGTGGATGCCACAATGAGACATTAGTGTACTAAAAGTCATTATATTTAGTGATTAATTAAAATTAGACCCTCTCTGCAAGTAACCATCCCTTTATATTAAACTCAGTGGTAAACTCTGAGCCCTTTTAAACAATTGGAATATGAACATGTATCAAACATGAGTTGGATGTTAATTTTCTGCTTGGTTTTTTAAACCTTATTTCTCAGAACATCTAATGTAGTAACACTTATCAGATAGATACTGGTCCTAGGCAAGGTAGTAGGTAAATAATATACATTTATTTTATTTAATCATTGCAGTAACTGTGTAAGGAAAGACTATTTGCTGAATTTAAACCCCGATAACGTCTTAAAATTTTATTCCGTATAAGTCAATATAAATCATCTCTTTTAGGGAGCAAAAGGAATGTTTCTTAAATGAATGTGATTCTGTTAAAATCCTAATGGGTAAGTTTTGACTCAATGTTTTTCTTTTTAAAAATAATAGCATTTATTTTTTTAGGAAAGGTGGTTTTAATTTGTGGTACTTTTGTCAGACTTCTTCAAAAGTGACCTTTGTAGACCACTGTTTAGTTAGGTTGTTAAATGATGACCAGGGCAGTGGCAGCTTCAGATTATTGTCAGGTGAGTTATTGTCAGCTGCTCATTAGGATCATTAAGTTGATTTACTGGGTAAACAAAGTTATTTGTGAGGTCATAGAAATTAAAGGAGCTTAGAGATGGAAAGGGTGACTTTACAAAATGAGCCTTTTAACTCATTAAAAGAGCAGAAGCAATATTTTGTCAGTTTTGGTCCGCCATTTCTGAGGGATCATCTTGTAATGAGTAGCAATTAAGTATTTTCCAATAAAAAGTTGTACCTTTTTATTGAGTCATCAGGTCAGTTATTTGCTTTAGAGACTCTGTGATTGGGTTTGTGAATAAACTGTATTTTCCTTTAGAACAATAGTCACATACACGTTATTAGTAGCAACATCAGTAGTATTTATATAATGCATATTGTGGTGGACTGAGTCTTGTCCCCCATCAATTCACATGTTGAAGCTCTACCTTCCAATGTGACTGTATTTGGAGATAGAGCCTTTAAGAGGTAATTAAGATTGAACGAGGGGCCCTAATCAGATAGGGCTGGTACCCTTAAAAGAAGAGGAAGAAACACCCAAGCTCTCTCTCCCCCTGCACATGCACCAAGGAAAGGCCGTGTGGGTATGATATAGTGAGAAGGTGGGCATCTGCAAGCCAAGAGGAAGGCGCTCCTCTAAAAACTGGAAGCTTGATCTTGGTCTTCAAACCTCCAGCACTGTGAGAAAATACATTTTTGTTGTTTAAGCGTCCTAGTGGATGGTGTTTTGTTATGGCAGCCTGAGCAGACTAATAAACGTGCTATATGCCAAGGACTGATATAAGTGATTTATGTGCACTATGAGACAGGTACTATTATTATTGTTCCCATTTTACAGATGAGGAAACTGAAGCACAGTTAGGGTTAACTAACTTATTCAAGGTTGCACAGCTAGTAAATAATGTAGCCAGAATTTGATTACAGGCAGCTTAGTGCTAAGGTTCATGCTTCTAATTGATATTTTATTCTGCTTCAGTAAACTTTAAAGATAGAAAAAAATTAATACCAGCACATGGGAAAAATCCATTATGACAAAATTACAGTGAAATGGTAGAAAAGTGAAAATGCAATCTGTATTATTTTCAGTAGTCAAAATTAGTTGCTTATACTTTTAGAAAAATTTTTGAGTGGTTACATTTTTTTTCCCAGCCAAATAAGCTAAGTGGGAATGGATCCTTTATTGTTTATTTTGTCTTATATTTTTAGACATGTAGTTAGTTTACTAAAGGATTAATAAAAAAGAGTTTGACTCTGTTTCCTACTTGCTCTGTTCCTTTTCTGCATCTCATATTCTTGCTGGTGAGTATGATTTGAGATTTTTTTTAAAAAAATCTGTTTTTAACCTTTTTATTTACATAGAAGAAGTCTAAGGGAGGAGTCATAGTCCTGAGTGTCTCATTTGACCTCCCAAATTCAGTATGCCTTTACCGAATCAGAATCTTAAGAGTTGGGAGGGACTTTAAAAGTCTAGTCTATTACTATAGGAACATATAGGCAGGTATTGAACTCTTACAGTATTCTAGATTATTAGGAAAACAATTTAAAATGTGTCCATTTCCTGTCTCTTAGCCTTGATTATTAAAACATTCTTTTATATGGTAACTGAAATCATATTCCTCTGACTTTTGTCTAGTTTGTCCTTGGCATCAGAGGATTCTTTATGTACAGATAACAGAAGATCCATTTCAAAATGGCTTAAACTAAAAAAGAAATTTAATCGGCTCAGTGATGTTCTAGAGTAGATCTGATACCAGCTAAGCTTTTTTCTTTATCTCTTTCCTCTATTTTCCTCTTTGTGTTTGTATCTTCAGGCTGGCTTCATAGAGGGATGGCTGCAGCAACTTGAAGCTTCATATCTTCCTACTAACACATCTATAGAAAAGAGAACACTGTAGAGAAGAGCACTTGGTTTTCTCAGAAACCACCTTGTTTCTTGTTTATCTGGGTCTTGTGTCCAGCCTTGACCCGAAAGCTATACCCAGAGGGTTGGGATAGCTTCCTTTGGTTTTGCCTAGTTAGGGCTCAGCCCTGGAGCTTGTGAGTGGGAAGAGGAAAATGTTGATGGACATAAGTTATCACTGATAATAATTTTTCCAGCAGTGATTAATAGTCACAATGAATTATTTTTACTTAGATATCCTGGAGAATTGAAAGATTTTTGTTAGGAATAGATCTTTTTGCATTTCAAAGAATTTTGATTTGGAACAGAATGTTACTTGATCTTACAAAGCTTTTTGAAGTGCACCTTTTATTTTCAGTGTATGTGTGTATGTATAAATTCTTCTTGATATTTATTACTTGCTAATGATTTCTAATATTTTGTTGAGGATTTTGCATTCATATTTTGGGAAGGATATTGTTTTGTATTTTTCTTGAACTATCGTTGTCTTGTTTCAGTATCAGTGTAATATTGACCTAATAAAATGAGTTTGGAAGTGTTCTCTGCTCTTCATTTTTCTGGAAAAGATTGTGTACTGTTGGTTTTATATTTTTCTCAAGTTTTTGATATAATTTGCCAGTGAAACCATCTGCATCTGGAGCTTTTTTTTCTGGGAGGTTTTTAAGCTACAACTTCAGTTTATTCCACATCCTCTATAAGGGCCATTCGGTTTATCTGTTTCACCTTGGGTTAGTTTTGGTAGTTGATGATTTTGAGGAATTGGTCTATTTCATCTAAGCTATTGATTTTGTGTGCATAGAGTTGTTTGGAGTATTATCTTGTTACCTTTTGAATATCTGTGGCAGCGGTAGTTATAACTCTTTCACTGCTAATATTGGTAATTTATGTTGTTTTTTCTTTGTCCTGCTAGAAGTTTATCAATTTTATTGATATTTTCAAAGAAGCAGCTTTTGGTTTCATTGATCTTCTTTATATTTTCTTTATGTTTTCAATTCTTTGATTTCTGCTCTTTGTTATTTCCACTCTTCTGCATGATTTGGGTTGCTTTTGTTCTTGCTTTTCTAGTTTCTTGAAATAGAAGCCTAGATTATAGGTTCATGATCCCCTTTTCCAGTGTAAGCATTTAGTGCCATGAATTTTTTGCTAAGTGGTGCTTTAGCTGCATCTGAAAGATTCTGATATGTTGTGTTTTCATTTTTATTCAATTCAGTATGTTTGAAAACTTCCCTTGAGTAAGTTGTTTAATTGCTAAGTGCTTAGAGATTTTTCTTTTTCTGTGATTGATTTCTAATTTAGTTCCATTATGGTCAGAGAATATACTTTGTGCAATTACAATTCTTCTAAATTATTTAAGATTTACTTTTTGACCCAGAATATGGCCTGTCTTGGTGAATGTTCCATTGGTGCTTGAAAAGAATGTTTATATGTGTAGTGACTGTTACTGGGTGTAGAATGTTCTGTTAATGTCAGTTAGATCTCATTGGTTTATGGGGTTGTTCAGGCTTCTTCTGTTCTTGCTGATTTTCATCTAGTAGTCCTGTCAATTACTGAGAGAGAGGTGTTGAAGTTCCCAACTCTAATATTGGATTTCTTTCTTACTCCTTTCAATTCTGTTAGCTTTTGCTTTATATATTTTGAGGTACTCTTGTTAGGTGCTTACACATTTAGGATAATTATGTCTCCTTGATAGGACCACCAAAGCCCTAATATCAAAACCAGACAACGATATTACAATAAAAGGGAACTATCGACCAATGTTCCTCATGAACATGGACACAAAAATCTTTGACCAAATTAGATTTATCTTAGTAAATCTAATTCAGCGATATGTAAAAAGAATAATACCTCATGACCAAGTGGGGTTTATCTGAGGAATGTGTGGTTGGTTTAACATTTGGAAATTAGTCAATATAGTTGAAGATATTAAGGGACTAAAAGAGGAAAATGTTATGAGCATCTCAGTAGATGCTGAAAAAGCATTTAACAACACTCAATATCCATCCATAATAAAAACTCTCAGCAAACTTGGACTGGAAGGGAACTTTTTTAGCCTGATAAAGAGTATTAAAACACACCCACCCACCCACCCACACAAGAAAATTCTAGGGAATCTACCGAACAACAATAAAAAAGTACTAGAATGAAAACTAATTTAGTAATGAGGCCATATGATACAAGTTTGATATACAAAATAAATTATATTTCTAGATGCTGGCAATAAACAGTTGTAAGTACAATTTTAAAATAATATCATTTGCAGTAGCATAAAAATGTGAAGTATATGTGGATGAATTTAACAAACTATGTGCAAAGTCTATACACTGAAAACTGTGATTATTGAAAGAAATTTAAAAGGACTTAAAGGAGAGAGATGCCTTTATGAATTGGAATACTCGGTATTGTTGAGATGTTAGTTCTCTTGAAATCCATATTTAGATTTAAAGCAATCTAAGTAAAAATGACCTTTCCACATAAATTGATAGGCTGATTCTAAAATCTGTATGAAAACACAAAGCATGTACAATAATCAAAATAATTTTTAAAAAAGAACAAAGTTGAAGGATTTACACTGCTTGATTCTAAGATTTACTGTAAAGCTTTGGTAATGAGGACAGTATGGTTTTAGCATAAAGATAGACATAGAGATCACTGAAAAAGAATAGAAATAGAACTGCACATACATTTTTAATTGATTTTCAACAAGGGTGCTTTCAGTGGGTTATAGGTAAGTCTTTCCAATAAGTGGTGTTGGGTCAGTTATATATTCATGTAGAAAAATAAAAACCTTGACTCTTCAACATTGTATACAAAAATGAACTTGAAATGAATCATAGATCTAAACATAAAAACTAAAAGTATAAAACTTCCAGTAAAAAATATTTGAGAAAATATTTGTGACCTTGAGGTGAGCAAAGAGTTTTTAGAATACAAAAGGAATAAACCATTAAGGAAAAAAAAATTGATAAATTGGACTTCATGAAAATAAAAAATTTCTGCTTTCCAAAAGACATTAAGGAAATGAAAAAGCAAGCCCCAGAATTGGAGAAAATATTTGTGATACATGTATAAGGATGTATTCAGAATATATAAATGATTTACTAGTAATTCACCAAAGAAGGTAAATGAATAGCCAATAAGCACATCAGTCACCAGGGAAATTAAAATTCAAACCACAATGCAAAATCCTACATACCCAGTAGAATGAATAAAATTAAAAAGACCAACAATGTCAAATACTGAGAAGGATGATGGAACAACTAGACCTCTCATACATTGCTGCTGGGAGTATACAGTGGCACACTATGGAGAGCAGTTTGTCAGTCTCTCATAAAGTTAAACACAAACTTACTTTACCCCCCAGCAAGTCCATTCCTAAATATTTCCAGGATGCTCATGAGTGAGATCAGATAATAGTTTTATTTTTCTTACTAAGTTATATTTTTGCATCAATGGTATGCAGAATTCGTAAGTTGAATTTTAAGCTTTCTTTTCCTATGTTCTATCAAAATTTATGTCGGAGTTATCATCCTTAAAATTAAAGTAGAATTTATTCTATGAAACTTCTAGAGTGTGATACTTTTATAGTGCGTAGCTCTTTGAAAATTTCTCAATTTCCTGTTTCTTGGTCTGCTTATCTAGATTTTCTATTTCCGTTTTCATAAGTCAAAATAATACCTATTTTCTTAGAAAATTGTCAATTCCACTCATTTTCAAATTTATTGGGAAGATATGGCTAAATTAGGCTTTTAAAAAAATAGTTTTCTTAATTTCCTTTGTATCTGCCTTTTAATATACTCTCAATTCCTTTTTTTGTGTTTTTATATTCACATGACTACTTTTAAAAAATCAGTTGGTCCTAGATTTATTGTATAGTTCTTTTCATAGAACCATCTCTTGAATTTATTATTTTGACAGTTTTCTTTATTCCTAATTCATTGATTTCTTTAGCTTTTCTGATTCTTCTACTTTGTTGCTCAAGTTTATCATTCTTTTTCTTATTTTCTTAGTAGAACATTTTCATTTGTTCTTATTAAATAGCATACAATTTTTAAGTTATGAGTTTTTCTCAGAGAACTGGTTCAGTTGACTCCTATGTTCTCATAATAAATCTTTATTAATGTTTTATATATTCTGTAGTGTCATATTTTAATTCTTATTTGACCCAAGGGTAGTTTTAGACCCTTTACTTTTTTCCAGTTGAAACCTTGAGTTGTCTAGATAAACACTCACAGTGATAGCCAGTAATTTCAGTTTTGCCTTTTTCTTCTTTGTGCTGTTTAGCTCGTGGCACAAACCTCTCCCTGTGGAACAAACTAGAATTGGTATAAATATGTGGGTCAGGCCTTTTTCCATTTCAGAGTAGTCAGCACCTTAGGGGAGCATGCACTTACAGAGCTAAATAAAAACAACTAGAGAACTGAGCATAACTACCTATAAAAATTGAAATAAGAACAAAAACAGGGACTCCTAAGGATTTAAAAATAAGGATGATAAATATTGTGGACAAAATACAAAAATAAAAAAGAGGTACATATTTAATTCAAATGATTACGCAAGAGATAGGGATATATGGGTGACTAAATGGCTTGATAAAATTTTTATTATCTTAATTAAAAGCTGAGGAACAAGAAAAGCAAAAGGAAAGTATGTCTGTAATAACCCAGTTAATATCAACATGAAGGGAACTGAGTGGGGAGAAGACCAAGGGATTTATCAGAGTGTGGTGTAGTACTTGTTTTATTAGTGGGAAGATATACTTCTTCTTAAGTTGAAGAAATTATTAGGAGCACATGAATAAGAAAATGTGATGTAGGTTGAGGACAGTCATTATAAGAACAAATTTGTATAGCCTTAAACCATCACAAGAAAACACTACTTATTTAGGAGAAAAAGGAATGGAATTAAAAAGGAAAGAAAAGAAGGAATACTAAATGGAAAATGTGAACCTAAGTAGTGTCGAATGCTGACTCCTAAAATATCACCAAGATAACTTGTTGATAAGACAAAGCTGAGTTTAATGCTTACCATGGTAAGGGAGATCACTACCTCACCAGAGCCATAGTAAGCCTGTCAGACGAGGAAGGACAAAGTTGAGATATATATTGAGATTTTAAGTCTTGTTTAACAAGGGCCTTTCAGTTGGGGAGTTATGGTTGATTATGGCTTGGTTATGATTGGGTAAGGATCATGATAATAATAGTTTCGGATTGGTGAGTGGAGAATTTAGAGGCAAGAGGTTTAGAGTTTTGGAGTGTTAGCCATCATTTGATACTTTCTGTTAAAGAGTTGATGGATCTTTCAAGAAGTTCCTGGAATGAACAATAACTTATTTTGCAGCTTCTCTCTTTCTGAGCAAGCGTTTCCTGGAAGAGTAAACTCAGGTTGATGAAAACAGTGTAACAGTAAAGTCATGTTAATGTAGACAATAAGCTGTGTGGGTGATTTTCATTCTCAGAAGGTAGAAATAATAGTTGCATTCCTGGGGTTAGGGAGGACCCAGCTGCTCCATGTTATTTGTTCTTTTACTACACTACTAGATTTGTCTTGCTAGTATCTTATTCAGGATTTTTGCAGTTATATTCATTAGGAAGATTGGCCTGTTCTGTTTTCTTGTGTTTACAGTATCTAGTTTTGGTATCAGTTAGGCTAGCTTTGTTGAATTAGTTCCTCCCTCGCTGAAACATTTTCTTTTAAGATCAAGATGATCTCTTTCTTGAAGATGGGTAGATCTTACTAATTTGATTTTCTCTACTCACATTTTATTTTGTGACTTCTTTTTAAATATGTTCTACCTGCTTTTTGATTGTTAAGGACTGTTATAGTTTATATTCCACCACGGTTATATAGCCTTGTTACACTTTTGTTATTATTTTAAGTATAGTTTTTGCCCTTTCTATGAATTTATACCAAAAGAGCATGGTTCCTGGTTGTCTTATGACTTAGCTTATCATCTTGAACCACCTTCCCCATTTCTTAAATTAATCCTCTTTCCCCCCCCCAGCCCCCAATCTATCTCAGTTAAGTAGATAGATATCTCATTTTCTGACCAGGAAGAAAATTAAGGAGAATTATAATTTTAGTTTCCCTTTATCTTCCTATTAGTTATCAATGTGTCATCTTTAGGAAAATGTTTTAAACAATGTATATTATCTATTCTTATGGAAAAGTGAACCATGCTGGGTATTTTTTTTCATCCTTATATTTCTACTTTGATTTACTTTTTTTAAAAATAAATAAATAAATTTATGTATTTATTTATTTTTATTTTTGGCTGCATTGGGTCTTCGTTGCTGCGCGTGGGCTTGCTCTAGTTGCGGCGAGTGGGGGCTACTCTTGGTTGTGGTGTGTGGGCTTCTCATTGCTGTGGCTTCTCTTGTTGCAGAGCACAGGCTCTAGGCTCACAGGCTTCAGTAGTTATGGCACACGGGCCCAGTAGTTGTGGCTCACGGACTCTAGAGTGCAGGCTCAGTAGTTGTGGTGCACGGGCTTAGTTGCTCCACGGCATGTGGAATCTTCCCGGACCAGGGCTCGAACCCGTGTCCCTGCATTGGCAGGCAGATTCTTAACCACTGTGCCACCAGGGAAGTCCTGATTTACTTTTTAAATATAAAAAATTAAATAGACCTTGTATGAAGGGCATCTTTTTAATGACATTTTCCCCCCCATATATAGGAAGTTCACAAATGGGTGCTACTATAGTAGATGCTTTGGATACCCTTTATATTATGGGACTTCATGATGAATTCCGAGATGGGCAAAAATGGATCGAAAACAACCTTGATTTCAGCGTGGTGAGTATACAATTCATAATTTATTACATTGACTATGAAAAGACACTGTAACAATAGTTTTGAGTGTTATACTAGCAGTTTAAGGAAATCCTAAGTCCCCCTTCTTCTTTTGCGATTGTCAGTTGTTCAGTTTTTGCGTAAACTAAACACCCTTTCTCACCATTTTCCTTTTCCTTTTCTTACCCTTATCATTGAAGGTAATATGTTGCATGTGTTAAGGCAAGAGTTAGGGAAAGAAAAAAAGCACATTGAATTAGAAATATCAGGAAACCATAAATTACTTTATAAATATTAAGTGTTTTATTATTTTTTAAAGAAATAATGATTTGGTACAGTTTTTTTAAACATTTTTAAAAAAATCTATTTTATTTTTTAAATTGAAGTGTAGCTGATTTACAGTGTTGTGGATTTGGCACAGTTTTGAAGAGCCTTCATAGTTAGACACATGCTCATCCTTCCAGCATTTTGGCATAGTTGTTAAGTAGTGCTGCTTAGGTTTGAAGCCCAGCACAGCCACAATTCTAGTGCTACTTGGGAAACCTATCTATAAGTAAGTGCTACTTATTCTTTCTAAACCTGTCATAAAATTGCTATCCTATTGCAATATTTTGAGGATTATTTGAAATAATCTGGTACATATTCAGTGTTCAGTAAATGTTAGCAGTTATTTTCATTGTTAACCAGTTTTCACCTAAAAGATGTGTGGACTATTTTGTCATATTCATTTTCATCTTTCATGATATTTTTACTTTGCTGTTCTTCTGACTGTAGTGAGAAACCACTCCTTATGTGTTTTTCTCTTTGGCAAACTCTGTATCATTCAAATTGTGATTTAAATCCACAATTATTTCTTCTCTGATGCCTTTCCTGATGCTAATTAGACAAAAACTGATTACTTTCTTTTATATTATTTTAGCATTTTGGACACAGCTCAGAACAATTTTTATTGTCAAGTTTAGGTTTGGCTGTGAATGACAGAAAATCTAGTACAAAATAGCTTAAACAAGATACATGTTTATTTCTCTTTCATGCAAGTCAATTACAAAGATAAACAGTTTAGGGCTGGTTTGGGTAGCTCCTCGATGACCAAGGACCTAGGATCCTTTGTCTTATTATTCTGTCAACTTCAGTATAAAGCTTCAACCTCATGGTACAAGATGATTCCTCAAGATAAGGTGGATAAACCTTCCAGCTGCATAGAGGAGGAAGAGATAGAGACAAGATATGTGACTGCTCAGAAGTTGGTTACCCCATTTTTGCTTGTGTATTATTGAGTGAATCTAACTCATGTGGCCCCACCTTACTGTAAAAGGGGATTGAGAAATGCAAGGTTTTTCCCCCTGTATAGTTATGTAGCTCTTAGAGATTATGTACTTCAAGGTCATGAAGATATATTCCTGTATTTAATTCTAAATGTTTTAAAGTTTTGCTTTTGCATTTAGATCTTTAGTCCTTATATAGTTGAGTTTGTGGGTAGGTTAAAATAGGCAACTATCTATTGATCCTAGAACATTTATTTCCTCTACTATTTATACATGCCACATTAGTCATGTGTTAGTTATATTAGTCTATTCTTTTCTACTGGCTTTTCTCTTTATCCCTACATCAATATTTTAGTAGTCTAAATATTTATTATAGTCTTAACTATTTTTATAAGAAAAGCTTAATATCTATATCTGAATCTTGGTATCTGATCTTATTCTACTAGGAAATTATCTTAGCAATTATCAGTTCTTTGTTCTTTTAAGCTCTGGAAAAACTGTATTGAAATGTTGATGAGGATCGCATTCAATTTATAGATTAATTTGGAGAGGATTGGCATTTGTGAATCTCAAATACTCGTGTTTGTTAACATGGCAGCTTTATTATGCCTAATAATTTGTTGGTATATCATTGTGTCAGTTGGCTCAATCAAGAACCAGAACGGTACAGTTTTTTTAATTAGAGGATTTAGTGTTTAGAATTGTTAACCAAGTAATGGGGCACTGAAAAGACAGAAAGAGAACATTGTGGTATTACAAGAGGTAGTAACTACAATAAATGGCTGCCATGCCTGGAACTGTGAGAACGATGGGGAGAGGTTGAGATCATTAAAATTTACTAGCTTGGGACTCTGTTTTTGATACCTTAGGAGTTCTTAAAAGGGGCTTCTCAGACCTAGGACTCAGACCTCTGAGGAGGGGGTACCTAGTTAGGGCTTGGTATCTCTAAAGGGCACAAGGAGGCTGATTTGGGGAATGTGTCTTTGGCAGGGGAACCGTAACCTGGAACCAACTGCCACCGCCAGGGTGAAGAACCACGGCTGGTTTGACACTGTCAGAAACTAGAAGTAGACTGGAAGGAATAAGTTCCTTTTTCTTCCTTCAGCTTTGTATTATCTTTGTAGAACCTTCTATCATCAGCAGGGCCTATAAGGAAGCCAGATGCATTTGAAGAGTTCTAGTTTCAGTATACCGAAGTAGAGTGTAGAAGGATGATTTGAAGCTGAGAAAAAACAGCTTAATAATCAGCACAGTCATTTTCCATTCTTTCACTTTTACCCTTTGTGTGTCATATGTTTTAGCTGTCATATATTTTACATATAGTGCGTATTTAGATTTTGTTATTTTTATCCAGTCTCGGAGTCTTTTAACTGTTAAGCTTGAAATATTTGCATTTAGTATAACATATTTTTAGAGTTGAATCTTCAATCATTGTTTTGCTACCTATATCATTATTGTACTTCTCATTTGCCTTTATTTTCTGTCTATCTTATTTGGATTAAATTACTTCATGTCTCTTTTTCCCTCTACTAGTTTGACTTTATACTTTCCATTTCCATTCATTTTGGGGTTACCCTTAAAATTTTAATAGGTATACTTACCAAAGTTTAAAAATAATCATTTTCTCTATCCTTCTTCTGAAAAACATAAGGATCTTAGAATGCTTTAATTTAGCTCATCTCCCTCTTGTCTTATGTGTAATTGTTGTCTAGTTGGTCCCAACTTGTATTTGAAACTTCCAAATTAAGTAATGAATAAATAAATAAATATATTTATTGAGTGCCTTCTCTGTGACAGACACTGTTCTAAATCTATGGATACAGGAATGAACAAAACGGAGTCTTATCTCTAGTTTATACTAGTTTCTATTCTAGTTTGAGGAGAAAAGTAGTAAATACATATTCAAGATATATTGAATATAGCACGTCAGATAGTGATAAGTGCTTACTCTTAAAGAAGAGTAAGTAGGATTGGAGTAAGCGGTGGTGAGAGGTTGCTATTTTATATCCATTGGATATTGAAGGTGACGTTTCTGAGAAGAAACCCAAGGGAAGTCATGTGGATATGAGAGAGCCAAGCTTCCTCCTAATAGATATGATAGCTGAGTATAGAGTTAGAGGTTGATGATTATTTTCTCTTAACCTTTTAAAGATACAGTTCCATTGTCTTCCTGTTTCTGTTATGCTATTGACAAGTATGCTATCAGTTTAATATTTAAAAGGTAATCTGTCTTTTTTCCCCTTGTTTTAATATTTTCTTTTTTTGCTTTGTTGTTCTGTAATTCCATTGCCATTCTGTATTTAGACTATTCCTTAAAGGACTCGTGTTTTTTCAGTCTGAGGACTTTTGTTTTCATCAATTTAGGAAGATTCTCAGTCATTACTCCTGTGAATAATGCCTCTCCCTCAGTCTTTCCCTTCTCTCCCTCTAGAAACTTATCTTCTGTCTCTTGTGAAGGAAGGTATGAATTTTACAAATAAGAATTATATAATATTCAGATGATGATAAGTGTTAATTGGGGAAATAGTACAGAGTAAGGAATATTAGTGATGAGGGATTACTTCACAATTTTATATTGTGTGGTCAGAAAAACTTTCTAAGTGAAATTTGCTTAGAGATCTGCAGGTAAAGTATAAAGACTGACACAGAAGTGAGTTTGACAGTTCTCAAACAGCAGGTAGACCCGTTGGGTAATAATAAAGTGAGTCAGAGGGACATTGGTAGGAGATGATGTCAGAGAGGTTGTGGGGAATCAGATTATGTTGGGTCTAGTAAGTCATTTTACTCTGAGTGTAACCAGAAGTCATTGTAAGGTTTTGCACAGAGTAGTAACCTATGCTAACTTAAGATTTAAAAGGTTCACCACTGTAACTATATGGGGCTGAAAAAGTAGAGTGCTGAGAAGAGGGTAAGGATGAAGTCAGGGAAACTGGTTAGATGGTATTATTGTTCTAGTGAGTGGAGAAAGGCCCTCTCTCTCTCTTTTCCTTCCTCTCTATATTTAGTGAATGTCTACTATGTACCCTGCAGTATGCTATATATTGGGAATATATAAAGTAGTATAAACCACTTTGCTTTTGAGGATGGGTTAGGATAACAGTTATGTTATTAAAAAATTACATTATATTGTGAAAATTCTATATTAGAGAATTATGCTTGTGTTAGCAAATGATTTCTGCCTATGAATGTTGGAAAGACTTCAGGGTAATATATATTTCCTTTTAATTTTTATTTAAAAATTAATTATGAGTGCTATTTTTCTTTTAGTCAATTTTGTACATTCTGTGGATTCTTTGGTTATTTTCTTTGCCACTTCTAATTTCTTTCCATGCATTAGAATCTTCTTCAGCAATATCTTTATCCATATTTAATACAAACCTATAGACTCTATGTGGTAGGATTATTAATACTGCTATACTTGTGGCAAATTTCCTTCTGTTTGTTGTTTGCCTTTTACTTTTGTTCATGATTTTTTTTCTTATAGGTAATTTTCATTATGGGGAAATTCAAGCCCTTCTATCATCATTTATTATCAATGCTATTGATTTTATGCTTACAAAGTACCTGCTTTCTCAAGGAAGTATAGATATATTGTCACATTTTTTCTAGTTTTTATTTCAGTTTTCTTCTGTATTTACTTCTAAATCATTTGGATTTCATATATATATATATATGAAATGAGTATCCAAATTAAATTCTTACCTAGGAGTCAGTTTTTTCAACATTATTAATTGAAAAATCTATCATCTTGCCATTATTTTTTGGTACCTCCTTTAACATTGATTAAGTTACATATACTAGAAAAACATTTAAAATTCGTGAGGAGAGATAGAAGTAAAAATGGACGTTATAGTGTAGTGATTAGAACAGAAAGGGACCAGTAGAGAGAACACTATTCCAAAATTCAAGAAGTAGAGGCTTTCATGAGGGACAATAGTCAATAGCATCAAATATCTTGATAATTTCACAATAATATGTAAGGCACATGAAAATGGCCCATTGGTTATGGCAATTAGGAAGCTGTGCTGACAGCAATAGAGGAGTTTCAGTAACATTAACAAATGGGAGGTGAGGTTGCAGTTTCATGAGAAACGAAGACGTAGAAAGTGGAAAAAAAACATTCTACCCAGCATGATTGTGAGAAACATATGAAGGATTGAAGATATTTTGAAACCTTTACAGCTTTATGTATATGTGAATATTTTCAATATGTTTTCACAGAATTCAGAGGTGTCTGTGTTTGAAGTCAACATTCGATTTATTGGAGGCCTACTTGCAGCATATTACCTTTCAGGAGAGGAGGTGAGCAAAATCAAGTGATATGTTGTTTGGGGGGAAAGGGTTGTGAATGGAATTTAGTAAAATGAAAGATTTCCCTAGCATCATGTCGTCTTTTTTTTTTTTTTTTAAAGGAATTCCTTTATTTTTATTATTTATTTATTTATATATTTATTTTTGGCTGTGTTGGGTCTTCGTTTCTGTGCCAGGGCTTTCTCTAGTTGTGGCAAGCGGGGGCCACTCTTTATCGCGGTGCGCGGGCCTCTCACTATCGCGGCCTCTCTTGTTGCGGAGCACAAGCTCCAGATGCACAGGCTCAGTAGTTGTGGCTTACGGGCCTAGTTGCTCTGCGGCATGTGGGATCTTCCCAGACCAGGGCTCGAACCCGTGTCCCCTGCATTAGCAGGCAGATTCTCAACCACTGCGCCACCAGGGAAGCCCCCGTGTCGTCTTTTTATTTTTTTAATAAATTTATTTTTATTTTTGACTGTGTTGGATCTTCGTTGCTGTGCGAGGGCTTTCTCTAGTTGCGGCACGCGGGGGCTACTCTTTGTTGCAGCGCACGGGCTCCTCATTGTGGTGGCTTCTCTTGTTGCGGAGCATGGGCTCTAGGCGTGCGGGCTTCAGTAGTTGCAGCACTTGGGCTCAGTAGTTGTGACTCGGGAGCTCTAGAGCGCAGGCTCAGTAGTTGTGGTGCACGGGCTTAGTTGCTCCCTGGCATGTGGGATCTTCCTGGACCAGGGCTCGAACCTGTGTCCCCTGCATTGGCAGGCGGATTCTTAACCACTGCACCACCAGGGAAGCCCCATGTCGTCTTTTTACATTGTCTAGTATTGAACTAATCTACAGATTTGCTGAAATAATCAGATCTTCAGGTAGAGCTCTGTTTCTTGGGAATAATGATTTTTCCATTTTGAGAATCTCAGTGAAACAAATTCATCACAGATCCTAGCGTTATATACACTATGTCTCCTCTGTAGGAGTTATCCTTCTCCAGGATTTGCCATTGCAATTAATTACATGGTTGAAACAAAAGTAGAAAATATATTAATAAGATTAGAATTAAGGAATGAATCAGTAAGAATGAATATGGATCCTCCTAAGTCCAAAAATTAATTAATAAAACTGCCTATTTAGAAATTGAATGCAATTTATTGCTGTAAATTAAAACAAAACAAAACAACAACTCTGAATTCTCCTTTATGGAAGTCTTGGTGTAATACACACAGACACACTTGAGACTTATGGTGATGGGGAAGTGGCTGTAGGAAATTGCTTTTTACTACTCAGATGGGTTAAAGAGTGGAGTTGGAGAGTGTGAGAAAGAGAAACTAAAGGAAGAGGTTATAGTCATTTCTGTTTTGTTTTCTGAGAAACTACTTGGCACATAGATTTAATTGACTTGTTGGTCTAAATGATTGTAAGATAGCTTTGTAAATTTAAGAAAGCTCACTTTTTATTATATGTATTCTAAAGATGGATTTTTATGTTGTCTTCAGTTTTTATTTTTTGTGTTTAACTTTAAAGTGGTCATTTTTAGGATTGTTTTTCCCCTTATGGCTTCTAGATTTTGATCTTTAGAAAGCCTTCCCTCTGGCTGTATCATTACAAAACAAATATTTCCACTTTTCTTCTGGATTTTTATGATTTTATATACTTATATTTAATTATTTCATCTATCTTTGTGTGCTTTTGTGTGTAAAGAGTGAGATACCCATGTACAACTTTTTCTGCAGAAGAAATATGTTTGAAGATGATGGTATTTAATATATAATATTAGATAAATAACATTTCTTACTTAATATATGATTTTACTGTCAGCCTTTACTATGTAATTTGATTATACCTCCAACCTATCTTTCAACTGTCAGAACACCTCAGTTCCCATTTAATAAAATAGAAGGTTTATACTCTCGCAAAGAGGTTTTCAAACTTCAGTGTGTTTCAGGGTCACATAGTGTGTTTTATAAAAATGAAGATTCCAAGCCCTACTCACAGGACTGAAATTCAGTTGGTTTGAGGTGGAAACCATTATTTATGGTTTTAATAAAGTACTCCGTGTTAAAGGTGATTTTGGAAATGCTGGTTCTATACTTTGAGAAACTCTGACCTAGCTTATATGAATAAAATCATTGTAAATTAATCGATAGGATTTTTTGGTCAGGTTTATTGAGGTATTATATAGAGTAAAATTCACCCACTTTAGTGTATACTTCTTTGAGTTTTGACAGTGCATACAATCTAGTAAGCACCAGTACAAGTGAGATATAGAAGAATTCTATCATCCCAGAAAATTCCCTTTTACCATTTTATAGTTACCCCGCATGCTACCACCAGCCTCTGGTAACGACTGATCTGTTTTCTGTTCGTACAGTAAGGAGTACTGGCTTCTTTCATGTAGCACAATGCATTTGAGATTTATTCATGTATTTAGTAATTCATTCCTTTTTACTGCTGTATGGTATTCCATTGTGTGGCTGTAACAGTTTATCCATTCACCAATGGATTGGTCTTTATTTTTGGAGATTCTGAATAAAGCTGCTATAAATATTTCCATTAGGATTCTGTGGGATCATAAATTTTCATTTCTCTTGGGTAACTATCTAGAAGTGGGATTGCTGGATCAAATGGTAAGTAAACTTTGGAAGAACTCGCCAGACTTTTTCAAATAGTTGCCTTCCATCATGACCAGTACTTGGTATTGAGAGTTTCTTTATTATTTTTAGCTGTTCTAATAGGTGTGTATTAGTATCTCACTGTGGTTTTATTTTACTTTTCTCTAATGACAAACCATGTTGAGCACCTTTTCATGTGCTTATTTGTCATTCATATATCTTCTTTAATTGTTCAGTCTTTGGCCATCAAATTTTTTTTGTTTTCTTATTATTGAATATTGAGAGTTTTTTGTATATTCTGTATATTCTGGACATAGGACTTTTATAACCTATGTGTTTGCAAATATTTTCTCTCTGTCTTTGGCTTTTCAGTGACTTAACATTATCTTTTGAAGAACTGAAGTTGTTACGTCTTGAAGTAGTCCAGTTTATCAGTTTCATCTTTTATGGTTCATGTGTTTGGTATTTTATTTACAAAGTGTTGCCTAATCCAAGGTCACAAAGATTTTCTCTTGTTTTCTTCTAAATGTATTATCGTTTTACTTTATTATACTTTTAAATCTATAATCCATTTTGAGTTAAATTCTATATGCTGTGAGGTAGAGGTTGAGATTCATTTCTTTCCATATGGATATCCAAAAATTCTAGCACCATTCATTGAAAAGACTAGTGTTTCTCTATTTAATTGACTTTGCACCTTTGTTGAAAACAATTGACCATATATGAAATCAACTGACCAAATGTGGGTATACTTCTAGACTCTGTTGTTGATCTGTGTGTCTGTCCTTTTTCTATTACCACACTGTGTTCATAATTATGGCTTTATGGAATTGAAATCATGGTCTTTATGGTCTCGTAATCAGGTTGTGTGAGTCCTCCAACTTTGTTCCCCTTCAAAATTGTTTTGGCTATTCTAGTTTTATTTTCTATATAAATTATAGAATCAGTTTCCTGATTTCTACAAAATATCTTACTGGGATTTTGAGTAGGATTATATTGAGTCTATCAGTAACTTTAGGGAAAGTTGATATCTTCCAATCCATGAACATAATATATCTCTTCATTTATTTAGTTCTTTAATTTTGTTCATTGGTGTTTCTAGTTTTTACAGATCTTATACATATTTTGATGGATTTGTATCTATTTCATATTTTTTGATGCTATTAAAAGTGGTACTGGGGCTTCCCTGGTGGCGCAGTGGTTGAGAGTCTGCCTGCTAATGCAGGGGACACGGGTTCGAGCCCTGGTCTGGGAGGATCCCACATGCCGCGGAGCAGCTGGGCCCGTGAGCCACAGCTGCTGAGCCTGCGCGTCTGGAGCCTGTGCTCCGCAACGAGAGAGGCCGCGATGGTGAGAGGCCCGCGCACCGCGATGAAGAGTGGCCCCCACTTGCCGCAACTGGAGAAAGCCCTCGCACAGAAACGAAGACCCAACACAGCCATAAATAAATAAATTAATTAATTAATTAAAAAAAAAAAACAAAAAAAACGTTGACTGGCTTAAACTGGTTTAAAAAAAAAAGTGGTACTGTATATTTTTAATAAAGACTTGAATTTTCAGCTGGCTCAAGACATTTTGTTTTTCTCTAGATAACTTTTCTGATACTATCATTTATTTTAAAAAATGTGGTAAAATGTACATAACATAAAAGAATAACATTCACATTGTTGTGCACTATGCAGTTGATTTTTATATTGACCTTGTGGCCTGAGATTATCATAAATTTACTAGTTAATTCTAGTCACTTTTAAATGGATTTTAATAGATTCTTTGTAACCAATCATGTCGTCAGTGAACAGAGATGTTTTATTTCTCTATATAGAGAACAATTTTATTTGTATAGTTCTTTTAATTCTTTTTCTTGCCTTATCACATTGCCCAGAACCTTCACTAAATACAGAGTTAAATGGGAGTGGTGAGAGTGTCATCCTTGCCTGGTTCCTGATATCAGGGGAAGAGCATTTAGTTTTTCACCATTAAGCATAATGTTAGCCATAGGGTTTTTGTTTTGTTTTGTTTTTTTGTAGATGCCCTTTATCATCTTGAAGAAGTTCCCTGCTATTCCTATTTGCTGAGGTTTTTTAAATCATGAATGGATGTTGAATGTTGTCAAATGTTTTTATGGCATTTAATTAGATGATTATATGGTGTTTCTTCTTTATCTGTTGATAATGTGAATTATGCTGGTTGATTTTTGACCATGAAACCAACCTTGCATTTTTGGGAAGAAACCCCACTTGGTCATGGTGTATTATCCTTTTTAAATATTGCTGGGATTGATTTGATAATGTATTGTTGAGAATTTTTTTGTATCTGTGTTCATATGGGATATTGATCTATAGTTTTAATATCTTTCTGTGTATGTATGTTTTGTATAAGAGTAATACTGACCTTGTAAAATGAGTTCAGAAGTGTTTCTTCTTTTTTTCCATTGGAGAAGTTTGTGTATAATTGGTATTATTTCTTCCTTAAATGTTTGGTAGAATTTCCCAGTGAAGCCACATGGGGTTGGAGTTTTTTGTTTTTGTTTTTCCCACTAAGTTTTAAAATGTATGTATCCAATTTCTTTGGTGGATATAACACTGTTCAGGTTATTTCTTCATGAGTGGCTTTTGTAGTTTGTGTGGCTTTTGTTGTTTGTGTATTTCAGGGAATTTGTTTCCTCTAAATTGTGGACGTAAAGTTGTTTGTATTACTTTGTTATTATCCTTTTTATATCTGTAGGGTCTTTAGTAATGTTCCCCATTTCATCTTCTCTTTTGTTGTCAGTCTGGCTACAAGTGTATTAATATTTTTATTTCAAAGAACTAGATTTTGTTTCATTGATATTTCTCTATTTCTGTGTATTCAGTTTTATTAATTTTTTGCTTTTATCTTTACTTACTTCTTGCTTTAGGGTTAAGTTGCACTTCTCTCCCCATTTTTTTTCCTGTTTTTTTCCAGTTCCTTATGGTTGGAGCTTGTTAGTTCATTAATATGACATCTTTTCTTATTTTATTTTATTGATTTATTTTTATCTTATTTTTTACTGAAGTATAGTTGACTTAACAATATTCTATTAGTTTCAGATGTATACATAGTAATACAATATTTTCATAGCATATACTCCATACAGTTATTTTAAGATATTGACTGTATTCCCTGTGCTGTACATTACATCTTTGTAACTTATTTTTTCCCAGTAGTTTGTAAGCATTAATATCATAGATTTGCTTCTCAGTCTTTCTTTAACTGCATCCTATGAATTTTGATATGTTATGTTTTTATTTTCCTTTAATTCAAAATATTTTCTAATTTCTCTTCTTCCTTTTTGATTGCTGAGTTATTTAGAAGTATGCTGTTTAATTTCCAAATATTTGAGGATTTTCCAGATAGCATTCTGTTACTGGTTTCTAGTTTAATTGTTTAATTGGCAGTGAATAGAGAGCAAATTTATTGAATTTTTTGATGTTTGTTTCATGGGCCAGAATATGGTCTATCAAAAAGAATGTATGCTAGAAAAGATGTGTATTCTGCTGTGGTTGGGTTAAAATGTCAATTAGGTCAAGCTAGATAATAGTGTTGCTTGATCTTCTGTAGTTTTACTAATTTTCTGTCTACTTGTTCTGTCAAATACTAAGTTGAGGAGTCTTGAAGCCTCCAGCTATAATTATGGATTTGTCTGTTTCTCCTTTCAGTCCTATCAGTTTTTACTTTGTGTATTTTGGAGATCTGTTCTTAGGTGTGTACATATTTAGGATTGTTATGTCTTCTTGGTGAATTTGTTTTTTTATTGTTTTAAAATTTTTCTCTTTATCTCTGTTCATATTCACTGTTCTTTAGTTTGTCTGATACTGTTATAGTCACTCTGACTTTCTTTCAGGTGGTATCACATGGTATATCTTTTAATGTATGTGATCTACTTTTGAGCCTGTTGAAGGCTTTTGTTTTTTTAAATTGGGGTATAATTGCTTTACAGTGTTGTGTTAGTTTCTGCTGTACAGCGAAGTGAATCAGCTATATGTATACATATATCCCCTATTTTTTGGATTTCCTTCCCATTTAGGTCACCACAGAGCATTGAGTAGAGTTCCCTGTGCTATACAGCAGGTTCTCATTAGTTATCTATTTTATACATAGTAGTGTATATATGTCAATCCCAATCTCCCAATTCATCCCACCCCCCAGTCCCCCCTTGGTGTCCATACGTTTGTTTTCAACGTCTGTGTCTCTATTTCTGCCTTGCAAACAGGTTCATTTGTACCATTTTTCTAGATTCCATGTATGCGTTAATATACGATATTTGTTTTTCTCCTTGACTTACTTCACTCTGTATGACAGTCTCTAGGTCCATCTGCATCTCTACAAATGACCCAATTTCATTCTTTTTTATGGCTGAGTAATATTCCATTTTATATATGTACTACAACTTCTTTATCCATTCATCTGTCGATGGACATTTATTTAGGTTGCTTCCATGACCTGGCTATTGTAAATAGTGCTGCAGTGAACATTGGGGTGCATGTGTCTTTTTGAATTACAGTTTTCTCTGCGTATATGCCCAGTAGTGGGATTGCTGGGTCATTGTTGAAGGCATTTTGCATCTCTGTTTTACCTTGATTTTTAAAGTGATTATTTCTAATACTTCATTTGACCTTTACAGTTTTCATTTCTCTGCTAAAATTCCTCGTTGTCTTCATGTATGTTTTCCACCTTATCCACTAGGTCTTTTTTTTAAAAAATAAATTTATTTATTTATTTATTTTTGGCTGCGTTGGGTCTTTGTTGCCACGTGCAGGCTTTCTCTAGTTGTGGCGAGCGGGGGCTACCCTTCGTTGCGGTGTGTGGGCTTCTCATTGCGGTGGCTTCTCTTGTTGCGGAGCACGGGCTCTAGGTGCGCAGGCTTCAGTAGTTGTGGCTTGCAGGCTTAGTTGCTCTGCGGCATGTGGGATCTTCCCGGACCAGGGCTTGAACCCGTGTCCCCTGCATTGGCAGGCGGATTCTTAACCACTGCGCCACCAGGGAAGTCCTCCACTACGTCTTTTAACATAGTACTTATAGTCATTTAAAATTCTTTGTGATTATTTCAACCTCATTAAGTCTGGTTTGTCACTTGCTTTGTCTCTAGAAAGTGGATTAATTTTTCTTGCTTTCTTAAGTATTTAATAATTTTTTATTTAATGCAAAATATCATGTATGGATGGGACAGTGAAGACTGAGTTTAATAATATTTATGCCTGGAATAGCATGACTGTGCTATTAGTGTTAGGAGCTGAATCAGTTTAGTCTGAGTTGAACCAGGTTTGGGTTTTTTATTGCTAAGGTTACCTACAAAGTACCACTGGTTTCACATTTCTCTAACACTACCTTGTAATTAGAGTGGGCCTGTTTTGCAGGCAAGTTTTTCTTAATGCTCTTGCTCTACTGTCCACTTTCGGCATTCCCTGTATGCCTGTGCCTCAGAGAGCGTCTGCCTCTACCCCCTGTTCCTCTCCCAGCCATGAACTGCTGTTACTTGCTACTCCATGCTTCCTAATATTTACCAGGTTAAACATTATATGATGTCTTTGAGATAGAGCATGTTTTTCTTACTTTCATGCCTGTCTGACTATGTAGAGGAAATACTAAGTTGTTTGTGTGTAGTTGACTAATTTGCATACCAAAAAGCATATGATTCAAAATTACCTATGAACAGCTTATGAAAGAGAAGTGTCAGCCTCTGCCATTTCATTAGGCTCCTTATCTGAAGGTTGAAGCAAAATGTTGAAATTTTGGTTGCTGTTGTCATAGGAAAACACTAAAATGCTGAAAAAGTATACAATGTTACCAATATTTCCATTTTTGCAGTTTTAACTCCTCAGACTTCAGGAAGAAACATTTTGAAATGGAGGGAAGCACAAGTACTTTGGAGCTAGAGGTTTGAGTCTCTATTCTGCCTCCGTTTCATAAAAATATTTGTCAAGCTATTTACCTTCTGTAATTTAAGTCTCCTCATTTATAAAAGAACGAGAGAGTTCACCTGAGAGTTGTTGGGGGGATTACATTATGTGAAGGGGCCTAACAATATCACCTGACTCAATGGATACTACTTTACTTTTTTTTTCCTCTTCCTTTGACTTTTTTCCTGTGTGGTAAATATACTGTTTCTAACAGCTGGGAAATCCTTCTACTTATTTAAAAATAGGTAAGTTAATTTCTTAGGATAGAGTCTACTCTACTAAAAAGTAGAGAGAACGTTTTACTTTTTTGACTTTCTCATACAATCAGATTTCACTGACCATTTTACTTTTCTACTTGATCATTTTACACTGAAAGCTCTGATCCATATCTATTCCAGGAAACCAAAAATAAATCCCTGAAATCTGCTAAAAATAAATAAAACATTGAATATAAGATTATTCTAATACTGGATAGCCAATAAATTCCTATGTCTCACATAAGACAGAAAATTAACTATAATTTATAACATGGCAAAGTGCCTTTCTTATATTTAGATAGAGTGTAACTAGAATAAAGAACATTTTATATGCATTCAATGTTCTGGTATGGGGAACCAAATGAGGGTTATATGCCATCCTAACAAAGTGTTCCTCTGTCCTGTGATTTATTAATATTATAAATGTGAATCTTTATAATATTTTCTCAGAACAAGCCTATTTATTTTAAATATTCACAAGTTTAAAAATCTTGATGATTTATTATGTTTACTTGAGCCTCAAATATATGACGTTTCTTTTACAGTATTTTCTCATTTTTTAACAGTTCTCAAAGTGGCATCCCTTCCTAAGATAACAATGTAATTTATGTGGATAAATGCATCTGAAATCTGTCAGATAAAATAGAGAAATGGTTATGTAGAGTTTAATACGTTTCACAGAATATAAACACAAAATAAAAGAAACAACAACAGCAAACTTTTTCTTTACTGAAACACAATTATGTACTTCATTGCCTGTAGGTAAGATCGTTTCTGAATAAGTTCAGGGATATTTTCTTTTTTACGTTTGGCTGCATTAGGTCTTCATTGCTCCGCATGGGCTTTTCCTAGTTGTGGCGAGTGGGAGCTACTCTTTGTTGCGGTGCGCGGCCATCTCACTGCAGTGGCTTCTCTTGTTGCGGAGCATGGGCTCTAGGCATGTGGGCTTCAGTAGTTGTGGCGTGTGGGCTCAGTAGTTGTGGTGCACGGGCTTAGTTGCTCCGCAACATGTGGGATCCTCCTGGACCAGGGATTGAACCCGTGTCCCCTGCATTGGCAGGCAGATTCCTATCCACTGCGCCACCAGGCAAGTCCCAGGGGTATTTTCCAAGGCAAATAGAGTGTCCCTTTTTTGCCCTAAAGTTCTGAATAAAAAAGGAGAAATGTTGCAGTGTTAATTTTTCCTGACTTAAATATTAGCCATTATTGTCCTTACTGCACTAATTTTCATTTTATTTTTGCTTCAGAAGTTATTGTAATTTCCATTGAAAATTCGACCTCTGCATTTTCTGTAGATGTGTTGGTAATTGGATAAAACATTCCACTAAGCTTTGCTGACCTAGATAGCATTTTAAATATACTCTCCAACATTTCATCTTAAATGTGTGAGTTCATCTACACATTTGTATACATTCATACATGTTTAAAGTCACAGTACTAATACCAATCCACAGTTGATTATGATTATGATTACTGGTTTGATCAGAAGTTAGAGTTTACCACACGATCATCCCAGTAGATGCAGAAAAAGCATTTGATAAAATTCAACATCCATTCATGATAAAAACTCTCACCAAAATGAGTATAGAGGGAACATATCTCAACATAATAAAAGCCATTTATGACAAAGCCACAGTCAACATAATACTCAATGGCAAAAAGCTGAAAGTCTTCCTGCTAAATGCTGGAACAAGACAAGCATGCCCACTCTCACCACTTCTATTCAACATAGTATTGGAAGTCCTAGCCACAGCAGTCAGACAAGAAAAAGAAACAAAAGTATCCAAATTGGAAGGAAAGAGGTAAAATTGTCATTATATGCAGGTGACATGATACTCTATAGAGAACCCTAAAGTATCCACACGAAAAAGAACTAATAAATGAATTCAGCAAGGTAGCAGGATACAAGATTAATATACAGAAATCTGTTGCATTTCTTTACACTAACAGTGAAATATCAGAAAGAGAAAGTAAAAAAATCCTGTTTAAAATCATGTCAGAAGACAGAGTTTAGGGCTACCACAGGTGCTAGAAATTTAGGGGTAAAATCCAGGACAGGAGGGAGCCACAGAGGAGAAGCCCCAAATTCTGCATGCATGAAACTGTGTATTTAGATCACTTTGTTTTATTTCCCTATATGTTTATCGAGCTATACCATAATTTTCTGCCTGAAATAGACTCTCACCCTTCCACATTCTCTGCCTGGTAAAGAACTTAAAAGTTCAAAGTTTGTTTATTTTAAGCAACTCTATTGAATGAAGTTAATTTATATACAATAAAATGTACCCACTTTATAGTATCTAATTAAATACATTTAAATTTTAACAAATGTTTGATATGCTGTTGGAGAGAATACAAACGATACAAACTTTTTGGAAAATGATTTAGCTTGTGTCAAGTAAACATTTAAAATGTAAAATTCTCTGACCCACTAACCCACTTCTAGGAATGTATTATCTAAAAGTAACAACGTGGATACATAAGGTATACTCAGAAGGATTTTTTCATTACATTAGTGTTTGTAGTATCCAATGTTTGAAAACGTGTAGTAGGCCAGCGTTTGCAAAGACCTGAATGTTCATCTGGGGGCATGGTTGAATAAATTGATACATCTACTACTATAGAATACTGTACAACTATGAACATAAGTTTGATATATTTCAACCAGTAAACATAGGCTTGATATATTTAGTGACAAAAGCAAGTTATAGACCAATAGCTTGTGGGGTGTGTGTGTGTGTGTTTCCATTCATCCAGTCAGTTAGCCATTGCAGTATTTGGGGCAAATAATAATAGCAACTTGGACTAAAGATGGGCTGTAGAGATGAGAGAGAGGTGATATTGTGCAGGGGGAAATGAGGCAGAAGGATGAGTTGGTCTCGCCTCCAGTTTTCTGGGTTTTGGTACTAGACTGATGGTGGGGCAGTTATTAGATATTGAAAACTTTAAGAATACTGGATTGGGAGGGGAAGCTCATCAGTTTGTTTCAGGTGTTTTGAATTTGAGGGGATTTTGCTATATTTAAGTAGAAATAAATAGTAGACAGATGTAATGGATCTGGTACTCACTGGAGAGGTGTTGACGGGTGATATAAATTTGGGAGTCACTTGCTTTGCTGATAATTGAAAACAGGCACACATGAGCTTGCTCAGGGAGGCAATTTAGAAAAGGAAGAGAAGGAGACCTAGAATCAACCCTCAAGAAGCACAACATTAAAGGTCAAGTTTGAGGAGGATGAGTCAGTGAAGGAGGCAGGGAGATTGTAGTATTATTGAATATAAGGGAAATATTTTAAGGAGGAACTGGTCAATAATGTCTGAAAATGCTCTTTGCTCAAATGTGTGGCTAATCCTTAGCAAGATCCCTTTAAGTAAAATGATGGGGGCAGAAACTAGGTTGAAATAGGTGGAGTAGTGAGTGGTAGGAGAGGAAATGGATACAGTAAATTAGGCAGTTTTGTAAAAATTGGAAAGGTACTTACGATACTATGTTAGTAGCAGGAAATGAAAGAATAAAAATCCAATTACTTAAAAATTGTATGTTTGTACAGAAAAAAGGAGGATGGTAATATATCAAAATATTTAATAGTATTTGGTTCAGAATAGAGGAACTGGTGTGATTTAATTTTTTTTTCCTTTTCCTGTTTTAAATATGCAAATATTTAATAATAGGTAATAAGAAAATATGGATTATTTATTTATCAGTCAGGATTCGATTTATAAGAGACAGAAACCATGCCAGTTATTTGAACAGAGAGAATTTCATATAAAGAGTTATTGGGGCTTCCCTGGTGGCGCAGTGGTTAGGAATCCGCCTGCCAATGCAGGGGACACGGGTTCGTGCCCCGGTCGGGGAAGATCCCACATGCCGCGGAGCAGCTAGGCCCGTGAGTCTCAACTACTGAGCCTGCGCATCTGGAGCCTGTGCTCCGCAACAAGAGAGGCCGCGATAGTGAGAGGCCCGCGCACCGCGATGAAGAGTGGCCCCCGCTTGCTGCAACTAGAGGAAGCCCTCGCACAGAAACGAAGACCCAACACAGCCATAAATAAATAAATAAATAAATTTATTTAAAAAAAAAAAGAGTTATTAACTGGGTATAAAATTAACTAGGAAAGTGCTAGATTAAAAAATACTCTAAGGTATCATGGAGGTGGCTCCTACAGGAAGCAACCATGGCTGAGGGAATATGGGCAAGAGGTTTTAATTACTGAAACTTAGAAACTTCAGAGAAAGGGCTCTACATAGCTGAAACTCAGACCTCTGATGAAAATGTGCTGGCAGGTGTCTTTGGAGTGAGGATTGAGGGTGATGAAGCTGGTTCTGCAAGTGTTGGAAAAACTGCAAAGTGGATTCAGCTGCTGCTACAGGAAGGCACTTCTGTTACTGCTGATGTGGAAGGTTCAGGAAAGCCATCCACCATGGGGCCTGAGCATCTCTGCACACTTTTGCTGGGAATACCAAGAATATAATAAGCCCCTGACTGCTCTTTTCCCGGGTCATCAGGCTTATGCTTGCAGGGTTGAATTAATGTCTTACCCTGGACAAATAGGCTTGCTTTCACTTAGTATAAAAGAGATTCTCCAAACTCAGTGTTCTTCTGTAAGGCAGCCCACTGTATGTGCAGGAATCCATCATGGGCCCTTTGGGTCATCTCTCTGCGACTTAGGTGGGGGTAAGGGTGGGACGTGTACGACCAATGGAAGTAAACTTGAAGCTTTGGCTGCTACTTTGCCATGAATAATGTAGTCTTTTTATCTCTGACACAGTAGTCTTCTGTCTTCTGCCAATATTCATGAAACTGTGGCAGGCTAACTTGTTAGCAAGTAGAATAAAATCTTAGATTTCATCATGAGTTATGAAATATTGTTTGCAGGCTCATTATGAGTGGGAGATGTGTTTCTACCTCTGTGTTAACCAGCAGTTTTGTAGTATCCCTCACTTGGTCCTAAGGAACACCTGTCTAGCCTTTAGGGGTGCCCCTGTTCATGGTGATAATGAAAATTCATCTAGAATGCAGTATAGAGAGCCAAAGGGAGAATAAGAAAAAGAGTTGAGAGATATAAAATAGATTGAGAAATATTAATGTTTATTAGGAGTCTCAGATGAGTTTAATGGAATAAATGATAGAGAATCAATATTTGAAAAAATATCAAGAATAAGGAGGAAATACTAAAAGCTACCAAAGAAAAAGGGCTGATTACTTACAAAAGAATGACAGCTAACAGCAGAGTTCTCCCCAGCAATAGATGCCAGAAGACATTGGAATAATATCTTTATACTGCTGAGATAAAATAACTGCCAGTGCAGAATTTTATATTAGCCAAATGATCATTCAAGAGGGAGGACAGAGTTGTGCAATAAATTAATAAAACATTTTAAAGAATTTATTGTCGATAAAATTATGATTAAATAATGCACAGTATAAAATATGTCTATATCTGTATTTATATCTAATATAGTGAAATAGTAAAGCAAGTACATGAACTTGAGCTGCACTGCCTGGGTTTAAATTCAGACTTACCACTGTATGACCTTGGGCAAGTTAACTTCTCTGTTTTATACCTCAGTTTCAACCCTGTAAAATGGGAGTAACAATAATACCTACCTCACTGGGTTGTTGTGGGGATCAAATGGATTAATATATATGCTTGCCATTATCATCATCGTCATCATCAACCCAACATTTTTGTAGAATATTGTAAAGAGTCCTTAAAACTTTTATATGTTAACATTGAATATCTCAGGGAGATGGGGTTGGTATGGAGGCGAGAGAAGATAATTTACTTGTTTACTTTAAATCTCTGTACACTTTGGCTTCTTAAATTAATTCATTCAACACTAGTTGAGCATCTTGAATACACTAGGCACTCTTTTAGGTACTACGAATACAGCAGTGAATACTAGAAAAAAATTCCTGTTCAACCATGGCTTACATTCTGCTGTGAGGGTAAAAGGCAATAAACAAGGTATATATGGGAGAGAGAGTGTGTGTATACACACACTTACATACACGTATATACACTGTTAGTGATAAGTGCTCAGGAGAAAAATAAAGCATGGAAGGGGATAAGGGGTTTTTAATTTCAAATAGGATGATCAGGGAGTGCATGTGAAGATAACATTTGTGTAAAGAGCTGCAGGAGATAAGAGAGAGCCTTGAGGGTTTCGTTTATAAGAGCATTTAGTTGAAAGGAACAGCAAATGAAAGTTAAAGTTAGTGAAGAAAAAGCATTACTGGCATTCTCAGAGAATAACAAAAGAGGTTAGTGGGGCTGAAGAAGGTTACTGGAGCAGGGAGAAAGGGAGTGAGGCCACAGAAGTAATATATTTATTTGGAAAAAAAATGTTTTGTAGCCTTTTAAAGAGCTGTGACTTTTACTCTGAATGAGATGGGAAGTCATTTGAGCGCTATGAACTCTTGACTTCTATTTTACATTCTAACTCTACTAGGTTGAAAACAGATTATTACTTTAGTAAATACTCCAATTAAAAAAGAACAACTAAAAGTGTACATGGATTCTAATATCACTTCCCTCCTCAAGAATCTACAGTGCTTCTGTGTTATCTGTTGTGTTACCCTAAGTTTCATTGCTTATGTTTTAAAGCTCTTCATAGTCTTGCCACATTTTACCTGTTTAATCCCATTTCTTCCAATTCTTCCAGACCTAGGTAATTCTTCTAGTCCTAATTTTTCTAAACCTAGGACCAGTTTTAGCATAGTTCCATTACTTACAATTTGTTCTGGTAAAAATAACTGGGAGATTTTACATCATGGATAATGAATACATAAAAGTTTTTTTTCTATAAATGAATGTTTTGGAAGTCTTCATTTAAGTGTTGTTGGAGCTCTTAAACATGTAAATAATTGATTCACTTTCATCATCTTATTAGTCAAGAGTCCTAGTTGCAGAAAACAACCTGTTTTATCTAGTGATTTATGAGAGGGTACTGACCAGCTAACAGAATCTTTGGGAGGGCCATGAAATCAGATATTTTTGTTATATAGCTTGGAAACGTGCAGGCAGGAGAAATGCGCAAGCATACCATGTGGCTTTCATGGTATGATCCAGCACCATTCCCTCTGTTGCCCACATGTTATCTTTGAAGCTAGGCACCAGTCACTGGAACTTCTGTCAGAGCCACCACAGAAGAATCAGACACTGTCACCACTGTGCTTGAAAGATCACTGCTTCAGATCATTTACTTCTTCCTTCCAAATATTGCACATTTATGTCTACTCAGCAATGCCTAGGCCTTGTCTCGAACTTCAGCTGGAGTGGAGTCTGGGAAATGTTATGTATAGTAATCCATCCTCTGCAATGTATGAAGGTATGCTTGAAAGATCTGAGTGAGTGTTGAGTATCTACCACATTCATAATAAAAAAAATGAAAATGAAAATGACAATGGAGTATCCCTTTTCAGTGATCAGATTAGCAGCAATCGAAAGTTTGACAACTTTTATGTTAACAAAAATACAGGGAAACAGCTGGTCATAAATTCTGGTAGAAACATAACTTTGTGACATGTGTAGAGAACAAATTGGCATTAACTATTAAAATTACAAATAAATATACCCATAGATTCAGTAATTCCACTCTTGGAATTTATCATACAGAGTCACATAGTGGAAACATACGTCTAGCAATAGGAGACTGACTAAATAAATTACAGTATGATCTATACAGGGGAAATTCTGCAGCCACTGAAGAGAAGGATGTGGAATGATTTGGAAAGATCTCCAAGGTACAATAAATGAAAGAAGCAAGATGAGCATAGAGTATATGATATTCTGTGTTTGAAAGACAGAAAGACAAAGGCATGTGTGTATAAACTGTAATAGAATTTCTATTTCTCAGAAATGGAAAATGAGGATTTGATGTGACATGCTAGGAGCCATGTATACGATAGAACTGATTTAGCACAAAATATTGACTAGATATTTGAGAAATTGATAGCTATTTGCATTGTATCAATGGAAGGAACTGTGTGGTCAAGGGATAGGACTGGAAAAGGGACTTATGGTTTACTTTGATACTTTTTGGATTTTATATTATTTGCCTGCATTGCATACTAACTAATTTGTTTTAAATTAGCTACTGCTGTTGTCTGCCAAACTATGTTTCTGCAAATAAGGAGTGTAAGGCTGTGGTATATTTATCATTAAAGATTTTGTATATTCCTGAATAAATTAAGAATTCTACATAAGGAATTCTTTCTCAATGACATGAGGCTGGTGTTTTCTTTTTGGGTCGTGTACTATAATTGGTTACTATATATGTTAACTGACATAGGAAGTTGAAAATTAGAAAATGTGTCGCTAATTACTCCTGGAAGTGAAATGAGAATGCTTTCTATTTAGAAAAAGCTTATGTTTATAAGTTAATTTACCATTTTGAATATTAGTTTTATATGTAAAAGATGTGATACAAAAATATGTGATTAACAAATACACAGCATTAATATTAGTTCTTAGATAAGAACTTAGTCCCTTTGTCCTCATGGTGAAGCATGAGGTAAAGAAGCAATACTCTTTACTGTATAATGTAATTTCTCTTTTCTAACATATAAATGTTAATACAGAGAGAACTGAGTTTTCCATTTGCTTTTCTGAATTCATGGGATGAATATGAGAAAATTATTAAAACTTTTACCGTAAATTGTTACATTTTTCACGGGTATTTTTGTGTTAAAGTAAGTATTCAAGGAAATGGTAAATTGTAGATATATGAGAATATCTAATTAAAAGTTCTGCTGAGTTTTTCCTTATTTAAGGAACCTTGCAAAACATCTGAACATCATATTGCTTTGTCTACTTGCACATACTCCTCTCTAATTTATCCCCCCAATAATGTTGGTATGCTTTGTTAATATAACGTCAACTTAGAACTTTGATCTAGTCCTGGCTTTCAACTACTGACTTATTTGAAAAATCTAATAATATTTTAACAAAAGTACTTGACTGCAATGAAAAGATGGAACCTTAAATGTCCAACGAATTTGAAATTAATTTGAGAGAGGATAGATTTGGGGCATATAGAAGAACACGCCACTTTTCCTAGTAGGATATTATGACCTAATCTCAGTTTTGAGTCTCTTCTATAAGTCAGTAGTCTACAAAATGAGGTACACAAATCTGTTGGTATATGCTAAGAATATTAGAAATCTTACTATATATGTCTTGGTAATAGTACATGGTTTTGAAAGTTTGAGAGCCATTGATATTTAGGCAATTTATTGTTTTATGTACCAAAAAAAGCAGCAGCTGGGACCAAGGGGTGAAGCATTTATAACTCATAAAATAAACTTGGAATGTGAACATAAACATTTTCTTTTCTTTTAATAAATGTGGCTGAACCTTGTTGGAGAATGTTGAGATATTAACAAGCTTATAGTAATTCAAGGGCATTTATCCAAATTGGGTCGCATCTCTTTCTTTTGTTTTAATATTTGTACCAAGCTTGTATACCATGGATGAAGATTTCGTAGCCTAGTGTTTTCTCTCAGATTTTTTTGCCAGTTGAGAATACAGATAATATCAACACCAAAACCATGTCCTTCCCTTTCAATTAATTGCAGTTTCTGGCCATTTCACGTTGGGTAGCTTTTTCCTCAGTGTCCATCCACTTTACAACCATTCTCTCTGATTGCTGTATGCTCTGTGGTACCAAAAGAGATGCCATTTTTTCCCCTCGTACTTTCATTTATCCGGTACATTGTGGTGTGCGTCCTGTAAGAGACCAGGAAATATTATTGACAACAGTAATTTCATAATTTATGAATGTTCATGTTTTTATCTCAGATATTCAAGATTAAAGCAGTCCAATTGGCTGAGAAACTCCTTCCTGCCTTTAACACACCTACGGGGATTCCTTGGGCAATGGTGAATCTGAAAAGGTAGATTCTATTTTTATGTGGTTATTCCTGTTCTAAATAAATTAGATTAACTGATTTTTTGACCCTTTAAAAAGGTGTTAGAAATTTCTAATGATCAGCCCCCACCATACTTTTTAAGACTTAAACTGTTTTTCTCTTCATATGTACAGAAGCATATTTCTTTAAAACATTGTCTGATTTTTAAAATATGTTCTTTACTTTGAAACAGTTCGCTTGCCTTAACCGTATTCCAGTTTCTACTGCTTGTTTCTCTAAGTCTAGATTTCTGTCTCTTACAGAATAGTTGTTTCTTTATGATTTGCTTATTCATTTCCATTTAACGCTGTAATGGATTCAAAGTGCTTTCCCTCTTTTGTTTTATGTACACGACGTGTTGATCTTTTTCTAAGTCAAAATGGAACACAGTATACCTTAAAATCAGGGCTTCCTATTGCTGAACGTCTTACTGATGATAAGGGGAGACATAATTCATGACATTGACTATAGGGTCGTTTATTATGGTATTTACACTGTTGAAGTTCAAAGTGAGGCATGATTCTGTGACAGCTTTATTTGGGAAAACTAATCTATTTTAGTCATTTCTTTCTAATGGAGAACTTTATAAAGTTTTAATTTTCACTGAGAAATCAGTATTTAGTACTGAACGTGACATCTAACTTTACTATTCTTTGATGTCATGCAATATATATAATGTAAACTCCCTGTTTGTGAGGAAAAAGCTAGCTAGAGTTCCAGACCAACCTCCACAAAAGGATGTGGTCGCATACCTGTTCTCTGTCCTTAGTTTCATGATAGATTTTCTGATGTTTCCTTCAGTAGCATTGTCAGAGTCATATCATATAACTTTCTTAGATAATAAGAATGTTAACTTAATTAGCTTACAATTTAAGTCTGAGATGAAGAAAGACTGCAGGATATTATTATTATTATTATTTGTCTATATAGAAAATAACTGAAAAATCCAGCATTGCAGAACTTCAAACTTAGATTGAGATGAAAATAGAAGGGTTTTCAAGGACCATGTCTTGAACATAAGTTTAATTTTCATGTTGTTTCTTTGTATATATTCATACACGTGCATATTTTACTTGGGTTTATAGATCACAGATGTAATTATTTACCTATTTTTTAAAAGTTTTTGTTTTTGATTGAGTTCTACATGTGTCTCACAAACAGACTTTCTCCCAATCTTGCTGTCTGAAAGCCAACTCATGTTAATAATCTAACATTATGTATCTCCTACAGTATGATATATAGCATACAGAAGCACACACATAGATACTGGTGGAGCTTTTAAAATTTTTTATGGTTTGTTTGGATACTTGCTTTTCTACTTCATATTTTTCTCACTCAACAAAATCTCATGGAAATACTCTTCCAGGTCATGCCACAGAACTTTAAATCAATCTTTGTGATGACTACATAGTGGAATATAGGATATATTATAATACATAGGTTATACCATAATTTGTTTAATCATTCCACATCAGTGGTATTTGTTTATTTCCATTATTTTGCTACCATAAACATTGTTACAATAGCATCCTGTTATATGTGTCCTTGTTTAGTGGGGAATTTTCTCTGAAAATGATTCTTAGGAATATGATTGCTGTATCAAAGGGCATATGTCTCTTTTTTCTTTGTGGGATAGATTCCCAAGTGTGGAATTTCTGGATCAAAGCATATATGTATTTTTAAATTTAGTAGTTACTCCCCAGATGTTTTCCAAAAGGCTGTAGGTCATCATATTTCCATCAACAATGTGTGAGAGTACCAAAAGTCTACAAGTATATGTTCTGTTTAATTTTCAAGAGATTGATGGCTATAAAGTGTTACTATTGTTATTTTCATTTGTATTTTCTGCTTAGTGAATTTGAGCATCTTTTCATAAATATGTTGAACATCTAGATTTGTTTTTTATGAATTGTCTGTTCCTAGTGTTGATTGGATTGTTTGTCTTTTCTAGTTAGTTTATAAAAGAGCCTTGTAGATTATAGAATTATTTCTTTTTTTCCCTGTTCTACTACTTGTTTGTTGTCTTTATTTGTAATAATTTTTCATTCCTAAGTTTTAAATGTTTATATATTCAAATATATCTTTTATAACTTCAGGGTTTTCAATCTTGGTTAAAAGATTGTCTTCACTATATTTCATAGTCTTCTGGGTTTCCATAAAATGTTTTTATAATACTGCTTTTTTTAAAAAAAATCATCAAATATGATGTTGGCTGTAGATTTTTTAATCAATTGCCTTTATCAGATTGAGGAAGTTTTTTTCTCTAGATAAACTGTTAAAATAACTTAGAATAAAATTATTCAAAAACTCATTAGATACTATTCTTACTAGACTCTTTGTGAGGTGTTTTCACAATCTTAAATGTCATTTAATTTCCTAACAACCATGTGAACTAGGTATCATGAACTCTCACATTATGGGTAAGGAAACTGAGTCTCACAGAAAGCAAATACCTTTTTTTTTTTTATTGTGGTAAAAGTCACATAATAAAAAGCATAACTATTTTAACCATATTTAACTGTATAGTTCAGTGGCACTAAGTACATTCACATTGTTCTGCAACTCTCTCTATCATCCATCTCCCGAATTTTTCACCTTCTTAAACTGAAACTCTGTCCCTCTTAAACACTAACTCCCCATTCCCCTCCCCAATCCCCACCCCCGGCCCCTGACATCTACCAGTGTACTTTCTGACTATGAATTTGACTATTCTAGGTACCTCATATAAGTGGAATCAAACAGTATTTGTCTGCACCTAATGTATATTGGAATGCATTTTTAAGGTTAACGTAATATATGTCCTGCAAACATGGTACCTTCTTTTTTTTTCTTCCCCTGTACTATACAGTAGTACTCACCAGCCATCTACTTCATACATAGTAGTGTACATACGTCAATCCCAATCTCCCAGTTCATCCCACCCTCCCCCACTTGGTGTCCATACATTTGTTCTCTACATCTGTGTCTCTGTTTCTGCTTTGCAAATAGGTTCATTTTTCTCAATTCCACATATGTGCGTTAATATATGATATTTGTTTTTCTCTTTCTGACTTCACTCTGTATGACAGTCTCTAGGTCTATCCATGTCTCTGCCAACGGCACAATTTCGTTCCTTTTTAAGGCTGAGTAATAGTCCATTGTATATATGTACCACATCTTCTTTATCTATTCCTCTGTTGATGGACATTTAGGTTGCTCCCATGTCCTGGCCATTGTAAATAGTGCTGCAGTGAACACTGGGGTGCAAGTATCTTTTGGAATTATGGTTTTCTCTAGGTATATGCCCAGGAGTGGGATTCCTGGGTCAGAGAAGGCAAATATCTTGCTCAAGGTCCTACAGTTAATTAATGGCAGGACTAGGAGCCTGTGTGCTACATCAGTAGTTAAGATTATTATCCTTATCTTCTACATCTATTTCAGCTCCTCTACCAAATCATGTATTACTCTATTCTGCTTACACTTTAGTGGTAATTCTAAGATATGGTTCTTGTGTCTAAAAAAGCTCATAATTATTCCATACTTGTCATTTGACTTACCTAATTTAGTATTTATCTAGGTGATACAGAATTTAAAAAATCAGCTAGTGCTAAAAGATCTAAAACCAATAACATCAGTCCTTCGGTGAGAGAAAGATTTATATTTTTTACTTCCTCCTAAAAGTAGAAAAGACCTTAGAGAATGGTTTAGAGTTCTAGTAGGAATAACCTGTGAACTCTACTACTTGAATAATTAATCTAGACTTCCAGTTCCAGCCATGGAATAGCTTATATCAGGTTAACTCTCCCACTGAAAACAATCATAAAAGGTCAGCAAGATGGTTTGAAGGGATTAGAGAGCAACTAACTAAGGGAGGACCCAAGGGGCTGTGATCCTAAGAGAAGATCATCTCCGTAGAAACACTGGCTTTACCCCCGAGGGCATATTCTAAATTATGGTGCAGGGCAATTGAAGCCAAGCCTAAAGTAGCGGTCATTTAGGGCAAAGAAGACTATGGTCAGGTCTTGGAGCTGCCAGAATGGCTGAGATACGAGGGACAAGTGTCTCAAGACAGGAAGGAATTGCAGAGGAAAAGCCCCAAAATTTATGTACAAATTTTCCTCAAATTGTTGGCTGATTCTATACCTGCCCATGCACGGGGACTGAAAAAAACTAGATAACAGCATTTGGAAGCTAATTTAACAGCTACATGGTACTGGCAAGACAGAGGTTAGTGTTTAAGCCTGCCAAGGTGGAGGGCCCTGTGAGGCTGTCTGTAAAATAAAAAGTGAAAAACCTTGTTTAGAATTTAGTATTTTGAGATGTTTAAATGCACTATGAATGAAACTTTCATTTGGGACTTTGGGACAGAAGTTTTTACATGGAAATGGGATTTTGTGTTTATACTTGACTGCTATAATCCATTCGCCATGCTGACGCCTAGGTAATCTTTCTAAATGGTATGCTTTATTCTTTAAATATTATGTTACATTCCTTAAAATTCTCCATGATGTTCCATCATACTTAAAATTAAAAAAAAACTTTAAATGTCACCATAGCCTACAGAATTTCTGCACAGTCTGGATTTTACCTAGCTTTCTAACCTCATTCTGTATCATTCACTTCCCCTTCCTGAGCTCCAGCCACACTAGCCAACTTTTTCCTCAGGGCCATTGTGTTTGCTGTTTCCTCTGCTGGGAATTCTCTTCTTCCGTCTCTGTTCATCACTAGCTCCTTCTCATCATTCAGGTCTCAGTTTAAATTGTGTCATTTTAGAAACTCTTTGAACATTATACGTAAAGTCTTCGAACTCATTTTCCATCACTAGTACTCAGTATTCTGTCACTCTATTTAATTTTCTTCATAACAATTATCACTATTAAAATGGTCTTACTTATTATGGGAACAGGAATGTTATATGTCAGGTTCAGTACTATATGTCCCAGATAATAGTAGGCACTTAATATTTGTGAAATGAATGACTGTCCTACATAGTTACTGTATCCATATTTCTTCCTTGATTCTTAGCACCAAAAAATTAACGAACTTTCAGCAAGGTAGTGATATACCCTGATATCTATTTTAATGTTTTCTCAACACATAAATAAAACATATCAAATTGAATTGCCAGTATACAGGTAGATATAAAGGGGAAAGTTTAACAAGTACATGGTACTGGGGAGACAGAGGTTAGTGTTTAAAGCTGCCAAGGTGAAGGGCCCTTGGTAAACACCCCAGGCTTTCAGCTGAGATCCCAGAGGGCCAGTTCCTAGAGGGAGAGGTAAAGCTGAAATAGACTACCCTTAACAAAGCCTAAAACCAAGGTAATCTGCCTATACTCAACCTATGTTTGAGAGGAAACTTAACCTTCTGAGAAAGAAGATAACATCCAAAGAGTCTACACTTTTTCATTTATATAGTTTGGCTTCCAATAAAAATTTATAAGGCAGGCTAAAAAAAAAAAGAAAAAAAAGTTAGAAGATATCCTAGACATATATCTGCACAAATGAAATGTACACAAGATTATTCAGTGTAAAAGTTTTCATAATAGCAAAATATTAGAAATTTGCCGAAGGACCACTGTAGAGGATTGATTAAATAAGTTATGTCTATTCATATAACATAGTAGTTTTCATACAGGCACTATGAGCATTTGAGGCAGGACAGTTCTTTATCAGGATACTGTCATGTTACATTTTTGGCCCCAGCACAATAACTGTAAGTTGTACCTTCAAGGTTTGAAACAACTCAGAATGCTCTCACATTTTCATATGCCTCTGGGGCGAGACATTTCAATTGAAAATCATTAATGTCATGGAATTCTGTGCATCTATTAAAAACATAAAATGAGAAAGTTGTTTATGAACCGATATGGAACGCCTACTGAGGTACATCTTAATAGTAAAATCCGACGTACAGAGCAGTAAGTATACTTTGCTATGTTTTGTTTAAGAAAGGAGGAAAATAAGAATATATATTTGGATTGCTTATATATGCATAGAAATTTCTGTACTTACACATAAGCTAATGAATGATTATATTTGGGGCCTGTAAGGGGAAGAGAGATGAGAATGGGGTGAAATATATTTAATGTATACTTTTCTACATTGTTTTGCTTTTTAGAACATGTGGATATTCTATTAACAATAATTTTAAAATAATAAAATTTTAGATATAAGTAATCTATTGTTTGAGATAATAATTTCTAAAAGATATATTTAAAATTTATGTATTCATTCAAAAAAATGTTTCATTTTTTTTCCCAATCCTGTCTCCTTTTACTTTTTCTTTCATTCAGTGGAGTAGGGCGAAACTGGGGCTGGGCATCTGCAGGTAGCAGCATTCTTGCTGAATTTGGTACACTACATATGGAGTTTGTCCACCTCAGCTACTTGACAGGAAACCCGATTTACTACAAAAAGGTTAGTTTTCTTGCCTTCTTTTCTTTGTTATAAAAGAATCCTTTAGGATTCTACCCCAAAGATTTGATTAATGCTTAGGAAATGTTTGCCTTTTTAAAAATTATGTAAAGAAATGTCCCTTCTATTTAGAACATATTTAAAATATTTACTGTTACTTGAGAAGATATAACCACTAGTAAGTATTTTTAAAATTCCATTACTATCTCTAGCATTGTGCTGAAGTTCCTAGTCAGCATGGCAAGATGAGACAAACAAAATGAACAAAAAGGTAAAGAATTGAAAAGGAAGAAAAAAAACAGTAACTGTTCACAGATTAGATGATTACCTAAAATATTAAGACAATCTACATATAAATTATTAGAAATAAGAGCTTAATTTATATTTTGAATAAAAGGTCAATATAAATATTAAAAATCAGTAGAATTTCTCTGTACCAGCTACAGCAGGCAAGAAAGTATCATTTATAAAAACATATCTTATGTGGTAGGATGAAAGTATAAGTTTCCCACAAATAAATCTAACAAAAGATAAACAAAGTTCAAAACTATCAAGTGACATTAAAGATGACCTAAATAAATCGAGAGATGTATTATGTTCATGTACAGGAAAACAATATCATAAAAATTTCAGTCATCTCCAGATTGATCTATAGTGTCAATTCAATGCCAATCAATTCCCCAATGCCTATTTTTTTTTTTTAATGGAACTTGACTATACGCTTCTAGCATTTAAATAGAAGAGAAACATTCAAAATATTCCTGAAGAAAAACATGTTGGGTGGGTTTGTATTACCCAGTTATCAACACTAACAGTATAGTGTTGGTGCATAGAGACAAGTAAGACTGATGAACAGAATAAATAGCCCTTAAACAGACCCACATATTTGTGGAAATGTTGTAACAATGGTAGCATTGTAGATTATAACAATTCTAGGAGCATTAAAGGTTTAAATTTAAAAGACAAAATCTAATAAAGTTGAAAATACATATACTCTATAACCCAGCAATTCCACTCTTTGGTATGTACATTTATATCACATACATAAAAACATTGTTTATATTAGCAATTTATATGATAAGATTTAATACAGCAGTGAAAATAAATTAATTATGGTCACATTCATCAATCAAAAGAGTATAATACAACTTTTATAAAGTTTAAAAGAAGCAGAGCTGAAGAAAATATCGTTTAGGGATTCAAAAGTGATTTTAATAGAATCAGGATGATGAACATAAAATTCAGAGCTGTGACGATATCTAGGACAAGGGCAGTAGTATGTGAATGGGTAGCAGTAAACAGAACAGCAAAGGTTATGTAGTGTTGTATTTCTTAAATCGAGCTGTGAGTAGAATCTATATATATTCCTTTCTGTGTATGAAATATTTCATCAACTGAGAAGGATTTTCAGTTAAAGATAGCAAAATGGAGCCAGATGACAGAATTTTCCCTTTCCTGATTAAATGAACAATAACAGTGAAAATAATAAAGACCATCAAAAATTCATCAATAACAATGTAAGAAGGAAAGGCTGTAGCCTCATGTCATAAACATGTGATGGCAAAAAAAAAAAAAAAAAAAAAGCAAAAGATATCTGCTATGATACTTAAGTCTGTTTCCCACCCTATCTTGAATCCTTACTGGGCAGAGAAAGAAAGTCAACAAATTCTTGGTATTCCCTATTAATCTTACAGGAGAGACCAGTGTGTAGGGTGTCCAGTATATAATTCCCACAGCACCAGAGGGGTTCTCACCTTCCATCCTTCGTGAGCACATAGGCTTCAGGAAATGAGCTAGTACACTAGTACTCCAAATCTCAAAGTGTATCCAGAAGGGGAGAATATCCCCGCACACACACAGTAGGAAGGAATTTGAGGACAATTCATCTATACTCTATCAAACCAAAGTTCAGGTCAGAGCTGACCCAGTTAAATGTGAGCAAGATGAAAGAGAAAGCATGGCAATTATACAGACATACTGCAGGAAGCAAAATCAGGGCAGTAAATAGCATGTAAAAGACTGATAAAGAACCCAGTTTGAAATTTTAAAGGTCTCTGTGAGCAATTCATACTATAATAGAGATTGAATTCAGTAAAATTAGAACTCAAAACCAAAATAAAACAGTAAAATACAAGAAAATTGTAGAGCTAAAGAAACAAATTGAGACCTTACATAATATATTTCTGTAAAATAAATAAATGAAAAATAACAAATAACTTGTACATAGTTGAAAACTGAATTACTGACATGGAATAAAAGCAAGAGATAATCATAGTGAAAACAAGGAAAAACATAAAGAGATTAAAAAGATGATAAATTTGTAAAACAGGTAATCTAACCTATGGTATTTCTTTTTTTTTTTTTTTTTTTTTTAATTTTTGGCTGCATTGGGTCTTCGTTGCTGTGTGTGGGCTTTCTCTAGTTGTGGCGAGCGGGGGCTACTCTTCGTTGCGGTGCACGGGTTTCTCATTGTGGTGGCATCTCTTGTTGTGGAGCACGGGCTCTAGGTGCGTGGGCTTCAGTAGTTGTGGCGCGTGGGCTCAGTAGTGGTAGCACGCCGGCTCTAGAGCGCAGGCTCAGTAGTTGTGGCGCATGGGCTTAGTTGCTCTGCGGCATGTGGGATCTTCCTGGGCCAGGGCTCGAACCCATGTCCCCTGCATTGGCAGGCGGATTCTTAACCACTGCGCCACCAGGGAAGTCCTATGTGGTATTTCTTAAGTGGAGGACCTAACCCATAGAACTCACCTAAAAGCAACAAAAAAGAGAAACAGAACTATGAACTCCATTTTTAACAAAATTAGGAGATACTTGATACTTCATGTAACAAAATAGGAAGAAAGGTTGGCATAAACAGTCAAGGTCAGAGAGAGGTTTGGGTAACTGAGGAGAGGAGGATATTGGTGGCTACAGATTTCAAAAATAAAAAGCTAATAGAGCAGTTCTCTAGATTAAGTGGTACACCTTGAGGTACAAAACCAAATCCTCATTAGCAGCAATGAGAACAGGATCACAGACCGATGGTGGATGCTTCTTTGGACCTCACTAAATATGATGTGCTGAGAAGCTAGAAAAGCAGAATTCAGTTAGGAATCTCACTGGCAAGCTGTATTTGTGCCCATACACTTTGGTGAGGGAAGAGAATGAATGACAGATTCTCTATTATGCGTAGTGCTGCATTGCTAGTTTCAGTTGCCTGAGGAGAAGCAAAGGCTTAAAAAAGCACATTCACATTTGGACTCTACTTATCCTTTTATGTCAAAACTCATGTGAATTGCTGGTTCAAGAAAAATAGTAATGAGTAAGTCATCAAAAAAGAACATGTATAGAATCTATACAAAAATATTACCAGAAAAAAAAAGGAAAAAATGTGAAAGATAAATGATGGCCAAAAAATGCTTATCAGAAAATAGCAACTGAAGACCTGGACCAAACATCACCATGAGAGAGAAGATAATGAAGCTCTCATCTCTGTGAAACAAGAATATAAGATGTGATATCATTAATAAAGTATAAGAAAAAATTAAGTTATCGTCAAAATGAAGGGCAAAATGGAAGCAATACAAAGAAAGCATTCAAGATATACTAAGAGACTTAGAAGACAAAATTGAGACAGGCTAGTAAACATATGGAAATGAAAAGATAGATAAAAAGATTTAGAAAGGAAATAATAGATGTAGAAGAGAAGCAGAGAGGATTCAATGTATGCATAATTTTCAGGAGACAAAAGAACGCTAATTTTTTCATCTTTCATAACAACATCATCCTGAACTGACTAAACCTGGTTCATGGAATTATTCAGATTGAGATTGTTGTACGTAGAGTTGGTCTCAAACATGAATGAACACAGGTAATAAGCATCCCTGAGCCCATTCCTAAAACTGCATGATGACAGAATCCAGCTGAGTGAAAGATGATTGGGAACTTTGTGTTAAAAGGATTAATGTTATAATGCTCAAGTCCAGAAAATAGTGAAGTATATATAAGGTCCTGTGAAAAAGAAAATGTTTCCCCAACTCATTTATACCAATTAAGTTATCCTTCAGATGAGAAGATAACATTCTCAAATAAGAATACAAGAAATGGAATACCTTTGTGCTTTTTTTTTTTTAAGCACTTAAAAAATCCATCATCCAATCTAGAGATGAATCAAAACAAAGTCTCTGGGAAGGTCTCTAGCTTCTTAATATGTTTCATGATTTTTTCCCCCCTTAACTTCAGGATATCTTTTAGGAATTGGAAGTTTAGGAATTTTAGAAATATAGGGATATCTATTATGGGATCAATATTTAAAGTTCAGCAATTTAGTTTTACTTTATTTACTTTTTCATCTATTAACTTCAGAGTGGTTTCATACTTTTTTATTACAAATGTCCTATTATGATTATATTTCTATGAAATTATTTCTGTTCTTATGTTTAGTTATATACACATTGAATATGTCTGGAATGATGTTTATCACCGATGTTTCTGATTGCTATTTCTGGATAGTAGAATGTTGGAATTTAAATTGGTTTCCGTCTGTGCTCTTTTCTTTGTATTTTTATTTCTTGACTTTTAAATAATGCTCATATTTCATCTTATAAAAATAATGAGTCATTAGATGCCTTTCCTTACCATCTCTCACACACACACACACACACACACACACACGATTGGGGGTGGGATGGCAGTGTAGGCTCTGGGTGAGGAGAAAAACAAAGCCCAGATTAATATAAAATCTTAATGATTTTGTTTTCATTAATTGCATTCTTAATTTTATTTTGCTTAGGTCATGCACATTCGGAAACTACTTCAGAAAATGGATCGTCCAAATGGTCTTTATCCAAATTATTTGAATCCACGAACAGGTCGCTGGGGTCAGTGTAAGTATTTCTATTACAACTGATGCTTTGTTGAAAGATTGAAACTTGTGCTTGATGTGTTGATAAATATACTACATGTAGTGTTAGAAGCCTCAGTTAGTATATAACCCTGTGATCTGCTAGTGCTGTTACCTTTGGCAAGTTTCTAATCTCTTGTAGCTTCAGGTTTTCTACTTGTAAAATGGAAACATGAATTTCCTCTCTCACAGGAGTATTTTATTTTGTGTATGTGTAAGTACTTTGCTAAAATATAGTGTGGCATTTGCAAAGGGTTGTACTTTTAAGCCCTTATTTGTAAACTATATCTTCATGTAAATAAGAGCGTTGCTTGATATAAGTATGTAGTAACGGAATATGAAGAACAGTTGAGTGTGTTAAATGACTAGAAAATGGGGTGATTGCTCTTGGACAGGCCACGTCTGGTCATTCATTTTAAAAGAAGGTATCAGTGTCTGTTATTTACCAGGCTCTTGAATGAGACTGGAGATAGGGGAAGAATATATAGGACTTGGTCTGAATTCAGGCAGCTCTCAGGCTAGCAGGCAGGGTAGGCAGACACACTTAGAAGTAGTTGAAATATAATGTGATAGATGTTGTATTGATAGTAGAGGCATGTACCAATTGTTAGGTGAGACTGTGGTAGAAGTGATTTCCTCTGTCTCAGGAGACAGTGTTTTGTTTGGGGATGGGGTGATTTTCTTATTAGAGTTTTAGAATTGATCTTTGAAGGAATTGATTTTTTAAAAACAATAAATAATAAATGTTTTCTGTTAGTTCATGAAAAAAACAAAACACAAGTGGACAATATACAGATGTTCATATTTAATCCTAAAAGTGGCGCTAATGAGGATGATACATGGAGACAACGTAGTGTAACAATACACTCTTTCTGTACAGACTGGTGCTACTTTACTAGAATGTACAAAAGACTGCCGTCTGTAGTACCGTATTTGTAGCATCTCCGTAGACTGGTCATCAGAGACCTTTGTCCCTCTGTCTTCCCACTTCACCAAGTCCCTAATCAAATCAATGAAGCTTTTAAACGGAAGACACTGTTCTTTATCAGATCTGTAAAGGAAATGGACACATCCCTGTATCCAGTGCTTCAAAAAGTATTAAAATTTGTATGACCTTTGAACTAGTGACTCATTTCTAAGCATTTATTCCAAAGAAATTTTCAGATATATATATATATATACATAGAGAGAGAGAGAGAGAGAGAGAGAGATAAATATAGATACACACACACACACACACACACACACAGAGCACATATATATGTATATAGAGAGAGGTAATTTACAATTTTGGAGTTATTTATAACAGGGATAATTTGGAAACATTCTAAAGCACTCCATAGAAAGTCCAATGGAACTTTCTATGATGATGAAAATGTTCTATTTCTGTCCTGTCTAATATAGTAGTGGTTATTAGCATGTGGTTATTGAGCACTGGAAATGTTAGTATGGTTGTGGAACTGCATTTTAAATCTTATTTACTTTTAATTAATTTAAATTTAATTAGCTATTTGTGACTAGAGCCTACCACATTGGACAGTGCAGTTTTTAAACATCCTATGAAAGAGATTTGGTTAAATTATAATCCCTCCAGATCTGATATACAATATAGTCATTAAAAGTTATGTTATAGAATACTTGACATAGATAAATATGTAATATCTAGAAAGATATTGAGAAAAAGAGAGAAAACATACCACAAGGATAGAAACCAAGGTGTTACCTGTGGGTTTTTACAGAATGTTTGTTTTTGTTTTCTTCTTTTGTTTACCTCTATTAATCTAAATTTGACAATGGACATGTATTACTTTTGAAGTAAGATTAAAAACATTTTTAAATAAGATGCTATTTTCCACACCAAAATCTTAGAATACTGGAAAAAATAAATCACTGTTTGAGAATTGCCAGCCTTTGAAATGACCAGCAGTATCTCACTGATGGCATCTTAATTATTAAAGTTATAACTCTTTCTCTTCATCATATGGTGTTGTGCAAACGAGATAGCCACGTGAAAAAGAATGAAGTTGGGCCCTTACTTTTATCAGATACAAAACTTAACTCACAATGCACCCAAGGCCCTAAATTTAAGGACCAAAACTATAAAACTCTTAGAAGAGGGACAAATCTTCATGACCTTGGATTTGGGAGTGACTTCTTCAAAAGCATAGGCAACAATAGAAAAAATAGATAAATTGGATTTCATTAAAATTAGAAACTTTTGTGCATCAAAGGATATTGTCATGAAATTGAAGGACAACCCACAGAACGAGAGTTTATTTGCAAATAAATGAGAGTTAATATTTGCAAGTCATATATCTGATAAGGGCTTAATATTCAGAATATATAAAGACCTTCTAAAACTCAACAGCAAAAAGACAAACACTCAATTAAAAAATGGGTAAAGGACTTGAATAGATATTTCTCCAAAGAAAATATTCAAATGGAAAATAAACAAACACATGAAAAAAATGCTCAACATCGTTAGTTATTAGGGGAATGCAATTAAAAGCATAATGAGATGTCACTTCACACCTACCAGGATGACTGTAATCAAAAGGACAGATAATGAGTGTTGGTGAGGAAGTGTGGAGAAATTGGAACCCTCTCACACCACTAGTGGAAATGTAAAATGGTGTAGCCACTGTGAAAAACAGTTTAGTGGTTTCACAATAAGTTGAACATAGAATTCCATATGATCCAGCAGTTCAACTCCTAGGTATCTACCCAAAAGATTTGAAAGCAAGGAGTCAAACAGATACTTGTATGCCAGTGTTCACAACAACATTATTTGCAATACCCAAACGTAGAAACAACCAAAGTGTCCAACAGATGGATAAACAAAATGTGGTATATACATACAGTGGAATATTATTTAGCTATAAAAAGGAATAAAGTTCTGATACATGCTACAGCATCGATGAACCTTGAAAATATTATGCTAAAATGAAAAACGCCAGTTGCAAAAGGACAAATATTGTATAATTCCAGTTACATCAGATATCTCGAGTAGTCAAATTTACAGAGACAGAAAGTGGATTGGAGGTTACCAGGGGCTTGGGTGGGAGGAGAATGGAGAGTTATTGCTTAATAGGTACAGAGTTTCTATTTGGGGTGATGAAAAAGTTTTGGAAATAATGACAGTGTTTGTACCACATTATGAATGTAATTAATGCCACTGAATAGTACACTTAAAAAATGGTAAAAATAGTAATGTTCATGTTATATGTATATATTTTACCACAGTAAAAAATTGCAGTAAAAAACAATTCTTTCATTCATACTTGTTTTTCCCACAAACAAATCCAGATGACTTCTTTAGAGTATGTTCACTCTCAGCATTTATTAATTTTGAGACTGTTATAAAAAGAGCTATTCACTGGTTGTTTTGACAAGAGGTCTTTAAAATTCTAGGGGAGCTATCCTGATATCCCTTTAGCAGCTGCAGTCCTTTTAAATTGTCCAATTTGTTCCTTTTAGTGTTTTTGTATATTTTGTATCAACTTCTGAAAAGTGTATCAAATTCCATTATTATCTTTGAGCAGTATACATCTGTCATAACTATAAATAGTCTGCAAAACAAACAGTGAATTGAACTGAAATTTAACAATTCAGCTTTGGCTAACTGTATTATAATTAGAGTAATGATAATGTCTGTGACATGCACACAGCAATCACAGAGAATAGTTATGGTAATTACCTTCAGGAAAAGTACTTGGCAACAGATATAAAAGAATATAGTAAGCAACCTAGATTTAAAGGCACATCATTAATATCTTTTTTCTTTTTTACTTTATTTTTTCACTACCTTTCTAAGTACAATACTTAGCCTATGCCATTTAATGACTTAAGTGAAGAAAATATAGGACATTCATCATTACTGATTCACTGAATTTTATACTACTGATTTAAAAACTGTGAAAAAAAGCAAGAATGGGTGTAATATTTGGAGTTAGAAGACTAATCCAGGCTTTCCTGCTTAATAATTTAGATAAGTTATTTAACCTCATGCCTTTGTTTCTTCATCTGTTCTAATTGTACTTATTTTAATAAGACAGTTGTGTGGGTCATATTTATGAGCTAATAAATATATTTGAAAATGCTTCATAAACTATAACACATGATACAAATATTAATTTTTATTCTAGAATTTCTTGTAAGAACACTTCAAGAATTAACTTCTTAGAAACCTGCCATTAACTTCATGACGTGCTAAGACAGATAATATGAACCATTGGTATTTAGTAATACTTTATAACGTGTTATCAATTTCTGAATTTCAAAAGGACCTTGGAGTGACATGGTTCATCAGATTTGACATCTAGGCAGGCATGGTTCAGTGGTTCAAATAAGAAAGTCAGACTGCTGGGTGATAAATTCCGTAGTTAACCAAGGATTTCAGGCTTCTGCTGTGTATTTATTTATTAAGCATATAAACTTCCACTGGAACAAGAGTCTAGAAGAGCTAGAGAGAGCCTGTCAGGCAGGACTGAGACTACATCCTATAACCTAAGTAACCTGTAACTAAATCTGTAATCCCTAGCAATAATTAACATATCTAAAAATCATTTCCCATAAACCGTGATGCCAAAGACTTTTGCTTTTTCATCTTTTTCTCGTTATTTCACCTACTTTAATTTTATGTTTTCTTCTTTATGTTTTCTTCTCCTGCTCATTTATTAATCCTTAGATCTACAACATATCCAGAAATGTATGTTTGAGACCAAAGTGCAAAATTTAAAATTGCCCTACATGTTATTTTAATGACTTTTACAAGTGTCTTGCTCCTAAGTACCATTTGTGTCCTTTGATCACTTCATACATTCTCTCTTGAGTAAACTCCATTATGGCTCAAATACATTTTTATCAATCCCAATTTTATAACTCCCAAAGTTATACCCCCAACTTATCTGTCTCTGGATTTCCACATGTTTGTTATATCCATTTAGCTATGCAGCTAGTCCCTCAAATTCAGCATGCCCAAGATTGACACTCTTTCCACTTTAAGCCATTTCCCCCTCTAGTACTCCCAGTTTCAGTGAAGAGCACCACTGTTCACTCATTTGCCCCAGCAAGAAATCTAGACATCATCCATGATTTCTCTTTCTCCATTCTTTCAGTAAACACCTGATAGATACCAAACCAAAAGAGTGTGGTAGAGTCAAGAAAAATTAGATTATTTTAAGATGTTAATAATAAGAGGTAGTTTCAGTTGAAGGGTAGAAGTTGATGAACCAAGAGGGGGATTCCTGGAAAGGAAGCAGAAGTGGTTAGTGTCCAGAGCTAGATGGAGTGTATAGAGTAGGGAAGGAACATTTCTTCCTCTTTAACAGGCAAAGGGAATAGATAAATTGATAGATGGGGGTATAGAAAGTTGAAAGATACATTTTTGGGGTGAATGATCTGTATTTTTTATGTGAATTTGAAGGCTTGGTTGTCTGCTGAGAGTAAGGAAGAAGGTAGAGCTCTAGAGGTCTTTTGAAGAAGAGATTTCAAAAATCTGCTTTAGGCTAAAAATAGAACTACCATACGACCCAGCAGTCCCACTACTGGGCATATACCCTGAGAAAACCATAATTCAAAAAGAGTCATGTAACAAAATGTTCATTGCAGCTCTATTTACAATAGCCAGGACATGGAAGCAACCTAAATGTCCATCATCGGATGAATGGATAAAGAAGATGTGGCACATATACACAATGGAATATTACTCAGCCATAAAAAGAAACGAAATGGAGTTATTTGTAGTGAGGTGGATGGAGTTAGAGTCTGTCATACAGAGTGAAGTAAGTCAGAAAGAGAAAAACAAAAACAGTATGTTAACACATGTATATGGAATCTAAGGGGGGAAAAAAAAAAGCTCATGAAGAACCTGGTGGCAAGACGGGAATAAAGACACAGACCTATTAGAGAATGGACTTGAGGATATGGGGAGGGGGAAGGGTAAGCTGTGACAAAGTGAGAGAGTGGCATGGACATATATACACTACCAAACGTGAAATAGATAGCTAGTGGGAAGCAACCGCATAGCACAGGGAGATCAGCTCTGTGCTTTGTGACCACCTAGAGGGGTGGGATAGGGAGGGTGGGAGGGAGGGAGATGCAAGAGGGAAGAGATATGGGAACATATGTATATGTATAACTGATTCACTTTGTTATAAAGCAGAAACCAGCACACCATTGTAAAGCAATTATACTCCAATACAGATGTTAAAAAAACAATCTGCTTTAGGGAATGGGAAAGAGCACTAATCAAGGGGTCATAGAAAAGTCGACAAGCAATGCTGAGGTTCTCATTGGTGGTGAAAATTGTGAATTTGGGGATAATAGTAGAGTAGACTGACAGGTGGGCTGATGTTTTACTGGTTGCGTGCAATAGGTGAACAGTGGAGCAAGGATCCTGAATGGTTGGACAAGAGGATCACCTGTTGCTTCCTTTCCTAACCAGCCTAGACTGCATAGGATCCAAAATAGTGTGAGAATACGCGAGTACGTTTAGTCTTCTGTGTTACCTGTCCTACAAATCCCAATACTTGTATCAATGTAGCCATGTACCTTTCGCATTCATCTACAGAGTCAGCTGAGCATTGCTGATGAAAATCATCAGTAATACAGGATAAAGTCACTATAAATTTATAATTTCCAATTCTAACTGGATCACCAGTACCCCTCCCAACTCTAACTTTGATCAGTTTACTTTCTTATTCTTTACTCTCCTTAAGTCTTCTGTATAAACCTCCTATCCATCCTCATCTCTCTTTTGACTGTTTCTTTATTTTCAATTTCCTGGGCAGTTTTAGTTTAGGTATGTCTTTAGTAAAAAGTATTTATATAGATTAATAAAATAAAACTTTTAAAAATTCCTGTGTGACAGTCTCAGTTTATTTTAAAAGATGAGTTTAGGGCTTCCCTGGTGGCGCAGTGGTTGAGGGTCTGCCTGCCAATGCAGGGGACACGGGTTCGAGCCCTGGTCTGGGAGGATCCCACATGCCGCGGAGCAACTAAGCCCGTGAGCCACAATTACTGAGCCTGCGCGTCTGGAGCCTGTGCTCTGCAACAAGAGAGGCCGCGATGGTGAGAGGCCCATGCACCGCGATGAAGAGTGGCCCCCACTTGCCACAACTAGAGAAAGCCCTCGCACAGAAATGAGGACTCAACACAGCCATAAAGAAAGAAAGAAAGAAAGAAAGAAAGAAACCACTTACTTAAAAAAAAAAAAAAAAAAAAAAAGATGAGTTTAATTTAATTTGTTGATGTTACTGATAGGTTTGGGCTGATTCCAAATATCCTTTTTATTTTGTTTACTTGCTTTTGTAAAAACAGTTTTATTAAGGTAAAATTGACATAAACTGTACATAATAAAGTATACAATTTGATAAGCTTTAAAATAAGTATACACTTATGAAAACCATCACCACAATCAAAATAATGAACATATCACCCTAAAAGATTTCGTCATACCCCTTTATGATATTTTCCTCACTCCTTCCTTGAGCAACCACTGATCTGCTTTCTGTCATTACAGATAGGTTTGTATTTTCTACAACTTTATATACATGCAATCCTTTATATGTACTTTTTATTTTTGTCTGGCTTCTTTCACTCAGCATTATTATTTTGAGATTCATCCATGTTGTGTATATCCGTAGTTCCGAGTACTATTCCACTTTGTGGAATACCACAATTTGTTTATCCATTCACCTGTTGATGGACATCTGGGTTATTTTCACTTTTGGGGCTGTTACAAATAAAGTGCTTTGAACATTCACACACAAGCCTTCGAGTGGACATGTGTTCTTCTTTCTCATGAGTAAATATCCAAGAATGCAATGTTTGTATCATATGGTAGGTGTGTATATTTATCTTTTTAAGAAACTGCCAAGTTGTTTTCCAAAGTGGATGTGCTATTTTACACTCCCATCAATAGTGTTCTTCCACATAATCACCAATACATGAAAAAGACTACTAAATATGTGAAATACCACATCCAGGAGAAAAAGATATCCTAGAAAATTGGATACATATTTGAAGAGAGTGATTATGGTATACTCCTACTGGACTGAATTTGAAGTATGTTGGAAATATGGCTGTCACTATAATGTTTAAATTATTGGTCTTAATATAGTCATTGTAATTAAAAAACATTATTTTTTATCCTCTGTCTTCTCTTTCTTCCACCTCCATCCTTCTCTTTTCTCTTTTGTTGCAGATCATACATCAGTTGGCGGGCTAGGAGACAGTTTTTATGAGTACTTACTAAAAGCATGGTTGATGTCAGATAAAACAGATCATGAGGCCAGAAAAATGTATGATGACGCTATTGAGGTAATTATTATCAGAACATTTACCTACTTAACATATCGAATATATAATGTATTTGATAGAAATTGATGAGCATTTGTACATATTATATACATTCCTTAGAGTTTGTTAGTATTTTAATAAAATAGTCATATATTAAGTTTTTCTTTATTGTGGCACTTTAAAGAAATTGTTGAAGAATTTAGTGTAACATATTTATGTATGAAAATTTATCTTGATTACTTGTAGCTATTTTCTACAGAGACTGGAAAAGCTAATAACTTCACATACTTTTCCATAAACATTTCTTTTTTGAAATGACCCATTAAAGCTACATATTGAGAGCCTTATGGGTAAATAATAAGGACAAAACACTTTTATAGTACTTTCTTACGTGCCAGGAACTGTTCTGACCCCTTTTACATATGTGAAATCATTTAATCTTCTCTACCATTTTACACATGAGGACCTTAAGGTGCAGAGAGGTTAAGTAACTTGCTAAAGGTCGCATAGCTTAGTTAGTGATGGAGCCTGGAACTCGAGTCTAGATCCAAAGCCTATGCTCTTAACCACTATTCTGTACTGTTTTATATTTATGTAACCTCGTATCACAGTGTAAAAGTTTAAAATTGGAACAAGTTTCATTCTTGGAAACACTTATATGTGATACCTCCAAGTGGAAACTGTGAAATAGAAAAGCGATTTAATCACTTTGTAAGTTATTTGCTTTCTGATCTAGTATAAACCCCTATCCCTTTAATAATTTAATCACTTTTAAAAATTGTGTATCTTGTATGTAACACCATTTCTGACTCTAGTCAATGACCCATACTCAAAGTTACAGTTGTTTTGTCTTTAAGTTAAACCAAGGATCTTACTACCCATTTATATCCTTACTTTTTGAGGAACTAATCCCTATAGTTGTTTATAAAAATGCACAGGAGTTGAACTAATATGTGGCATTATAGTGCTTCGCCCATTGTAGGCATTCAATAAATGTTTCTTGAAGGAGTGTGTTGAGTAAGAAATTGAACTAAATTGATGTGTAATCAGGAATCTCCACTTTAGTATGTGACTTCTAAAATTCTTTATGAAGACCTATATTTTGAAAAGTTGGAGAACTTTATCCTGTTATTAAACTTTAAACCTAGAAAGTTTTATGATGCAAGAAAAGTCATTATCTAGGAAGAATGTAATAATTTTAGAATTGCAATGTTGAAAATAGCCACCCTTAGTCATTCCCACTAGTCTGTGGGTTCCTTGAAGACAGACTAATTTGTTTATTATTGTCTAGCATGACCTGAAACAATAGGTATTCAATAAGTATTTGATAAATGAATGACTGTATTTACTATTTTTATTTTTGAGAAAGCGTGACATGTCATATACCATGTAATCATTCTTTCTTCATAGTTTGCTGCTTTCTTGTAATATTTTGAATCTAAAACCATTTTCTCTTATTTTGCATAATGTTTCCTAAAGGAAAAAGAGCATGATATTTGTCATTGCTTTTTTAAAAATTTATTTATTTTTTCTTATTAGTTATCTATTTTATACATATTAGTGTATATATATCAATCCCAATCTCCCAATTCATCCCACCCCCACCCCCCCGCTTTCCCCCCTTGGTGCCCATACGTTTGTTCTCTACGTCTGTGTCTCTATTTCTGCCCTGCAAACCGGTTCATCTGTACTGTCATTGCTTTTTAAATCATATATACTTTGAAAAGCATGATACCTGTTTTGAAAGTTAATCTCATAAATTAAAATTATTTTCCATGAATCATCTGCTATATAAGTTATGTGTCCTAAAGATCTTTCTAAATTTGTTTTCTGTGTCCTGTTTTTATTAGTTCTTAAGTCTAAAATGAGCACCTACTAAGTGTGTTTAAATAACCAGTTGGCTAACTTTCATTCGGAGACATGTATGCAGTTTTTGCAATGTTAATCATCTTCGATGAGTGTTAATTCTGTTAGGAGACAGAGTATATACAAATTGTAAAATAAATGACGTGGTATGCACAGAAGAGATAGGAATGATTTTGAATTTTAAGATCCATTCTAGTTTGAGATAAGTCATTTTTTAAATTTGTCTTTCTGAAGTAATATATTTAAATTATTCCATCTTCATCTTACCTTCCTCTACACTTATGGCTACCCATATTCCTGGTTCCTACATCTTAGCTTTCTTTTTAAAAATTATGTAGTTATGGGTTTTATATTTAGTCTTTATTTAAAATAATGAAGAAAAAGTATACCTTTTTAAAGGTCCTTTTGGAGCAAGAAATTAATGCCACTATTTATGAGGATTTGTTTAACACTTTTTAATAGAAGAGCAATAATATTACTCTTAACTGCCATTCAAAAATTTTTATATAAGTTGAACTCTTAGACATTTGCCTTAATTTTACTGAGAGAAGGGAGCCATACAAGAAATTTCAGGGGTCTGTAAGTGAATTGTTGGTAAAAAGTTTACCCACATGTTAGATGCCGGGAGGTCCACAAAGATGAAAAACATTGTCCCTTTACTCAAAAAACTAATGTTGTCATTTGTGCTTCATAGTACTATGGTTAAAATAAAACAACAATAAACATTTATAATCCAATGGTAGTCCCTTATTATTTTGCTTATCAGCTACCCCTTCTTCCTCTAATAGGTCAAATACAATTATCAGAGTACCATTTATTTATAAAATGACTTATTAATTGAACAATTGTTGAATGCATACTACACTTATAGGGTTTGTGGAGTGTAAGATGATGAATAAAGGCATAGTCCTTGTGTTTCTGTAGAACAAACATTATTGTGATAAAGAATATAGAATAAATTTTTCAAAAGCTGATTGTTATTGAGCTTGTCAGAAAACAGCCCACAATAAAAATGTGAGTTGAGTCTTATTACGTTTTATTGTCAGAAAAGTATAGTATTTAATTATGTATAATAATTTCTACCAAAGATAACTGGATTAATGCAATTCCTTATACTTTTACAAAGAAGTACCTCTAAAGGTAGAGAATTATTCTTTAGCCCCTCTCAGTAAAGTCTAAAAACATGGTCCAAAGGAACAAAGCTCTTAAACTTTTTCATTTTTAAAATGAAATGTGATTGTTGGGCTCTACTTCATGTTATATTCAGGTTTAATGTAAAATATTTATCTTTCCGTTCCCACTGCTTTAAGGAAAGTTGACATTTCAGAAGAAGTAAAGTTGACATTGTCCCATGGCCTCTCTTAATCCTGGCACAGCATCCAAAACAAATGCCTAAGTCTGTGAAGTAAGGGACTAAGGAGTTAAGTTTGAACTTTCAACTGTTTTTCTAAGTTTTATAACATATAATGTATCTCACCTAATATGCCTTTTAAAAACACTTTGACAAGATGTATAGTTACATGAAAAAGAAACCATTTTAACTGATTATCAAAATCACATTTTTCTGATTAACTTGGGTGTTTTCTTCCTATTCATTTTTTGTTGTATGAAATAGAAAATAAACTGGTAGAGCCTCTGGGTTATAACTTGTCATCCTGACCTCAATTGACTGATTATTATGAATTTCATTTAGAGCAAGAAGAAAAACCTGTAATACGGGTACTGTTGTGTTGAAAGGTAATCTTGAGACCAGTTTCCTCTCTCCCACCTTGTCTCATTATAGGTGTGATCTGGATATTTGTTCAAGATTATGTGTAACTTGATTGCTCACTCCCAAACTTAATTATTGTAAATTAAGTCTTCCAGTTTGGGAAAGTTACAGCTTTGCAGAATTTCATATTACCAAGGTTTTGTGTGAGAAGGATGTAGTAAGTTTGAATACTAACACTTTTCCTCTAAAATTTTGAATATCTACTCTTTCTTATAGGCTATAGAAAAACATCTTATTAGGAAGTCTCGTGGAGGGCTTACCTTTATTGGAGAATGGAAGAACGGGCACTTGGAAAAGAAGATGGGGCATTTGGCTTGCTTTGCTGGGGGAATGTTTGTACTAGGAGCAGATGGTTCCAGAACGGATCAAGCTGGACATTATTTAGAGCTAGGAGCGGAAATTGCACGTACATGTCATGAGTCATATGACAGAACTGGTAAGAATATTAATAATGCTAATTACTTAGTCTAAAATAACTTCTAAGATAAAAATATGCCCAGGAATTAGAAGGGAAATATATAGGCAGTTTTCACTTCAAAATAATTTATTCTAACACAGTAAATCATTTTCTTAAAAACTTGAATTTTAATTCTGAAAATTATGTTCCTGCATCTTTTTAAAAATTATTATTCTGAATTCTGTTTTTGTTAATAAAGATTTTGAAGAAGTTGTTTTAAAGACAATAGGTAGGGCTTTTAGGGATGTATGGGCTAACGTTGTTTATTTTAATATAGAAGAATCCATTTCATCCATTTATTTCAGCTTCTGTAAAATCAGTTGTTTAAAAGAATACAGAGTTGATTTAGGTTACACGCCTTGCCTATAAAGATATTAGTTATATTGAGTGTATAATTGGTATCTAGATAACCAGTAGTTTGTCTCGTGGTCAGTTCACCAATAATTTTAAGTTGTTTGTGCCTTTAAAACGAACCTCTTATGTTGCTTTAGGCAAATATGTGATATTTCTGGGCTTCAATGTCCTTACCTAAAAAAATGAGACGATTCTCAGTTTTACACGTGACAAAAATTGGTTCCTGGGGGCAAAAATATCTTTAAATATAAAGCATACACACACACACACACACACACACACACACACACACACACACACACACACACACACACACACACACACACAGTCATAGATAGATAAACGGTTTATATTTGTTAATAATATTTCATGGAAGGAGAAGGCAATTAGGTTTAAATAAAAGCCTGGAGAATAGGGTTGAGAAACACTGGACTAGGTCTTCCAAGTTTTTCTCTGGCTTTAAACCTGTATTTTTAAAAAATTATTATTATTATTGTTATTTTATTTATTTATTTTTGACTGCGTTGGGTCTTCGTTGCTGCGCTTGGGCTTTCTCTAGCTGTGGCGAGCGGGGGCTACTCTACGTTGTGGTGCGCGGGCTTCTCATTGTGGTGGCTTCTCTTGTAGCAGAGCACGGGCTTTAGGCCCGCAGGCTTCAGTAGTTGTGGCACATGGGCTTAGTTGCTCCACGGCATGTGGGATCTTCCCGGACCAGGGCTTGAACCCGTGTCCCCTGCATTGGCAGGCGGATTCTTAACTACTGCTCCACCAGGGAAGTACCAAAAATGTTATGTTTCTATATGAAATAATGGAAAATGAGTTCCCTGAAAAACTAAAAACTAGGAATTTCTGATTGTGATTTCAGAAGTTGAATTGTTGCTTTAGTTAAAAAACTGAATTTATGTTTTAGGGTTAATTTATCCTTAGGTACCATGAAACAAATATGGTTGGCTTAAAATTTATCCTAGTTCATAAATCTGTCAAGTTATTTTTATATAATAAAGAATTGAATTTGTGGTGAAATTGACCCTTCAGTTCTCTCAGTAACTAAATCAAGGATTCCATTTCGTGACAAAATATAACTAAGTCAAAGGGACATTGAAGCAGATGTTATTTTGTGGTGGTTTAAGTTAGTGTATAATACATCTAAAGTCTGTTATCTGAGTTACAAATAGAAGTTAAAATATACTGTCATGTTGTTGATATAGAATATCAAATATATACTTAAAATAAAGCTGAAATTAGTAAAACATTGAGGACCAGAATGGATATTAAGTGTTTGTACTAGGACCCATGATAATAAGACTTGTTGTTATGTAGATTTTGACCACAAATCAAATACTAGATCTAAAATAGTAGCATTTCATGCAACAAACATATTAAAATATGGTATATTATGGTTATTAATCATTCACTCCATTAAACATGGAGCACATATTATGTGCCAGGCGTTATGCTGGATTCTTACAGGTTGAAGTGTGAACAAGATATCTTCACTGCCTTTGAGAAATTCATAGAATGCAAGAGTTACAAACGGATTCCCTATATTTCTGACTTTCACATTTCATAATGCTGATATGAAACACTGATATTATGAAAAGAACATGTGAACTAGGATGCAGAAATCCCATGTTTCACTATTTATTATCTATGAGCTTTAGGCAAATCATTTAACCTTCCTAAAGCCTCAGTTGCTCCATCTGCAAAAAATTGGGGTAATAATAGCTACGCTGTCTTCCTCAGAATGTTGTGAGTATAAATGAAAAATTTAAAAATGCAGTCTATGGTTGTTGCTGTCATGCTTGTTCTGACATCATTTTCACATTGCCAGTCAATGAACATGTGACCCTCTTTGCCATGGTATGCCCCAAAAGATTACTATTTGATTTGTATCCTATATTTTCACATCTTTCACTGTTTTTACTTATCTTTAATCTCAGCTTAGATCCTTTAATTAAGAAGTGCAATTCTAGTTTTGCTTACTTCCCACCATTACATCTTCTGCTGTATTTTCTTATAGCTATGCTATAATTTTTGGCTACCTTGTTTAAAAATATATTCACTTCTTAGCAGTTATTTGGGCTAAAGTCATGCAATAATTACTGCCTTGGGATTTCACTTCAGTTTGTTGGAATTATAATTAACATTATTTCAAAATCTGGTATTCTTCATATATTCCACTTACTGATAAACATGGCCTGCTGCTTAATACTTAGCTGGGTTTGTAGGAAATGTTGCTGAATCTTTTCAAGAGACTGAGCAGTAACTTTGTGGTAGTTAAACATTATTATATCTACATGGGAAGCTAGATTGATACATTGTTTTAGTTTATTCTGAGGTAAAATGCAAAATTAATGCCAAACCAGATCTTAGACTTCCAAAATACAGTACCTTCTTGATCTGGGTTTCTAGATTAAAAAAAAAAAAAATTGCTGAACATCATTAAAATAATGACTATTATATAACTTAATTTATTTCATACTGAAATTGGATAACACCTTTCTTACACTGTGTGCTGTCACATTTTGGGGGGAAATTTAATCTGTTTAGATACATATAACATGTCCAATGGACAAAACATCCATTGAACATGGAGTAATGGACATATTTTAAGAGTTTCTACAACTATTTTTTCCTTAAGAGAAGTTAATAGGAGGGAAGGATACAGGAAAATAGTTTTTCTTCCCTTACTATTAGCCCATTCAAACTGTATTCAGATTGCCTGTCCCAGAATATTCCTCATGCTTTTTAGCTTTTGTTGAATTTCTTTTGTTGACTTAAGTGTACTTATTTTTCCATCTCTACAGATTCTACCTATCTTGGAGGACTCATGAATTTTTCTTTTCCCATGACTTTACAAACTAATCTGTGCCTTCTTTAAAATTACCTTTTATTTTCTTACAACTGACTTTTATCACATTTGATATTTTACTTCAGTTTTTTTCTTTGTGCATGTCTCTTTCCTTTACCTACATTATATGATTTTTGCATCCTCTAGAGTTCTTTTTACCTAGACACTAAATTGTTTATGATTTTGACTCAATTTTTACTTGTTGGATTATTTTCCTTTTAGAAATGATATACCAAATGTAAGTGGGAAATTTAAGACAGGGAGTAGAAATTCAGTGCAAGGTAGAATGTTATGAAATTATTTTTTTACCACGTTGCATAGACAAAAGAGCACCTAAGAAATAATGCCCTCAGAAACATGAAGGCAATGATTTGACAAAAATAATGGATGTGGTATGTATATATGAGGCTTGTATGTTTTTTACTCACCAGCTCCTCACAGAACAAATATGTTATCTTTCTGGTATGTTTCATTTGTGAAGTTATGAATGACTGATCAGTGAAATAAAATTTTTAGTAAGAAGTCTAAAATATTAGTTCCATGCAGCCAATTTCTACTTCAATTCAGGTGATAATATCATTATAATTACAGAAGTTATTATCTAATTTAAAGTTAGCTTTAAGAGTAACATTTGAAAACTCTGTATGATCAATTAACACTCATAGTCTCTGAGAAAAGAAATCCAGACAAAATGACTTATCTTACTATTCATTGGATTACCATCATCTCAGTGCTTATGATGTTTGACTTTTATTATTTTTAAAACATTTATTAAATGACAGATAATATTTGATTGTATGCCAGACCTTGTCAATAAGCTGAGTAGAAGTTTTCTTACCAAACATTGATAATTTCTTAGTTAGTCCTAACCTCAAATCCCATTGAGGAGGTGGTCAGAGCTGTGTGAGCACACATAAAGTTTAGCATGTAATTTCAGAGGCTTCTTTGGCACAACATTAATCTCCCTCTTCCAAAGCCTACCGTAGAGTTCATGATCCTCAGGTTAAAAACCCCTGCTTAAGTTCTGCTTTAGTTCTCCAAGACTCAGCAGTAAACAAACTGTGGGTATTAACTCTTCTGGATCACACGCCTTGCTTTTAATAGAGCTATCTACCATCACTATAGTGTTTTTGGTTTTGTGTTTTTTCTTGGGGGTGGGGAGTGGTATGAAATGCTTTATTTTCACCTCCTTTGAATTGTGATTATTTGGAGTTTATGGCGTCACCCTTGGAATGCTAAAATTTGGCTGCTGCAACACATGTCATGCCAACAACTGTGGCATGATGTTGTTTATGGTATAGTTTTTGCACTCCCTTTTCTGAGAAAATATAAAAGTGTCCAGCATTTCTTGAAAGAGGCGAGAGACTTTGAAACTATTTGCCACTGGTACAAACTAGTAAAATGAAAGAAAGATGGCAGCTGAGAGCGGTAATTGTGTGTGACTCCAGCACCCCAGTGGAGGATGGTTTTATATTGCCAGGTTTAGGGTGCTGGGTGTGATTAGAAAGAAGTTCTTAAAAAGCCTTTCATGTAGTGCTGTATTCCAGCCTGAATGGAAGTCATATCATTTAAGGAGCATTATGTAATGTTGAAATCTATGTGTTATGGCCATGTTTTTAAAATTTTTTTATTTTTATTTAACTATAGTTGATATACAATATTGTGCTAGTTTCAGGTGTTTATTCAAACTGATATATAGGCAATTTACTGATGAAATTCTTAGTGGTTGGCGTTTTGAACCTCTTCCTAGCTGTATATACAGAAGCTATAGGCAAAGAGAGATGATTTTTAAAACTGGTTTAAGTTTTAAAAATGTATTGTTTCTTACTGTGGTATGCTTTAAAAGGTTAGGGACTAACTAAATCTAATTCAAAATCTGAGCTCTAAAATGTTTTCTTATATGTATGTGTTATATTAAAAGGACTTTTAAATTGTCTTGACTTTTTAAAAAATAATTGTGCACAATACCGTTACCTGTCTCATTTGATTTTGGACCAAAACAGAATATGTGATGTGTTTATGTCTCGCTTGGCATTTGTTTCCAAAGGATTACTAGACTTTTGTCAGTTTAGTTAGATATAGCAGTATGCTGATGTACATTATTTATGAGAAATATTTCACGTCAGAATAATAGGAATATTTATATAAGAAAATCAAATGTGGATCTTTGAAAATCACTGATTTTGCAAAACAGCAACAATAAAAATAAGGCAAACAACAAAACAACTTTACTTCATGCTGCATTCTTTCAGGGGGAGGAAAAAACTCTGGCAAACAAACACAAATGGTTTATTGTGTTCATTTATTTCTTTTGTCATGTTACAGCATTAAAGCTAGGTCCTGAATCATTCAAGTTTGATGGTGCAGTAGAGGCTGTGGCAGTTCGGCAGGCTGAAAAGTATTACATCCTACGTCCAGAAGTAATTGAAACCTATTGGTACCTGTGGCGATTCACTCACGACCCAAGATATAGGGAATGGGGCTGGGAAGCAGCGCTGGTAAATAAGCCAATATTTCATTTTATGTGCAAGAGTTTTCACTTAAGCCTCCTGCAGTGCCATTGTATCCTCATCCATGTTACCTCATGTTCAGTAACTAGAGGGCTGCTTTCATTGTTTTGATGGAAAAACTGTTAGTTTGTTTCTTAAGCAGTAGAAGTAAACCTTAAAATCCAGTTTAGTTCTCTGTTAGAACTATTTTCCTCCTAGTATTCACTCATTATTCTTACTGAATAACTAAAGGAGTCATTTAAATGGCAGTTTTTCACTATGATTATAAAATTTCTACACTTGCCTATTAATGCTTAACCTTCGGGGGAAAAATAAAATCATTGTGAAATTGCCCAGATTCACAGCCTGGGTAGATTAACCCCCATTCACTTCAGCTTGTGTTCAGAGTAATTCCTTAGTGGCACCATAAGAAGGACTAGTGAATTGTTAAAAATTTTCTACATTGAAAGACAAACCCCAACACACTCTCTCTCTTTCTCTCTCCATATATATATATATATATACATATATATATATATATATATATATATATATATATACACGTGTGTGTGTGTGTGTGTGTGTGTGTATTTGAAATGAGGAATTTTTAATGGTTAGTAAGTAAAGTAAGCAAATTGTTTACTCATAAAATGCTAACCTTTCAGAGAATTCCCTTGTCATCAGTACCTCGGAGGAAGAGAAATCATTAGAGTTTTCATGAAAGTATAGCTTATCACTGAGAGTGGAGGTGTTTTATTCTCTAAGACATACTAATTATGATAAATAGTACTAATTATGATGGATATTCATATTCAAATTGTTTAGCTTAAACTTGCAATCTAGATAGAATGAGGACATTCTAGGTGAGGTAAGCAGTGTTAGTAAATTGCTCAGACAAGAATGTGCAAGATGTGTTTTAGGGCAGAATATAGACCAATTTATGTAAAAAGGTTTCACAGGGGCAACTCCAGAGAGAGAAGTTTGGAGCCATTATGTAGATGGCCTTACATGCCAGATCAAGGCATGAATACTTTACACTCAGCGCTTCAGGAATAACACACACATACTTAGTTTTCTCAGTTACTATATAAATGTTTCTCATTTGGCACGTGGGGATTAAAAGTCCTTTGCCTGTCTGAAAAGCCCCTCAGATCTTCTTTTTCTTCACCATCTCCTGCCCACCAAAGCTCCCTAACTTTAAGAATCCGTTATGGGACTACTAAAGGTTTTTGAAAGGGGAAGGAACTATGAAGACTTTTTAGTGAGGAGTAACAAAACAGAAGGATCTGATTATAATCTGCAAATTGGTGGGTTTTGGAGACCACTGCGATAATCTAGGAATAATGTGATAAAGACGAACTAAGGTGAGGACACTTATGTGTCATTTGTCATTCAGACATAGATGATCCCTATGGAGTTTAACAATAAGAGAATATTAATGGAAACAAGGCAGTTATGAATACAGAGCAGGAACAGATGAAGCATTTATTGATGCTGCTTTTCTCTGACTACCTGGGTCCAAAATTGGAAACACAGCTGCTAGTGAAACTCTCTGTGCGGGAGGGTCCTGCTGCAGTTGAGAGATAGACAAAATGTTGGCACAGTGGTTTGGGAATAGGACACACACACATACACACACACACACTTCTGTTGTGTAGCAATGGCTTTTACTAATGCTTACATATATCAAGCAATATTTTATATAGGGGAAATAGGTAAAGTAATCCTGCAATGAATATGACTTGAATGTCCACTAATATTTAATGCTTCTTATTTAGAGGAATATGGGAGATGTATCTGAATCATGTGGGGCAGGGAGGTGAGGGGTGGTGGCAGAAATGCATCTTCTCATTGAGAAACACTAAAGGATAATTTATCCTTTTCCTAAGGTTCTTTTTTTTTCTGTGCACCTTCTTAAAGGTTTGACAAGCTCAAACTTTAACCCATATCTGTCCATATTTGAATTACAGAGTTAAAATTTTGCTTCTATAGCCTATATGGACACACACAAACTCTGAAGAACAAGAACTGAAATAATTATACTTAAAATTCAAGTTTCAAAATTATGACATGATGAGAAGGGGGTGCAGTGTGGAGACAAAAGAGAAGAACTCACATCTTAAATAGAATTTTCCTTCTTGCCCACCACTGGCTCCCATGTTGGGTTTAAAGAAAGAAAAGGGAAGACAAGCTGGAACAGAATAGTGGTATCTCATGTCTTCTGTAGCTTTAACTATTCCAATTTACATCTTCAAATTTCCAAACTTGAATATGTTATGCATGAAAACGTGCCTTTGAGAAATGTCTCTAAATGGCTTAAAGATTAGTCATGCCTCCCTGATACTTTCACAGTATCCTTAGACATCTCTGATGTTCTACAGTGGTAAAGATGCATGATCATTTTGAAGAATATGTGTTTAAAAACGTATGCATGTGAATTGTTACAGCCACTGTGGAGAACAGTATGGAGGTACCTTAAAAAACTAAAAATAGAACTACCGTATGACCCAGCAATCCCACTACCGAGCATATACCCTGAGAAAACCATAATTCAAAAAGAGACATGTACCACAATGTTCATTGCAGCACTGTTTACAATGGCCAGGACATGGAAGCAACCTAAGTGTCCATCAACAGATGAATGGGTAAAGAAGATGTGGCACATATATACAATGAAATAGTACTCAGCCATAAAAAGAAATGAAATTGAGTTATTTGTAGTAAGGTGGATGGACCTAGAGTCTGTCACACAGAGTGAAGTAAGTCAGAAAGAGAAAAACAAGTACCGTATGCTAACACATATATATGGAATCTAAAAAAAAAAAAAAAAAGCTTCTGAAGAACCTAAGGGCAGGATAGGAATAAAGACACAGACGTAGAGAATGGACTTGAGGATATGGGGAGGGGGAAGGGTAAGCTGGGATGAAGTGAGAGCGTGGCATGGACATATATACACTACCAAATGTAAAATAGATAGCTAGTGGGAAGCAGCCGCGTAGCACAGGGAGATCAGCTCGGTGCTTTATGACCACCTAGAGGGGTGGGATAGGGAGGGTGGGAGGGAGACACAAGAGGGAGGGTATATGGGATGTAGGTATACATATAGCTGATTCACTTTGTTATAAAGCAGAAACTAACACACCATTGTAAAGCAATTATACTCCAATAAAGACGTAAAAAAAAAAAAATGTTTAAAATACTTAGAGAAAAGTACCAAACCCTTTGGTAAGGAGACTTTAAAAACCAAGCTGTAATCAAAATGGAACTATATAAAAATTAACAATTTGATTAAATAAACACTTTTAGTGTTAATTAGCTTTTCATTAAAAAGAAGGAAGACCAGACAAGTAAAATCTTATTCTGAAACTGTCAAATTCTCATAGAGATCTCTGTAAACTTTTGACTATGGTTCCTTAACTTGTCCTTCAAAGTTTGAAATTCTATGGATTTGACTCTTTGGTCTCATCTCTTTCACAGGCTATTGAAAAGTATTGCCGAGTCAATGGTGGATTTTCTGGGGTGAAGGATGTATATTCATCTACTCCTACGCATGACGATGTACAGCAGAGCTTCTTTCTTGCTGAAACATTAAAGTAAGTAGATGCCTTAAAAAATTTTTTTAATTGTGGGCGGGTTTTGCTCTGTGGTCACTACATGATGAATTATGACTATGTGATGTTACACTAAATTTTATTACAAAAATCTTTTTATGTGATTGGGTCTTCAATTTTTAGCTACATCTCATGAAGGCATTTTGTCAAATAAGAGTACCTTTATTTTGTATTTAGCTCTTTACTATGCATTAGAATCACCTAGAAGACTTCTTAAAATACAGATTACCGGGCCATACCCAGTTTCTGATTCAGTAGGTCTAGGGTGGACCCTAAGAATTTACATTTCTGACAAACTCCCAGGCGGTACGGATGATGCTGGTCCTGGGATCACACCTCAACTCCCTGTTCTAGCTAATGAAATCTGTTAGCAACAATCATAGAGTTTTGATGGTTACTAGAGGGTGTATGACCATAGCCACTCATCCTCCCAATGAGGTTTCCTGTAAAGATATCTGTATAAAGGGAATAATTGAAAAGAAAAAAGACAGCTTTATTATTTGGGCTATACTCAAAATCCCAGGCAGAATTTTATAAACTTTTCTGGAAGAAGGTGGAGACCTTAAATATGTCTACTTCCCAAAAACCCTGCAAGATAAGGTCCTTAATACCTTCTTTTAAATTTCACATTTCTATTTCCAGTCAGTCTCTACCTGAATGCCTCATAAACTGTCACTACATTTGTTTCAAAAAATGTTATTTCCAGACATTGTTCAGGTTATTTGAGGATATATCAGTAGGCAAAAGGGACAAAAATTCTCAGTCTCTTGGACTTTACATTCTAGTATACTTCTAGCTTACATTCTGGTGTATTATGGTTTAAATGTACATGTCTCAAACTACGTTTCTTATCCTAAATGACAGTCTTACTCCAATTTTTCTTTTATTATCCCTGATATTTTTATTTTCCTATCTTCTCAGCTTGTACGTTATGGTTATTTCTTTTTTTCTCATTCTAATATATCACTTTCTTGTTATATCGTTTATTTATTTTGCCCCCTCGTTTCCGTATCTGTAGTTGACCCTAGACCAAACCCTTATTTTGCTGAGATGGTTTAGTCAGTTCCCTACCTCCAGTCATTTCTTGTATTTGTTTATCCTGTGTGATTAGGCTTGAGACTGTACGAGATAGTTGAAAGAGCACTGGACCGGAAGATAAAACCGCAGGAGCTTTAGTTATACACTTGCTACAACCTAGCTGAATGAACATGTCAAAATAAAACTTCCTTGCTTTCAGTTTTCATAGCTGTCAACTGTGGAATTTGACCCAAATTATGTAAGATCTCTTTTTAAAATTTTTTTACTGTTTTTTAAGCCCAGAAAAATCATAAGAATAGTACAATGATTGTATCTTTCACCTAGATTTACCTTTTGTTAATTTTTGCTGCATTCCCGTACCCCCATGTATATGTATACATAGACACAGTTCTACTTGTTTGCTTATTTATTTATTTGCTTTATAATTTGAGAGTTACCAGCATTCTGTTATTTACCCGGGAGTTTTTAGGAAAAGGGCATAATCTTACACAATCACAATACAGTTATCACGCTTGTGAAACTTAACATTCATACAGTACTGCTGCTTAGTATATAGTCCATTTTCAAATTTCTCAACTGTTCTAATAATATACTTTATAACTTTTAACCGCAACCCAGGGTCCAATAAAGGATCAATTGTTGCATTTGCTTGTCATGTTTCTTTAGTCTACTTTAACCTAGAACAAAGTTTCCTTATTCTTCTTTTGTCTTTTACGATATTGACATTAAGTATTCAGGCTACTTGTTTTGAAGAATGTCCCTCAATTTAGATATTTGTGATTATTTCCTTATGATCAGATTTAGGTTAAACATGTTTGGCATGAATATTATATAGATGATGTGACCTCATTTCATCTCATAAAGAGGCACATGATAACGGTTTAACTCGTTATTGATGATTTTAAATTTGATCATAAGGTTAGATTTGATTATAAGGTCATGTAAAGAATATTTTTGTCATAAGTGATGTGTGGAGTGATAACTTTGAGACTGTGTGAATATCCTTTTTCCAAGTCTTTCTCACTCAGTGTTATTGGCGTCTTTCCTGAGCATCTTGCGTGAATTGAATATTACTACAGTAGTGGTAAAATGCTGATTTTGAGGCCTCCCCTAGTCTTAGAAATTACTTGATTTTCGACATTCATATACCATTTTCTTCATGTCACTCTTCTCCTGCTCAAAAGCTCCAATGGTTCGTTCATCTCTAGCTTCATTTCTCACTTCTTTTCTTTATATATTCTATCCTTAAACCAAGTTAATCTATCTGTTTATCTATCTATAATTTGTTCCTTTGCATTTCATTGTCTATTTCATATTTCTTTGGCTCTGGCAGGAATGTCTTTATTCTTTCTATCAGTTAATGCCCCTCTCTAAAAAAAGTTCAGATCTTACCTCTTGCAGGTTGGCTTTCATAATTAATTCTCAAATGCCTCCTCAGTACACACCTTGAGCACTTTAGCACATGGGGTAGGGCTGCAAATACTTATGTGCCATGCTGCTTTTCCCCTTGCAGTATATGGGATATCACCAGTTGACCTTGGTACTTTTCCCTGCCAAGTTCAAGTTCAGGAAGAATCCTTCTCAACGCAGTACTCTAGGTAACCAGTTATATATATATACACACACAAATACATTTGGATCAATAAAAGTAGAAAAAGTCAAAGGAGGAATCATACAGGTATTTATAACAAAACCTAGGCTAAGAAAATTATCACAGTTGAGCACTACATTCATTTCACCTCAGCTCAATTGTTGCATCTTTATTTGAAGGTCTGATAAACTGAGAAAAGTGTACATGTTGAGGATACATTTCAGTCAGTTTTTCTTGAGTTCATATATGTCAGGTATTAAATGGCTAAGAAAAATCACAGGTTAGTTGGAAACATAGTCTTCTTAATGAATTTATTATTAAAAGAAAAGAGAAATGCATAAAATTAAGACCAAGTTTACCACCATGGTGTGTCTGCTTTGACTGGTATCAGAATCTCCAGGGCAGAAGTTGTTTTGCGTGTGTGCACCTGTCTGTGTATCTTGCTTGTGTGCTTTTTCCCCCTTCCTATCTTAAAATTCAAAATTTGAATATAATGGCAAAATTCTGGAAAACTATATATATAAGAATATGTCAAGACTTTTATATAGTGAAAGCTATGGAAAAAGATGTACATGGATGTTTATTGAAGTTATAAAAATAAAGAGTTACTATATGTTCAATATTAGTTGAAAGGTTAAATAAATTATGACACATCCACACGGGTATTATGGAACCAATAGCAATTATAGACTCATCACAGTATAATGTTAAGTAAGCTATTAAGTGCATGTATACATATATAGATGCACATCTTTTTTTTTTTCTTTTCTTTAATCAGTCATCAATTTTATACACATCAGTGTATACATGTCAAACCCAATCGCCCAATTCAGCACACCACCATCCCCACCCCCACTGCGGTTTCCCCCCCTTGGTGTCCATACGTTTGTTCTCTACATCTGTGTCTCAACTTCTGCCCTGCAAACTGGTTCATCTGTACCATTTTTCTAGGTTCCACATACATGCGTTAATATACGATATTTGTTTTTCTCTTTCTGACTTACTTCACTCTGTATGACAGTCTCTAGATCCATCCACGTCTCAACAAATGACTCAATTTCGTTCCTTTTTATGGCTGAGTAATATTCCATTGTATATATGTACCACAACTTTTTTATCCATTCGTCTGTTGATGGACATTTATGTTGCTTCCATGACCTGGCTATTGTAAATAGTGCTGCAATGAACATTGGGGTGCATATGTCTTTTTGAATTACGGTTTTCTCTGGGTATATGCCCAGTAGTGGGATTGCTGGATCATATGGTAATTCTATTTTTAGTTTTTTAAGGGACCTCCATACTGTTCTCCATAGTGGCTGTATCAGTTTACATTCCCACCAACAGTGCAAGAGGGTTCCCTTTTCTCCACACCCTCTCCAGCATTTGTTGTTTGTAGATTTTCTGATGATGCCCATTCTAACTGGTGTGAGGTGATACCTCAATGTAGTTTTGATTTGCATTTCTCTAATAATTAGTGATGTTGAGCAGCTTTTCATGTGCTTCTTGGCCATCTGTATGTCTTCTTTGGTGAAATGTCTATTTAGGTCTTCTGCCCATTTTTGGATTGGGTTGTTTGTTTCTTTAATATTGAGCTGAATGAGCTGTTTATATATTTTGGAGATTAATCCTGTGTCCGTTGATTCGTTTGCAAATATTTTCTCCCATTCTGAGGGTTGTCTTTTCGTCTTGTTTATGATTTCCTTTGCTGTGCAAAAGCTTTTAAGGTTCATTAGGTCCCATTTGTTTATTTTTGTTTTTATTTCCATTACTCTAGGAGGTGGATCAAAAAAGATCTTGCTGTGATTTATGTCAAAGACTGTTCTTCCTATGTTTTCCTCTAAGAGTTTTATAGTGTCCAGTCTTACATTTAGGTCTCGAATCCATTTTGAGCTTAGTTTTGTGTTTGGTGTCAGGGAGTGTTCTAATTTCATTCTTTTACATGTAGCTGTCCAGTTTTCCCAGCACCACTTATTGAAGAGACTGTCTTTTCTCCATTGTATATCTTTGCCTCCTTTGTCATAGATTAGTTGACCCTAAGTGCGTGGGTTTATCTCCGGGCTTTCTATCTTGTTCCATTGATCTATGTTTCTGTTTTTGTGCCAGCACCATATTGTCTTGATTACTGTAGCTTTGTAGTATAGTCTGAAGTCAGGGAGTCTGATTCCTCCAGCTCCGTTTTTTTCCCTCAAGACTGCTTTGGCTATTCGGGGTCTTTTGTGTCTCCATACAAATTTTAAGATGATTTGTCCTAGTTCCGTAAAAAATGCCATTGGTAATTTGATAGGGATTGCATTGAATCTGTAGATTGCTTTGGGTAGTATAGTCATTTTCACAATACTGATTCTTCTACTACAAGAACCTGGTATATCTCTCCATCTGTTGGTATCATCTTTAATTTCTTTCAGCAGTGTCTTATAGTTTTCTGCATGCAGGTCTTTTGTTTCCCAGGTAGGTTTATTCCTAGGTATCTTATTCTTTTTGTTGCAATGGTAAATGAGAGTGTTTCCATAATTTCTCTTTCAGATTTTGCATCATTAGTGTATAGGAATGCAAGAGATTTCTGTTATAGATGCACATCTTAATATTATTTCAATAACATCAAAATGTATACTGTGATTTAGCTTAATTGGTGTTATTCTTTTAAATCCAGTTCTGGTTTTGCTTTTGTAATCAGGTAAAAAATTTTTAAAAATAAATTAAACTGGAGTCACATTTTCCTGTCTCAAATTCATTTGCTGTCTTTGTGCCTAGAATCAAAAGACATTTTTTGAGCTGCAAAAAAATTTAGAGATCCAACATACACCACTGCAACCCATCCCTCCCCTCTACACATAGACATTCCCAATGCTAAAAATCTCTTTACGACATACAGAATATTTTGTCATAAAGTCTTTTGTTAATCTCTAGTTAACAGGCCGCTCACTGCCTCATAAGGCTAACCCATTACATTGTTCAGGAGCTTTCATTGTTAGAAATATCTTTCTTACATTGAGTTAAAATCTGCTTCACTGTGCGTTCCATTCAGTGATCCATACTTTACCATTTGGAAATACAGAGTCTTCTACATGGATATTAACTAAAAATACTTGTATTTATCAGGCTAAAGGTGACAAGTTTCTGTACTATTTCTTTCCGATACCAGTCTGGTTGACTTCTCTGGAGATGATTCCATGGTTTTCTAGACTGAACACTGCATTTAAGATGTGAATAAACCAGTGCAGAATACCAATTGCTAAGTTGGTCTTTATACCTTCATCAAAGCAAGATACTATTGTATTCTGTTTTCTGGTAGCCCTGTCAATATAGCTTGAAATTTTGATATAGGTCTTTTTTTTTTTTTTAACATGAACTAAGATAATTATTTTCTATCTTACATTGGTATGATTAGCTTTTATGAAATTTATTATATTTTACCTTTATCCATTATTAAATCTTATTTTGTTAGATTTAATATATTCTAACTTATTGAAATTTTTTTGAACTCTTGAGTTTTTCATTTAATGTATTAGCTATTCTAGCTTTGTGTCACGTACAGATTTAATAGGTATGCCTTTTCTGTGTATACCCAAGTTAATCAAACATTAAAGACATCTAACCTATGTATTCTTAACCAGTTCATACTTATCTATCTTTTCCCAGCTCTTTCCCTTAATAGCTGTGTGACGTTGGACAAGTTACTTAATTTCTCTACCTCAGTTTCATCATCTGTAAAAGAGGAATTACTAATAGTATCACCTCAAGGGCTTGTTATGGGGATTAATATAGCGAAGCCCTTAGAATTATACCTGGCACAAAATACAAGATAGCAGGTATAAAGTCGCTATAGGACAGTAGGGCTGGGAGCTGGGGAAAAATGGTAGACGTGAAGCAATGGAGAAGGACAAACTAGAACTCACAAGGACCAACGATCCCACATATGTGTCTCACTGCCTCCAGCGTTGATAAACAGGTGACTTGCAGAAGTAGCTGGCACCTTCTGCCATGGGGCTATACATGCCTGGCCCTGGAATTGGAGAAATTGATGAGGAGCTCCAACAGGAACTGCAGAAATTGCAGGTCTGGCAGCTGCCCCACACGTCCGAGGTGAGCCAGGTAATCACTGACAACATGCATAACTTTAACAACACGTGGCAACCCTGCACTGCCCCTCAGAGCATTATGGCTCCTGCTTTACTTCAGCCTCCACATCACATGCGTATTTTTTTGTAGCCAACCCTAACCCAGAATCATACAGAGAAAGTAATTCTGACAAATATAGTTCCAGCTTAGCTATGCTGACAAAGTATACAATCACCACAGGAGACAGGTCCCTCCAGATAGTGAAAAATATTATAACGTACTTGGTATCATATAGTATACAGTATTTGTATATAAAAGAGATCATTCAAAAAGTATTATAAAGCTATACTAATTAAAAGGGTTTAGTAGTAGTACAAGAATAAATGGAACAGTGGAACAGGATACAGTTTGGAAATAGGCCCACTTATATGTGGAAATGTTATCTTTGAAAAATGGCAGTTCAGATCATTGAGGAAAAATTAAATAATTTAAAAAGGAAGTTAGAAAAATTATCCATTAGAAAAAAAATAAAACTGGATTCCTGTAAATACTAAAACTGATCTTATAGAACATAGCTTTAAATATTAAAAATGACATAAAATCCTGAAAAAATTTGGAAGTTTTTTTTTCTCCCAACTCTGTGGGTGAAGATGGCATGACACAAAACCCAGAAACCATAGAAGAAAAAGATTAAAATTTTTAACTACAGAAAAATGGACATCTGTAAGAAAAAAAAAAGAACATTAAACAAAGTAAGACAGATGACACACTGGGAAAATATATTTGCAATACATTTGATAGTCAATGGGTAAATTTTCTTAAAATGTGAAATTATTAAGGAATAAGTATTAAGTTAAAATAAGTAAAGGCAGTTCACTGCAAAATACAGATGGAAAATACCATAAATACATGAAAAATATTTGACCCACTCATAAAGAAATGAAATAAAACTTATAATCAAATACCATGTTTCACTATCAGATTACTTAAGATTTTAAAAGTTTGCAATCTGGTGTTAACAAGGATGTATGGATCCAGTCACTTATAAACACTGGAAGTGAGAATGTGTGTTGTTTGATGTGAGTGGTGAAATCTGAAAAAGAACCTGTTGAAACATTAAGAGCACATTAATTTTGCTTCAGTAATCCTACTTCTAGAAGTTATCCTACAGGTATACTTCCCCAAATGAGAAAGATGGATAAAGAAGATTGCTGCTTACTTCCATATTGTTTATATTCTTTGCTCTTATACTGAATAATTAAGATTAAGTGCTGCATGTACCTTTTTAGTCACATCTCCTGTTACACCACTTTCCCCATGCATTTATTTGATCCATACCTGCCTACTGTACATTTTCACTTATGTGTTTTTACTCTTCCTTTTCCTTCTGCCTGAAATTTATCATTCCTTTTTTTTAATCCCTTACAAAATCCTATTACTCCATCAAGGTCTAGCTCAAATATCACTATCTCTGTGAGTCCTCTCCAACACTAAGACAGAATTAGCCATTTTTAGGTATACTTATAATACTTCCTTTGTTCTGATAGTCTATGTGAAATATTAATATCCTCACTGCTTAGTTTCATGTTTGGGATACAGTATACATACATTCAACAGATGTTTGTTGAACTGTACAGAATTAACAGCATAGTACTTGTCACGTTAAAATTAGTCATATAAACATCTATCTCCTCTGTCTTGTGTAGGTCCTCAGAAATCAAGGCTAATGTGGTTGTTTTTAAAATAGATATTTTTTAAAGTATAAAAACAGTATGTGGATATAGCAAAATGAATTAAGTAGTATGGAACAGAAAAAATGAAAAATAAAAGTTTCTCTGTATTCCACATCTAGTTTCCCTTGCCAAAGATAACTACAGTTGACCCTTGAATAACAGAGGTTCGACTGCGCAGATCCACTTATATACAGATTATTTTCAATAAATATATTGGAAAGTTATTGGAGATTTGTGACAACTGGAAAAACTTGCAGGTGAACCATGTGGTCTAGAAATATTGAAAGAATTAAGGAAAAAGTCAGGCACATCATGAATTCATAAAATATATGTAGATACTGGTCCATTTTACCATTTACTGCCATAAAATATACACAAATCTGTTATTAAAAGTTACAATTTCTCAAAACTTACACAAACACTTAGACTATAGATGGCGACATTTGCATCCAGTGATTCGAGTATATGCTTAAAATGCCTAGTGATGGACCAGTCCCTCCCATCAGGAAACTTACACAAGCCTCTTAGATAGCCTCATCCACCAGAGGGCAGACAGCAGAAGCAAGAACTACAGTCCTGCAGCCTGTGGAACAAAAACCACATTCACAGAAAGATGGACAAGATGAAAAGGCAGAGGGCTATATACCAGCTGAAGGAACAAGATAAAACCCCAGAAAAGCAACTAAATGAAGTGGAGATAGGCAACCATCCAGAAAAAGAATTCAGAATAATGATAGTGAAGATGATCCAGGACCTCGGAAAAAGAATGGAGGCAAAGATCGAGAAGATGCAGGAAAGCTTTAACAAAGACCTAGAAGAATTAAAGAACAAACAAACAGCGATGAACAATATGATAACTGAAATGAAAACTACACTAGAAGGAATCAATAGCAGAATAACTGAGGCAGAAGAATGGGTAAGTGACCTGGAAGACAGAATGGTGGAATTCACTGCTGTGGAACAGAATACAGAAAAAAGAATGAAAAGAAATGAAGACAGCCTAGGAGACCTCTGGGACAACATTAAACGCAGCAACATTCACATTATAGGGGTCCCAGAAAGAGAACAGAGAGAGAAAGGACCAGAGAAAATATTTGAAGAGATTATAGTCAAAAACTTCCCTAACATGGGAGAGGAAATAGCCACCCAAGTCCAGGAAGCACAGCGAGTCCCATACAGGATAAACCCAAGGACAAACATACTGAGACACATAGTAATCAAATTGGCAAAAATTAAAGACAAAGAAAAATTATTGAAAGCAGCAAGGGAAAAACGACAAATAACATACAAAGGAACTCCCATAAGGTTAACAGCTGATTCCTCAGCAGAAACTCTACAAGCCAGAAGAGAGTGGCATGATATACTTAAAGTGATGAAAGGGAAGAAACTACAACCAAGATTACTCTACCTGGCAAGGATCTCATTCAGATTCGATGGAGAAATCAAAAGCTTTACAGACAAGCAAAAGCTAAGAGAATTCAGCACCACCAAACCAGCTCTACAACAAATGCTAAAGGAACATCTCGAAGTGGGAAACACAAGAGAAGAAAAGGACCTACAAAAACAAACCCAAAACAATTAAGAAAATAAATGGTCATAGGAACATACATATCGATAATTACCTTAAACGTGAATGGATTACATGCTCCAACCAAAAGACACAAGCTTGCTGAACAGATACAAAAACAAGACCCATATATATGCTGTCTACAAGAGACCCACTTCAGACCTAGGGACACATACAGACTGAAAGTGAGGGGATGGAAAAAGATCTTCCATGCAAATGGAAATCAAAAGAAAGCTGGAGTAGCAATGCTCATATCAGATAAAATAGACTTTAAAATAATGTTACAAGAGACAAGGAAGGACATAATGATCAAGGGATCAATCCAAGAAGAAGATACAACAATTATAAATATATATGCACCCAACATAGGAGCACCTCAATACATAAGGCGACTGCTAACAGCTATAAGAGAGGAAATCAACAGTAACATAATAATAGTGGGGGACTTTTAACACCTCACTTACACAAATGGACAGATCATCCAAAATGAAAATAAGGAAACAGAAGCTTTAAATGACACAATAGACCAGATAGATTTAATCGATATTTATAGGACATCCCATCCCAAAACAGCAGATTACACTTTCTTCTCAAGTGCGCAGGGAACATTCTCCAGGATAGATCACATCTTGGGTTACAAATCAAGCCTCAGTAAATTTAAGAAAATTGAAATCATATCAAGCATCTTTTCTGATAACAACGCTATGAGATTAGAAATGAATCACAGGGAAAAATACGTAAAAAACACAAACACATGGAGGCTAAACAATACGTTACTAAATAACCAAGAGATGACTGAAGAAATCAAAGAGGAAATCAAAAAATACCTAGAGACAAATGACAATGAAAACACGACGATCCAAAACCTATGGGATTCAGCAAAAGCAGTGAGTGCTAAGAGGGAAGTCTGTAGCTATACAAGCCTACCTCAAGAAACAAGAAAAATCTCAAACAATCTAACCTTACACCTAAAGGAACTGAAGAAAGAAGAACAAACAAAACCCAAAGTTAGCAGAAGGAAAGAAATCACAAAGATCAGATCAGAAATGAATGAAATAGAAACAAAGAAAACAATAGCAAAGATCAATGAAACTAAAAGCTGGTTCTTTGAGAAGATAAACAAAATTGAAAAACCATTAGCCAGACTAATCAAGAAAAAGAGAGAGAGGACTCAAATCAATAAAATTAGAAATGAAAAAGGAGAAGTTACAACAGACACCGCAGAAATACAAAGCATCCTAAGAGACTACTACAAGCAACTCTATGCCAATAAAGTGGAAAACCTGGAAGAAATGGACAAATTCTTAGAAAGGTATAACCTTCCAAGACTGAACCAGGAGAAACAGAAAATATGAACAGACCAAAATCACAAGTAACGAAATTGAAACTGTGTTTAAAAATCTTCCAACAAACAAAAGTCCAGGACCAGATGGCTTCACAGGGGAATTCTATCAAACACTTAGAGAAGAGCTAACACCCATCCTTCTCAAACTCATCCAAAAAATTGCAGAGGAAGGAACACTCCCAAACTCATTCTATGAGGCCACCATCACCCTGATACCAAAACCAGACAAAGATACTACAAAAAAAGAAAATTACAGACCAATATCACGGATGAATATAGATGCAAAATTCCTCAACAAAATACCAGCAAACAGAATCCAACAACACATTAAAAGGATCATACACCATGACCAAGTGGGATTTATCCCAAGGATGCAAGGATTCTTCAATATATGCAAATCAATCAATGTGATACACCATATTAACAAATTGAAGAATAAAAACCATATAATCATCTCAATAGATGCAGAAAAAGCTTTTGACAAAATTCAACACCGATTTATGATAAAAACTCTCCAGAAAGTGGGCATAGAGGGAACCCACCTCAACATAATAAAGGCCATATATGACAAACCCACAGCAAACATCATTCTCAATGGTGAAAAACTGAAAACATTTCCTCTAAGATCAGGAACAAGGCAAGGCTGTCCATTCTCGCCACTATTGTTCAACATAGTTTTGGAAGTCCTAGCCATAGCAATCAGAGAAGAAAAAGACATAAAAGGAATAGAAATTGGAAAAGAAGAAGTAAAACTGTCACTGTTTGCAGATGACATGATACTATACATAGAGGATCCTAAAAATGCCACCAGAAAACTACTAGAGCTAATCAATGAATTTGGTAAAGTTGCAGGATACAAAATTAATGCACAGAAATCTCTTGCATTCCTATACACTAATGATGAAAAATCTGAAAGGGAAATTATGGAAACACTCCCATTTACCACTGCAACAAAAAGAATAAAATACCTAGGAATAAACCTACCTAGGGAGACAAAAGACCTGTGTGCAGAAAACTATAAGACACTGATGAAAGAAATTAAAGATGATACCATAAGATGGATAGATATACCGTGTTCTTGGAAGAATCAATATTGTGAAAATGTCTCTACTACCCAAAGCAATCTAAGATTGAATGCAATCCCTATCAAATTACCAATGGCATTTTTTATGGAACTAGAACAAATCATCTTAAAATTTGTATGGAGACACAAAAGGCCCCGAATAGCCAAAGCAGTCTTGAGGGAAAAAAACAGACCTAGAGGAATCAGACTCCCTGACTTCAGACATTACTACAAAGCTACAGTAATCAAGACAATATGGTACTGGCACAAAAACAGAGACAGAGATCAATGGAACAAGATAGAAAGCCCAGAGAGAAACCCACGCACTTAGGGTCAACTAATCTATGACAAAGGAGGCAAGGATATACAATAGAGGAAAGACTGTCTCTTCAATAAGTGGTGCTGGGAAAACTGGACAGCTACATGTAAAAGAATGAAATTAGAACACTCCCTGACACCAAACACAAAACTAAACTGAAAATGGATTAGAGACCTAAATGTAAGGCTGGACACTATAAAACTCTTAGAGGAAAACATAGGCAGAACACTCTTTGACATAAATCACAGCAAGATCTTTTTTGATCCACCTCCTAGAGTAATGGAAATAAAAACAAATATAAACAAATGGGACCTAATGAACCTTAAAAGCTTTTGCACAGCAAAGGAAATCATAAACAAGATGAAAAGACAACCCTCAGAATGGGAGAAAATATTTGCAAACAAATCAATGGATAAAGGATTAATTTCCAAAATATATAAACAGCTCATTCAGCTCAATATTAAAGAAACAGACAACCCAGTTCAAAAATGGGCAGAAGACCTAAATAGACATTTCTCCAAAGAAGCCATACAGATGGCCAAGAAGCACATGAAAAGCTGCTCAACATCACTAATTATTAGAGAAATGCAAATCAAAACTACAATGAGGTATCACCTCACACCAGTTAGAATGGGCATCATCAGAAAATCTACAAACAACAAATGCTGGAGAGGGTGTGGAGAAAAGGGAACCCTCTTGCACTGTTGGTGGGAATGTAAATTGATACAGCCACTATGGAGAACAATATGGAGGTTCCTTAAAAAACTAAAAATAGAATTACCATATGATCCAGCAATCCCACTACTGGGCATATACCCAGAGAATACCATAATTCGAAAGTACACATGCACCCCAATGTTCATTGCAGCACTATTTACAATAGCCAGGTCATGGAAGCAACATAAATGCCCATCGACAGACGAATGGATAAAGAAGTTGTGGTACATATATACAATGGAATATTAGCCATAAAAAGGAACGAAATTGAGTCATTTGTTGAGACGTGGATGGATCTAGAGACTGTCATACAGAGTGAAGTAAGTCAGAAAGAGAAAAACAAATATCGTATATTAACGCATGTATGTGGAACCTAGAAAAATGGTACAGATGAACCAGTTTGCAGGGCAGAAGTTGAGACACAGATGTAGAGTACAAACGTATGGACACCAAGGGGGGAAAGCCGCGGGGGGGTGGGGATGGTGGTGTGATGAATTGGGCGATTGGGATTGACATGTATACACTGATGTGTATAAAATTGATGACTAATAAGAACCTACTGTATAAAAAAGTAAAATAAAATTCCAAAATTAAAAAAAAATGCCTAGTGATGCTAATCATCTCCATGTGAGCAGTTCATCTCTCTAGTAAATTGCGTATCAAGAAAAAAGTGGTCTCTCACAGTTTTTAAGTATATTTTTCATCATGTTTAGTGTAATGCTGTAAATCTTGAATAGCACCATGGGACCCCTACAAAGTGCCACTAGTGATGCTGGACATGTTCCTAAGAAACAGAGAAAAGTCATGACGTTGACATTTCAAGAAAAAGTTGAATTGCTTGATATGTACCGTAGATTGAGGTCTGCAGCTGGGTTTTCTCACGACTGCATGATAGATGAATCCAGTGTTTAGGACGAGTGTGAAAAAAAAAAAAAAGATTCATGAAGCCATCACTGCAGCTACACCAGCAGGCACAAAAACTTTGCACTTTTTGCAAAATACCTTTTAATCTTGTATTGAAAATGCAGCTTTTTATGTGGGTGCAGGATTGCTATAAGAAGCATTCCTTTAGACTCGAATGTGATTTGAGAAAAAGCGAAGTCAGTATATGACAACTTAAAGCAAAAGGAAGGTGAAGGATTTAATGCCTGTAAAGAATGGTTTGCTAATTTTAGAAAGAGATTTGGCTTAAAAAATGTCACGATAACACAACAGGAGAAGCAGCTACTGCTGACCAAGAGGCAGCAGAGGAGTTCCCAGACACCATTAAAAAAATCATTGAGGAGAAAGAATATCTGCCTAAACAGGTTTTAATGCAGACAAAATTACCCTCTTCTGGAAAAAAAAATGCCACAGAGGACATTTATCAGTAAAGAAGAGAGGTAAGCACCAGGATTTAAGGCAGGAAGGGATAGGCTAACTCTACTGTTTTGTGCCAATGCAGTTGGGTTTATCGTAAGAACTGCCCTTATCTCCAAAGCTGCTAATTAACCCTTGAGCCTTGAGGGGAAAAGACAAACACCAGCAGCACGTCTTTTGGTTGTGTTATACAATAAGAAGGCCTGGAGGAGAACCCTTTTTCTGAATTTGTTCCATCGTTGCTTTGTCCCTGAAGTCAGGAAGTACCTTGCCAGTAAGAGACTGCCTTTTAGGAAAGCAGCGGGGAAGGGGGGTGGTGGTGTGAAGAAGTGGGAGATTGGGATTGACATATGTACACTGATATGTATAAAATGGATAACTAATAAGAACCTGCTGTATAAAAAAATAGGTAAAATCAAATTCAAAAAAAAAAAAAAAGAGAGGCTGCGTTTTAGAGTTCTTTCATGATTGGACAATGACCCTGGCCCCCTAGAACCCCAGAGTTCACCACCCAAGGCGTCAAAGTGGCCTACTTGCCTCCAAACACAACATCTTTAATTCAGCCTCTAGATCAGGGGGTCATAAGGACCTTTAAGCCTCATTTCACACAGTATTCTATGGAAAAGGCTGTCAGCGCTGTGGAAGAGAACCACAACAGAGAAAACATCATGAAAGTCTGGAAGGATTACACCACTGAATATGCCATCGTTATTAAAGAAAAAGCCATTAAATTCTTGTTGTAGGAAACTGTGTCCAGATGTGGTGCATAACTTCACAGGATTTACTACAGAGCCAGTCAAGGAAGTCATGAAAGAGATTGTGGATATGGAAGAACAGGGAGGAGGCGAAGGGTTTCAAGATACGGATATTGGAGGAATTTAAGAGCTATTAGGCACCACACCAGAGGAATTAACAAAAGATGAACGCTTCCAAACCAGTGGCAGATGATGAGGAAGAAGACATGGAAGAAGCAGTGCCAGAAAACAGATGGACCTTAGACAATCTGGCAGGAGGGTTCTGATTATTCAAGACTGCTTTTGACTTCTTTTATGACATGGACCTTCTATGATATGGGCACTGAAACTAAAGCAAACAGTGGAGGAAGGATTGGAACCACATAGAAACATTTTTGGAGAAATGAAAAAGCAAAAAAGTCAGAATTTATGATGTGTTTCCATAAAGCTATGCTGGGTGCGCCTGCCTCTCCTACCTCCCCTTCCACCTCTGAGACAGCGAGACCAACCTCCTCTCTTCCGCTTCCTCCTCAGCCTACTCAACATGAAGATGGTGAGGATGGAGACCTTTCTGATGGTGGTCCACTTAATGATTAGATCATCATGTTGTACAGTTAATAAACTTATCTGTTGTGCATGTGTGTGAGTGTCTCCGTGTGAAAATCTAATAACTATACGGCAAGAACTGTATGGAATGAGATGTTTTTGTGTCATCATCATCGTTTAAGTATTCATCGTGTAGAACATCATGTGTAAGACTTGTACTGCATTCCCACCAACAGTACACAAGGGTTTCCTTTTCTCCACATCTTCAACAACACTTGTTATCTCTTGTCTTTTTGATAATAGTCTTTGAAACAGGTGTGAGGTGGTAGCTCCTTGTGGTTTTGATTTGCATTTCCCTGATGATTAGTAATGTTGAACATCTTTACATGTATCAGCTGTTGGTCATTTGTGTGTCTTTTTGGGAAAATGTTCAATTTCTCTGCCCATTTTTTAATTGGGTTGTTTGGTTTTTAGCTATTGAGTTGTGTTAGTTCTTTATATATTTTGGATATTAACCCCTGTCAGATATATGATTTGCAGCTATTTTCTCCCATTCTTTAGGTTGCCTGTTCATTTTTTGGATTGTTTCTTTTGCTGTGCAGAAGCTTTTTAGTTTGATGTAGTTCCACTTATTTATTTTTGCCTTTGTTGCTTGTGCTTCTGGTGTCATATCCAAAAAATCGTTGCCAAGACCCATGTCAAGGAGCTCTTTCTCTGTTTTCTTCTAGGAGTTTTACAGTTTCAGGTCTTAAGTAGCTTCTGATTGTATCACTTTATCATTTCTAACTGTATTTTTTAAAGCATTCCTGATTATCCTATATAAAGTTTCAGTTTGTCCCCTTATTCCCTCATTTTCTCTTACTTTAATTTTCGCCATAGCGCCTATCTTCTAACATACTGTATAATTTCCTTAGGCATATAAGAATATATGCCTTAGAATACAAACTCCACAAGGGTGGTGATATTTGTATATTTTAGTTATTGTTCTATCCCCAGCATCAGTGGTGGAGCCACACATAGTTGTTTCAGTATCAAATATTTGTGGAGTAAAGGATTGAATCATTTGATTCTGAGAGAGAGCTGAAAAACAGCAATTTTATAAGATCTTACAAAAATGGGAGTGGGAAGGAGAAGAGAATAATAGAACTATTTTATTTCCTGCTTGAGGCTCAGGGCTTGAACTCAGAATTCAGTTAGTGCTAGAATATAGCTAATAATGAGCGGGTCAAGAAATTAATAAAGCAAGAAGGAAAGGCACAAGGCAAGATGTGAAAAGTGGAGGAGTCAGGGCAGTTGATCTGTTTTCAGTAGAGAGTCAAAGGTTCAGATGCTCACATGAAGGAGAAAAGCAGAAACAGTACAAACTGCTGATAGAAGTTAGAAAATTGGTAAACCTAGGGCAGTGGTTCTTAAACTTGAGCATGCATCAGAATCACCTGGAAAGCTTCTTAAAACAGATTGCTGAGCTCCATTGCCAAAGTTTCTGATTAGAAGGTCTAGAGTGGGGTCTGAGAATTTTCATTTGTAACAAGTTCCCAAGTGATGCTGTTGCTGCTGGTCTGGAGGATCACACTTTGAGACCACTGACACCTGTGACCCAGTAAACCACTTATGGAAGCAATTAGGGATCAAGGAATTACCTATACTGACAAGGAATAGCTAGTATACCATGAGGTCAGGTGGGCAAATCATGGCTATATTTATGTGGTCCAGTCTCCTCAAATGGTATACTGAAGGTATACCATATTTTTTAATCCCTCTTAGGACTTACCACAGTGTCACTGCAATCCACATATTAGACACTAGGGGACACACACACAGAGTGAATTTCACTTGCGCTGTTTAATATAAGCATTTTTTTTCAGTTTGCAAGCTGTGTACTTTGAAATATCCTTGCCAGTTTTCTTTTGCTACAGTAGAGGGAGCTACATTTCAAATTGTACTTATGTAGCAGTAACACATAATAAGATTATTTTCGTTTTCCATCATTCTTTTTTTCTTAACTTTAAAAATTGACATATATACACTATTGATACTATGTATGAAATAGATAACTAATGAGAACCTTCTGTATAGCACAGGGAAATCTACTCAGTGTTCTGTGGTGACCTAAATGAGAAGGAAATCCAAAAAAGAGGGGATATATGTATATGTATAGCTGATTCACTTTGCTGTACAGCAGAAACGAACACAACATTGTAAAGCACCTATACGTCAATAAAAAGTAAATAAATAAAATTAAAATTGGCTTTATTAAAGTATTCTAAGTGTACAGTTCATTGTATTTTGGCAAATATATAAGCCTGGGTAACTACAGCCACAGGTAATATGGAATATTTCCATCCTCATCTTGCAGTGAGTTCCACCCCAACCCTGAACACATAGCTGCTTTGTGTTACTATAGGTTACCTGTTCTAGAATTTCATATAATTATGCACTTTTTTTTGTTTGGCATTCTTTTCAGCATAATTTTTTTTAGATCAGTCAGTGTTGTTGCATGTATCAGTAGTTCATTCCTTTCTCTTGATAGTATTCTGTTGTATGGCTATACCACATTTTCTTTATTCGTTCACTTTTTGGTGGTTCATTAGTCATACACTTTTGAAAGGAATCTAGAAAAAAAAGGAATTATGTTTGTTTACCATTTGACTACATATCAGTGTCTTGCTCTTAGGTTTTTCTATCTAGGAATTTTAAAATTTCTCCCTTAAAAGTAACTAATGCCATCTATTTTGCCGTTACCAAATAATTACTATCAAATAATTTGCTATTAAATAAAATTCTAAATGTTTTTAATCTTGGTGCTTCTTAAAGCAGAGATGGCAAATATAGAACTGTAGGAGCTAAAATTTGTGGCAACAATCTTCCTCTCAAAACTCAAGTAAATATTGTTGACTGAAGTTTTTTGTTCTAAGCTTGTCCTGGTTTTCAAAAAATTCCAGTGAGACTTCTGTTTCTCCCTTTGCAAGCAATTTTACGCATGTTTTTCTTGATATTTAGTTAAGTTGGCTAATTAGGTACTTTTTCTAGGGGAATATTTTAATATTATAAGAAAGCTAGTAATACACAAATAGAGTAACAGATTTGTGATAAATTACCAAAAATGTTAATTGTAGCATCTAGAAAATGAGTGTATATGGGTTTCGCTGTAAAATTCTTTCCAAGTTTCTGTAGGTTTGAAAGTTTTATAATAAAATATTGAGGTGGGAGGAAGGAGGAAAAGAGCCAGTAAATTGTTATCCAGGAGACAGATATTATTGCTGATGTTGTTATCATATCCTATAGTAGTTCCAATTCTTCTTTTTATAGCTACTGTTATCTTCCTTTGCCTGTAAAGTTATTCTCAATATAAGCAAATGAATGTACAGTTAGCCAGCTACCAGACTGTTAAAGCTAATTCCCTAGTGAACAAGGTTTTGAAGTAGGTTCAAAGACAGTTGTGATAATGGTTTTGTCAACAAAGCATCAAGAGTAGTATGATTCAAGTTTGTCATCAAAAGTGTCTAAGTAATATATTTGTGAGAGAGGAAGAATCAATGAGATAGATTACTGGGGTAAGGATTCTTAGACAGGAAAAAATAGTTCAAGAGGGAACACTCAAAAAAACAAAGCCACTATTCTCTTCCATTTATCTTTTTTTTAAATCTTTTATCTTATCTGTAATTGTATCCTAAAGTTAACTTTCTACCATGAGAGGGCTATTTTTCCAGCTGGATGAGAAAAGAGCATTAAATCTCCTGTTCTCTGCTATTCTCTGCTCACTTACCCCTGAAGCCTGGTTTATAGACTAAGTCAAGTCAAAAGTATTTATTAAGGAGCTGTTCTCATCTCAGAATTGTGCTATTTGAGAATTAAAGTGTATGAAACATATACTCTACTCATGAGCTTGCAATGTAGTTAAGAAAGCTCTTACTTCTGGTCATGGGCAAACTCAGTACAAAGTATATATATAGTGCTAAAGAGAATATAAATGTTTTGGAAATTCAGAGAAAGGAACTTTGGTGTGAGCTAGAGTAGTTATGAAAAAAGATTGAAATGATGCTAAGTGATACATAAGATGTTAATAGGTGATATAAAGCAGAAACTCACTTCATGAAAAGAGGGACCCAGCTTGAGAAAATAAATGCTACCTTTCTTTAAAAATACGGTAAGAAAAGTATCCTGACTAAAGAATATTCAGTAGAAGTAATGGGAGATAGGATTCCAGAATCAAAATCAGGGAAGCAACAATATGGATGAATATTGAGGACATTATGGGAAGTGAAATAAGCCAGTCACAAAAAGACAAATACTGTTATGATTCCACTTACATGAAGTATCTATAATCAGATTCATAGAAAAAGAAAGTAAAAGGTGGTTATCAGGGGCTGGGGGAGGAGAAAAAGAGAAGTTGTTGTTTAAAGGGTGTAGAGTTTCAGTTTTGCAAGATGAAAAAGTTTTGGAGATATGTTTCACAATAATGTGAATATACATAACACCACTGAATTTTAAAATGGTTAAGATGGTAAATTTTATGTTTTGTGTTTTTGCCACAATAAAAAACTAGAGAATCAATGGCATGCTACAAAGGGAATTATAAGATAAAATGCCAAAGCATCTGTACTTTAACTCCAACCCCTATAGCTTACCCTGGAATGTAGTGACAGGAAAACAAATATGACTGAGAGGGCCCCAAAGGGAGAAAAGTAACTTGTTATTTTAAATGATTGCAAGGATCCAAAGAAATTACACATCAAGGTACTACAACAAATGTGATTTTGTAATCAATATTAATGTTCTTTCAGGAATGATAGAGAGAAACACAACAGAATAGATACATAATTTTAAAGAAGGGAAAAGTTGGATTGAGAAAAATAAAGATAGATGAACTTAATGTCCATTTTCACAAAATTCTAGAAAGTCATGGTATGAAGTCTTTAGAGAAGAATCAGTGATCATGAAGAGCCAGAAAGGGTTCCTAAGAACAAGTTCTTGCTGGATAAACTCTAATGATCTTTTTGAATCGGGTTGATAATAGAGGGTAAGGGATTCCATGAACATAGTTACATAGTGTTCAGCAAATCATTTGACAAAGTATTTCAAAATGGAAGAGTTGGTCTTTTGCTTCCTCCAAGCTGAAATACCAGGGATCATATTTACCATTCCTCTTGAAACAAACAGATAAACTGTGTTTGAAACAATGGTTTCAAAACACTGGACAAGAGGCAATGAAGGACTGTAATCTCTGAGGATGGGACACAAGCCAGGTGAACCCTGTGTTTGCCTCAGCTTGCTGTCTTGATAGAGTTTCCAGTCCACTGCACAGGAAGGGGGACCTGAGGCAGAGTGCAACAGATTCCTTGAGGAGATGGAGCTGTGATTCCAAGGAAACTAAGATAGCTAGTGTTCACAGGAGAGTACTAGAGAGGAGAGAGCTGCACAGAGATCCCAGGAAAACCCCCTGGAGTGTTCAGCAGAATGAAGGAACTACCTGAATTGAGGGAAGGACTCATCTGTGAGGGATTAAAGGGAACAGTTTATGGTAATCACATAGGACCAGGAATAGTGTCTGGTTTCAGTAGCCTGACTGGAAAAACTCCTAATTTATGGTGCACCAAGTAGAGTACTCAGGAAAGTCCTGCCTCAGTAGAGGTGGATAATCTACAAAAATATCTAGCAACCAACAAGGTAAAATTCATAATGTCTGGCATCCACTCAAAGATATCATGTATGCAAAGAAGCAGGAAAACATGACCTATCATGAAAATAATCAATTGAAACTAACTTTGAACTCATATAGATGTTAGAATTCGCAGGCAACATTAAAGCAGTTATTATAACTATATTCTATACATTCAAAACGTTAAGTAGAGACATGGAAGATATAAAAACCCAAATAAAACTTCTAGAAATGAAAACTGCAGTGTCTGAATTGGAAAATAAATATACCAAATAGGATTAATAGCAGATTAAACGTTGCAGAAGAGAAGGTTAGTGAACTAGAAACATAGCAATAGAAATTCAAATGAAACAAAGGCAAAAAAAAGAATCTTATAAAAATGAAAAGAGCATCAGTGAACTGTGTAACAACCGCACGTAGCTTAAAATATATGAACCTGGAGTCTCTGAAGGAGAGGACAGAAATATGGATGAAAAAAAAATTGGCCACACTCTTTCCAAGCTTGATGTAAACACCATACTCACAGATCCAAGAAGCTGAATAAACTTCAAGGACAAGAAACGTGAAGAATACTTCGCCCAAGGCACACTGTACTGAAACTGCTCAAAGATAGTGATAAAGAAAAAAATCATAAAAGCAACCAGAGGGAAATCACAAGTTAGGCAAAAAGGAGCAAATATAAGAATGACATCAGAGTTTTCATTGGAAACAAGACTAATATCCCTCTGAACATAACTATAAAATAGCTAAACAAGATTTTTTACAAATCAGATCTACAACATATTAGTTAATACATCATGACCCAAGTGGGTTTATTCCATGTATGGAGGCTTGATTTAACATTGGAAAAAATCAATCAGTGAACTGTAAAAGAAAAACCATATGATCACCTCAATAGACACAAAAATCATTTGACAAAATCCAACATCCATTCCTGGTAAAACTCTTAGCAAACAAAAAATGGAAAGGAACTTCCTTAACCTGAAAAAGGCCGTATATGAAGAACATATATCTAGCATCATACTGAAAAACTAAAATCCTCCTAAGTTCCTCTAAGGTCAGAAACAAGACACGGATGTCTGTTCACTTCACTTCTATTTAGCCTTGTATTGGAGGTTCTCCAGTGCAGCCAGACAAGAAAAAGAAATAAAAGACATCCAGATTAGAAAGAAAGAAGTAAGCTACCTTTTTTCTTTGTTGTAGAGGATAATTGTTCTCTATGAAAATCCTATGGAGTTTCTCAAAAAGTTACTAGAACTAATTGAATTTAGCAGGGTTACAGATAGAAGATTAATATATTAGAGTCAATTGTATATACTAGCAGTGAGCTATCAGAAATTGAAACTGAAAAAATTGCAACTTATAAATATTGAAATATTTAGGGATAAATCTTGCCAAAACACATAAAAGACCTGTACACTGAAAACTAAAAATCATTGCTGAGAGAAATTAAAGACCTAAATAAATGGAGAGACTCACTTTGTTTATGGTTCTGAGAATTCAGTATTGTTAATTCTCCCTCAATTGTTCTATAGTTACGCAATCCCGGTCAAAATCCCTGGAGGCTTTTTTGGGTAGAAATTAATAAGCTCTTTCTAAATTTCATATGAGAATGCAAAGAACCTGGAATAACCAAAACAAGTTTGAAAAAGAACAAAGTTGAAAGCGTAGTACTATGTGATTTCAAGACTTATTATAAAGCTATCATAATCAAAACACTGTGGTATTGGTGTAATAGATAATAATAATTGATAGCCAAATATATGAAAAAAATGGGGGGGAATTGATTTTTGACAAAGGTACAAAGAGATGCAATGCAATGCAATGAGAAAAGATAGGCTTTTCAACAAAAGGTGCTACAATAATTGGATTTCTGTATGCATATACAAAAATCAACTCAAAACGGATTATAGACCTAAATTTAAAACCTAAAAATATACAACTTTTAATAGAAAACATAGGAGAAAATCTTTGTGACCTTTGGCTAGGCAAAGATTTCTTAGATATTATACCAAGCATAATCCATAAAAGAACAAATTGATCAATTGGTCTAAAATTTAAAAACATAAGCTCTTTGGAACAAACGTATGGACACCAAGGGGGGAACGTGGCGGGGGGTGGTGGTGGTGTGATGAATTGGGAGATTGGGATTGACATGTATACACTGATGTGTATAAAATGGATGACTAATAAGGAAATAAATAAATAAATAAACATTTAAAAAAATAAGCTCTTTGAAAGACATTTGAAAGGAAATGAAGTAAAATGATGAAAAGTCAAGTCACAGACTGGAATCTTTGCAAAGTGTATATCTGATAAAAGACTTGTTTCTAGGTTATATAATAAATTCTCAAAACTCAAGAATAAGATAATATGCAACCAGTTTAAAACCAGGCAAAAGAGTTAACAGACACGTCACATATCTTCAGAGAAGAAGGAAGGATGACAAATAAGCTCATGAAAAAGTGCTCAACGTCATTAGCATAAATTAAAGCTACAATGCGATACCACTACACACCTATTAGAATGTCAGAATTTACCCACACCTGAAGATATGTCTCTTTAATTTCTGGAGTTTGGACTTTTTTGTGTGGAGATAAAATGCGTGGAGCATCTTAAAATTCTGAGGAGAAAGTCAAGAAAGTCATGGAGAGTCTGATTACTGGGGAAAAAATTAGAAATAAAATCTCCTGCCTTTACAAATGTAGCAGAGAAAGAAAACATTTTTATTGTTGAATAAGCATTAAACCAGTTTCCATCACAGGCAGATTGCAAAGACAGAAAGAAATCTTACCTTTCTATATAACCAGGCAGATATGTCAGTTACATACATGTTCTGAAGATAAATGATAATTTATCCTTCTGTAAAAGTACAGTTGACTCTTTTTTTTTTTTCTTTTCTTTCTTTCTTTCTTTTTTATTTCTTTATTTTTGGCTGTGTTGGGTCTTTGTTGCTGCATGCGGGCTTTCTCTAGTTGCGGCGAACAGGGGCTACTCTTCACTGCAGTGTGTGGGCTACTCATTGTGGTGGCTTGTTGCGGAGCATGGGCTCTAGGTGCATAGGCTTCAGTAGTTATGGCTCGCGGGCTCTAGAGAACAGGCTCAGTAGTTGTGGCACACGGGCTTAGTTGTTCTGCAGCATGTGGGATCTTCCCAGACCAGGGCTCGAACCTGTGTCCCCTGCATTGGCAGGTGTATTCTTAAGCACTGTGCCACCAGGGAAGCCCTGCAGTTGACTCTTGAGCAACACAGGTTTGAACTGCATGAGTTCACTTATACGTGGATATTTATCAATAGTAAATATTGGTTTGGCCAAAAAGTTCTTTTGGTTTTTAAGTAAAAATAAAAGACACTTTTCATTTTCACCAAGAACTTTATTGAACAACATATTCACTGTTTTGTTCTACTGCCTTCTGCCATTTTTCAGGCAGCTTCATAATTCCATCTTCCCAAAACTTTTTATCTTTTTTTGAGCAAAGAACTATTCCAGGTGCCTTTTACAGTCTTCCAGGGAATTGAAATTTTTTTCATTAAGAGAATTTGTAAAGACCAAAATAAATGGACATTGGAAGGTGCAATGTCTGGTGAATATGACGGATGAATCAGAACTTCCCAGCCAAGCTGTAACAGTTTTTGCCTGGTCATCAAAGAAATATGCAGTCTTGGGTTATCATGATGGAAGATTATGCTTTTTCTGTAGACTAATTCTGGATGCTTTTCATCAAGTGCTGCTTTCAGTTGGTCTAATTGGGAGCAGTACTTGTTGGAATTAATCATTTGGTTTTCCGGAAGGAGCTCATAATAGAGCTCCCTTCCAATCCCACCATATACACAACATCACCTTCTTTGGATGAAGGCTGGCCTTTGGTGTGGTTGGTGGTGGTTCACTTCATTTGCCCCATGACCTCTTCCGTTCCACATTACTGTACAGTATCCACTTTTCATCATCCATCACAATTTGTTTTAAAAACGGAACATTTTCGTGACGGTTAAGTAGAGAATCAAATGTGGAAATGTGGTCAAGAAGTGTTTTTTCGCTTAACTTACGTGGAACCCAGACGTCAAAGTGATTAACATAACCAAGCTGGTGTAAATGATTTTCAACACTTGATTTGGCTATTTTGAGTATGTTGGCTGTCTTCCGCGTGGTATAACGTTGACTGTTATATCTCAATTAACGTCTCGATTTGATCGCTGTCAACTTCAACTGGTCTACCCAACCGTGGAGCCTCATCCAGCAAGAAATCTCCAACATGAAACTTCACAAACCGTTTTTGACATGTTTGATCCATCACAGCACCTTCTCCATACACTGCACAAATCTTTTTCTGCATTTCAGTTGCGTTTTTACCTTTCTTGAAATAATAAAGCATATGCCGAAAACGTTGCTTTTTTCTTCAATCTTCAGTATAAAAATGGCTACACAAAATTCACCAATTTTGATGTTGTTGTTTTTTTTTAAATGCACGCTGATATGACAGCTGTCACAATACAATCTAACAAAGTTGTTTTGAATGAAGTTAAAGACAACTAAGCGCTCCTAGAGCCATATTATGGAAAAATCCGAACAACCTTTTTGGCCAATCCAGTACTACAGTAGTACGCAGTCCGAGGTTGGTTGAATCCATGGATGCGGAGGAACTAGGAATACAGAGGACCCGGGGATACTGTACTCGAATTAACCCCCACGTAGTTTAGGGATCAGGGGTACTTTCTTGACAACACCATTTGCTATACATTCTAAATTCACATGGTGATTGGGGTGGCCATCTGTGTTAATTGCCTTTATCCAGTGGAAAAGTAATACTTCTGCATTTATGACAAAGGGGTAATCAGAGCTTGGAGAAAGGTACCTAAGCTAACCTCCCACAGTGACAGAGAGATTGGGGTGCTATCTTCCTTGATGTTTATATTTCAAAGGCATGGCTCCCAGGCCTTTTAAGAAAAACATTCCTGGATTTTAAAGCTGGCAAGAGGTTTACGAAGCTTTTAAAAAGATTTTACATACATATCAAAGGGACAGTTAGAAGTTTTCTCAAGGCAGTGACCTAAGAATAGGGGAAAAAGGATAAGGTCTTTTGGCACCAGGAAAAATTTAATATTTTTTCATTAATCTTTAAAAACCCAGAGATCTGACAGTGTTATACCGCTGAATTAACCAACCTTTGTTACCATCTACCTCTGGGCTTTTTGTTATGTGAGATAACCCCAACTGTTTACGTACTGATAGTTTAGGTATCCTCTATCCTATAAGAAAGTCATCCTAAATTATTTGACCCCTAAAGGCAGAGGAAGATGAATTTTCCCCAGCCCCCTTATGTTTCACGACAAAGCCTAAACCATTGAAGCATACCAGAAATGTTCTGCCTCCTTCAGTTTATCTTTTAAAAAATGCATTTGAATCCACAATACACCCACATTTGTTTCAATATTTTTTCTTCCCCACCCTTTCCCGCCAAAAAACAACTTTAAGATTTGAGAAAAGATGTGGGGAAAGGCAGAGAGGGGCAGATCTTTTGGAGAGGTTAATAATTGTATATTTTAATATATCATCTTTTAGAATATAATTTCCACTGAGTGTCTTTAATTTGATTTCTAACCAGTCTATTCTAAGACATTATTTAAACATTAGGAGTATAAATGAAATGGAAGGTTTAAGTAAATTATTTTTCAAACAATCTGAGGTTTTATTATGAGTTACTTGCAGTCCCTAATGCAAGCCTTTAGCCTTGTAACATCTATCCATAATACCCTGGACATTGCCACTGCTAGTTGTGAAAAAGAATAGACATGTTGGCAAAGCTCATTTGATAAACATAAAGGATTAAGTAAAGAACATATTAGCTTGGTAGTTGGTTCTTTTAGCCTTACCATTTCTCCACAGACACTTAAATGTTTCTCCTCAGATTTTGTTGACTGTTCTTTCTGTAAAACCTTCCTATTTGGTGGTTACCGCCAACACTTATGTTGAGATGACTTCTGTAACCATCACCTCCTCTGAATGTCTTGTCTTTGTAGATAAGAGAAAGATAAAAGAGATGTATGTGAGCAGCATTTAAAAATAGCTCTAAAAAGTCAGCAAGACATCCAGTAAAACTGAAGTACTAAATAGCACCTTTTTATATACTTACAGGCCTTTGTCAATGCCATTTGTCATCTATTATCTCTAACTTTGAACTATAGTTTTAAAAAATCCTTATTAGAGGAAAAAACATCTAGTAGTCTGATAGCTAATTTAGATTAGACTTTCCTCAACTTTCACAGCAAAGATCACACTTCTCCAATTTTCTATTTTTAAAATCCAAGCTAAAAATCTTAAATTTAAGTCAGTAGTAGTGTACCATGTCCTTGACATGAATTGTTTAGCTATATTACTGTACTTTTAAACATTTATTTTGTTATAAATTTTAAAATATATCTGTATATCTATAGTCTAGCCTCTGCTCTCTAGGGATTATTTGACTCTCCAAGAAGTAGTTAGTTTTATTCCAAACCCCTACTTAAGGTCCAGAGGTGTCCTAAGGAGGGTAGACATGGAAGTTGTTATTAGTTTCCTAGGGCTGCCATAACAAATTACCACAAACTTGGTGGCATTACAGAAATTCTATTCTCTCACAGCTCTGGAGGCCAGAAGTCTGAAATCATTTTCTTCTGAAGGTGTTCCTTGGATGGTGGGAGCTTATCTTCAGTCTTCGCCTCTGCCTTCACATGACGTTCGTCCCTATGTGTCTCTGGGTCCAAATCTCTCTCTCCTTTCTCTTGTAAAGGTAGAAGTCGTTGGATTTAGGGCCCATCCTAAATCCAGGATGATTTCCTCTTGAGATCCTTGACTAATTATATCCCCAAAGACCCTATTTCCAAATAAAGTCACATTCTGAGGCTCCAGATGGACATGAATTGGGGGGTGTGGGGACTGTTCAACCCACTACAGTAGTATTACGATTATTTTTTAAATGATTGTTTAAAAATAATAATACCACTTTCTGTTATCTAAAACTTACACAATCACTATCTTATTGATTTTTATAACTTGTTGTGTTTATGTGAGGTACTTCTATAGCATCCCCAATGGAAAGGAATCATTTTGCAGGAAACTGCATTTTCTCTCTATTCCTTCACTTAACTCCTCTCCCAAGTAGTGATGAGATTAGAGTGAGCCTGATACATTAGCCCACATTTAACCAAGAGACATGGAACTGCACACAACGTAGCTCTCCTGGACGTATTTGTGCCCAGAACACAAAGAGCTTGTGCTTCTGATCTCCATACCGTAAGCTGACCCAGCGGAGTCTCTTGCTACGTCCATCCAAGTCTTTTTTCAGTGCTAGCTTCTTTGCCTGTAACCTGGTGAATAAATCAGTCAAGCAGAGCTCAAGGTCTAGGATCAAAGTGAAATTAGAAGCACTGTCACTCTCCATTCCAGCTTTACCAGTTATAAAGTTGATAAGCAACCCTCCTTTACCCCAGTGCTGTGTTTTTACTCTGTCATCCAGAACTATAACAGTAAGCAGAAAAGATATTAATGTGCCTATTTTTAAAATAAAGTAAGTTTAGCTAAAATATTGTAAAGGGATTCTCCACCAAAGCCTAGTAAGGCCCAGCCATTGCTAAGATCAAGAGTTAGAACCCAGATTTCCTCACTCTGTATAGCTGTTTCTTTAGGCTTACTTTGATGACCCCCTAATAGAATTCAGATTAGAATTTGCCCAATTATAGTATATAATATTCTTACCTATAATGGTAAGAATCATTTTGTAGACTATCATTTTTAATTTCTAAGTTACCACTGTGGCCTGCAGTGTTTATGGAAAGGTATAAACATATGCCTTCATATAAACAATGCTATTACCTATTGGACTTCTCTGGTGGCTCAGTAGTTAAGAATTTGCCTGCCAATGCGGGGGACATGGGTTCGAGCCCTGGCCCGGGGAGATCCCATATGCCACAGAGCAACTGAGCCTGTGCTCTAGAGCCCGCAAGCCACAACTACTAGAGCCCATGCGCTGCAACTACTGAGCACGCATGCTGCAACTACTGAAGCCCGCACACCTAGAGCCCGTGCTCCACCAAAAGAGAAGCCACTGCAATGAGAAGCCCACACACCGCAACAAAGAGTAGCCCCCGCTCGCCACAACCAGAGAAAGCCCGTGCACATCAACAAAGACCCAATGCAGCCAAAAAACCCCGAAAAGACAGTGCTATTACCTATTAAGAGAGACTAATTATTAAACCTCCTGTAAATCCATAATGTTTCTGAAACCTTTATTTAAGTTTGCAGTACCTTCTACAAGAACTGCAAAAACTAATGTGTTAGGAGTATGTGAAAGTCCTTGCTGTGTCCAAATAATGTCCTTTACTTGTTCCTTCAGTGTTTATTAATAAATATAGATTAATTAATTTCTAGTTATACTATGAGGTCTCTAAGCTGCCAAAACATATGACTGATATTATATCTGATTTTTAAAAGAAGGTCTCTAAAGAATTCTGAATTGGTTTGTTTTATGCCATTTTACAGTTTGTTGTTTTATGTGTTTCAGGCAGGTATATGGGATTTGCTTTTTAACTGCCTTATTTCAGAGGTCTAGTTGTTCATCTTACTGGATTTTCTTATGCACTCTTCTGGAATATTTTGTGTTTCTAATCATTTGAATGGATGAGGTTCATTTTCTGGTGTGTTTTTCATCAAAGCTGCTCAAAATAGGTCATGGGTGTCATCTGCCATTATAATTGAGATCACTTGATCTTCTTGTTGAATTCTAATTGAAACTCATTTTCCCCTTTTATTTTCAGATACTTGTATCTTCTGTTCTCCAGTGATGACCTTTTACCTTTAGACCACTGGGTATTTAATACAGAGGCTCACCCTCTGCCTGTGTTACATTTAGCCAACACCACACTTTCAAGAAATCCTGCTGTTCGATGAAAGCAGCTCCAGAAAGACCATTCTCACCTGTGTTTTGTTTACATGGACCACTACAGAAATTAGTCTGGAGAGGGGCCTTTTGAAAACCTGGACCTCTTAAGTCAGCATGGCAGGGTGAAACGTGACTATTCCCCGCAAGACTTTTCAACTTGTAGATATTTCAACTTTGAAATGATTCCATTTTATACCTGACCAAAACATATTCTGGTGTGTGTAGGACAGAGACCTGATGTGCTTTGATTCTTAACGAGATGGTCACATGAGAAAGTATGCCTGTTACTGCTTATTGCTTTTAGAGTCCTGGAATCTGGAGGCTAGATTTCCTGAGAATAAGCCAAGAATGTGGAGCACCTTGCAGGAGTTGGAGATGGCCTTTGGAACCAATTATATATTTGTTTCCTCCCAAAGTGGAGCAGCTCTCAAGTCAAAATATTTACACATTGTTTATCCCTTTTTTCTCCATTTTTAATAATGGAATGAATGAAAATAAATAAGAACAAAAGAACAGTGTAACTGCATCAGCAGCAAGAAGAGTCAAAAAGGAAACAGAATACCTATCCCTGTCTGAATTTTCAAGTTTCGTATTAGATGACCAGACTGGCAGCCATTTCAAATCTCAGTCTATCTATTCCATTGAAATTCCTTGGTTAAATTTGTTTTCTCTGGAGGCATGGTCTCACAAAGAATACTCTTCAAGTCTTTGTCTCCATATGGAATCATTGAAACTGCTGTTTATCATAACCACTACTTACGAGCCTGGGTTTGGGATTTTGTGCATGTTGTTCAGTCTAGTGTTGGTAGCATGACAAAAAGTGGGGAAAATGCCGCAGTTTGTTGCCTTGAAACCTCTTCTAAGAGAAAGCCTTGGTTTTGTTGGTAGGAGATTATTTTTCCAAAGCAGCAAATCTACCAAGTAAATTTTATCTACTTTAACCTCATTATAAACTTAGTAGAATCCCTCGATTTACAACTCTCTTTATGTGGCTTGGCAAAATTCACTATACTGTCATGCAGCTCTGAATTTACCTTGATGAGGCAAATTACTTTTACAATTTACTAAATCAAAAACAAAATATAGTGAAACTTCCTTAAGTATTTTTGGGACAGGGGATCCTTTATTATCCCATTAGATGAGGGAGCTTTTCACAAATATTTTATGTAAAAAATAAATTCAACTTTTTTTTCTCCAAGGGTATTTACAGAAATTCAAAGAATTAATCAGAATAGCTTCAAAATAATTTTTAGTGATTAAATGTGGTGTAATTAATTATATTACGCTAAACATGGGATATATCTAAGGGGCTTTCTCTTACCATCAAAAGATTTTGCAATGATATTTCTTTTTAAAGAAATTATGATTTCTCTACATTGGGAGGGGAATCACTTAAATTTTATCAAGAACTGTAAGATAAATATCTAAGACTTAATAAATTTTCTGTCCCTTGAATTTATGTCACAGAGCAAGACACTTTTTCTTCCTTACCTTTAATACAGACTGCTTCCATTGACAGTAATAGTTGGGAGTAGTATTATTAGTCTAGTATTTACTCTGAATTTGAAGATTTCATGAAACAGTGTGCAGGAAGCCCACCTTAGAGTTCTGAAGGCTTATTTTCTTATTTTGTTTACTCTTTTATTAGCATGTGGTAGATTTAAATTGGAGAAAGATTTAATAAATTAATGTAATTAAATATTTTTTAAGGGTGATCATCTTATATCACACATAGTCAAGCAGTCCTCGCAGTTCAGCAAACGACCCATAAATGATAACCACCTCAAGATTTTCAGTATACATAGAAAGTAAGGATGTAGAGCCAGTTGATTATTTAAATCTTTAGGAGAGTTAAATTTTAGTACATATTTTGAGACTATAATACCTTTTACTAGTTGAAAAATTAAAATTTTTAAATGAAAAGTGTAGATGACCAACTTTAGAAGAGAAAGGGGAAAGTATTTGGTTGTCAAAAAATGTTAGCTTTCCTCCTAAAAATAGCAGAAGCCCACTTATGAGTCACTAAAAAGAATGAAAAACTTGACTTGGCAAAAGACCCAGAACAGCTGTAGAGATGGCAGTGAACCCTCCCTCACTTCGTTTAGAAGAATGCTGAGTCAAGGGGCCTTCTTGGTTCCCCAAGAACTGCTCAAGGAATGAGAAGACAAAACCCCCGCCCCAAGTGCTCCATTTGTGTTTCTCGGATGAGTGGAGCTCGGGAAAAGGCTGAGAAGTGTACAGGCATGGCCAGTTCTGGTACAAGCAAAAAGCTTGAGGGGGACAAAGGAAGAGTCTTTTTCATCATCTCCCTACCTTCCTTGTGAGAAGACTAGAGCTTATGAGTATGCTTCCTTTTTTTGTTGTTTTTTCTTCTCTGAATACCAAAGGCAATTAAATTTAAGTCAGCTACAAATGACTTGCCAGTGTCATGTTTTATTTTTGTTATAGATTAAAAAAATTACTTTCTCCGAGATCCATCCTTATTCCATAGTATCCCATATTCTGCTTAGTTTCCAAGAACATACTTTACTTTGTTCTGTCCCTTTACAGTCCTTTGCATTTTGTAGACCTTATTACTCAGGTTAAATACTCATTACATTTATAAGACCTTCTGCAGAGAGCCCAGAAATGCTCCTTTCCAGGTGCCTCCTCAAAAGCAGACACATTACTTCGTGCCTTTGGCACAGATGTGCAGAGTAGATAGATCATTTGGTATATGAGAAAAAAGAATAGAGATGCTGAACACCCCCTCTACCTTCTATATTTATTTTTCTTTTAGAATTTTAGGATCATACTTTTTGGTTCAAACCAGTATAAAGTTGTTAAGACCAAGAGAATGTGGTCCCAATCAAAAAGAAGTCTTGGTGCAGAAAAGTAAGTACCCAGTCACAGGGTTCTTACTTTCTCGTGGGTTGCACAGATGTGCTGTTTTATGTCTCTCTGACACCAACTTATTCTTGTCTTTGAGCAGATGTTTATATGTAAAAGCAAAACCTGGATATTGAAGGAATATATTCCTTCTGTGGAATATTGACCCTGATTCTCTATGATGTCCTCTAGGACAACCCAGGGCTTCACTTGGTAGATTTTAACCAAGCAGTTTAAAATTTGATCATTAACTTCTCATCTCCATTCTCCATTGCCAAAGTCTTTGTCAAAACTACAAATTTGTTGCTAAAAGGTTGTGCTTGCCATTCTCATCATGGAGTTTCTCCTTAGGCCTGGATTTCTTTGAATGAATGAGTGAGTGAATGAGAGGGTGAGTGAATAAACACAGGGTACCTAATATGTGCCAAGCGTTGTGCTAGGCACTTTCAAGTATTAGAACATTTTGTGATTCCAGTGGCATTTACTGTATAAGAGTTGTTCATACCATTTAAAGTGTTTTCCAGTATGATTCATGTTACAGAATCCTTAATTTTGTATTTCATTTAAATTAAATAAGGAAAGAAATGGTTTATAATATATTTTAAACAATGTGTTACTATATAATACTAACAGCTATAATTGTAGTTAATAACTAAAGTCTCTTGGAAAATGTCAAAGAAATACTTGATTTCTGATGCAACTTTAACTAAAATATCTACTTTAGAAATAAAAACATTCTTATTTTGCTATTATCACTTTAATTACATAATTAAAAGTTAATGTTTTATAGAAATGCTGGTTATTTTATATTCAAAAATTTTATCACCTAATTCATGGGTAAAATTTGCAGTTGTGAATTGTTCATGCTCTGCTGTGGTTCCTAGTAATGGTCCCATGCTGTTAAATATAAAGAAAAATATACTGAAATATTTCTGAGTTGCTAATAACAGTTCCTAGTAATGGTACCTTGAGTTCTTATTTTTCTTTAGGTTTCCTTACCCTCAAATTGGCTATCTCATATCTTATCCACTCTTTACGTAGATACATACATAAATACAGTTGTATGCAGAGATTTTTAATACTGTCTCTGTCTGCTAATTAACAAACACGGTTGTTAACGCGTTTTGGCTGCACAAATTCTAAGCAGAATATTTGAGGAACCAAATATGATCTGGAGGTATTTTAATGCACTTACTTGGTTCAGGAACACTGGTGAAGATGATTTTCTGTTCCTTCAGCTCATTCAGATCACACTCTTGGTGATGTCTAATGGATCAGCAAGCTTCCTCCAGAGGGCTAGATGATAAATATTTTAGGCTTTATGACCGTGCGGTCTCTGTCTTTACTACTCAGTTCTGCTGTTGAACTGTGAAAACAAGTATAGACAATATATAAAGGAAGGGATGTGGCTGTGTTCCAATAAAACTTTATTTACAAAAACATGGAGGGCTAGATTTGGCCCATGGATCATAGTTGTTAACCCTTGATCCCAATTTACATTTGTATAAGACCCTATAATCTTTGATATGCATCTTTTATCTGTGTTTTGAAGTACATAATTCATTTTTAAAGCAAAATAAAAGATGTGTGTATGTACGATTGTATGTATTTGTGTAACCTAAAGCTATATATTTTGTTGTCTTGAAAACAGCTATACTCTACTGGAGTCTGTTCAGGTTTCAATATGGTACAACTATCTTGAAAGAGGCATTTTTTTGTTCATGGGGTATGCTATCAGCCCTTATCCTTGCCTTGTCATTTAATGCCACAATTCCAGAGTCTCTGTGTAAAAGGAAGGGTCTCTGTGGTGTCAAAATAGTATATTTGCTCCAAGTTCTGCCTGCTCATTGACCTTTGGACCAACGACTGTGGATTGCTGGAGCTGCAAAAATTCCTCCACTTGAATACTCGTAGAGCCCTATGACAAGAATATGATAGAATTTCTGACCGTTGTGCTAAAGAAACCAATCTCTTGGAAAAATTTTAAGCAACAGGAAAAATGGGTTATGTGCCTCAGTTGCCATTTGGCAACCACTATTACTTTTTTAGAGTGCAGAAAGGTACTGCCCTTATTACCTCTACAACAGCCTAAATCTGAGGAGTGCAGAGAAAAGATGTATCCAAAAGAAGAGTTCCCCTTCCTCTTCTTGCACTTGCCTCAAATTCTTTCAAGTCAATAGCATTACTTCCGAATGTCAGTGTGCATCATATTTAAATTAAAGCATCCTCAGCCTTAGCCTTTTAACTGTTTAACAACTAATCCATTTTAAACTTTGAGCACAGCAGAACTCATGAAATTACACGACACCATATTGCTAGTATGTATGTATGTATGTTGCAGTGCACCAATCATCCTGAGAATAGCTTTTCCACGAAGAAGTTTATCAAATATTTCACTGTATTTGGAAATTCTAGAGGAGGGGAAGCCTGTACTCAGAGTGATAGGGGAGCACACGTTATAAATGAGCTACCTTTCTAGGTCCAGCGTACTATACAGATGGCTTCAGCTCAGTGTGAACGTTAAGTGTGAGTACCCAAACACACCCACATACATACATGTTAATATGCAGAGGATTTTAAACGATTTGAATGCTACAGAATTCTACTGCAGATTGCATACCAGAAAACTCCATGGAGATAAGCTCAGCTCTTCTTGGGAAAAGTTATTTTTTAGAAAACTTAGAAATCAGTTTTTGTTTGGATTAACTGAATAAAGCTTCCCCAATTTTAATACTGGATTTGGAAGTTGAAATGCCGTTCCTCAATCTTACTGGTCTCAAATTCAGTGGTAAAGTTTTTCCCTAAACTAATAAGAGGGGCAAGTATAACCTCCTAAATCGGTACCCACTGGCCGCTCCTGAACTGATTTCCAGTTATGTCCTCCATATGTAATTTTTATAAATTAAAGGTAATATTGTATATTAAAGATTAAATAAAGATGTTCTTTAAGTGAAAAGTCTGTTTAGCCTTCATTTGTACCCAGGATGACAATACAGTTCCATCTTCCTCTTTTCAGAACAACTTTGGCTTTTACAGTAACTGGTAATCTTCAGTCTCCCACATTCAGAGAGTATTTCTTTTGGTTCAGCTAATCTTCACATTCCTTGATGTTATAGAAAGATGAAGAGCTTACTTAAAGGGTAATTTTCATGCCATCTGATTTTAAGAAAACAAACTATAGGCCTGTGTGGCAATCTTATAGTATGACTGTGCCTGTTATCTCTAAGACCTAGTCTAGTCCAACCTCTGAGACCATCAAGCTTAAAAATTGCCTTGGGACTTCCCTGGTAGCACAGTGGATAGGACTCCGCACTCCCAATGCAGGGGACCCAGGTTCGATCCCTGGTCAGGGAACTAGATCCCACGTGCATGCCACAATTAAGAGTTCGCATGCTGCAACTAAGGAGCCTGAGTGCCGCAAATAAGACCCAGTACAACCAAATAAATAATAAGTAAATAAATATTTTTTAAAAATTGGCTTAATCACTGGATCTCATTCTGTCACATTAAAATCTGACCTGACCCTAAGAATTCTTAAGTGATTCTTGAGCAAAAATAGGCCTAAGGGGCTTGAGGAATAGGATCAGCTAAACTATAGATAGTGGTTTAATCTATGGATACTGTAAAGCACAGGATATTTAAAACTCTGTACCCATGGAGTGTCAAATAGGGTAGTAGTAAAGCCCAAAATAACAACCAATTTACATCACTGAGGTCTACTTCTTCCTGGCACAGTAGATTTTAACTTGATCAAAATTTTAAACTAGGAAATTTAAATTATAGATTTATCAAAATTAATTATGGACTTATCTTTTCAGAAGCAACTAAAACAGGACCAGATAAAAGAATAAGATCTCAGAGTGACTATAATGTGATAAAATTGGCCTCTGTCTGCCAGTTATCTGAAATTTTCGTCATTATTTTATTGGGTTACAAAACACTGTCAACATGCAAATAGCAATCATGTTAAGAGTATGGGTTCATAGAAACAGTAGACTGGTGAGTGCCAGGGGCTGGTGGGTGGGGAAGATGGGAGATGTTGGTCAAAGGGTACAAACTTCCATTTGTAAGATAAACAAGTTCTAGGGATGTAATGTGCAGCATGATGACTATAGTTAACACTATCGTATACTAGAAAGTTGCTAAGAGAGTAGGTATTAAATGTTCTCACCATACACACTCCAAAAAATGTATGTGAGGTGATGAATGTGTTAATTAACCTTATTGTAATCATTGTACAATACATACATATATCAAATCATATACACCTTCAATTTACATCATGTTATGCCAATTGTATCTCAGTAAGGCTGTAATAAAAAAAAAAAAAAAAAAAAGATTGTGGGTTCAGATGGTGAGAGACTGTACCTTGTTAGCTGACCTAACAAATTTCTTAAACTTTTTTTTTGTGATAAAATATAACTTAAAATTTGCTATTTTAACCATATTTGTGTACAACCCAGTGGCATTAATAATTACATTAACAATGTTGTGCAACCATCACCACTATCTATTTCCAAAACTTTTTCATCACTGCAAACAATCTCTGTAACCATTAAGCAATAATTCTCCATTCTCTCCTTCCCTCAAGAAAATTTCAATTTCTTAATCTGAAGAAAATCTTAATTTTTTTTTGTCTGTAGAAGGAAGATAATACTGATTTTTTAGGAGAACTAAATAAGAAAAAATCCAGGTACCTGGACTGAAATAAGCTCACAAACAGCAGATAGTTGCTGTTTTTTAATTATTTTCATTAGCAGCAGATTGGAGTAAAAATTCCGAAAGAAATAGAAAAGAATTAATAAAGAGGGGAAAGGCAGTAAAGAACCAAGAAAACTATGTAGTTCTACCTCCTTGTTTTATACGAAAGGAAATTGAAACAAAAGGGCATAAAGTGAAGGCATTAGATGATCTCTAAAGTGGTTTTGCAGTTTCATCATTCATGATTTCATGAAGTCTCATGCAGTTTTCTTATTGTTATTAGTGACATGCAAATAATATATATGAACTAATCAGTTTAAAAACTGTACAGTAGAAGTTACTTTTTGTTAAAACACATACACAACACCAACAAATAAATACACTGAAAGTTAACAGCAATTATCTTTCTTTGGCAAGGATATAAGAGAATTACTTTTTGCCATTTGCTTTTTAAAATTAACTTTATTGAGGTATGATTCACATAAAATAAAACTTTCCCATTGTAAGTGGGAATATCAGTGATGTTTAGTAAGCTTATAGAGCTACACAACCCTCCCACAATCCACAAAGATCCTGCATGCCCATTGGCAGATGGTTTCTGTTCCTGTCCCAGCCCTTGGCAACCGCTAATCTGCCTTTCATCTTATAGATTTGTCTTTTCTGGACGTTTCATATAAATGGCATCTTATGTATACAGTCTTTTGCATCTGGCTTCTTTAACCTATCAGGGTTTCCAAGCTGTATCTGTGCTGTAGCAAGTATCAAGAGTATGTTCCTTTTTATTGCTGAAAATATTTCATTTCTATGGATATACCATAGTTTGTTTATCCATTCATCACTTAATAGACATTTTGGTTTCCACTTTTTGGCTATTGTGAACAACGCTGTTATGAACCTTTCATACAAGTCTTTGTGTTGACATATGTTTTCATTTCTCTTGTGTATGGACCTACCTAGGGGTTGGAAATGCTGGATAATATGGCAAAGTTATGTGTAACTTTTAAAGAAATTTCCATACTGTCTTTCAAAGTGACTGTTTTTACATACGCACCAGCAACGTACAAGGGTGAGAGTACCAGTTTCTCCACACCCCCACCAACATTTGTTACTGTCTTTTCTATAGCCATTCTAGTGGGTGTGAAGTTGCATCTGAATACGGCTTTCATCTGCATTTCCCTGATGACTGATGACGTTGAGTCTACGCTATTAGCTGTGCATATGTCTTTGGTAAAATGTCTATTCAAATATTTTGCCCATTTAAAAAAAGTGGACTCTCTTATTGAGTTGTAAGAGTTCTTTATATATTCTGTATTTCTTTTCTCTAAGATTGTGGGTTTGTCATCTTACAATATTTTTTAATTCTCTATTTTGAGTGCAAAATACTCTGATTTTGATAAAGTGTAATTTAACAGTGTTTTCTTTTATGGATTTTCCTTTTTTTGCCTAATCCAAGGTCACAAAGACTTTAGACCTATGTTTTCTTCTAAAAGTTTTATAGTTTTAGCTCTTACATTTAGGTGTATGATTCATTTTGAATTAATTTCTCATGTATGATAAATGTCTAAAGTCATTTTTGCATGTAGGTATTAATTATCCCAGTGCTATTGATATTTGTTGAAAAGGCTGTCCTTTCCCTATCATATTGCTTTGGCACATTTGCAAAATATCAATTGATCATAAACGTAAGGTTTTATTTCTGTATTCTTAATTTTGTTCCTTGATCTATGTCTTTCCTTATGCCAATACCACATTATGTTGATGACTGTTGCTTTAGAGCACTGGTTCTCAATAAAGGGATAGTTTTGCCCTGCATCCCCCAATGTCTGAAGACATGTTTGATTGTCATGACCTGGGGGGACTGGGGGGATGGTGCTACTGGCATCTAGTGGATGGAGGTCACGGACAAGAGACAGTATTTATTAGCTACATTTTTTCCCCTGAAAATAGGTCACTCTCCTGTTTCTTTACATATCTTATATCTTTTTAAATTGAAAACTGGATATTTTAGGTAATATTGTAGCAGCTCTGGATTCTGATCTGATCTCCTCCACCCAGGGAGGTGGTGATTGTTGCTACTGCCATTTTTCTGTTTTTTTGTTTAGTGATTTCCCTGGACTAATTCTATAGAGATCACCTTTCCTGGGGTGTATGACCACTGATATCTCTGCTCAGTGTTGTATGTTTTAAATCTTATTTATGTTTTTAAATACGTCTTCCTAGGAGTAAGCCCTGCGTCAGCATAGCTTAGTGATCAGCCAGTGATTTGTCAGAAGTTGTGCTCAAACATCTTTAGCCAGTAAGGGCTTCCACCCTTTGCCAGTGGATCTGTGTGTAGGTTGTGGAACACATTCAAACTGTGTGCATCTTACAAGTTCATGTAGCTTTCACTTTACCTTGGGCCCTCACTAGTGATAACTGCCTGGGTCCAAGACCTCACATTCAGCCAGGAATGTATACAGATAGCTAGGGCTCTCTCTAGTCTCCCCTGAATATATATTCTTCCTTGCTCTTGCTTGCAGCCTTCCAAACCACCAGGGACATGTGGCAAGGTGCACCATGTTTGTGTCATTCCATGGACCTATCTCCCTGTTAAATGTCTGGCCAGTCTGCCAACTGTTGCTTGTCCCAACCAGATCCAAAACCTCAGGCTAGCTGCATTGATCTTTCCAGTTCTTTTGCCACTGAGATTGCTATTTCTAACAATGCCCAGGAGAATGGAATTTTTCTGCACTCGCTCCACTCCAGTTTGTCCTGCCTGGGAGAACTGCCATGCTGATGGAGCTGGAAGGACATGGGAGCAGCCCTAGGCTGAAATACTGCAGACACACTGTCCTTACCCAAAGGTCAGTAATTTTTCTTGAGTAAGTGCTTCTTGATTTGTTGTATGCCTTTGCTCAATTTCTAGAAAGTTTATCTATGTTATTCCTTTTGGGGAAAGAGATTTGCTCCTCACTCTGCCATTTGCCATTCCAGGAATAAGTAGAAGATGGATGGATGGATGGATATTTTTATTGACATTCTTTGTAAATTCCTCTAGAAATTTTAGCTTTAAAGCCCTGCTCTTCTCACCTGAAAGACCTTTATCCACTTCTATCAAAATTCCACTCATTTTTTGTGTTCTCACACAATGAAACTTTTACAGAACCTTCCCTGACTTCCCTAACTTCCCTAACTTCGAGCGATTTCTTCCACATTTGTACATCCATTGTTCTTATTCTTAACTTTCTTATGATTTCTCACATACTACCTTACATTTATGTGGGAACATGCCTTTACGTCCCCTACTAGCTTGTCAGACGTTTAAGGACATAGTATGGTAGTCATTTTTTAACCCACTTAACAACTTATATATCTGTCGAATGAGCACCCATTTCTCAGACCTCAGTACTCTCCACCAGATCAGGCTGCCCCATTTAAGGGTCCATTTCTCTTGATTTGGAGTTTTCTTGCAGCAAAAACTTTATCAAAGCCTATACACTAAGGTCGGTGCTTTGTGACCACCTAGACAGGTGGGATATGGAGGGTGGGAGGGAGGGAGATGCAAGAGGGAGGAGATATGGGAACATATGTATATGTATAACTGATTCACTTTGTTATAAAGCAGAAACCAGCACACCATTGTAAAGCAAATATACTCCAATAAAGATGTTAAAAAAAAAAGCCTATACACTAAGAAAAGTCTAAACATTAGAAAAGGGATATGTCATGTATTGTGTCCTTTTTATGCAAATATGGGAAATACACAGTGCAGCTGGTACACAGAATATCAGAAGGGCCTAGTGGGAGGAACAGGAATCTTCGATTAGTCAGGAGTCAAAAATTGTAGCCTATTATCTTCCTCTGAATGATTGTAGGGCCTTAGTCAAGTTATTCAACTTCTCTGGACCTCCGTGTATTTTCTATAAAATGAGGAACCTGGACTAGAAAATTTGCATGTGATTCATGAGATAATTAATATGGTTATTATATGGCACACACGTTTACTGAACTTTTACCTGCTGTTTCCAGAAGCTCTAATAAGCTTCAAGTATACAGAAATCAAAATAAAGTCTCCATCCCCAAACAGGGATTGGCCTGCTTAATACTGTGACAAATGCTCTAAGAGAGGAATGCATTCCATATTATAGGGGCAGAGTAGGAGGAGCATCTCATCAAGCTTAGGATAGGTTTGGGAGGGGAGAAGATAATCAAGAAAGATTCTTCAAGAACCAGACATTTGAATTGAATTTCACAAGGAAGTAGAGTTTGAAGGTAAGGGGGAAAGGAGCTATTTGATAAGACAGAGATACCTGAAGAAGGAAGGGATATGAGATCCAAAGCACAGGTAGGAAGACTAGCCTTGAACTTGAGAAAGTACACCCATTTCACTGAGACCCATAAAACAGTCCTCTCACGCAGTCCTTTTCAGGCCCTGAGATCGCACTGTCCATGAGCCAGAGTGGGCCAACAGGGGCACCCACCAAGATCCCAGGAGCGGCTGTCCCTTCTGAAAGTCTAGGTTCAGTCATCCACCAACATCAAGGAGCCCATGAGATACACAAAATGAATGTTATTTAGGGAGAGGTTAAGGGAGTCCCCTGGAAATATCTTTCGAAAATACTCATCAAAACTTTGGATGACTCCAAAACAAATTAACATGGGCACAGTATTTTGAAACAGTTCAGCAGTAAGTAGCCAGAAATGTATGCCACCACAGGGTGATAATCTCAAAAAAATTTTTTTTTTTAATCTTCAGCTGTTTGAAGCCTGGGAGGCTTGAGATGCAGTGAAACCTCTTGCTTAAGTTTTTCAAAACACCCTGACGTTGATTAATGTACAGATGCCACAGCTCTTGGCTGCTCAGGAAAGCCTGTTACTAAGAAATTGCTGGGACCTACAGCAGCCTCAGCACAGGGTTCCGCCCACCCCTCGGCTCATGCCCCCACCGAAACCAAGTCAGTGGTGAAACGTTTGCCAAACAGAAGACAAATATTGCCTAAAAAAGACTTTTCCATTTCTTTCCAAATATGACCTCCCTTCAGCTTTGAACTAATAGGTAAGACTTATTAGAAGATGAAAAACATCTCATACCAGAAGATAGACCTAGAAAAATTCTAATTTGAACCCTACGAATGATTTTAGCTCACATAGACAATCGATATGTTGTGAAATAGTGTATTTAATGACACTTTATAAGTCAAATGCTAATTGCTCGCAGTTATTTATACAACTCTGCTTAAGTCCTTTTGGAATTATTTTTTCTTTAAACGTTTATTGAACATCTATATGTCAAGAATCGTGCAAGGCACTGAAGATACAGAGCCAGCTTTGACACTTAACTTGTGGATCTGCTGGGCTAGAAGAAGATAGATTGGCAAGCCAGAAATTATGTTTTCCAGTAAAGGTGTGTACCAAATGCTCCCGGAGTTTAGAAAAGAGAAACTGCTGCTGGTGGGGAGGCAGGAGGATGTGACAGCAACACGATTACCGATAACCAGCCCTGATCAAGTCTTCCCCATCTGTGAAGCAGGGGAAGTGAGTTTCCTAAGCAAAGACTAGGTTTGAGGGCTGGGTTTGTACCTTTTGGGGCAGGCAGAGCTACTTGGTGGTGAAGAAAGAGTGCCGAGGAACCAAACCATCCTCACTCGAGCTTTCAGAGAGGAAGCATTTGACTGAACTTTGGGGAATAAGAAGTTTGTTGGACGTGGTAGGAGTCCAGTTGCAACACACAAGGGAAAGTCATTCTAGGAAAAGGAATATGATCATATTTAAGATGCTGAGGCAAGGCGGGATTACACTTTAGAGCAACCAGTCCGTCCAGGCAGGGCTGCATGACATGTTTGCATGAGCTGGGGGGAGTAGAGGGGGAGGGGACCCAAGACGTGACAGGGGCCCAGTCACCTGAGACCTTGTGTCTGCTGTAGACAGTTTGGCTTTTACGTTGAGTGAGATAGAAGCCCCTGGAAGACTGAGCGAGGTGCGACGTGATCAGCTCTGTGCCTGTAAAGGGTCCTCTGGCTTCTGTGTGGAGAACAGATTGTTGGGGGACAGTTTAGAGGCTACCGAAATAATCTAGGTGAGGAATGGTGGTGACTCAGACCAGTGGTGGGGACGGTGATCAGGTCTATAATTTGAAGGTAAAGCTGGCGTTGATCTGTTCGTGGGTGGGGGTGAATGTGAAAGAGAGAGAGGGCAAGGTTGACTGCAGAGTTTCTGACCTGAGCACCCGGCAGGATGGAGTTACCACTTACAGAATGGGAATGATTAATATTTAGGAGGAGTGAAATTGGAAATTTGTTCTTGAACATGTGAATTTTGCAATTCCTATTAGGGCAAAGCTGCGGAAAGCTTGAGGCACAGGCTTGGAGACTGGGTGGGAACCAGGGACTCAGGAAGCCAGGACACAGAAACCCCTGGGCAGGAGGCCACTGTCAGACACAGCTTCCATCGTGGGACGATCGCAGACCTGTTCTTAGTGGCCCCTTGCTTTGCAGCCTCATGTGAGGTTGGAAGTTTGTGTTTGGTGAACAGTGGAGAAGGGTCCAATTGCTTACTCTGGCTGGCAGGGGCAAGGAGCTTTCTGCCCATCGAGAATCATGTAGTAAGGGATCCCCTAAAATTTGGAAGTTCTAAGTGCTGGCAAGAAACAACAACAGAAAAGACAGATATTCTATAAAGTCAAACACTAGGGATTCAAATCCCAGGTCTGGGGCATATTCACTTGGTGACCACGAGCCACAAATCCAACATGTCTAAGTCTCAATCTTCTCATCTGAAAAATGGGATAATACATACCTCTCACAGGGTGGTTGGGAGGATTAAATAGCTTGTCCCACATGGCACCACTAGGCCAGACCAGCCGAGGCTCAGACCAGCCTTGCTTCCTGAACAGCTGTCCCGCTGGATGGGAGCCCAGGCCAAGGAGTCAGGGCTTCACTCACAGACCCACCACTTGGCTCCAGCCTTGCTCGACAACTCCCAGTCTACCACCGCTTTTATAGGTAGAGGGTCGTTGCCGTACATCCTGTGATGACTATAAATCCCTCTATAATTCAGGCTCTCCTCATTCAGATTAACAATAATGCCCTTGTATCCCAAGCCCCTCTAAAATGTCAGGCACCCTGCTAATCGCATTGCAGACATCGTCTCATATAATCCTCCTAACAGCATGAGGTAGGTACTATGATCACTCCCACCTTCAGATGAGGAGACAGAACCTCAGAGAGGCCAAGTAGCTTCCCCATGGTCGTTTGAAATGAGAGCGTATACTCCTAACCGCTAGCCATACCACCTCTGACACGGGCTGACGGAGTCCACCTGCGGGCCCAGCGCTGGCCACTTTAGCTTAAGCATGAAGCCAGCCTTCCCTGAGAACCCACTGGAAAAGGTATAGGGATCCCGCAGTTCCCTTCAGAGCTGGGTGGGCCCCTTCTTCCCCATCCTGGTCCAAGCGTGTTGCCAGGCCCGGGTGAGTCTAGCTGGAGCCCTGGGCTGCCCACGGGGATCTGCACCTAACAGATCTCAGAAGCCTGGCCAGCCTCCGCCCTCAAGGGCTCCTTGGGGTGCCCGTGTGGCCCTGAGGTCCCTCCCTGCTCGGGCTGTGGCTTACAGGAGCTGTGCTGCCCAGGGTGCAGTCCCTGAAGAGCTCAGGAGTGAGGAGAGGACGAGACACTGCTGGAAGCTTCCCAGGCTTGTCAGAGATACTCTCTTGAAGAGGGCACCCGTGTGTGACGCAGTGTGTGCCATTGCCTTTGGGCATTCAGGGCCCAGCACACTGCAGACCAAATACTGGGAAACACAGCCCTGTTTGTGGAGGACAGAGGGAAGCAACTCACACCTGGCTCCAGTGGAGATGGCACGTTACATTTGACCCCTTTCATGAAACAAGAAGCACAAAATGAAACATTCTGAGGGTTGGGTATCTTTCCACTTGGCAAACATCTATGATTTATAGGGCAGATGTTACTCGTCGCTCACTCTAGTCCTTTCCTTCTCCTCCACCCACGCTCCCTGTCAGCCCAGCTCAGGCTGAGCGCCTAGATCAGCTGTGCCCACTCGGCCTCCCTTGGTGGAGGAACCAAGGGAGACCGCTTGCAGAGGAGAACCGCCGACTTCACCCAGAGCCCTGCCCCTATGCTCCCAGGCCAGCAAAGTTTCTTAAAAAGGAAGAACAGAGAGGCAGGGTCCTCCTTGGCCTCTCCAGGACCCAGGAGATGCCAGAAGGGACCTCGGTTGACATGCTTCCTGGTTTCCCAGCAATATCAGGAGAGCAGAGGATGCAAAGGGCAAAACCACCCAGCACACGTTAGCCGCCGACTGTGCTTCCCATAGCTTTCTCCTTCTTGGGCTTGAGAACCACCAGCCTCCTCCTAAAATAAGCTAGAATTTTCTTTTAAATCTAGCTTTAATGGGTCCTAGATACTGTCCTTGAAGATAATTTGCAAATTAGGAAACCAAAAAAAGAAAGAAAATGGGAGAGGGAGGGGGCTCTTTTAAAACTTCATTCATGCAACTTTTGTTTATTTACAAAGCACATTCAGTAATCATTAGTGCCAAGTTACTGGAGTGTTTACAAAGATTAGTTATATTTAGTCCCTACCCTTACGGACCTATCACTATATTGTCATTTCAGCTTTGTTCTCAGTTTGCTTTGAATCAGGAAAATTGCCCTGGAAAGGGCTTCATTCCATCTAGGCTTTTTGTCAGTAGAATTTAAATCTGGGTTTTTAGGCAAAAGTGACTCAGCTAACAATTAGGCTAAAGACATTTTTAATTAGAGTTAGCTGAGCCAATATGGGTTTAATTCAACTGCGCAAGCATTGAGTCAGTATCTGTTATATGGCAGGTACTAGGCTAGGCACCAGGGGTGTGGAGGTGAATAAGATACAGTCCCTGTTCTCAAGAAGGTCACAGTCTAAATATATCCGAACTACAAGGTGAATTACATGCCATAAAAAGGCATGACATGCTGTGGGCAGAGAGAGTAAAACCACGTGGCTGGAAATTCTGAAGAAGTTGGCCTTAGACAGTTAAAACAGCCCTCCTCAATTCTGCACCCTCTTCTATCTGTCCTATCCTCTTTTTCTCTTCCCAGCCAAGTCCATTCATTTAATCATTCATCCAGAGATTCACCAAATATTTATGTCCCAGGCACCATTCTAGACCAGGGATGCAGCAATGAATAACACAGATAAAGGCCTAACAATTTGCGTACATTCCAGTAGGGAAGGGATGGGTAACAGATACCAACAAGTGAATAAATAAATATATCATAATGTCAGTGATGATGAGTGTTGTAAATTAAAACAGGGTGGAGGAGACAAATAGTACAAATGGGGAAGGCATGTGTATTCCATCTCAAATACAGTGTTAGAGAAGGCTTTTCTGAGGTGGGGACTTTTGAGCAAAGACCTGAATGAAGTGGCAAGACAAGCCTGGGAGCTCTGGGGGAGGAGTACTCCCGGCGGAGGGAACGGCAGACGTAGAAACATGTTTGAGTGCCACGTGGCAGGAGCATCATGAATGAGCAGAATAGCAAGGGCATGAGGATGGAGAGGCAAGCAGGGACCAGGTCTGGAAGGGCCAACACCAGGAGTTTGGATCATGTTCTAAGGGTGATGGGAAGCCATTGGAGGATTTGGATAGGGACTCAGATGATCTGATTTGTGTTTTTAAGAGATGCTTATGACTGTGGGGTTGAGAATAAACTGTAAAAGGTCAAGAGGGGAAGCCAGGAGGACTTGTGAAATCTTTTCAATTTGAGAAACGAAAGTAGAGTTGACCTTTCTGATATAGGGAAATAGCAAGAGGTGTAATGCTGGGGCGGGGGACTTCCGGGGCTTAAGTTTGGACGTGGCAAGTGTAAAATGCTGTTAGATAGCTGAGTGGAGATACAGAGCAGGCAGTTGGGATACTTGGATCTGAACTTCAGGGAGCAGGATAAATAAAAAGAAATCCATGTCTAGACATACTGTAGTGAAATGACAAAACATCCAAGATGGGGAGAAGACCTTGAAAGCAGCCAGAAAGAGAAGACAGATCACTTGACAAGGACAGTTAGAATGACGCTAGCTTCTCAACAGAACAATAGAAGCCAGAAGTTGGACCATGAAGGGTTGAGTGAAAATAGCTGTCAACCTGGATTTGTGTACTTCTCGAAAAGTATTGTTCAAGAATAAGGGCAAATTATATATAGGAAACAAAATTGAGAGCGTTTACCACCAGGAGAGCTATTCTAAAGAATAAAATTCAAGGAAGAAAGTGATGTCAACAGGATGGTATGACGTACAAGGCAAAATGGGAAGCAAATAAATGGTAACTATATCAATAAACTCAAAAATGTCTTTGCTGAGTTAAAAAATATTCTAAACAGCACTATGTGAGTTCAGAGAGGGAGGAAGAGAGCTGAATTCTAGGAGAGGAAGGAAGTTGTAGTTCAACCTTAAGACTTTAGGTTAAATATGTATGGTAAACTTTGAAGGTAACCACTGAAAGACCAGAAATAGCACGCAAACATTCCAAATGTGTAAAGAGAGAGAAAAAAAAGAAACAAAGGAAATACCTTGATGAATTTTTTAAAAAGGCAAAAATGGAGAAAACCAGAAATAGTCAGGTTAAAGTAAAACCTTGATAGGCTATTAACGCCAGGCAAGACTAAACGATGAGGACATGGAAAAGTTAAGTGCCCCCATTGAGGGGTTTAACATAAGACAGTGACTCATCAGACTTGTGCTTTAGAAAGATGAGACTGCCTGGACCATGGAGTGTGGACTAAGGGACGAGACAGGAAACAGGAATAAACATTAGGAAGCTTCACCATCATCTGGGCTGGGAATGATGAGGGCCCGAGCTGAGGCTCTGGCAGCGACAGCAGGGGTAGGCAGGGTGGGTGGGGGAGATGAAAAAGACATGTCAGCTATCCTAAGATAAAGCCCCAAATGGCCCTGCCCTTAAAGTCAGAATGACAGCCTCGGGCCTCTGATCTCAAACAGGGACACATAAGCCCTTGTGCCGAAACCAGAGCTGAATTCTGAGCTCAACGTCAAGGCCTCTGGAACTGTGAGAAGCTGACCCTTTTTCACTTACAAGTGACATCGTTGGTGCTCTAAGCAGCCTGGGCCTCCTAATCCTGCTGTTGAGGGAGGAGGTTGTCAGATTGTCACACTGAAACCCTGTCTCTGGAATTGTCATTTGAGACTCTGTTCTCTCAGAAACTAGAAAAACACTGGGGGAGAGAGAAACACACACGCACACACAGTATCTTAAAACTACCAGCTCTAATGTTATCGCAGTAAGATTTCCTCCCTCTTGAACAAAGCTTGGATGATATCAAAAACCCTGCTCTCACAAGTCCTTCACACTTCACCATGTGAGGAGATCTTATTATTTTATTAGGCTGGACGCATTATTATTTCTCACATTTCCTCTTACTGATGAGGAGTCACCAACCTAGAAATGGATGTGGCTTGCCCAGGATCACTCAATGGTAAGTGGCAAAGCTGAAAATGGAAACCAGCTTGTCTGGTGTGGAGCCAACTCTTTCTGCTGTCAGGTGTGAGAGCTTGTTTTGGTGGTAAGAGGGAGCAGTGGAAGGGAAACTGGCCAACTCCAGCCGATATTTCCACCCAGCCCCACCCACTAGTCTTTCTTCTTTGGTTTGTGTGTTTTTCCAACAAAGAAGGAAAATTTTTAGATAAATATAAAACCTGGCATTTAGGTTTTAACAGATTTCTCAGTTCAAGAGGCAGAAGGCAATTCCTGCGGGGTGGGGGGCACAACATCCAACTAATAGTTCCTGAGAGAGGAAATAGAGGAGAAGATCATCAAAGAAATAACGATAATTTCTTCAAACTAAAAAACATGAACTTATGCATTGAAAGGATTCTGAGTGCCCATCACAAAAGGTGAAAATAGACTACATATGTGAAACTGTGACATTTCTGAACACTGTGAACAAAGAAAAAATCTGAAGAGCTTCTAAAGAAGGTCAGTTGGATAAAAGTCAGATAAAAAGGATCAGAAACAGAATAGGTTTAGATTTCTCAATAGTAACCCCGGAAGCAAGAACATATAGAACATTACTTTCAATATTCTGTGGGAAAATTATTTCCAACCCAGAATTTTATATTTGGTCAAACTATCAAGCAAGAGGCTAAAATAAAGACATTTTCAGACAAGCAAGGTCTTAAAAATTCACCACCTAATAAGAGATGCTGAAGAACAGCAAGCTAAAATTGGTAATTGGCTGAAGCCAAAAATCCCCATTATTGAATGAACTTCTGAGACACATGACTAAACCAGAAATTTTATTTTTAGAGTTTACTTAGTAATATAATTTTATTATTAAACGTTTTAGAGGTCAAGTTTAAAAATTTTGCATTATAATGCAGGAATGATATTTTGTCAGCACAGCAAGTTGCTAGATTACTCCTATGATCATTATATATGTCTTACAAACAGATGCTCATTTTCAACTGAGGTTTCTTAGAAGAGCAGCTATTTTTATTGTCTCCTCGCCAGCACAAGGTACCCCTGATGGTAATGATGCTCCCAACATATTAATCTTTTCTTTTCTCTGGTGTAACTAAGGTACTGCTTATTTCAAGTCCTACTTGAAAATCTGGTTGCTGATGAAGATGTCATTTGATTGAAGCAGTCCTGCAAACTGAAGTTTTGTACTGTTGGGATATTTTCATAAGGAAACTTCAGATTTTTGTTCTCACTTAAATTTGTATTTCTTTAAACCTGGGATAATCAAGTATGGAAATGAAGTAACAGAACTGGGTTTCAGAATCTTCTATAAATTTTCATCTGGGGAATTCCCTGGCAGTCCAGTGGTTAGGACTTGATGCTCTCACTGACAGAGCCCAGGGTTTGATCCTGGTCAGGGAACTAAGATCCCACAAGCTGCATGACATGGCCAAAAAATTTTAAAAAATAAAGGTAAACAAAGATGATGGAGTTTTGAAGTTGTTAAAAATTTTTTTCATCTGGCTCTAAGATTTTATTGCATGCACACTAATTTCAGCATCTTTCCTAGAGAAGGATGAAAAGAGGATTTCAACAGATATAATTTAAGAAAAGCCTGCCCTCTCAAAGTCCATTATTTTGGTTATTTTCCGGCAGATTCCAGCAAATGAATTATTTCTTTGCAACTAATCTTTGGGTGTTAGCAAATCCCACCAACTTAGTATTATTACCTGACACACAATATTAAGTCATTTTAAAAAGTCAAGTCATTTTTAATATGTAATAGCTGCAGTTCCAACTTGTTTGACCATCTCATATCAGTAAATGGCAGGTCAATTTCAAAGTCACGTAGTTTCTCTTTTACAGAAGAAGAATGATGAAAATGGCCCACTATCTTTTTGCTTCAGCCTGGAATTCTGTTCAAATATACTGCTATAACTCTTAATACACAACTTAAGGATGTACACGACGTTTTTTGCTTGTAATTTCTTCACTTTGATTTTTCTATTGTCAGTCTAAAGATTGGTTTTCTATTCTGTGACTATGTCTTCTATCAGTTTCACCATTCTCTTGGTGAGACTGCCTTTTCCTACCCCCACTCCCTGGTTGTACTCCTTGGCAAGCATTCATCATTAATCCATTGTGGTGACAATCTCTAAAAAACAAACTCTTCTGCTTGGTTCTGCTTATCTAAATACTGAAGTACAGGTTACAGAAGTAGCACACTGAATAACATTATGAAAATTTTTACTTCCAGAAATGGTGGGGTGGTTTGTTGCAGATCAACTCTCCCACCAAGAAAAAGTATAAAAGCTAGACAAAATACAAAAATGCATCTCTTTGAAGGCATCAGAGAGCTAGATACAAGGTACCTGGGACTTGAGTGGCCAGATCCCTGAGAGAAGAAAGATGCATCGAGATGAACCCTGTATTCTGCAGTGCTTTTCTTTGGAGACATTTGCGCATTTGCCAATTTAGGAGCAGCACAGAACTGAGAAGATAGGGAGCTGAACAGAGCTTTCCGTAGTCTAAAAAAGCTGAGGAAAAAAAGATGTGAGTCCTGGGATTACCAAGAACAGGCCCTAATAAACACCCCAGATTTCCCATTAGGACCCCCAAGAGCCTAACTCTGGGAGCCAGGGTAAACCAGAAATAGATGGTGCTCACAGAAGACTGAAACCCAACCTTGAAGCAGTACAACCCCACACTGGATTAATATAACCTGTCCTTCCTCTAACTCTATCAGAAAGCAAAAGTAACTCCCCTCCAGAGGAATATAACATCATCCAGAGTCTCAAATCTGCTCTACGGTTTTTTACACATAACAGTCACCATTCAGGATAGAAAATAGAACCACGTAACTGAAATCAAAGGGAAAAAAAAAACTTACAATATAAACAGTCTCACAGATGATCCAGGTATTGGAGTTTATCAGACATGATTTTTAAAATAATTGATTAATATATTTAAGAAAAGATGACAATATGGAGAATTTTACCAGAGAACTGGAACCTATAAAAACAGTCAAATGGATGGTGCTCTGTGGTGACCTAAATGGGAAGGAAATCCAAAAAAGTGGGGATGTATATATACGTATAGCTGATTTAATTTGCTGTACAGCAGAAACTGACACAGCAGTGTAAAGTAACTATATTCCAGTAAAAAAATAAAGAGTCAAATGGAAGTTACAGGAGTAAAAAATAAAATAATTGAAACTAAGCATTACACAGATTAACTGCAGATTCAATACAGCAGAAGAGAGAAGTCATGACTAGGAAGACAGGTTAGTAGAAAATATCCATACTGAAGTGCAAAGAGTGAGGGAAAAAAAGATGGAAAACATAAAAAAGAGCATGAGGTATATGTGAAATAGTGAAAGTTCTAATATAAATGCAACTAGAGTCTCAGAAGGAGAGAATAAAGAGAATGGGACAGAAGCAATATTTTAAGAGCCACTAGCCAAGAATTTTCTAAAATTCAGACAACAGATTTAAAAGTTCTATGAAATCCAAGTAGCATAGATACAAAGAATAGCTACATCAGAATGAAAATTCCAAGAATCAAAGACAAAAGCAGTCAGAGGAAAAAAAAATACATCTTCAAAGGAGCAACAAAAATACCAATAGCTGACTTTTCAACAAAACCATGGAAGATAGGAGGCACTGGCATGATATTGGTAAAATGTTGAAGAGAAAATAACTGGAAACCTAGAATATCCTTCAAAAATGAATATGAGATAAAGACATTTTCTGGGGGACAAAGCCTGGGAGAATTTGCTGCTGTACTAAAACAAATGTTTCTTTAGGAAAAAGAAAAATTATCCCATATGGAAGCCTGGGAATACAGGAGGAATGGAGAGTAATGGTCAGGGTACCTAAATGGGTAAATCTGAATGAATATTGACTGTATCAAACAGCAATAATTTCTTGTTGGGTTGAAAATACATGTATATTTAAAATACAAAAAGCAAGAGGAGGTAAAGGGAATTAAAATGTTTAAAGTCCTTATCGTACGAAAAGGAAAAAAAAACACCAGTTTCCTTTCACTACTACTACTCACACCAATACTTCTGGTCACCAAATGTGTGAATTTTTTTTCACACCAACGAATTCTCCAACACCAGCTGGATGTCCCATAACTTGATTCTGTTCTGATTCTATCTACATGGAGTTAGCATCAGACCCCACATGTTAAGGGCTCAGCCCCACAAGACTGTCCCCGCTGCATATGCCAATCACAACTGTGGGTCACCAGGTTACCCACATGTCTGTCTGACTTGGCCACAAAGGAAGAGTTCCCAAGACCCTGTCCTCAGGTTCAATAATTTTCTTTAAGAGCTCACAGAACTCAGGAGAACACTTATGTTTACCTGTTTATTACATAATAAACGATATGATAAAGGATACAGATGAAGAGATACATGAAGAGGTCCAGAAGGGCCCTGAGAGCAGGAGCTTCTGTCTCTGTGGAGTTGGGGTATGTCACCCTCCCAGCACATAAATGTCTTCACCAACCTGGAAGCTCTCTGAACCATGTAGATTTCTATGGATGCTTCATCATGTAGGCATAATTGATTATAAACTCAATCTCCAGCCCCTCTTTTCTCCCTGGAGGAGGGGATTGGGGCTGAAAGTTCCAAGCTTCTAATCATTGGTTGGTCTTTCTGGTGACCCAGCCTCCACCCTGAAGCTATCCAGGAGCCCACCAAGAGTCACCTCATTAGAGCAAAAGATGCTCCTATCACCCAGGAAATTCCAAGGGGTTTAGGAAATCTCTGTCAGGAACCAAAATCAAAGACCAAATATTAGGACGAAAGATGTTCCTAGCACCTTTATCACTTAGGAAATTATAAAGAGTTTTAGGAGCACTGACCAGGAGCTGGGGATGAAGACCAACATTTATCTCTCTTATTATATCACAATATTATACCATATGTGGGAATTAGTAAAGTACTAATTTATGGTAGACTTTAATAAGTCAAAGACACCTGTTGTAAATTCAAAGGGTAGTCATGAAAGGAAAAATAAAAGCTAATGGAGTGGAAGAAAGAATTAATAAAAAATCTTGATTAACTTAATAGAAGACAGGAGAGAAAAAGCCACATAGATCAGGTGAGACAAAACACAAATGATGAGATGACATTTAAATCCAAATGCCTCAACAATTACATTAAATATAAATGAAGTAAATGCTTCAATTAAAAGCAAATATTGTCAGCAAGGAGTAAAAAACAAAAAAACTAAGTTATATGATGCTGTCAAGGGATTCAGTTGAAATATAAGGATAAGAAATGTTAAAAGCAATAAAATGGATTAAGGTACACCATGGAAGTACTAATCAAAAGTAAGCATATATCAGAAATATTACTGATAATATTGTCTTTTCTGCATAGCAGATATTAGGAGTAAGTTTTCTAATATCATAGCTTGAACAAATCTCAAAAATACATCATCTTTAATTACTGAAAATTAATGGCATTCTATTCAGTTCTTCTGTCGAGTATATTGTTTACGTTTTTAACCTCCTAGGACTCAAAACTATGAAAAACTATCTTAAAGCACTCTTGTGATGTCTATTACTTTGAAATCTGATCAGTGAGAAGAAAATATGTTTTGTTTACCTCATTTTTTTCCTAAAAATTTTCTTTTTTATACATTATTTATATACTGTATTTAGACAGATGATGGTTTATCATGGATGATGTTGTACATGGTTTTGGAGTTTTTCTCTTTCTTATGGAATGTTGAGAGGACAAAGTACGTCCTCACAAGCCGTGACAAATTTTACTGAAATATCTTTGGCCTAAATGGAATTAAGTGACACAAAGCTAAAAATAGTTCTTGAAATTTGTTAGTTTTGTGAATGCTAGTATATCAGACCATTCTATAATGATTCGAGTCATGCTATAATCTAAACTCTATTATTCTTTTCTATAGTATTTAGCTTTTTATTAACATTTTTGGTTCAGAAATTTCTCCCTATAGCTGTTTTTCTAACCCACTCTTTCTTACACTTCATATCAATTGACAATCTGTTTCCTATATCTTTAACTATTTGAATTTTTTTTTTGGCCATGCTGCACATAGCTGGCAGGATCTTAGTTCCCCCACCATTGAACCTGGACCCTCGGCAGTGAAAGTGCGGAGTCCTAACCACTGGACCGCCAGGGAATTCCTTATTTGAATTTTTAAAATAATTGTTATTGTACGCAAAATTATTCATTAATTATGGTAGTATTTCAATTTTGCAATAATATTTATATTCAACTAATGTGTAGAATTAACACACAAGGAGGTTCTCTCTCCAAAATACATCAAAAATGATTACTTATATTTGAAGGTGAATATTCTAATATTAACAGTGATTTGGGTGGCATGACTTATCACATTGCTGACATTTTTGCACTAATTATATATGGTAGTTACTCTCAAGGTCGCATGATTATTGATTATTACAAACTCATGAATGCAAGAAATTATGCTGAAGTATGCATTTGGCTCTTTGGCCTTTTTTTTTTTTTTTTAAATCTTTATTGGAGTATAATTGCTTTACAGTGGTGTGTTAGTTTCTGCTTTATAACAAAGTGAATCAGCTATACATATACATATATCCCCATATCTCTTCCCTCTTGCATCTCCCTCCCACCTCCCTATCCCACCCCTCTAGGTGGTCACAAAGCACCGAGCTGATCTCCCTGTGCTGTGCGGTTGCTTCCCACTAGCTATCTATTTTACATTTGGTAGTGTATAGATGTCCATATATACACTACCGCTCTCTCACTTTGTCCCAGCTTACCCTTCCCCCTCCCCGTGTCCTCAAGTCCATTCTCTACGTCTGTGTCTCTGTTCCTGTCTTTGGCCTTTTTAAGTCTGAGGCTTCATAGCAAGGCCAAAATTGAACTAGTATGCACCCTATGCATATTATGCCCCATTTCTTAGGCAGTCTTCTACCAAAACAAAGGTGTAAACCAAGAAAGAAGAAAACCTGAGATTCAGGAAACAGGAGTTCCAACTTGAGAAAGGGAGGAAGAAAGTCTCCAAATTATGGTGAAAGGAGATTTTAGGACAATAGTTGTGCAACAGGTATAGCTAGCAGCCAGTCCCAAACAGAACAGGTCAGGAGGATCCAGAGGCAGAGCTCCAGGAAGTGGAAATTGACAGAAAACCTGATGGGTTCGACTGTTCAAGGGAATTTTAGATGGACAGATGAGAGCTGGGCTTGCATTTAGTAATAAGTATATGGAAAACTGTATCAGACACAAACTCTGTGAGCCTCTTCTGGCTATTCCCGCTGCTGGGCCAACTAGCCAGTTCCCAGAGTTCGTCTCCTTCCATCACTTCCAGTGTTGGATGAAACACTACACCACAGGATGTGGGATCTGGTATCCCAAGTGGGCAGCCCACTAAGGAACTGGATAATGCAATCTGGAAGTACAAGGGAATAAATTCACAGGGGGCGAATTTTACCAAATGAGAAACCAGAGAGAAGAAGGAGCCAGACAGATAAATTCTCTCTTCTTTTCCATAGAGGACACTGGGCATGGCTCAGCTGGAGAAATGGCAGGTGCAAGTGAACATACCTGCTGAGCAACCTGCTGTGTCTCTTAGTGGCTCTTTTGTTGCCAAGCCTGATAACATACCACTTTGCATTGCTTCCCACCTTTCCTTGCCTCCCTTCCTTTCCCCTCATCCTCACCCACCTGGATTTGCATCTCCCAAAGGAGGTTTATGCACTTTAATCCCTACTGCAGACTCTGCTTTTTGGAGGACGTAGCCTAAGATTAAAACTGAACAAATGACTCAACAAGAAACTTCAACAAAAACTAAAAGTAGTACAAGGAAGGAAAAATAATACTACTATAGCACATGGCTCAGTCATAATATTATGAATACTAAATATCCAACAAAATTTGAGATATAGCTGTACTGGAAGGATGGTGGGGGAAGAGATACCAGTATGTGTAGTAGTGGTGGTTAAAGAGACCTAAATTCTCATCTTCTGATGAGAAACAATTAGACTGAAAAATCTGAAAAACTGAAAAAAAAAAAAACTAAAAGAAACAACTAATAGAATTGAAAAATGATAACCCTCTTGGTAAAGGGAAATGGGGAATTGAAGAAAATTCGTTTTTATCATACTGAATTATTTGACTCTTCAACCATTTACCTTCATAACTTCAATTTTAAAAGATACATTTAAAAATACATCTCAAATGCAGGAGTGTGGTTTTGTTGTTGTTCCCTATAAAATCAAATTAGGGTAAATATGTGTTTAACTTTTAAAGAAACTTCCAGTTTTCTGGAGTAATGGTACAATTTTTTATTCCCTCTAGCACATGAGACTTTTCCCCATGATGCCTCCTCAAAGGTATGGCCATCTCGTCAGAGCTTCATGGCAAATGGCGGTAGGTAGGGAGAGTCTGGGGGGCCCTGCGTCCATCTGCAGTGATGTTTATGAGCCCCAGACTGGTGCTGTGTGGCCCTCACCCCAAGGCCACCCTTGGCATCAAACACCAGGCTTCCACCTGCCCTTGTGCCTTGCAGGTATCAAGCTGCTTGCCAACTCTGGCAGCCAAGCCAATTCAGAAGCTAAACAAAGGCAAGGGACAGAGGAACTTGGAAGCAGTCTGTATAATGAGAGCTTATGTGCCAGCTAAGAAGCGTCACAGTTTCTCAGGATGGTGTTGTTCAGGCTGATGTCCAGGACAGTGTTTTCCCATACAAATTCCATGTGCGAGGGGGAGAATTGTGTTAGACTGGGAGACACCAACTGTGGAACAGGAGAATAAGCACTTATGATGCACCCACTAAGTGCCAGGTGCCCTGCTGGGTATTTTATGTGCGTTGTCTCTGAGCCCCACTTAACTCTGCAGGGTAAGCTTTGTTCCACCTTGCAGATGAGGACCTGAGATTCAGAGAGGTTAAGTAACTGGCCAAAAGGCACACAGCACTAAGTGGGGAATCAGGATCCATCTACCTTCAGAGTCCCATGTTTCTCCACTAACATTCCTCTGGCCCCTTACCAGAAAGAGACCTCAAGTGGGCAGCTGCGGGAGGTTGAGAACTACCAGTTGGTGTGGCGGTTCCCAAGGAAAAGTGTCCCAGAATCTGTTTGCTCTCAGATCACTGCCACAAGACTGGGCTACAGGATAACTTGCCCCACAGTAACACCTGGAAAGCTTTATGGCTTTCCCCATCATCATCATCATCATCATCATCGTCGTCGTCATTATGGTTGTTGTGCTGCCCAGCTTGACAACTGATGAAACCCTTGCACATCCCTTCTTTGATTCGAACTTACGACACCCTGGGCAGGAGGAGTTATTATTCTGCCCATTTTTCAGATGAACAAAATGAAACTCAGAAATCCTTTCCCCTGGAGCCCTCCTTTCTAGGGAGCTACCTTTGGGCCACAGAGCTCTCGGGGCAGCCCCTCTGAGGGATGGGGTGGGAAGGCAGGAAGCAGGCTGCCCATCCTGGGCAGTAAGGGGCTCTGCCAAATATTTGTGGGTGAGTCCTCACCCAGGTGAGGGAGGAAGAAGGCAGGCCGAGCGGATTACTGAGCATTTGAACTCAGCCTCAGAACAGCAAATATTGATTCAAGAAGCTGCCCAAAGGAGCTGACATTTTTATAGTGAACAAATAAAGCCGAGCCCCTCCCAGCCCCCCTTCGTCAAAGGCCCTTTCTCCCCACAGCTGCCAGGGCACGTTTCTGTCATCAGCACCTGGGAAGAGGAGGGAGAACCAGTGGGAAATGTCCACAGGGCCCTGGCTGACGTCACCACTTCACCTTTAGAGAGAACGAGGAGCCCCAGGCCCCAGGGGTGGGACCTCAGGGAACCAGCCAGCCAGCCGGCCCCACAGGTGCCAGAGGCCCTCTGGGTAGAGAGAACCTGGCACTAGAGCCCCCAGAGACAAAAGACACGCCTCCCACGTGCAGCTTCCTCCTGTGGCGGCTCTTGGGCTGCTTACCACAGCTCGGGGCCCTCATTCACAAGGAAGGACCCGAGGCCCAGAGAGATAACTGGGTCTCCAAGGTAAACAGCGAGAGAACAGCGAGGTCTGCCCAGGTCTTCCGCTTCAAGGCAGCGGAGAGGGTCAGCTCTCACCAGGGTGGAAATGAGAGGTGATCAGCCCTCTTGGCTCTGCCTATGTGACCCAGAGCCTGGCATTCACGCGCCTGCCCTCCTGCTTCGCTCAGGAAGGTCCCTCTACCTGCATCCCTCCCTTTCCGAACCCTTATGGACCACCCATCATTCAGGGCCTCCTTGCTCACCTGTCACCGCTTCAGGACGTCCTCCCAGCTCCCTCCCCCCTCCCCCCACCACCTCCAGGCGGCAGAAATCACTGCTCTTTCCTCAGTGTTCCTGAAGCACAGGCTTGCTTCCTGTCTTGTCCCGCTTGGGCTGTTTCACTCTGGGCGGCTCCTTCCTCGGAAGCGTCTCTTAGTCCTTCCAGGCCAAGAGGAGCAGGAGCTGTGCTTGATCCATTCCCGTTGCCCCAGAAGAGCCCAGAAAAGGGCCGGGCGTTTGAAAGGTGCTCCATCAGTGCCTGTGGAATTGAATCAGATCAATCTAATACTCAGACACCACTAAGAAGCCCTAGGAGCAAATTTAGCTGCATCTGGACTCAGGAAGGAAGCAGACAGGCCCCAGGTATGCCCACCGCAGGAGGGAGGCTTCAGCCCTTTGTTCCTTTACTTGTCACCTTGCCACTCAGCCTCCCTTCATCCATCCATCCATCACCTGGGTTGAGCGTCTGCTCTGGGTCAGGCCCTGGTTGGGTGCTGGGAAGGCGTGGGGAGGAGGGGTGATGGTACACAGCTCTGCATTCATCTGGAGCTTCTGGGCACGCCAGGGTACATGGCCCAGGGAACACAGGAGGCCTTTCCTCTCCCACGCTGGTCTGTGGGCCAGTCTGTGAGCCATGGCTCTAGAGACTGTGGCTTTTGGACTTCATGGGGTCAAGGGCAGCCCTTCTCAGAACCAGCCCAGGCAGAACTGTAGAGTAGGCTGTAGTCCTCACTACTGCCATTCGCCAAAGGCTCTCCACCTTCTAGGCACGTGGTAGGATTAGATTTCCAGGTCCCCTGTGGTTGGGTGGAGGCATGGAGCTAGTTCAGGGCAGAAGTGGCACAGACCCCTTCCGAGATGCATATCTCATCACCTGCATGAGACCCTCAAGGACTCTCTTTTCTCCTGAGTAGGCCCAGAGGCCATCCAGGGACCAGTAGTGGGGCAGCCCTGCTACCCTCCACACCTGATGTGTCCAAGGCAACTGCCCCATGTGTCACCATTTCTCCAGACAGCAGGAAGGGGACAGAGGGCGTGCAGCTAGCTGGTCTTTAGGGAAGTGACTTAGAGTTGTTTTTGTTGACATCTCTCAGCCTAAACTGTCACATGGTCACGCATCCCACAGTGGCTCCTGGGAAATGTAGTTTCTAGTGCAGCAGCCTCGTGCCCTGCTGAAACTCAGCGAGGTTTATTATTCAAATGGAAAAGGCGGCATGGATGCTTGGGGCAGTTAGTGGTCTTTGACTCACTGTCGCACTCTAAACAGCGCCTGGCTCTCCTCCGCAGGCCCTGGCTGCCCACAGCCCACCCCCGAGCTGGCTGGACATGGGGACCGCTCCTCATCCTTCCGGCTCTGAATGACCTGGTGCAAAACACGTCTCTTCCAGGCCTTCCTTTTCCTCACTTGTAAAAGAAGGGCTTTCAACCAGTGATCACTGAGGTTCCTCCCAGCACTGACACTTGATGACTTGTGGTTTTGGGCAAGTTATTTAACCTCTCCAGATTTCCATTTCCTCATCTAGAAAAGAGAGATAAAAATAGTTCTTACCTCAGAGGGTTGCCGCGAAATCATCTAGGGTTATGCCTGACATATAAGAAATAATCCGTCAGTGTCTGCTATAATCAAAATAATCTGAGTTCCGCTTGTCAGCTCCTTGGAAAGAATCTGATGAACTTGCTCATGCTGAGGCCTAATACAGGGTCAGTGGGTATCTGGCACAAGTGCTGCCATTATTCTCTCTCTGAAACAGACATCACCAGTCAACCAAGATATTCTCTGGACGAGCCAGGGTGCAGCCTCACTGTCCGCAGCGCCGCCCTTCCACAGCCCCCATTCGATCCAAGGCTCCGTCCCCTCCTTTGGGAAGCCTTCCTGCTTCAACCCCACGCGTGTTCCCAAAGCAGCCTACACATACCCTGTCATGGCTTTTTTTAGGCTGAGTTGTGATTTTTCCTTTTGCTTGTCGGTGCCCCGACTAGACTGTGAGTTCCACGAGGCAGGGACTGCAGTTGGTCTCTCAAAGGTCTAGCCTGATGCCTGGAACATTGTATATGTTAAAAAATGAATCCTCGATCCTGTGGCTGGCGAGTGGGGGAGAAGTTTGGGGGACGGGCAGTGGGCCGTAGGACTGCCTCACTGACGACCATATTCCCTGCCTCTGGAAGCCCCTGCAGGAGCTGTGGGGCAGGTCTCCCCAGCCAGATCTCCCCTGCAGGGCTGGCCGGACACTTCTGAGGGAGCTGGGCCAGCCAGCACACGTGGGGCTGGGAGGAGGCCAACAAACAAGCAGGCCTCCAAGACCGCTCCGAGGAAGCTGCCCTCCCCAGGGTGCGCAGGTGTCTGCCTGCGCCTCAGGCTCCAGGCTCCAGGGCACTTCCAACTTCACGACTAATGGACCTGGGGGAGCTCAGACACCTGCTTTCTGCTTTCACAGACCGCTGCTCAGCATTACCTTGGTGACAGAACGGAGGATGGGCGGGGGAGGTCGGGGGCAGGAGAGGGCCAGGGAGAGGGCTAGCCGTCTGCCTGGTTAGCCCGGAAGGGTGCCGACTGCAGGGCCCAGGGATGGGCTGGCAGCCACAGCTGTGCTGGGGGGAGCCCGCCGAGCTGCGTGGAGAGCTCATAGACAGGCAGAGGCGTGGCAGCTCAGCACCCGCCGCTTCCCGGTCCTGGCACAGAACCACGCGGCGCCAGCTGACTTCCGGACATGGGTCCCAGGGGAAACAGTATGTGATCTGAGGGGCCGGGAAGGCCTGTATGTAACCACGTTTCTACCCTCTGGCCTGTGGCAGGCCCTGAAATGCCAGAATCGGGAGGAAGCCAGGTCGCCTTACGAAGAATACCTCTTGGCCTCCCAATCTATCATTGCAGCCATTTTATAGATAAGGAACCTGAGGCTTGGGAAGGCTGACTTCCAGAGGTCACATAATTTGGAAACGAGGTCACATACCTCCAGGCATAGGGCTTGTCTCTCCGTCCCGCAGGCCTCTGCAGTGAGGACTCATTCCTCAGGCCGTCCTTGATGCCATTGTCCTGCAGCAGAACAGATCTGATGGGCAAGGGTCACCAAAGGATAACTAACAATTATTAAATATTTAACATTTTCTGTCCCTGATCTCAGGTGATCCAAACAGCACCTGGGCCAGGGGCTGGGGATCAAGATAGGAGCAAACCACGGACCCTGACCTCCAGGACTTTGGAGCGGGAGGTGGACCCAGAGCTGCCGTGTAGTGGTGCCTGTGGAGTGTTCAGTGATGAGCTGGGGCTTCTCCACTGGCAGCCTCGGGTAAATAAGAATAATCATACATGCATACATACGCCTGTTATATGGGGAGAAATGTGTTAAACTCCATTTGTGGGCTCTCCCTTCACCCCCACCCCTGCCATGCCTGCCACCAGCCCTCTCCGGGCTCAGCCAGTGCCGTCCATTGCTTCTGGGAGGGTTAGGATTGTTCCAACAGGAACCGTACGCGGCCCCTGGAAGAGAGGTGCCAGCCATACCCCTAGGCTTGGCTCAGGGCTTCTGACCCTGCGTGGCAACCCCTCAACTTCAATGACCCAAGATACCTCGGCAAATTACTCATCTTCCTGAGCCCCTATTTTCTCATTTTGTGAAATGGGGTCAGGATTTCACTTTGCCTGGAACGTCCTTGTGTCCTCACCTGTACTTATTCCTCAGAACAGATTGCTAGAAGTGGGAGTCCTGGATCAAAGGGCATCAGCACTTTTTTTTTTTTTTTTTTTTTTAGTTTATTTATTTATGGCTGTGTTGGGTCTTCGTTTCTGCGCTAGGGCTTTCTCTAGTTGCGGCGAGCGGGGGCCACTCTTCATCGCGGTGCGCGGGCCTCTCACTATCGCGGCCTCTCTTGTTGCAGAGCACAGGCTCCAGATGCGCAGGCTCAGCAATTGTGGCTCACGGGTCTAGTCGCTCCGCGGTATGTGGGATCTTCCCAGACCGGGGCTCGAACCCGTGTCCCCTGCATTGGCAGGCAGATTCTCAACCGCTGCGCCACCAGGGAAGCCCCGGCATCAGCACTTTTAAGGCTGGTGCTGCATATTGCCAAATGGTTATCCAGAGAGATTGTGTCAGTTGAGAATTCCGCCAGCAGTAGGTGAAAGCACTTCTTTCCCTGCGTCCTCTTCAACATGGAGAGTTAGCTTTTGCAGAGTGTTTCCAGTTTGATGGGTAAAAAAGGCACCCACCCTGTGATGAAGCACGCTGTGCTGGTTTAAGTTCAGGTTCTAGGGGCAGACTGATGGGTATAGTCCCGGCCCTGCCCCTAGGGCCATACGGCCCTGTTCGCACTAGGCCACACTCCTTGGCCTCAGTTTCTTCATCTGTAGGATGGGGTTACATTGTGGAAGTGTTGTGAGAATTAACTACCTCAATGTAAGCTATGTGGAGCATGGTAGGTGCTTAATAAATGTATCGTCTTTACTTCTTTGGCTAGTGGTAAAGTTGAACTTTCATATTTCTTACCTTTCTTCTCTGACAGATAATGTGTTTGTTGTTTGTCCACTCTTCTATTGCAGTACAGGACTTTTTCTTACTGATCTTTTAATAAGTCTTTATCTGTTAATTACATGAACACTAGGTCCTCTAAATTTTAATTCCAGATGCCCATCACCTGCGAGCTTTTAAAACTTAAATCCATCTCTGTGGGTGAGGCCTGGATGTGGGAATTGTTAGCATTCCCGAGGCCATTCTCCTAGGTAGCCAAGGCTGGGATATGGTGGTCTAGTTTTGTATCATCATCTGCTTGCTAATTTTGTTTTATAGGCAGCTTGGGGTTCAGAAGTTTAAATGTTATGTGTGCAACCATGTTCATCTTTCTTTTCCTTTATGATTTCTTCAGTATCTTTCATGTTTAAGGGGTTCCTCTTGTTTCTCCTGGTTTGCCTTTCCCATTCAGATGGTCACATGTTTCTTCTGTTTCTGCGGTGGCTGCGCTTCTCACTTCCTGTGTGATCTTGGCAGGGTGCTGGACCCTTCTGGGCTTCTGTTTCCCCAAAATGAGGGGGGTTGGGCTAAATCAGACTTTCCCAAAGGCATCCGAGATGCTTTGTGGAAAAAAGGTTTCCTGGCCAAGTAAGTTTGGAAAATGCACATTATGTCAAAAGTTCTGAGAAACAGCACAGAAAAGCAGGGTGACCCAGCAGTTTCTTTCCTGGGTATATGCCCAAGAAAATTGAAAACATGTCCACACAGAACTTGTACACAAATGTTCCTAGTGGCATTGTTCATAATAGTTAAGCAGTGAATACAATCCGATGTCCAGGAACTGATGAATGAATAACCAAAATATCCACACAATGGAATATTATTCAGTCATAAAAAGGAATGAAGTGCTGATTCATGCTCAGCATAAACAAACCTTGAAAACATTATGCCAAATGAAAGAAGCCAGTCATGAAAGACCATGTAGTATAATTCCAGTTATACGAAATGCCCAGGTTAGGCAAATCTATAGAGACAGAAAGTAGATTAGTGGTTGCCCTGGGCAGAGGGACTTGGGGGGAAATGGGGAAGGACTGCTGACGGGCACAGGGTTTGTTGGGGGGCGAGAAGAATGTTGTAAAGTTAGATGGGGTACAGCTCTGTGAATACACTAGAAACCACTGAACAGTACAGTTTAAAGGAATAAGTTTTATGGCATGGGGATTATGTTGCATAAAGCTGTTAAAAAAGAAAAGAAAAGAAAGGAAAGGAAAGAAAAAGAAAGGAAGAGAAGAGAAAAGAAAAGAAAAGAAAAAAGAAAAGAAAAGAAAGGTTAGGACTTTGGAAGAGCTGGGTGCTTCCCAACTTTGTGTCCACCTATTCCCAGGACCTGGACCAAGATTTTTTAAAAACCTTTTCAACCCTTAGTTTCCTCCTCTGAAAAGCACGGCTCAGAGCACGACTCTGCATTGTGCAGACGAAAAAGACACTTCTACATCTGCTCCTTGCAGCGTCTCCAGGAAGAGGCGGAAGCCAGAGAAACGAAATCTGAGGCCCCGCGAGGCTGGCTTGCCTAGGTTCACATAGCCACTAAGTGGTGTGGTGTCGGGATTTGAATGTGTTTCTCTCAGGCTGGGCACTTGGAATGACGCTGGCCCAGCTGGGCTCATGGGTTGCAGAGAGATCTGCAGCAATAATGCAGAGTGTGCTCTGAGAGCCGAAAGGGGCTCTGCAGACGGGGTGCGTGCTAGCCAGTGAGGATGGGAGAGGTGTGTCGGGGAGAGCCACGCCTGTACCCACTTCCTCTGAGGCTGGAACAGCCTCGTCCCGACCTGCAGCCCCTGAGCTTTGTGTTCCTTCTTGTTGAAATGGAAGGCTAGGCCTTGGAGCTCATGGCAGCTGGTGGGAGCTCATGGCAGCTGGTGGGAGCTCATGGCAGCTGGTGGCTGCACTTCTCACTTGCAATGGCAGCCCCTCCTTTGAGTGCTTACCAGGTGGCCTGCACTCTGCTGGACTCAGGGCCTCGCTGGGCTGAGGCTCGGGAGAGCCTGTGTGTTCAGTGTGCTCACCCTCTTTCACAGAGGAGCAAACCAGCCATCGTGCCACTGTTAAATAGTCCTTCCAGAGATTACTAAAGGCTATATAATATTCTGTCTTAGGCATGTACCTTCTTTCACTGTTTCTCTAGTATTTGACATTTGTTCCTATTTTATTTTAAAATGCGAACAACGCTATGATGGACAAACTTACATAGAAATTTTTGTGCACCTCTCTGCTTATTTCCTTGAGGTCGATGCCTGGAAGAGGAATTACCAGGTGAAAGGGTATGAACTCATTTACTGTTCTTCGTGTGTTGCCAGGCGGCTTTCCAGAAAAGAAAGGCTGAGACATCCACATTCCCACGAGCAGCATTGGCCATGCCAGTGAGGGTAGATTAGTAACCAGCTTGGGCGTCTGTTCTCTCTCATCCATTTGGATGATCCCCTGAAAACTGACCTTATCTCACACTTGTTAAAACTTATCTTAACTAGTAACTGGAAATACTCAATTCCATGAATCTATTCTATGGGTTTATGGAAATCCCCAGGGCACCTTCCCACGGAAGCCTAATTGGTAAAGTAGATAATAAATCAAGAGGGAGTTGATTTATTATCTCCCCCTCCTGCTGACAGTCTCCTATCAGAAACTTTGTGCTGAGATCTCAGGTGCCATCTGCTGCTTGAAAATGCCCGTCCTTGTGAGAAGTACGGGACTTTGAGTCTGTCGTCTTCCAACCAGTCAATCGTAACAATTCCTAACGTGTATTGAGTATTTACTCAATAAGCTGTGTGTATTAAGTAATTAATCCTGATAGTAATCCTATGAGATAGACCTTATTATTATGCCCATGTTAACAGGGGGTTGAGGAAATGAAGGCACAGAAAGGTCGAGTAACGTGTCTAAGGTCACACAGTGAGTAAGTAGGTGGTAGATTAGGGATCTGATTCCAGACAGTCTGACTCTACAGACCATACCCTCACCCAGCACAGTGTTACCACTGCTGTACTGTCTGGTGGTGGGCAACAGGGACTCTTGGTCAACCAGTCTTGAATTGGCAGGAGGGTACAGAGACCTGAGACCCCATGGCTGGGGCCAGCTTCTGGTCAGCCCCTGTGAGAACAGCACTGACAGGGAGATTCAGCAATACCTGAGACGACCTAGTGAGGTATTGGTGTCCGTCAGAGGAGGCAAGGTACACAAAACAGATGGAAGATGGTTTCTATGCATTTTCCTTTGCGTTCAGTGGAAGGGGATGTTTCCTTGTACCTCTTCCTTGGCTACCAAGAGCGACCAGTACTAAGGATCGATGTAGCCACCAAGGTTCTCCAGCGTCCTGCCTAGCCGTGCCCACTGCATTCTGCCCCCTTCCCAGCAGGGCTGTGAGGAGTGCGGTGTGTGTGGGCACGTGTGTGCCAGTGTGTGTCGCTCGTGCTCACCTCCCGGTTTGCTGAAGCAGCGTTGAGCCCTGGGCCTGGCCTGGGGAGGAAGCGCTGTGCTGGCCTGGCGTGGCACTGGGCATGGCATGTGCTCAGAGAGGCGACAAAGCCGGGAGGGGCCTGATGGGTGCCTGGAGAGTGAAGAGATGGCTCAGTAAAGGCCTCAGCCCACCTCTTCCACGAGTTCCCACCGCACTGTCAGCTCTGCGAGAGCTGGGGCCCTGCTGCTTGTCGGCTGCCGCATTCCCCGTGGTAAATAGTTGACAAATGTTAGATGGAGGCAGGTGCGCTATGAACAGAGGCTTCAATTTTTTTGGTGTTGGGAAAATAGACATAAAGCCCGGGCAGGGAGAGTCGGACGTGGAAGAAAAGAGCCGTGAAGGGAAGTGACGTGAGATGCTGTGTGGGGCACCGGGGATGACGAAGGGTAACCTGGAGCCCGCTTGCCGGGAAGAGGTAAGAGGACGTGCCGGCTGAAGGAGGGGTGTGAGCAACGCAGGAGGGCTGCGCGAGGGTGTGGGCCGTGGTGAGAGAAGAGGCTGGAAACAGGGATGGGGGCCGTCTGGGCATCCCCCGTTGCGGGGTGCATCTCAATTGCCGGGAGGGCTTGTTAAAACACAGGCTGCCCGGCTGCACCCCCAGGGTCTCCGATTCAGTAGGTCTGGGTTTGGGCCGACAGTCTGCATTTCTAGCCGTTCCTACTGACAGCTGCACAGCGCTGAGCTCCACCTTCCTGCTGCCTTGGGACACCCCGGCCCTGCATCCCAGGCTGAGGCTGGAGCTCCGGAGCATTCCCGCCAGGGAGCGTCCCCCTGTCAGCACGTGAGGCCGCCTCGAGTGATGGGGACAGATGAGGCAGGAGGCCGCCCTGTGGTTTCCTGCCCACACGCAGTCACATCTGTTTTCCTCCAGAAGCGAGGTCCTTGCGTGAGCACACAGTGGAAACGAGACGGCAAGAGCAGCACGAAGTAGGGCCCCAGCGAGCCGTTGTCCCAGCACGCTGCCTCACCAGAAACAAGGTGGGCTTTTCTCACCTGTCTCCATGTTGCCTGCAGATGGCTGCGGATGCCCGCGGCGGGCTGGGTTTGGAGGAAGACCAGGAGGCGAGGCTTCAGAACTTAGAGACTCCTTCCACAAGGAGACTCCTGAGAGATGCTGGACAAAGTGTACACATTCACATGCTCCGGGAGGAGAAGACCAAGTCAAACGCCCATCCCTGAAAGGGAACCCACCGGCCACTGAGATGCCAGTCTGCACCCCCCGAGCTGCGGGGATGGGGAGCAGGCGTCCTCAGAGCGAAGACTTAGGGAATCAGAGGTGAGACCAGAAGAAGCAGTGCACGTGTAGAACGGGTTCAAGACCCACCTCTGCAGCTTAGGAGTGAACAGCATCAACCAAGTTACTGAGCTCTGAAACTATGAAACCCACATCTGCACAGCCAGGATACTGAAAGCGTTCAATTCAGTAGGTTGGGGTGGAGATAACAGGGCATGCAATGTATGTGGAGCACTCCTGGTGCCCTGAGGGGTCTTGTTCGGGGCCAGGGAAGTCCCCGCATAGGAGGCTGTGCCTGGCCCAGGCCTCCTCCTGGGCGGCAGGTCTTGGGAGGGCCCGAGGCCCGGGGAGCCAGGCTGCAAACCCGGCAGCAGAGCAGCAGGACGGCAGGTGCTGCCTTTGATCTGTCAGGCTTCCCTTCCTGAGAGGGCACGGCTCACAGACTCTAACCACTCAGGCTTCCTGTGCTCCTGCGTGGGTTTCTCAAGAGCCCAACCCTACAGGCTCCGCCTGCCCTGATCCAGCCCCGGCCTGGGATGCTGGGTGGTGGGGGGGAAGAAGAGTCAGGGATTCCTTTAGGCCAGAGTTTCTCAAACTTGAGTGTGCCTCTGAATCACCTGGGGGCTTGTTAACAGACTATGGGGCCCACTCCCAGAGGTTCTGACTCGGTGGGTCTGGAGTGGGGCGTGAGAGTCTGCATTTCTAACCAGTTCCGGAGTGATTCCCACTTGGAGGACCACTGTGCTAGGCTCAGCTCTGCCAGGGCTTCTCCCGATTCCACCCAACACGGTGCTGGGGCCTGGCACCGTGCGCACCCGATGTCACCGGCGAGGGGCTCACAGGAACCTGTGAGCTGGTGACAGCTGTGGGGCTCGGTGTGCAGGCCCCCAATACCTACTGTCACGGCAGAGGCTGATTTCTGTTCCTGGCCTGGCCCACAGGCCTCTGCCCTTCTGCCATTCCTCCCCAAACCAGCTCTACGTCCTTAGCCCTTGGCTCCAGTAGGGTACCCAAACCTGGACTGAGTTCGGGGGCTCCTTGCCCCTTGGAGAGAAGGAACTCTTTCGTTCCTCTTCCCTTTGCCTTTTGCTTAGGACACAGCTCCGTCAGCCTTTCAGGCCTCTCCCTGGGCCCCTCCTCACGTTCACCCCAGGATGGCCTCCCTCCTCTCAGGGCCACCCTCTCACGTCTCTGAAGCCCCAGCCCTTCCCCCACGTCCCCCTCACCACGCACATACCTCACTGGCCGTAGGCTTGATCTTGCTTGGCTCTGTAGTTGGCCAGGGCCCCCGGTCCGGAGCTTTCCTTCAGCTCCACGAAGGGGGCAGTAAGGGAAGGGCCGAAGGCTCAGGATTGTGTTGGTCCTGGTGGGAGATGCTTGCCTCCTGTCGATCCACCTGCAAAGTACGTATGAAGCAATTACTTAACAAAGGGAAGGGCAATAAAGGAGCTCAATAAATATTTTTTGAATGAGGGAACGCAAATCTACTCTCCATGCTGCACACTCAAAAACGCCTCTGATGAAAAAGCACTTTGATTCTGGGAGCCCTGCAGGTGTGCGTGCAAAGCCCTTGAGTGCTGACCCAGAATGGAAAACGGGAGCCCCTAGGCAGGAAATTTCTCTGGCACAGTGATTTCTAGTGAGTCCCGTGGCAACTGATGTGCCAGGCTAAAAACTTCTACACACCCCAAAAAGGGACCTGGGGATGATACGCTTGGGAAGCACTGAGTGACAAAGTGTCAGCTGGTCCCTCTACTAGGGAGACTTCTCCAAGCCTGGATCAGGGAGGGGCTTGCTCAGGCCTTGAGGACAATATCCCAAGCTTATTGGCTCCGAGGTCCGTCTGCTGGATACCTGTCTGGGAACCTGGGGGAAGATAAATATGGGGGCCGGAATGATGGCAGTTTTTATTTCCTAACAGAGCTCCATAGGCACCAGCATTTGTGCCCAATGAAGGACAGGGTTTCCTTTCCTTCCAGGCTCCCACCAGCAAGGCCAGAGGGAGGCACTACCCTCACCCCTGACTCCCAAAGGGGTAAGTGCTGAGGACCATGAATAACCTGATGACCTGGGGTCAGAGGTCTCCTCATATACGCATGCACACACCTGAGCTCTGGTTGTTGGCTGGCTGGCTGGCAAAATGAATGGATGGATGTTTTCAGTCTCTGCATGTTTGACAGCCCCAGTGCTGAAACAGATGTTGCCTTGGCAGTCCCCAGACCAAAAGCCCATTGACTCAACTTGCTTTGGCCAACTCAGCCCTGAGCCCTAGGGAGCATGGACACGGAGGGTGATACTATTCCTCCAGAGGCTAAGATCTTGGCATCCTTGGCCTGGTTTAACTCTGTTCGGGCTGCTATAACAAAAATATCACAGACTGGTTGGCTTAAACAACAAACATTTATTTCTCATGGTTCTGGAGGCAGGGAAGTCCAAGAGAAAGGTGCTGGCTGACTCTGCCTGGTGGAGCCCACTTCCTGGTTCCTAGTCAGCTGTCTTCTCGCTGTGGCCTCACGTGGTACAAGCGGTGAGGGAGCTCTCCAGAGTTTCTTTCACAGGAGCACTAATTCCGTTCCTGAGGGCTATACACTCAGGACCCAATCACCTCCCAACGCCATCTCCTTGGGGGTTAGGTTTTAACATATGAATTTGGGGGCACACAAACATTTAGTCTCTAGCACTCTACCAGCTCCATCCAGGGCAACCGTTCAGTCTGGTCATCCAGGCCTTCCAGAAGCACACAGATGATTATACAGATGGACGGACCGGGGATCAGCACTGCCCTTTATGGGGGTCGCTCAAGCCTTGATTTGCCATTTGCTCCTGTGTGACCTCGGCAGCCACTTAACCCCTCCAGCCCTCGTTGCCTCACCTCCCTGACACCCTCAGGGGGCTGCTAGTGAGATGGAACGTGGTCATGTGTGGACACTTGTAAGGTCCGTGGAGAGTGCCACACGACGTGCAGACGTCAGGGGCTGTGACTGTGGTCATGCAGCTGGTGAATCACGCCACAGGGATCTGTCATCTTCAGGCTGGAAGTGAGGTCTCCTGGACTCCCCTGTGCTCCATTCGCCCTTGGCTCAGAGCCCTGCTGCGGCCCCTGTCCTTTCCTTGGGCTGACTCTACTTCCACCCCAGACCCCTACCAGACTTACTCACCTTGGCCTGGGGGAAACAGCACCTTTTCTACCTGGAGTCCCGGGCCATCCCTTGGCTTCTGGACAAAGCAGCCCATTTTCAGCCGCTGCCGCCCCACTCACCCCATCCCTTCCCAGCTCCTCTCAACCAGTGACCTTCCTCACAGCAGCCCCCTCCTTCCTTCGCCTCTGAGGTGGCACTGACCCTGGGAGCAGAAAGACCTCGGTTCTGCCACGCTCGCATTGGGCAATGACTCAACCGCTCTGTGACCCATTTTCCCTGCCTGTAAACGAGGACCCTGGCGCCCTGCAGGTTGCAGTGAAGATAAAGCAATGACATGGGTGATGTGCTGGCTTCGTGCCCAAAACATGGCATTTGCTCAAGAAATGTGAGGTTTCCTCTCCTCTCCAAGTGCACCGCAGGCTCTGCTCTCAGAGTCTCTGAAGTGAGGCTCCCCAAGCCCCCACCAGAGGCGCACACAGATAAAGCATGCAAGGCCTCTGCCAGGCCACCTCATTCAAGGAAGCTGAGTCTGAGTTGCTCCTCAGCCTTTTTCTGCCGTCTTCTCTTGCCCCTGAAGACAGAGGCGGCTGACAGTGTCCAGGCTTAGGACACCCCACCCGGAGCCCTCGGAGTCAGGTAGAGGGAGAGAGAGTCTGGAATCCACACGACGAACAGCGGGCCTTGACTGGCCCCTCCTTACACATCATCTTGGGACAGGTGAACCCCAGAGACAGGGTTGTCCCAGCCCAAATCCACAGTGAAATTGGCTGGGCCCTGCCCCTCCAGCACGGGGGACGTCCACTGCCGCAGACAGCTTCAGATTCCTTCAGCGTGGTTCAGCGGGAACCAGCTCCATTTAATCTCCATGCACCGAGCACCGAGCACCTCCTCGGTACCTCCTAGGGATGCAGGCATGAGTAGAGCACAATTCCTGCCCTCCGGGGGCTGCCAGCGTAGGTGACGAGGAAGATGCTGACAGGCGGCACCTGCACCAGCGGTGCTCCCCCTGCAGACGTCTATAAGGAGACTGACGCCTGGGCCCACCCAGAACACGGAACGCAGGCACACGCACGCACGCACTGGACACCAGCTCTGCCCTGTCCACAGTGCCTGGCCTGTGGCTCCTCCAACCCTGTACCAGTTCTTCTGGGCACACTCCTGCCTCTAGGTTTCTGTTGTCTGGGACACTCTTTTATGATGTCAGATTTATTGAGGTATATAATTTATACGAGTAGGATCCACAGTTTTTAAGTGTACAGTTCGGTGAGTTTGGACAAATGTATGCAACTGCATAGCCTCCTGCCACAGCCAAGATATAGAACATTTCCCCACCGCACGAAGTTCCCTCAGTTATCCAACAGCTGGCTCCCTCCCTCCTAGGATCCTGTTTAAATCGCCACCAGCATTTATTCCCTCTGTCCTGCTTAAAACTTCTCCCCAGCACCAAACATCTTGTGTACATATATACTTACGTATGCGTCTTATGTACTCTCCATCCCGTACGTGATTTTTCTGTTTGGTTTGCTGTTGTATTCCCGGTGTTCAGGAATTAGAGCTCAGAATCCCCAGTCCAGAGAGAGAGAGATAACAGAGATGGGGGGCGGGGTTGTGGGAACAATGGGGGTGCCTCCCTCAGCTAGGGGGACAGACCTGGAGGGCAGCAGGTGGAAAAAGGAGGAAAGGATGTTGTCATCTGAGCATCAGAGGTCGTATGGTGGGAATGATGAGAAGTGGCTGGAGAGGTGGGCAGAGGGCATCAGGTCTGCTGGACAGGGAGTTTCTCACGCATTTGACCCCTTACCTTATTTCCCAAAGCAGCCTCCTCCAGAGGAGGATCGATAAGGGAGACTTTTAAACAGGGTCTGATCCACATGTTAACGGGGACTGTCCAGGTGCATCTCAGGGGCAGGGCTGGAAGAGCGACAGCCCCACAGGCTGGCCCCTAGGAGCTGGGAGGGTGGTGATGGTGGCTGAGATTGGGCCTGGGCGGTGGGTGGGAGAGGAGAGAATTCAGTGAGGGCAGCAGTTGGTGGCAGCGGTGTGGGGGTGGTCAGTTGTGCTGGGGGCCAGGAGGCAGACTTGGAGCTTGGACTTGATGCCCCGGGCACTACAGTCCCGATGGAGTCAGGCCTGGGACTGGAGCAGTGTGGAGTGTTCTTAGGAGATGGGGTTTCAGTCCCCACAATATTCCTAGCTTGAGAGGGACATCAGTGGGCTGTTCTTCTGCCTGGAACCCCCTGGGCTAGGGGTCACGCCTGGCTCAGTTTCTCCTCCAGGGCCACTCCTCCTCGGCTCCTAGCCTGCAAGTGCCAACCTCTCAGCTCTGGCCACACTCTGCCTTTTCATTCTTCATGCTGCTGGTGCTTCAGATCGCCACCGGCCAGGATGGCTTTCTCACTGCAGGACACCACTGGGTGACTTCTGAGCCCCCCTGGAAGCTTCCTTCTGACTCACCCTTCCAGAGGCCGGGCATGTCCTGATACTTCCATGGGGCTGTGTGATGTTTGGGACTTTGTCTTGATGTCTATCTTAGACATTCAGCCCCTCAGAGGGCTTGAGCTAGGACTTTAGATTTGCTTTGCCAGGGAGGTGTGAAGGATTAGTCAAAAGATGTTGTTCTGTTGTTGTTGCTTTCCATGTCAGCAAATTTTAGCTGAGGCTTCACTCCGTGCTTAGCTCTGTGACAGGAGCTGGAGATGTGGAGATAGATAAGACACACTCATTGCCCTGAGCACAGCAAGGGAAGATGACATATGAGCCAGTAAACCACAACAAAGAGAGGTACATAGATGTAGAGCACACTGTGGGGCATCTCAAGAGGCTGTGATTGAATATGGGAGGGAGTGTTCAGGGAAAGCCTCCTAGAGGAGGTGACGTTTGAGCTGGGTTTTGAAGGATAAATAGGAGTTCATTCGTGGTGCATACTCGGGAAGGCTGGCAGGTATTCCAGCAGAAAGAAAAGTTTCTGTAGGGCCTGGAGAACTGAAGGTCCATGAAGGGTACAGAGCTAGGATCATTGATAAAGTCCTTGCTGGGTTGCTGGGGTGACCAAGCATGACTGCGGGGAGGAAGACGTTCATCTTGGAAAGCAGTGTGGGCAATCCTTCACTGACTGCTTTCAGCCTCAAATTATGTCTGATTGGCATTTGCTGGCATTCTGCCCCTGCCATCCTTTCCCCGTGGCCTTCTCTTGTCTTTCCTCTAACTCCCCCGTCTCCCTCTGGGTTTGCCCCTTCTATGATAGTCTGGGACTGGGCGTGAGGCACTGCGGGACCCTCCCAGCCACACAGCAGGGTCTAGAGCTGCTCCAGCAGCTCGTGGAGAGGCGAGAAGCAGGGCAGGGACTCCTGCAGGCAGCTGATGCCCAGGGAACTAGTGGGGATCTGTCTTAGGGTGACAGGACCCCAGCTTTGAAGGGCAATCTCCCCACCTGCTCACTGATCACCACGTGGGGCTCACAGCAGGGCTCTACCTCGGAGGGCACCTGGGATCCCAGTAGGAGGGCTGTTCAGAACCAGGCATAGGAACCAGGGCAGAGAAGATGGAGCCAAGCCCATGGGGTAGGGCAGAGGCAGAGGCAGTTAGGGATGCCTGCTCTGGGCGGCAGCATGGGGGCTCAGAGGGCTACATGGGAGCCCGGAGCTGCCAGGTGGGGCTGAGCCTGTTGCTAGACCTTCCTCTGATGTAGACACCTTTGTCAGGCTGGAGCCAATAGGTAGGAAGGAAAACCAGCTCCATTACCTTGGGAAGGGAGGTGCTTCACATTTTTGACTGTTTTCCTTCACAGAATGTTGAAGGCTTGGCAGGTGGGAGAAGCTAATGTTTCACATCGATCCCTAGTATTTATCTGGGGCTTTCCACGTGCCAGGCACTGTGCTGTGTGTTTTGAAAACCCTGCCTCGTTTAATCTTCATATTCGCTCTGCTCCGCGTGGGAGGTGATGTTATCGTATCCCCACTTAGAGACGAGAAACCACAGCTCAGGGCGGTTAGACGTGGCCAGGGCCGAGACACTAAGTGCTGGTGAGACTGGCAGCTGTGCCCCGGACCACCGGACGGTGCCTCCTTGTCCCCCGGGCACAGAGCCGTGCCCACGCTGTGTGCCTCCCCTGCCCCACTCTGCTCCCCACTCTCCCCGAGGTGTGTGCTTTGGGGGAGGGGCTGGATGGGTCCCTGCAGGGGGCAGGAGAGCAGGGCTGCTCTGAGCTCAGCAAGCCCTCCTGTGCCGCCTCTCCCCTCCCCCCGCTCAGCAGGGGCCCAGCCTGGGCGTCTGTACATTGGGTTGGCCCTCCTGGGGCTGAGAAGCCACTCGAGGCTGAGTCACGGAGATTTCCTTGGGATTAACGCTCCTCTGAGGCCCATGGTACCTGGTTGTGGCAGAGGCAGTTGGCTCTTCCAGCCAGGCACTAATCCTAGTGAATACTTGGTATTTCCAGTCATTCCAGCTGGAATTAAACTTAAATCCAGCCCCAGAAAGCACGGCCAGGAGAACGGGAGCTGAGTTGCCAAAGAAACCAGGCGTCCGGCCTGCTCAGACACTGGGCTCCCTGCTCAGGGCCGGGGGGCCATTCATGCCCCGAGAGCGGGAGGGGCAGAGACCAGCGCAGCACACATGGCGCCGCCCACCCAGGCACCTCCCTCCCTCGGCCCGCCTGTCTGGCGTGTCCTCATGTCCCTGTAAATTACCACGTGGTCAGACGACAGCCTCTCAGCCAGGCTGACTGAGGCAGCAGGGGTCAGAGGCTGGGTCTAACCCGACTCGGCAGCGATCACGGTCCCTCTGCCCAGTGTCACGATCAGCGATGGTAGCAGAGGGGCAGCCCAGGTTGGCGGCGTGGAGCAGGGGCACCGGGGCTGGTGCCTGAGCCTGACTCCACTACCCACTGGGTGACCACTAACGCGTGACCCTCTGGGCCTGAGTTCTCCTGTTTGGACAAACGAGATAATGGGTCCCTCAGCCGGTGACTGTGAGTGTTCAGTGGGTTGGTACAGATGAAGTAGCTTGGAACTGTGCCTGGCATATTGAAGCACCGTGTGCTTCCGTTGTTCTCTGAGCCTCGGTTCCCTCACTGGCAAGATGCAGCTGAGGGAGGGGCTTGACCACCACGGGCCCTCATGTTCTGTCGTGTTCTCTGGCTGTGACCAAGGCCCCGCCCCCAGAAGAGCACTTACCCTCCAGGGGAGGGATCGGCTGGACAGACAGCATTATATGCTCACAAGCCACATCCGGTCCAGTGGCTGTGCCTGCGTGGAGTGTATGTATGTGTGCATATTTGTGTATATGTGTGTTTATTTGTGGACATGTGCATGTGTGTGTTTGTGGGTATGTGTGTACACGTATACACAGGTATATTGTGTAGGTGGGTATATGTATGTGTGTGTTTATGTGGATACGTATGTGTGTCTCTGTATATGTGTACAGGTGTCTGTGTGTATATGTGTGTACATGTGTGCATGCAGGTACACGGGTATGTGTGTGTTCGTGTACAGGTATGTATGTGTTTTGCGTGTTGTATACATGCGCATGTGATGTGGGCGTGTGATATATACACGTGGGCATGTGTGTGCACACGTGTATACGTGTATCCAGGTGGGGAGCACAGAGAGCCAGCCCATTTGGTTCTTTGTTGAAGCTCAGGTGGGACTGTGGCCCCGACCTCATCTCACGCCTCCCTCCTCTCAAACCTGTCTGAGTGCGCAGTGGAGGTGACACGAACCCAAGAAGGAGGGATGGAGGGGTGGGGTAGAAAGTGAAGGTTGGGTGGAGGGCAAGAGTGTCTTAACCAAAGAAATCCAGCAGGGTTTAGAGTGGAGGAGCTGAAGAGTGAAAGTGAGGCCAGTGACTCTGGTTGGCATTATGCTCTAAGCTCTGTGGCTCTCGTGTTGTAGACCAGGAAGGTAAAGCTCAGAGATGTCGAGGAACCTGCCTGAGGTCGTCAGTGGTCGAGCCAGGACTGGGCTGCTTCACCACCCTGGGCTGACCGGTAGGAAAAGGCCGACAGACAGGCACCATCACTGGACCCTCCCTCTGCACGGCTCCAGGCCAGGGTAGCGGTCGGTGTCCCCAAAGCGCTGGACGACAATGTCCCCAGCTTGGTGTAGGGGAGGGATTGCCGAGGAGGAGAAGACACCAGGGCATTTCTATTTTAGTTCTGTTTACAGGGTGTATCTTTGGTCAGGTCAAGTCAACTTTCTGAGCCTCAGTTTGCACATCTGTCATATGGGGCCACTACCCCACCCTGGCCTCATAGGAAGAAGCCGTGTAGTGCTGGGGTTGAAAGTACAGCCTTTGGCGCCCTCGGAGTGAATCCCAGACCTGACCCTTAGCAGCTGTGTGACTTTGGGCCAGTCAACCTCTCAGCCTCAGTTTTCTTACACGTACAATGGGGATAACAGTGGTCGCTACATCATGGGGCTGGTGTGACTGTTAACTCAAAGAACGCCTATAAAGCACTTAGAACAACACCTGGCACAAAGAAAGAGGTAGTAAAAGTTAATTACTTTTTTTTTTAAGTTAATTACTTTTACCATTGCGATTATTTCTTAAGGTTGTTAGGAGAACGGAAGAGGCTTGCTCAGAGGAGACTGCTGAGCTGTGAACAGACCTGCTTGAAGGGAGGCAGACAATATTGACATACGATATGAAATAACATGGTAGTTTGCACTCATTCGCACCCTCCTTCCCTTTGGGAGAAATGTTCATTCTCACCCCGCTGACTTTGGACTTGACCATGTAATACAATTCAGCCCACGGAATGTGAATAAATATGGTGATGTATTCCAGGTCTCAGCAGAAGTTTAAAGAGAGTTTCCATCATCGCACTTGCTTCAGAAGTGTGTCAGAAGAATGCACTGACCAGCTGGGGAAGCTCCTACAGCCTGGGCCCTGGGATGAGGAGTTGTGGGGCGGAGCCAGTGGAGCCATAGCCGACAGCCTCCCACAGGTGATGTGAGTGCGAAAGAGATGTGCGTGGTTGTGAGCCCCCGAGACCCTGGGGTTGCTTGTTACCGCAGCCAAACTGACACAGTATTGAGAGGAAGAGGGGTTGGAATATTACTCAGCCATAAAAAGGAATGAAATCTTGCCACCGGCAACAACCCGGATGGACCTAGAGGGTATTATTCCAAGTGAAATGAGACAGAGAAAGACAAATACTGTATGATTTCACTCACATGTGGAATCTAAACAAAACAAATGAACAAACATAACCAAACAGAAACAAGAGTCATAGACACAGAGAACAAACAGGTGCTTGCCAGAGGGGAGGGAGGGTGGGGAGGAGGAGAGAAATAGGTGGTGGAGATTAAGAGGTACAGATTTGCAGTTACAAAATAAATGAGTCACAGGGCTGAAGTGTACAGTGCGGGGAATATACTCAATTATTATGTAATATCTCTGTATGGTGACATATTGTAACTAGACTTACCATGGTGATCATTTTGAGATGTATATAAATATCAAATCACTATGTTGTACACCAGGAACTAACATAGTGTTGTAGGTCAATGACACTTCAAAAACAAACAAACAAACTCGCAGAAAATGAGATCAGGTTTGTGGCTACCAGAGACAGGTGGGGGGCTTGGGGGAAGGGAATAATATGAAGGTGGTCAAAGGTACAAACTTCCAGTTATAAGATAAATAAGTACTAGGGATGTAATGCACAACATGATAAGGATAATTAACACTGCTGTATGTTTTTTTTTTAAGGAATTTCTTTATTTTTATTATCATTTTTTATTTATTTATTTTATTTTATTTATGGCTGTGTTGGGTCTTCGTTTCTGTGCGAGGGCTTTCTCCAGTTGCAGAGATCGGGGGCCACTCTTCATCGCGGTGCGCGGGCCTCTCACTATCGCAGCCTCTCTTGTTGCGGAGCACAGGCTCCAGACGCGCAGGCTCAGTAGTTGTGGCTCACGGGCCCAGTTGCTCCGCAGCATGTGGGGTCTTCCCAGACCAGGGCTCGAACCCGTGTCCCCTGCATTGGCAGGCAGATTCTCAACCACTGCGCCACCAGGGAAGCCCAACACTGCTGTATGTTTTAAATGAAAGCTGTCGACAGAGTAAATCCTAAGAGTTCTCATCACAAAGAAAACACATTTTTTTTTTCTATTTCTTTAATGTTGTATCTGTATGAGTCAAGAGGGATGATCACCAAACCTACTGTGGTAATCGTTTCATGATCTATGTAAGTCAAATCATTATGTTGTGCACCTTAAACTCATACAGAGCTGTACGTCAATTATATCTCAATAAAACTGGGGAAAAAAGGAGGAGGAGGAGGAGGGGGAGGGGGAGGGGCCCTAAGGAGGTGTCCCACTGCCTCGAGAGAGGAGAGGTGTCAGGTCTTGGAGGCTGAAGTCAAGGAGGGGGTTGAAGTAGACAAAACACATGCACACGCAGGTGTGCATGGGCACACACACACGTGAAACACAAAGAAACCCTCCACATCGTCTGCCCTTTATTTCCATAAGACCCTGTACTACTCAGCAGGTCCCTGGAGCCAGCTAGCTTTCCCACAGGGTCTTCTCGCCCCCCACCCTACCCCGGGGGCTCCTCCCTTGCTCCTGCCCTTGGTTCCTGGATCGTTCTCATCAGAAAGCCCAAGAACCCTTTGCATTGGCTCCTGTTTTGTTTGCCTTCACTCATGCCATCCTGTTGTGGATGAGAAGGAAGCAGGGCCAACACCAGCTGCTGCCACAGACCAAGGGAAACATTTCCCAGCCTCCGGTTGGATGTGGTTCCCTTCCCGTGGGTCTTCCTTCCAGAGCCAGGTCTGTAAACTTGGGGAGCAAATGGTGTGTTGCCACACTCTGTCCGGTCCAGAAGTGGTCCTTCTCAGAGGGGACCAGAGAGGGAGGGGGCTGAGGTCTCCGCCGTGCTGCCTGCCCTCCGGCCGCAGCGGTCCTCCCGAGAGGCACAGAGGGGCTGGCAGACACCACCATCTTGCTTTTTGGAAGAGGGGCTGCTCATACATTCTGACCTCACTGGTCCGGGCAAGTTTTCCATTTGGAGTGCTTTCCATCCAGGAGGCAAAGCAAACATCTGGTCACATAGTTCCCTTTCTCCCTGCCAGCCTTTCCACTCAGGGGTTCCAGGCATTTGTTCCATCATTTCTTTATTTTCCTCCATACCATCTAGCTGAGCGTTCTATCTCCCCTCCCATCCAGGGAGCCATTCATAGCCCCTCTCCCCTTGTGTCTGCCCCTGGCCCTGACGGGAATCTTCCTGTGGCTTCTGTGGTCTCCAATCCTGCAATTTGCCACCCAGTCCTTGCAGGCTCTCCCTGCACTGAAGACTTTCCGAGCAAATCTTGGTCTAGTGTGGTCTCTCCGGGTAATCATCACAGGAGGCCTTAAAAGAAGCCGCCTCTGTAGGCTGGTGGCCCCCCAGCTCATGGCAGCTTTGTCCTGCGTTTGGTGCTCTTGGGATGCAAGGACCAGGCGCATGCTTGGGCAGCCTCCTGCATCGCCGGCAGAGCAGTGAGCAGGAATGAAGCTCGGGCTGCCTCAGCAGGGCTTCAGCACAGTGGCCTGTGGTCCCTCCAATGCTGCACCATCTCTTCTCTGCTCCTGTGTCTTCATCATCCTTGCAGCTCGGCTCGTCTCGGCTGCTGCCTCCCTGGCTCCTACCCGCCATGTCTCTTTCCTCTCCTCCCCGTCTCATGTGCTTCTGACTGCTCACGCCGTCTAGTGCTTTGTGGCATCTGCTGACTGCCCTCCCTCGTGGGGTCTCTCAGCTCTGCTGCCCTCTACTGGCTGGAGCCACCTCGGTGTGACTGCTGTCAAACTTCCTGAGAGGCCCCCAGCCCACCTTGCACCACAACCCTGGCTTCTCAGCTCCTCCGAGACACCAAACTTGGTGTCCTCTGCGAATCTACGAGCTCCATGCGACAGGAGCTGGCCATTTTGGTCCCCACGGTGCCTGAATGATGCCCAGTACGTGTAGGCATTCAATGGACATTTCTGAGTGGCTAAGTGAGCAATCCAGCCGCACCATCGATGTGACTGGAGGGAGAAATCGTAGGTACCCGTGAAGAGCAGGGGGGCAGGCAGGCATGGCTGGACTGAAGGCGGCGGGGCGGGAGAGAAGCTGAAGGGGGTTCAGGTCAGACTCTGAGGCCTTGGATGCCAGGCTCCAAGTCTGGGCCTGACTCTGTCACCTGCAGCTGGGGCTGGAGCGTCTTGCTGAGGAAGGAGCATGAATGATTCAGGAGGAGGCCTTTGGCAGCCACCAGAGGATGGATTGAAGCATGAGAAACCTGGAAGCTGGGAGACAGGTTGGGAGGCTTTGGAAATACGCCGGGCCTGGCTAAGGGCTGGGCAGGGCCCGTGAGGATGGACGGTGCGGAGGCCTGGTGGAGTGGAGAAGGAGTCACGTCCGGGAAGATGGGGGCTCAGGGTCCCAGGGTCTCTGCACGGGTCCCACACCCTGACCTCTAGGAGGGCAGAGGAGTGGCAGCGTCTGGAGACGGGCAGATGATCAGACCGGGAGCAAGGACGGTGGCCGTGCCAGTGTGGCCTGGGTGCCCAACAGCCCGGCTCATTCCCCCCTCTGTCACTTACTAGCTTGCTGAGCATGGCTAATCGCTTCCGATCTCTGCACCTCAGTTTCCTGATCTGTTCCATGGGAATAACAGCGTCCTAGTTGGGATGATTCCCTAAGATAATGCAGGCAGAGGGCACAGCACAATGCCCTATAGGAATACTTAGTCCTCTGGAAAATAGTAACAACTCCTTTGTAGCTAACATTATTGTAAAAGAATAATATGTTAGTTACACAAACTGGGACCTGGAAGGACTCACGCTTAAAGATTTAGGCACAAGAGCTCAGCTGCAGAACGGGGTTCCCAAGAGAGTGCGAACACCTGTGTCTGGGGTCTCAGGGAGGTCGCTGAAGCCTGCCCCTCGGGCCAGCGTGGCTGGAAGACTGGGGTGCGGAAGCCTGCTGGTGGTGAACTGGACTCAGCTGTGAGGAGCTGGACAGCAGAGGTGACAGAGGTGGCAGTGGGGGTGGTGATGCCTTCTGATTCAGTGTCTCCCTGCTCCTTGGCTACGCCTCCGGGAAAGCATGTGATGGAGGCAGCAGGTGAAGCCATTGGCCAGAGCACGGAATTGGGGCTGGCTGAAGATGCTTGCCACCTGGTGTCCCTGTCCGCAGGCAGAGCAGTGACACAGCCGCGCCCAGTGACCGAAGCGGCAGGTTCTGTCGGCAGGAGATGTTTCTAAGGCTCGCTTTTGAGTGCAACGGCTCCCACACTCCTGCAGAGCGTCTCTGCTCCGCCCTGGCTTCTGGAACACCGGGCTCACCTCGCGGTGGGTCCCGAATCACCATTACGTTGCATCTGTATGACACCGGGGCTTGGGGAGGGAGGGGACGGCCCTGACTCAGGTGGAGCCAAGAGCAAGCCTGGGCCCGCTGCTCCTAAGCGGCGGGTCCCGGGCCGTTCCTGAACTCCTCTGAACTTCCTTTTGTGCATCTAAACAAAATGAAGACGCTGCTTGTCAAGTCCTTAGTTGGAAAGTTCAGTCAAGGTGAGCTGGTTATGAAAATTCATGAAAAACCTGTCACATCGATGACCTCATTTCAGCCTCACGGTAAAGCTGCAGTAGGTATGAGGCAGTCATCGCTATCCATATTTTCAGAGGAAACAAAGGTTCAGAGGGTTATGGAGCCGGCTGGATGGCACATAAGCCCAGGTCTTTCCACCTCGAAGCTGGAGCACAGCGCCCCAGGCTAGGGGTCCCCAGAGAGGCCCTCTGGCTGCTTAAGGTTCAGACGGTGTGAGGTGGGTGAGAGGCGGTGCCCCCCCAGACAGTGGCCTGAGGAGCGTTTATAAAGCTGGGACTAGGAGGGCAGAGGCCATGCCCCCTGCCCGCAGCTTCTAACGGAGGCCGCCGCACTCACGTCCCTCGGGAGCAAAGGAGCAAAACTGCTCACCCTGGGTGAACGGTGGAAACTTCTCAGGGGGGAAGTCTGCTTCCCTCCAGGCCACAGCATTGAGCTCCAAGAAAGGAGGTGGAAAGGGGATGTGCCCAGAGCTGCCCAGGAGGTGTCTGGAGGACACCCTGCCCTTGAAAATTCTAGAAAGGCATTGCTCTTCAACAGTGGCCAGCTCCAGAGCTGGATGGCCTGGATTCGAATCCTTTCTCCCGGGTTACCAGCCCTGTGGCCTTGACACGTCATTTAATCTCTCACATCAGGTTTTCCATATGGGACAAAAGATCCTCCCTCTAGGAAACAGCCCTTGGTACAGCTGCTGGCGCATTAAACAAATGTGAGCTACCGTTAGGAATATCGTTACCATCAACTCCAGCAGCCTCTCCTCCTTTTCAGCTGCTGCTTCTCCACAGCTTAGAGCCAGACCCAGCCAGGAACAAACAGGCACAAGGGTGAGTGTGGAGAAGAGGCAAATCCAACAGAAGAGTCAGGCCAGCTTCGCTCCAAAGCTCTGTAATCCCCCCTCTCCCCGACCCTGCAGAGCCTCTCCTTTCATCAGTGTGACCCATGGAAAGCTGGCCAGATGAAGGGACAAGCCAGGTCAAGCCCTCACCCTCTGACTGACATTGCCAAGTGCCATCTTGGAAACGATGGCCATTAAGAAGCTGGCCCTGGTCTCCTGGACATGCACACAGGGCAGGGGCATGGTGGGTGGCACAAACCCATGGCTGCTCAGCCATCCCCTCAGAGCCGTGTCTCCTCTACGCAATGCCAGAGAAGCAGGGACTCTGTCAGCACAGTGGCCGAAGGCACAGGTCAGGCCCAAAGCGTGGGTGCCCGGAGGGGCTGTCCACTCTTCCTCTCACCATCCTGGCGTCAGGAAGACCTGGCTAATGGCCTTGGTGCTGGAAACTACGTCCTCATCTTGGGCTTTCTCCATTACCACCAACTCCGCTCTGCTTGGATGGCTGCCCTGGGGAATTGGTTTAGTGCAAAACAAATAGAAATGTATTTTGTATTGGATCACTGGCAACAAGGATGGATTCTAATTGCCCTCTGACCTGTTAAACTGGAACCAAGACCAAGCGTCATTCTACGGAAACATGAAGGTCAGCTCACCCAGACACACAGGCTCTACGTTAGAAGGTATGGGACTGAGGGATAACCCCCTAGCTGTGTGGATGGGACAAGCTCAGAGACACTTGCCCAAGGTTACACAACAAGGTGAGGGCAAAGACTGGAACCCAGGTCTCTGAACCCTCCCCACCCAGGTCCCCAGCTAGGTTGTGTGGCATAGCCACAATTCTTGGATGTCTGCCAGGGCTTTAGGCTTAATGAGGTAGAAGCTGGCTTACCCTGAATTCTAATGATTAGAAATGCCCTTTCGGGGATTCTCAGATACCATGATAATCACTGTTCATAATAAGGACAACAGAGCTTTGGAAGATTTTGATGTAACTTTCTAATGCTTGAACAGTCAATTATTTTTAGTTGACTTTGGGAGTGGCCAGATGCTCTGTGTAATGTAAATATTCTCAAATATTAATGTATATAAAATCAGCCAAACAACTGATTCGTACCGTCTCTCAGTGAGCCCAGATATTTGACCACACAGAATATCCTATTTCTCCAAAAGCTGGATACCAGTTCTTGGAATACTACTTAAAAAAACAGAAGTCTGAGACCTAAGAGTACTCAGGGTGCCTGCACAGTTGGGATGTCAGCACAGGAGACAGGCTTCCTGCTGACAGGTGGTCTGTTTGGGGGTCGTGGGGTAGACCATGGACCAGGCAATGGAGAACTTCCAGGCGAAGGGCTTGGCCAGTTGAGAGAGAAGGGAGGAGGGTGTGAGTGTGCCTGGGGTGAGGGTGTGTTAGGATTGCCTTGTTTACCAACGATGATTCTGAATGGAGCAGCCAAGGATGGCATTTCTTCAGGACGTTAGAATTACCATTCATTCCTGCAACATGTCCCTTGATAAGTACAGCTCTACAAGTGAGATTTCAGTCAGACTCTATCAATCACCCATGTCCACCCTTCCCAAGCATTTGAGAGCAGCATCTCACTTCATTTATTCTTCCTAATGCCCCAGTGAGGTTGATATGATTGTTCCCATTTCTCAGAAGAGGAAACTGAGGCACAGAGAGGTTAGAGCACGCCAAAGGCCGCAGAGCATGCAAGTGGCAGAGCCAGACTATGAATCCAAGCTTACCTGACACCCAAACCTTCCTCTTAGACCAGGTTTCTTTAGATGTGGTCCATGGTCATCTGGATCAGAACTACTAGGGGTGCTTGTCAAGATCAAAGACCCCTGAGTCCCACCTCAGAGCTATAGAATAGGAGCCTCTGGGGTTGGGACATGGGAATGTGCCTTTTTAGCAAGTACCCCGGGGGGTTCCAATGGTCTCAAAGTTTGAAGAACGATGTCCTAAATAAAGGAGCAAAGTTAATGCCCACAGATGGGATGCCCTCTCTAGGCATTTCAGGTCAAGATGCCAGCGATGGGCTTCCTCCCGGAAGCTCAGCTGATTCCAATCTGAGAGACACACCTCTTCCCCGGGTGACTGACAGCAGGTCTGAGGTGACCCTCCCCCTCCTCACAGAGGGCAGCCTGGTCCCCAGGGTAGGTCCTCCGTGCTGGTGCAGTGCAGTGACCAGAGCGTCTTCTGCCATGCAGTTATACTGGGTCATCCCTCACTGCTGCGACATTCAGTTATCCAGGCTGCCCCAGACCCCACCAGCAAGAACGAGGGAGAGGGGTCACCTCATCCCGTGTACATGATGACGAACAAGACAGCTTGGAAACAGAGTTCTAAACACTGGGGCAGGGAACCTGCACCCACAGGCCAGGCCACGGCAGCAATCTCACCCTGGGCTTCAGCCACTGTGTACAGATGGGGGCCAACGTGGTTACAAAACCTCGGTGCTGTCTGCAAGCACCAGGCCTGTGATTATTTCAGGCTCTTCCATACAGAAACAAGCCCTTTGGGCGATAGGTTAAGACAGCTGCCAGGCCCTCATAACATGATCCCTCTAGCTCTGGGGGTAGCACCGGCTTGACGGGAAAGGATCTTTGGCCTGCGGTGGAGCTGCCCCAAAACAAGACAATGAGAAAGTGGGGGGAGGAAGCAGCCCTGGGCAAGGAGCCCACACTGGTGACAACTGTGTCACACTGCTGTCCCTGAAGCTGGTGGCCCCATCCAGCTGCGCGACCTCAGGCTCTTGGCCCCCCTCTGCTGTCCCTTGAGCACCTGTGCTTGTGATCCCATCCCTGTGACCTCTGCTGAGAGCACCTGACACAGGGAGGCCACCAGAGGGAAGGCGCCCACATGGTGACAACTGATGCCAACCTGCCCCTCAGATTCTCCCTCTGGGAGTTTGAATTTTAAATAACAGAGGAGTTGGGAATTTGTGGGGGGTGAAGACTCTAGAAAAGAGAGTAGCCAAGTCTCATGAGTTAACAGAAATCATGAATATACTTCTGAAGGGCAATGAGGAACATGGGTCGCTACAGCCACCCTGATGTGTTAGTTCCCACACTAGCACATCCAGGTGTGGGTCTTGGGTGCCGTGAGGTCAGCTCTCCCCTGTCGGGGGTCTCTTGCGTGATGCCTGTCTCTCGGGACCCCAGCAACTCTCCATCTGAAGCTTAGAGAGCTTATTCGGTTGCACCCTCAGGGGGTGCACTTTCCAGCTCTATTCCCTGTTGCAGTGGCAGCTGGTGGACTTGGGCTCCAGAAAGAGGAAAGGAACAGTATTAACACCAAGGCGCTAAGGTGCGACAGGCACTTTCCCACATTGCGTGGGTTATTTTCTGTAATCCTCACAGTCTCTCTGAGAGACGGGGAGGGCGTCCCTATTTACGGACGAACAATGTGAGGCCCAGCAGAATGAACAACACAGTATCTTAGACCCTTGGACCCATGCTGTCTGCACACTCAGCCCCGCTCTTGACGTGCCAACCAGCAGGGACGGCCCTGTTTCTCTGCTGCAGTCTCTACACCTAAAACCAAAGCCAAAACCAAACAAACATAGGTGTCTTTCCTGAAGGCCCTTGAGGCCACCTGACAGATGGCCCCTGCGTCATTTCTGAGGGCAGAAGGGCTTCCCTGCAGGAGAGAGCTCTGCTCCAGGCCCCTTGCTGCTCAAGCAGAGAACCTGGCTCCTGTCTCTGCCAAGGGCAGCACGTCTGACTGGAGGGGACCCTGGACATCCCTCCTCCTTTGTCAGGAGAGGAACCTGAGTCCCAGGGATGGGAAGTCTCTTGGACTGTCTCTGACATTTTTGGAAAAATTCCTGTTTGCCACACAAACGCACGGTACATCCATTAGCTCGTTTAATCCTGCAACATCCAGAGGCTGGAGGTCCTCTTATTATCACCATCTTGTTATCTTGAGATAAGGAAGCTGAGGCTTAGCAAGGTCAAATAGCTCTCCCAGAGAGACAGGCAGAGCTTGAACCCAGCAAGTCTGATCCAGGAGCCCATCCTTCCAACCATCAGATGAGTCCTGCCCCTCGGCCTGCCACATTCGTCCTGCTGCATAGAAGTCGGCTTAAATGATCCTCATGATACGTGTGGTGCTGTCCTTCGAGGCCCGCATGTTCCTTTACACTTGAGAAGCTTCGGTTGTTGAGACTAAAGTATCTGATGCTTGGTCACTATGCAGTCAAAGAGGGAAGGAGTGTTTTATTTGGAAAGAAAGACTAGTATAGGAAATGCCTATGTGGAAGGTTTGGAAGTGAAGGTGATTGATAGAAAATCAGGATTGATTATCCTTAAATTGTCAGATTTGACACTCTTTGATCAACATGACAGTCCTACATTTTGTATCTGACAGTATTTGAATTGGAAAAAAGTTATTTAATTATATCAGAGGCTCTGGTTGCTAAGTCTCAGAAAAATAGTTAAATTGGCTAAAACACAGGGAGTCATGGGCTTCTGGAAGAGACGAGCTCGGTGGCAGTGTGGTCTTCTGGCTTGTCTGTCCTTGAGTCTTTGGCTCTGCTCTTGTTGGAGTGTAGACTTCATCACACATCTGCTTCTCTCACGGCAGCAAAGTGACAACAATCATCCCAGGACTCACATCTACACATCATCCTGTCCAGAAAGAGACGCACATCTGTGGCTTCCCTTCCTCCAGCCACTGAACATGAGCTTGAGATAACTTCTCACCCCTGACTGGTCAAGGGCAAGGGGTGGAATTACACTGATGGGCTTAGGCCCATCATTAGGACACTGGGGTGTCCACATCAGTTCTACCCGAGCAACATGGCAGCTCCCCACTTGGGGAAGGAGAACTGGTTGCTGGGCACCAGCCTAGAATGTCCACTACATAGATATTCCCATTAACTCTTCACTTTTAAGCAAGGAACATCAATTACTTTATGCCATCCCTAGTGTTAGACTCTAGCCTTTCCCCATGATTGGCTAAACTTCATTTGCTATAATTCCCAATATCTACCAATTAAAAGGCAATTATTATTATTTACTCCCCATTTCATAGACTGAAAAAAACAAGGGCACCTGGCAATCATGTTTTATAAATCTTGACAGATAAGTAAAATTATACTCTTCTACTGAAAATCACAAAGCTTTAAACTTTCACTCTTCCTTGCAAATGAGATGACAAATATTACTGGTGTGGTCTTTCAACCAGATACTCTCCATTCCCCTGACATGACCTGGACTTGGCCCAGGGGTCCTGGACAATACCAGCAGGGCCCCCCTGGCCATCAGCAGGCCCATGAGGCAGCCAGGGGCAGGGAAGCCCACAGCCCAGCTGGAGCCATCCTCCCCAAACCAAGAAAATGGCCCTTTGACCCCTCTGGGTTCCTTCAGGCTCTATAATTTTCTAGTGTAGAATCTGCCTTACACTGTCCTATGATTTAGGCAAGGAAACTAGTGATAATAAATTTGATCTCATAATCCAGTGGGACCCCCTCCTCTGAACCCCACAGGAAAAGAGTAGTACTGTGGTCCTCAAACTTTTTGGCCTCAAGAGTCCTTCACAGGACCCTGCAGGACCCACCTGAAGACGTGTAGGAACTTTTGTCTATGTGAGTTATGTCTATCGGTATTGACTGTATTAGAAACTCAAACTGAGAAAGTTTTAAAACACAGAACATTCCAATAGCCTGAATGTGATGTCATCCCACGTCATGCAGCCTCTGGAAGCTTCACAGGGTACTCATGAGAGGATGAGAATTCAAAAGGCAAACGATGACTTGGTATTATCATCAACATAATTTTGATGGCAGACTCACTGGAATAGAACATAGATTTTGAGAAAGTGGGTTTTTGAATCAGACTGCCTGGGTTCAAACTCTGGCTTCACCATTGAACCTTTCTATACCTCAATTTCTGTGTGAGTTAATTTTTCCATGCCTGTTTCTTCAGCTCGAAAATGGGGCTAATAATGTGACCTGCCTCACGGGGCTGTTGGGAGATTAAATGATATAAATACCTATAAAGCACTTAGAACAGGCCAGGATAGTAAACATTATTAATAAATATTAGCTACTACTGGCTGAAAATATTAGCTTTTATTACTAACTCACTATTGTTGGTGTAGACCGCTGTGCCTTCCCCGTGCGGCTTGCCCCTCTGCCTGGTTTAAGATACTGGTGTTGGGCCTCGAAGCGCCCCGTGCGGCTCTAGCCTCCTGGGGGCCAGTCTGCTCGGATTCCGCCTTGATCCCCAGCACTGGGTCTTACGACGTGGAGGAGGCCACACGGGCCGAAGGACTCAACAGCTGTCTCTGCCTCAAAGGACCACATAGATGGGTCAGAGCTAGCAGACAGGGCTCCTAGCTCACCGGGTTGAGGGCGACACCACAAAGCAACAATTCACTCTTGCACTGTGGTCCAGGAGAGAATGAACTCAGAACACCGCACGTCCTAGATCTGCAATTCTAGAAATTCAAAAGCAATCATCGCGTGCATAAAGGCACTTAGGAAAGTGTGTTGGGCAGTCTCCATCTGCCCACCCAGACCCTCCCACCACCCTTCTAACTCCCGGCTCTGCGTCTCGGGGAGGATGCCTTCTCCGGTGACTGCACCCACCTGCCTTCCGGTTGAGTCGGGACACAGGGAGGCCCAGGCAGGAGGGCAGAGGGCAGGAGGAACACGTAGTCAGGCGGTTTTCCTCGGGCCCCTTCCCCGCTGGGAGCGGACTGTCGTTGGGCCTGCGGCTACAGCTCCTGTCGGGTGGCCCTCTCCTAGCTGCAGCGAGGCGGCCCTCCCTCTCCTCACCCCTTCAGGCGTAACGTGGAAATGGCCCGCTGCTTGCTGCTACTCCTCCAGGGCTGCCCAGCCCTTGTTAAGATCTCCCTGGACCTTGCCCATGACTAGATAAATGGTCCCTTCATCAAGCTCTTCTCAGTAGCCATGATCGAGTGTGCCATCTCTTTCCTCTGGGACCCTGACTGAAGCAGGGACAGAATACGTGTGTATGTGTGTGTGTGTGTGTATTCACACACACACTAGTGTGGAAGGATAAGCACCAAAGTATTTACAGAATTGTTGCTGTGGGATCAGGGCTCAGTAATGACTTCTTTCTTCCTTTTGCGTCCCTGCACTTTCTGATTTTTATACAATGCAACATGTATTATTTATGTTAAAAAATTGTGTCTGAAATGAATGAAGATTCACAGATTTATGAAATCCAGTTGTTTCTATCTAGGAGGATGGGGCTTGGGGAAGCCTAGAAGCCCTCGGATCCAGATCCTTCAGGGGCAGACCTGGGCCCTGATCCACTTTGATGGAAAGAAACTAAAGACACTGGCCATTACCCCCTAGATCAGATGTCGTGAGGATTAATGAGGTAAACCGGTCTGCAGCTTGGAATTCTTAATGTGATTAAAAAGAAAATAAGAGGCCCATTATCATTTCTTGGCTTTGGAAGGGCCCTTTAACCTTGGCTGCCTCAAATCTTGCTGCCATCCTGACGGTGTTATAACCAGGCCAGATGAAGAGTAGAAGCAAGAGGGCAGGGCTGCCATGGGGCAGGAGGATGGCTCAGCCTTGTGGTCTTCAAGCTTCAGCATACATAGAACCATCTGAGGATGTGCTAAATGCAGATTCTAAGGCACCTAGCCAGTAGGGCCAAGATGGGGCCCAGGGATCTGGATTTTATAGTTGGCTCTCCTCCACTCCCACACACATACACATCATGAGGAACAGAGGTGCCTTGGCCACTGAGTTTGGGGCACAGGTCCTGCCTCCTTTGGTCTCTCATTCCTAAGACTCAGTGAGCAGGGGAAGGGAGAAGGAGAAGAGAAGGAGGAGAGCTGGGTAGTGGTGAAGGGCAGTCAGGCCCAAACCAACCTGGTCATCACCAGGAGGAAACCCACAAGCGGGACGTTGAATCGCCTGGGCGATTAGTGCTCCGGAAACCACGGGGACCCACTGGAGACTTTGACTGATGCCATGTTCTTTTCCATTTCTTCTCTGATTACATTGATCCTGTACTTTTGCTGATGTTGTGACAGTCTAATTATAGACTTCTCGGCTGCTGAGCAAACAGTCGTCCCCTCTCAGTAAATCCGCCTGTTACACAAGCGCCAGCTCTGGGACACTGTCAGTATATGCAGCCAACCCCCTGATGTGCTGGGCAGCCGCGCCACATACCCTTTACCTCCTTCATGACACTGTTGGAGCTGGAGGTGCTGGAGGTAAGCCAGGCTGGGTCCTTTTTTTTTTCCTTTGTTAACAGATGGAGAAACTGCGGCCCAGAGCAGTGGTTAAAGTAACGCAGAGCTAGGAATGAAACCTGAGACTTGGGGAAGGGTGGGTGATGTGTTCAAGGCGCTTTCCTTCCTCCCTCCCTCCCTTTCTTCCTTCCTTCCCTCCCTCCCTCCCACTTTCCTTCTTTCCCTCCCTCCTTTCCTTCCTTTTTTTTCTTCTTTTAAAAATTTTTTTGGTTGCATTGGGTCTTTGTTGCTGTGTGCGGGCTTTCTCTAGTTGTGGCGAGTGGGGGCTACTCTTCATTGCAGTGTGCAGGCTTCTCATTGCGGTGTCTTCTCTTGTGGTGGAGCACGGGCCATAGAGCACACGGGCTTCAGTAGTTGCGGCTCACGGGCTCTAAAGCACAGGCTCAGTAGTTGTGGGGCATGGGTCCTAGTCCATGGGCTTCAGCAGTTGCGGCGCATGGGCTCAGTAGTTGTGGCACACGGGCTCTAGGGTGCGTGGACTTCAGTAGTTGTGGCATGCGGGCTCTAGAGCACAGGCTCAGTAGTCGTGGCGCACGGGCTTAGTTGCTCCGCAGGCATGTGAGATCTTCCGGGACCAGGGATTGAACCTGTGTCCCCTGCATTGGCAGGTGTATTCTTAACCACTGCGCCACCAGGGAAGTCCCCTTCCTTCCTTCCTTTTACCAAACATCATTCACTCAGTGTCTGTTTGAAGAATTTTGAAGAGGAAAAGTATCACCTGGCCAAACAGCAGAGTGTACAGGCAAGGTGAGGCTAGCTGGCTGGTCTCCATCCTCAAAGCTTCTCAAGAGTCCGTTTCCTGTTTCTCCAACTTGTAAGCTTCAGAAACTTGTCTGGATCTGTGTTCCAGGGCTAGATGGATCAAAGAATGCTTATTCATTCAATCAATGCTCACAAGAGACGGATGTAAAGACTGGAAGGAAGAGGCACATGTTCTGGCCATCCAGCATCTGAACCTCCTTCCTCTGTTTGGAGAATTCCCTACCTTAAGAGGTAGAGCCCACTTTGCAGAGTCAAAACTCTGAGTTAAATCACATAACCTGATTTTTGAGCCTTCTTTGCAACCAGGGCTTGGGCACATGATCTGGGCTCTGCTGATCAGATGTGCCCACCCAGATTTTGGATCGGAAGCTAGTGATGGGACACAAAAATTCTACCTATCAATGGGTGGCGGCAGTGGTGGGAATGGCAATTACATCGTTTCCAGAGGCGGCAGCAGCAACGTGCATTGCCTACATCTGTGGTGATGTCATGGCATCTTCCCTGGACCAGTTCTACAGTATGATTTTTAAGCCTTGTTCCTGGTAGCACAGCCAACTGGTCAAGTTCTCTAGCCATCCTGCTGATTCTGTGGGCTCCCCAATATTTTAAAAATAAATTCCATCTTTCTTAAATCATCCAGAGTCATTTTTGATTGCTTGCAACTGAAAATCTAGACTAATATGTGGCCTGGAAAACAACGTTTGAGGTCCCCTGGGAGGTGAGGTAGACATTCCTAGCAGGGAGGCATCCTCTTCCTCTGGTAATCTGTGTGGAAATGGCGGCAGTCTCTTCGCCAACAGGCACAGACTCCTGTGCTGGGAGTTTCAGGCGTTATGGCGGCTGGCGAGACAGACATCCGGGACCTAAATGTAAGGCAGGCTCAGAATGGACCCAGTGATTGGTGATGAGATATGAAATGATCAGTTAACAATTTACACTTTCATGGAATTCCTTTTCCCTGAAGGGAGATTTGAAACCTTTAATCCTCAGATAAGAGATCCAGAGCCCCAGAAGTGAAGGCAGCCATAGCAAGGTGTTGAGAATTTACCCTTCTCTGCTCTCATCCGACTTGCTTGCCAAGCTCTTCTAACAGAAAGAGAGAAAAGGGCCCAAGGTTGGCAAAGAGATAAATCCTGTGAACAGGGCAACTGTTCTCACATGCATTCACTACCTCATTTGATCAGCACACACCTCCACGAAGCAGGGAGGCTAGTTACCATTCCCATTTGTCGATTAGGGAGCTGAGACTCAGAGGGGCTAAGCCATTTGACAGGGATACCAGCCAACTGACTAAACCCTACATCCTTTCTCAAGTGACACTGTTAGGGTGGTGGGCAGGAAGGGTGTCTAGAGATACTTCCTCAGAGGGGTGAGGTCAGCCCTGCTCATCTTTGGCATTCTCATTTCTCTGGCAGTGCCACCATCACCCCCTTCCCCTTTCCGGTCCCCCATCTTGCTTCATGCTGCCTCCGTGCCCCAGTGCTTCCACTGCCATGTCGTGCTTGAGCCTGCTGTCATAGCTGTGCCCAAAGATGCAGCCCTCTCCCTCCTCCCATAAAACTCACACCTTCTTACTCCAAACCTAGCTCTCATTCTGCAACACCCAAGAAAAATATTGCTCTAAAGAAGCCTGAAAAGAGACAGGGATTTACTGGCGAGAGTTCTAGGTGGGAAGTGGAAAGCTGAGTCATGCCTTGGCCCCCCCAGAGACTTGTGAGGATGTAGAAAATGCCACTGTTTTAAAACAGGTCTGCCAGTGCTGTGGTGCTCCTTAGTTTCTTGATCTGTGTGCTAGTGACAAGTTTGTGCAGTTTGTGAAAATTTATTGAGCTGTGCTCTGATGATCTGTGTACTTCTCTATATGTCAGTAAACATCAATAAAAACTTAAAAATCATTTTAAGACAAGATATTTAGATAAGGACATTTTAATAAATGCTTACCAAGGTGATTCACCTTGGGATAAAGTAATACAAATACTTAAGACTTAGGAAAACTGATAAATGAGGATAATTGGGCACTATACAAAAGGTAGCTGTTGCCTTAAAAAAGAGGATTAATGATAGAATTTCCTAAGTATTTAAATTAAATCCTATTGAGACACAAAACTTCTTCAGCGCCATGGTGACAGTTGAGTCATGCCTGAATTTTTTTAAAAATAAATTTATTTATTTATTTATTTTTGGCTGTGTTGGGTCTTCGTTTCTGTGCGAGGGCTTTCTCCAGTTGCGGCGAGCGGGGGCCACTCTTCATCGCGGTGCGCGGGCCTCTCACTGTCGCGGCCTCTCTTGTTGCGGAGCACAGGCTCCAGACGCGCAGGCTCAGTAGTTGTGGCTCACGGGCCCAGTTGCTCCGCGGCATGTGGGATCTTCCCAGACCAAGGCTCAAACCCGTGTCCCCTGCATTGGCGGGCAGATTCTCAACCACTGCGCCACCAGGGAAGCCCCATGCCTGCATTTTAAAGACTATTTCCTCCCTCTTCATTCCTTTTCTCAGCTTTCCTAGGTACAGATCAGTGAATCAAAGCAAAGGTCTTTAAATCATTTTGAATTGGCAAGGAGGCTCCAGTAATCTCGGAAAGAGTTTCAATATCTGGTCCATGTCCAATGGGCAGTACCTGATGACTTCTCGAGTCTCCTTCCAGTTCCAGGATGCCACATGGGGTAGAAAGAAGTGTGTATTTTAAAAAACAAAACAAACAAACAAAAAAATGGAAATAAAATTCTATAAAAGTCAAGTAATGCCCCAGGAATAAAAAGGGGCTCAAAGAAAAATATATACAGACATACGAACAAGGAATTTCTCTTCTGGCTCTTGGCTCTCCCCTCCTCCCTACCACAAAATTGCCTAAGGGTCAGGACGCTGAACAAAATTTGACCTAAGCAAAGGTAGAACTAAATCAGGCTAGATCAAATTCTAGGTAAGAATTTCTGACCCGTGTTCTACCCTGAGGCTGCTTGCGCTAATGGTATCCATGACATACTGAAAAAGTAGAAATGGTCCTAGGGCCAATGTAGTGTAATAATTTGTATTCGTCTTATTGTGATCATGTACCCTGGATCTTTCTGGACAATCTGGATTTTAAGTAACTGGTCACTTTGTTTTCTTAACCGAATTTTTCATTTAATAAATATCCATTCATTCATTCAACAAAACTACTTGCCAATGGTGCTGAGCTAATTGGATATCTGTATGGGAAAAAATAAATCTTGACCCCAGACTGCACAAAAAATTAATTTGAGATGAATTATAGACCTAAATGTGAAAGTTAAGGCAACCAAGTTCCTAGAAGGAAATGAAGGAGAGGACCTCTATGGCCTTAGGCTGGGCAAAGATTTCTTAAACAGGACATTAAAAGCGGTAGTCATAAAAGATAAGATTAATAAATTAGATGTCATTAAAATTAAGAATTTCTGTTTATCAAAAGATAACATCAAGAGAATGAAAAGAAAGCCACAGACTGGGAGAAGGTATTTGTAATACGTATATTGGACAAAGGACTCATCCATGATGTGTAAAGAATTCTCACAGATCATTAAGACAGAAAACCCCCGAGAAATAGGCAAAAGACTTGAACAGGTATTTCACTAAAACGGTATCAAAATGGCCAAAAAGCATATGAAAAGTTGCTCAACATCATCATCAGAGAAATGTAAATATAAATCACAATGAAATATACAACCCCATTTTTAAATTGAAAAGACTGACAATATCAACCCTGGCAAACATGTGAAGCAACCAGAAATCTCACGTCACTGGAATATAAATTGTTATGCCACTTCGGAAAAATGTTTCGCAGTATACTTAAAGCTTAATATGTGTGTACTCTATGAGCGAGCGATTCCAATCCTTGGGTATAAACCCAACATAAATGGATGTATTTCCACCAAAAGACATATATAAGAATGTTCGTAGGTCAGAGGGTAAAGAGGTTCAGAATAAGTTCTGGGGATCTAATGTACAGCAATGGTGACTATAGTTAATAATACTGTATTATATACTTGAAATTTGATCTTAATCATTCTCACTGTACCCCACCCCCGTCCCCAAGCACACACACACACAAAAGGTAATTATGTAAGGTGATGGATATGTTAGTTAGCTTGGCTGTTAATTAGCTTCACAAGGTACATGTGTATCAAAACAACATGTAGTACACTTTAAATATATACAATTTTTGTTAAGTATACCTCAATAAAGCTGGTAAAAAGGATTGTTTGTAGCAGCTTCATTCATGCTAGGCAAAAACTTGATGCAACTCAAACATCCACCAGTGGAATGAGTACATAAACTATTGAGTATTTACGTAATGAAATAATACACAGCAATGGAAAAGAATGAACCATGTTATATGCAACATGGATGAATTTCATAGACACGCTGTTGAGTGAAAGAAGCTAGACACAAAAATGCACATACTATGTAATTCATCCACAACAAGTTCAAACATTGGTGATAGAGGTGAGAAGAGTGGTTACCTTTGTGGGACACTGGATGGGAAGGGGCATGAGGAAGCTGGAGATGTTCTATGTCTTGATCTGGGTGGCAGCTACATGGGGATACACGTACATAGAAATTCATTGTTCTGTACACAAAGCACTTTACCGAATTTGTACCTCAAAAAGAAAAAGTTAAAAAAAAAATTAGACCGTCTATCCTGATCCCTACAAGCATTCACACTGATATTCTATCTCATTAATATTCCAGGGGACCTCCCTCTCCCCAGGGAAAGCATATATTTGAGAACTCTATCCTGGCAGACATTGAGAACTACATTTATTTCAGGCAGGGATGGAGGGGCTGGGTAGAGAAATACTTCATCTCGGAAGTAATCTTTCCTCCCACAACCTAATAGAAGATCACTACAAGCTCAATAAACGTTTATTGATAAATAATAACAGCTACAACTGGATATAAATAACACTCACCACACACTTTATATCATGCACTGCACTAATAGCTTTCCATTTTCTTATTTATTACTTATATAACCCTACAAAGCTGTTCCATTTTTAGTCCCACCGTACAGGTGAGGAAACAGAGACTTATGGAGGGTTGGTTAAGTTACTTGCCCAAGGCCTTACAGCTAGTTAGGTGGTGAATGTAGATTCCAACCCAGGTTAATCTGAATTTAGAACCTGGACTCGAAACCATTTGCTATGGAGTGACTGGACGGTGTCCAAGCCCCGCCTGCATGTTGTATAACATACACGACTGAGCTCTGTGACATTCCGAGTCGGGCTGAAGCTGTCACGGTTGCCAGACTTGGCGATGGATTCCTCACGGCTCTTAGTCCCACTAACTGCACACAGGTGGTAACTGCACCGGAGAACCAACTGTGCCGGCCCTTTCCCCAATGACGTCCAGCCAATTTGCTTGGGGAATCAGGAAGGCTCGACCCGCTCAGAAACCAAAAGTTTTTTCCGACTTCAAAACACACGTCGGAGGTAGGCTTGGAGGTTTCACTCCCCACTCCTGGAGAGAGAACTAAAGCGAAAATCCCCAGAGAAGCAAAAGAAAAACAGGCCTGCGCGGGAGCGGAATAGAGACGGGAAAAACTTGGGCGGGGTGTGGGGGGTGGTGGAGAAGTTTATGTGATAGGAATGGCAGAAAAGAGCGCAGTGGAAAGCAGAAAGGGAGTCCCAGCAGCTCCAAAGTTAAGGGGGTGTCGACGCAGCCCCTCTCTATTGCGCCTGCGTAGTGCTACCCCCATTGGCACCCCTGCCCCTTCTAGCCGCCGAAGATTTACTCGTCTCTCGGCAACCATTCACCCGAGGAGCCAATCAGAGGGCACCTTTCGCCCTGCCCTCGCCGTCAGCGCCCAGGCGGAAGGATCCCTTGGGCGACGGCTCCGCCCCGCCCCGCCCCTCGCTCCCCCGGGAGGGCAGGCTAAGGGGCGGGGGTTGGGGCGGTCGTGGCGGGCGGGGGCGTGGTCAGGCCGTTTAAGAACGGAGGGGGCGGCGGCAGGACGGTTCACTCTGTGCCGCTGCCTGGGGGCTGTAGTGACCGCGCCGCTCCTGCTGGGGGCTGCCCACGCCAAGGACCTGCCTCTGTGGTCTCCTCCGCTGCTGCCCAGGTGAGTCCACGGCCCCCTCCTCTAAAGGTGCGAGGATGCGCGGTTCCGGAGAGCCGCGAGTTCTGCCCTCGGGGTGGTGGGGGGGCGGAAATCTGCCCCGGCCGAGCGGAGCTACAGTGTTGGCCAAGCCTGGTGGGGGCACGGTGGCCACAGGGGAGGTGCGGACAGGTGCCAGGCCCCAGTTCTCCCTTCCCCTCCAGCCCCCGCGACGTCACCCCCGCCCCCTAAACAGCCCGCCCCCGAGGGCCAGGCGAGACGCTCCGAGAGGGAGCTACAACTTTCCAGAGACTTCGGCCGGGTCTGGCAAACTTCAGTGAGTTCCTACTCCGCGCATCGCGCAGGCTGCGCTTTGGCCGGGCGCGGGCCGGGCGGCCGAAGAGTGTGTGATGGGGGCCTTCAGCACCTTCCCCGGGTCCGACGGCGCCCGCCCCACCACTGCCTTGCTTGCGGTCTCTCGGGCTCGCCCCGGCGCTCCCGCGGGCGCGCACACCTCGGCCGGTCGGCCGGGCGCGAATTCGACGGCGGCGGTTTCGGAGGGCGCAGTTGGAGACGCAGCGTTCAGGGGCTGCATCTGGCCGGGGAGGGGAGGGGTGGTCCCCAGGCTCGGAACCTGGGCCGGGGTTTTAAGGAGAGGGCGGAGATCCCTAACTTTTCCTGCACTCGCTCTAGACTGGGGACACCGAGAGCCGCAAAGTGATCCAAGCGAGTGACTCGTGCGCTGCGCTCCTCTCGGAAACTTCTCGGGAATACTGCGTCCGTGACCTGGTTCCTCCCCTTTGAGGAGTGAAACTTGCTTAGCCTGTAGTCTGAAAGCCACGGCCGTTAAGTGGACTCGGCTAGCGGGGCCGCGGGCGGCTTAGAGGCACGGTGCCCAGGAGGTGTCGCAGTCCAGATCGCGGCAGTGGGAGGGAGTCGGAGGAGGGGGACGAACCTGACGAGTACAGGTTGGTAGCCTGTACACCTAAACGCAGAACGCCTGCCGGAGAAAACAAAACGACGCTACCTCGAAGGAAGGGAGGACTTCCGGGGAAATGCCTGGCGAGTTTCTCTGGAGAACGCGAGTTGAGCCGGGCTCACTAGAACCGACCGTTAGGGCTGGACCCCGCGGGAAGGATCAGCTCGGTTCCCTTCCGCCCCCCCCCCCTTTTTGTTTTTGTCCGGAGGAAGACTTCTTCAGGGCTGACTAAATCTGTGTCTTAAGTAGGGACCTGCTGCCTTTTAACGTTTGTTTATCTGTTATGGAGTTACAGCATGCAAACCGTGGACTGTTCAAGTGCACTTATTACAGTACGCGTTTATAAAGACTTTGTAATCATTTGTATTGTGACAGTTGGTATTCAGGATATTTGGTAGGTGGGTTGGGAGCCTGAACCTCCCCAGGAAATAAAGTGAAGATTATTAAATCCTCCTGAAGTAGACTTCTGGCTTGGCCCAGCTGCCCTGCAGGGGGGATGTGAGTGGCCATTGTTGGCTACACTAACCTTTCAACGTGAGTAACTTGGCAGGGAAGCAAGCCAGGCAGGCAGCCAGGCAGCCGTCAGGGTGGTAGGAGCGCTTACCAGGAACTGTGCCTTCTTAAACCCCCAGAGGTGTTACCGAGGGAGTGAGACCCGAACTGGAGACCCTGAGACCCTGCCATCGAAGGGGTTAGGGTGGGGACTAGAGAACGCTGACTTTTCTCTTCCCTTTCAGGGAAGCTCTGAGCTGGACCAGCAGGGGTTCTGCCCTTTGACATTCTTGTTTGTGAAGATGGAGAGCTTATTATCTCTGGAGTCAAGCTTTTACTTGAGATAACTGAAACCTTGTGTCTTAAGGTATACCCACATCTTTAGAGTCCATTTATTCTCAATAAAAGAGTTTTTAGAAAGCAGATTTTGGTAGATTATATATAATTTTTCAGGTAGCTGTGGGTAAATTTAACCTCAAAGTTAAAAAAAAACTTTTTTCTCTGCCAGAAGGCCTCTAAATTGTTACCCCAAACAAAGGTGCCTAATTTCATAAGTTAGTGTGTGTCCATAGAGCGAACAGCAGCACTCTTTATGTTGAATTTCTTCCACAATACCCGCCTTGTATCCAGAGATTAAGTTGGGGTAACTGAAGGAAAGGATTGGCGTTTGTCCTGTTTGTCAGAATGACCGTGATTTGGTTGAGCACCTATGGCTCTGCCTACTAATGTGCTCAGCTCGCCTGTGAGTACAAGTAGCCACCGCAATCACATCCTGAGTTGCAGAAGCTCCCCTGCCCCACCTCCCAGTAGTGCCCCACTGAGCCTGCCCTCCCCCAGTGCTCAAGGCCAGGCCAGACTGTGCACATCATGCACTACCCATCAGAACAGAGAAGTCCTCGCACTTCTGAGAGTCCAAGGAACTGCGCCGCAGTAAAGATACCTTAGAGTGGACTGTAGCGTCCTTGTTCTCCCAGTGCCAGAAACTGGGCACGTTCGATACTAAATTAGAAAATGCCATTATTTTTTCAACTGCTCAACTAAGTAGTACCCTGTCTTCATTTTCATCTTTGATATGTTTTGTGCATGGTGTCAGTCACTAAAGAATGACAAGCCAAGAGCAGCGAACGGACGTGGTAAACCCTTTTTGTGTTGCCGAGAAAACATCTTATGGATACCCAGGACTAGTTTCATGAGTTAAGTTAAACTTGTGATGCTGTGGTTTGGGTTTCTCGGTCTTACACGGGACTCTGGGGTGTATCTGTTGTTGTCGTTATTGGGGTGGGGGGGGGATGGGGCGGGGCTTAAGCGGAAGCAATGCAGAGTCTGAGGTGTTACTTGGGATAAAACATTACTCTGGTTAGATAAGGTTCATTGCTTTTATGTGTTGTCACTGAGATAAACAAGGCAATATAGAAAAATGCTTTCTGCCATCTTGGTGTTTTGACTGTAACATGTTAAATAAATGGGCATAAGCAGTATTATGATGAAGCAGACACCTCTATGTTTAAAGAAATGTTCATGTGTTTAAAGCCACTTGGGTACAGCAGTAGTGCTGATCTCTTATGATGCTTGTGGAACTTCTGGTTTCAAACGTTTTTATCTTTTCACTACATGCATTAATAAGGAAGCTTATGTTTGAAATTTAAATGGTTTAGAGGAAGCATCTTTGTGTAGCCCAACTGTGTAAGGAAGCCTTATGAATTGTTTAGAATTAATAGATTTTGTACAGCTGGGCCCTGTAGCCTGTTCTAGAACTGTTTGCAGAACCTCTTGGAACAATAGGGAAAAACTAATGTGAAGAAATAATTGCTGATGTTAAGCAACTCTCTGTGTAGGATGTTTTTTAGTCTTGGAGCCTTTGGGAGTCTTGGTCACCCAACTGTGTAAAGTGTTTATTTCTTGGATAACAGTGACTGAGTCCGTAAGTGGTTAAGTGCTTCCTAGGTAGTAGTTTGTGCCAGGTGCCAAGCAGGCCAAGGGAATGGTATGTGAAAAGCCCTGTGGAAATGCTCTGGATGCAAGAGGAGCTGGGTCCGCCTCAGAATGTCCTTGAGGCACTCGGGTTTTGCCGGTTTGTTGCAGCCAGTGGCGTGTGAGCCCCAGGAAGGCAGGGGTCTATGCTCATTGCTGAATGCCCAGTGCAGGACCTGGCACTCCGAAGGAGTGCCTGTTAACTGGATCCAGTGCTCTGCTGGCATCCGACTGCCATTCCTCTCAGAGAGGGAAGCACACTTCAGGAGATGGCGTCCTGATGGGCCAAGGTGCTGCTGGCACACATTTTTGGATCGCAAGCTCCGGGCCCAAAATGCTGAGTGGCTTCGGGGCCTTTTTAAAAACGGAGGCCTCAGGGGTGTAGGTTTGGAGCGAGGAGCAGTGACGACTAATTGGCTGACAGCTGAAACTCCTCAGGCTGAGCTCCAGACCCGCGCCCTCCAAGCTCTTCCCGCTGCCCATCCACCCCAGCACGGCCTCACAACGCGCACTCAGCCTTTCTCTCTCCACATTCACTTGGGTGCTCGTTCTGCTGAGTCTTTCTCTTTTTAACTTTTTGTTTCCCGCTGCCATCGCTGACCTGGTTTAGGGCTGCAGACAGCAGCTCCACGAGAGTGCTAGCCCAGCGCCTCTCCCTGCCTCTGGGCAGCTCTGCGTCCCGGCACCTCCAACACCTTAAGGGCTCACGGGAACTGCCCCTCCCTCTAGAAGATGCGCTCCTTTGAGGACCTGTACCTTTCTGACCATCTGTTCTTTCCTGACCTCCCTTCCTAATTGACCTACCTTGCCTCATGGAATACACACTCAAATATGTGAGCAAGTTAATGCTCCTTCTTCCTCACCAAACTTTATTTTAATCCAGCTTTGGACCCTTCTCAGAGGCGTCTTGATCTTACCCTATCTGGGGATCCCCTTATCCCACGCCTCTTCTCATCAGTACTTCTTTACAGTTCTACCTTGTACCTTATTTTCTAGTTTTTTTCAAACCTTATCTTAAATTGGATGAGCACAAAAAGTTCCATATCTGTCTCTATATTTGCTCCCTGTAAACACATTTTGAGAAGAAAATTATCCATGAATCTTGTACTGCCCCCACCCTCTCGTGTTGTCATAAGCTCCTCTCACCTTGCATAGCCCTTACCAGGGTGGGAGAAGGGGTAATCCTCCACCTCGCCTGGCTGGCTACCCCTTATCCTCCAGACACACCCTGTTTATCCCTGAGCCGCGACGGCTGAGGAGGTGGGCATCAGGACCACCGCAGCCGGCTGACTCTGTGTGGGCTTGGCCAGTCCTGGGAAGGTTGCTGACCCACATGCAGAGATGAAGTGGGCGCTAACTGAGCACCTGCTGTGTGTCCAGGTGCCGGCCCTGGGGGTGTTGGGTGGGGCACTGGTGCTGCTGCTATCTCCCTTGCCCAGACCCTTTGTTGTCTTCATCCTTACCCCCTCCCTGCTTCTGAGGCTGCTTTAGTTGTGAGGACAGCTGGGTTCTGGTCCTGGAAGCACCACTGCCCCTTTAGGTTCTACCTCTTCAGTTTCTTCATTGTAAGAAGGACAGTAGAAATATGAGTCGCAGTTAAGTTTCTAGTAGTCACATTAAAAAGTAAAAATAAGCAGGTGAACATAATTCTGTTTAACCCATCATGTCAAATACTATCTTTTCAATTTGTAATCAATATAAAAATATTAATGAGTTATTTTACTTTTTTTCCCCTCGTACGGAGTCCTCAAAATCCAGTGTGTATTTTATGTTCACAGCACATCTCAATTTGGACTTGTCCCATTTCAAGCGCCCAACAGCTTGTGGATACATTATTGGGTGGCACAGATCTAGACCATCTGCAAAAATGTTTCACTGTCAAATCCCGATTCTCCTCGCGTGGGAGGCAAGAGTTAATAACACGAGGTTTTGGAGGAAGAGTGTGAGCTAGGATCTAAGCTCTGCAGGGGCAGAGATCTTGGTCTCTTGCTTCCCAATAGACCGTAAGCTCCTAGAACAGTGCTTGGAATGTTGTAGGTACTCAGACATCTGACAGAACGAAAGGAAGCTCAGTTGTTGTGGCCCCCCTGCCGATAATCATTCACTGTGTGAGTCAGACCTGACACTGAAACGCAGGATGTTTGAGTCCTAGTCCAGTGCTTGTTCTCTTGTTTTTCTGTAGTTTCTTAGAGAATAATCATAAGGTAATAATAGAATTTTGAAGCACTGAAGATAAAATCTTCTGAGATTGGCAGGGGACCAGGACTCTTAACAATTTATCAACAATTAAAACTTAACAACAATTAAACTTTGAAAATGGGAGAGAAAATAACTTTCATGTGAAAGGTGTCTACAAGATGCCTGATAACAGCAGCACGTGACTTGGTAAATGCTAATTTGGTGATAAGCATCCCAGTGAGCCATGTGCACGGCTTGTACGGCTCACACAGGTGAAGACGCCGAAGACAAGGCGGTTTGGCCTCCTCATGTGCAGTTGGTGCAGAAATAGCTACCACTCCATGGTCTTGCTCCTTCACTTTAATCCTACCCCTCCACTCCTTCCCCCCATCCCCTGCCCTCCTACCCGAATTTCTGTTCTTAGCAGTATTTGTGATGATGTCAGAAGGACCACTGAGCCTGGTGCTGTTCACTTGGGCTGCCGCCGTGCTCAGTACCTGGAGGTCAGGTGCCTGCTATGCGAAAGTTAACTCTGCAGGGAAGGCTCTATGCAAAACTAAAACTGGGATGGAACTGTCTGTGTAATTAGCATCCTCGCTGAAATGGAGGCAGCTCATGCTTAGGTATCGGGAAAGGGGGGTATATGGCCAAAGTTGGAGAAATGCTACATTTGAGCAACGGAGAGTGCTGGTCCCTTTCCTGATAAGGCCCACGGGACGCTGCTGGTGATGAGGTGGGGCCTTTAGCTGACTGAGGTCCTCCTTTTGGACAACTAACAACAGTTCAAAGCTCTAAACTAGAAAGTTAGATGGTAAATTAGTTTGTGGACACAGCCCTTGATAAAACCTGGAGGCTGTCAGCCCTTAAACCCTATGGATTGTATGTAAACTTGTTCATCTTTACGGTAAAGTCTCCTAGGAATTGTCCTATTTTTCTCAGCCTAGTCAGTCTGTAAAACTGTAGGGCCAGCTCTGGGGATCTCTTTAAATGAGTTCAGACTGGTAACATCTCTGATTTAGAAAGAGGCATTTGGTAGAAGGGAGAGAGGTACCCAGGAGCAACAAGGATTATTTCCAGTTCAAGTTGAGTGTGTAGCACTTAATCATGCTGACACCTTGGAAAAATCAAGGCTTCTATGCCTCTCTCCCATCCAGAGATATCTGTGTTCTGACCTTGTTAATACTTACATTTGCAACGATTCAGGGTATTCCTTTAAGCACTTGAACTTCTGTGGTGTCCCTGTTACAACATCCGGGACAGTGTTTTTATTCTGTCTCATGCTGTTTTGCTGCCACAGCATGAGTTCTTCCAGCGTTATCTCTCCAACCACACTTACTTAAGCGTCCTATTTTGAAAGACAGGAAAGAGTTTTCTGTTTGGAGTCGTCTCGGGGCGGGTGTCTGTGGACGGGGCCCAGGCATTGATAACCGTGAAGACTGTATGTTGGCATCAGTGGGGAGGGAGCGCTTGTGAGGGCTCTCCCACTGGGAAAGCCTGGGCAGAGCGAGGGGGCACTGGCCTCTCTTCCCGCTTCTGCTTCCGTCCGGGACACTCTTTGCCTTTGGCTCAGGCAGCATCCCCATTGCCGTGGGAATTGATCCAAGTTTTTAGACTCTAGTACACATCAGTGCTGAATGGCTAGGAGGATACTGATAACGCTGAGAAAATAGGTTGAGGCCTCTGGCTGAATGTGCTGGAGCTGAGTGAGAAAAGACCACCTGCGGGGTTTGTTGTGTCACTGACTGAGAGCAGTTTTCCCCAGGCACAGTTTTGTGGCGTGGGGCACTTATATCTTTGGACTGAGGTAGAGTGTATTTGTGGGTGTTTGAGCGAGCAGCTGTAAGCATAACTTCTTGCAAAAAGTTAACAAAGAATAAATTTTCTTGTCCTTTTAATAAACAAGGCATCATTTTATCTGGTTCTGTTGCTTTGGGCTGTCTACTAATCGAAACTCTTATTCCAGGTACATGAACCACAGGTGTGCGTCTCAGTTATCTGTGACTCTGTAGTGTGTTTGGGGGCAGTGGGAGAGTCTCCAGAATGTGGCCTCCTCCCAGGTGGTGGGCCAGGGGCCCTGCCGAAGGGCTGGCAGCTGGCAGACAAAAGGCTTCCTCAGGCTGCCCTCTGGTCCTAGATGACTTCGACCTTCACCTCCCTAGGAATTCAAGGAGTAAGGGAGGATTTCTCTGCAGAAGGCTGAATCCCTGTTGACCCTGGTTTTTCTCCTTTTTGCCCACTTATCTGCTGCAGCGTATATCAAGTCCATGGTCCTTCCAAGTCCCTGGCTGTCTCTCGAGGGTGAAAGGATCTCAAGGGTCAGACTGCACACAGGTGGGAAAAGGGGCAGGTGTCCAGTCTTAGGTTCAACGTGCAGGCCTTTGTCAGTCTGTTCCAGGCTGTTTCTGTTTCAAGTCTGTTCCAGCTCTCCTTCCTGTGCCAGCCCCTGGGGTCCTGATCACTTCTTGCCAATCTACCTACCTTCTCTCTGCAGCTCCAGTTGGGTTATTTGTTCTTGGATCTGATAAAGTTACCCTCTTGTCTGCAGGGAATGCCTTGTTCTGTTGCTTCATCCGCAGATTCACACTCCTGATCTTCCAGCCACCAGAGTGACTCCCAGCAGCTGTTCCTTTATTCTGTGAGCAGGGCATGTGCCTTAGTTGCAGATCCAGACCAGGATCAGCCCATTCCTAAAAGCTCTCTCCTGTGCTATTCTTTTTGCCTCTTAACGCTTGCCCGGTAAGCTGACTATCTCAGCTCCTTCCACTCCTGGCTTCTCTCTCCCTTCAGGACTTGCTTTCTCTGAAATCACCACTGCCTCCCAACCTGGCTGGTATCCTGGAGCTTCCTCAGAAATGAGGATCCTAGGCCTTCATCTTTCAGCCATTGTTCCTTTACAACAAACATTCGCATGACTATACTTAATTATGTTCATTCTGGTGGCTCCCATCAGGCTGGATGCACCCCCAAATCCATGATGGTTTTGAGGGAGAGAGTTTCTGTACTGACAGTTGTTAGTTACTTTCATTCTAAATGCTTCTGCCTTGCTTTCGGCACTTGCCGTCTGGCCTTACTCCATGCAGGGGGCCTTAACACTTCTAGTCAACTTTTCCCACCCTCTGATAACAAAGCTTCATACCTTTCTTCTCTTTTTACTTCTTATTGCTATCTCCTTCCTACAACTACCTGAACAACCAGCTTACCTTCAAAGCCCTGCCCTTACCCCAACACATATACCAAAGCTGTCTGCCACCTAGGAAGCCTCCTAAGTCCCATTTCCGCCACTTCCCGGCAGTGCGTCCTTGGACAGTTAACAATGTGTGTATCCTCTTTGTTCTCCAGTTTCCCCACCTATGAAAGTAGGGAAATAGTATCTCCCTTACAGGATTGTTGTAGGAATCGGATGGGTTGATCCAGATGAACTTACAGCACTGTTTTGCCGCCTGTTTGGGACATTGTCAAATAGTTTGGTGGCTCATAGGGCACCTGGCCAAACATCTAGTCACATTTGGTGTCCCCTGGCTGTGGCCGTCTCTACAGGAAGAGCCTGCACTCAAGCAGGCAGTAAAGGCTGGTTGACCGAAGCTTTGCTGTCTTCAGCGTGTACATTGGGGATAAGGGCCGATGGGAAGACCAGGCGTTGCAGTTGTATAGTTGGCAGAAGGTAGCTCCTTTTTTTGGATAAGACCAGTACAATTTCTGTTTTAGAAAAGATCACTTTGGTAGCAGTAAGCACTGGTCATCCCAGTGTATGTGTGGGTTTGTAGCTTAAGAGCTTATTGCCTTCTCCCCACCTGCCGCCCACCAGTGGCAGAACTTGACCTTGTTGGAAGTTGTTTCCAGTTCCAAGAGTCAGAACATTAGGTCCAGAGCTGAGGATCTGGGGTCAATTTGCTTAATCTTTCCTGATCCTTATTCTTTGTGTACAAGGGACAGTTGTCACTTCCTCAGAGCACTTGTGAGGATTAATGGGAGTGGACGTGAAGTGGCTTGTACTAAGTACTCTTCTGTTTGCTTGCCCACACACCTCTACACCTTCATTTTGTAGGAGAAAAAGAAATAGGCCCAGAGCTGTGGTTTCCATTCCCTCAGCCAGATGAGGGAAGAGGTGGGATGGGATGTTATGACGAGTGTTGCCATGCACTTTCACTTCTGCTTAAATTCTCTAAGCTTTTATAGGCAAGGAAGTAGTTTCTTTTTGCTTAAAGGGCCCTCAGTTGTACATGGAGGAGAAGAGTTTGTGTGGAAGATCGCAGCCACGGGTGCATGGGTCCCCCCGGGCCAGGAGCCGGGGACGGCAGGGGCCTTTGTGCCCCATACACACCTCCCTTGGAGTCTGTCACCAGTCTTAGTCTACCGCGCATGGCTGGGTCTCTGACCCTGAGCTGGAAAGGGTCACTAGGAAGATCCAGGCCGTTGGGGTAACATCCGGTGAACAGCATGTTGTCATCAAAGGAACGCTGTAACGTGTTTGAGTTTCTTTTGTGCTCTTAAGCCCATAGCAGGGTCAGGGGAAGAGGGTGCCGCTCAGTTGTCTGTGGGCAAGCTGGGCTGCCATAGCTGAGAGCGCCTCTTTCACCCTGCAGCATTTCCATGAAACCTTCTGGAGCTTCCATGTCAGATGTCACAGACCTAGGCTTAAATATGTACCGTCTTTAACTTCACGGATGTACATCTCCACACATGCCAAGGAGACTCTGGGCATTTCTACAACTACTGCCAGGCGCAAACAAATCAGTGCCGATTTGACCCCAGCCCTCGACCGTGAGGCCTAGACGTATTACAAGGGCTCTTAGCATTCATCTCCAGCCTGTCCGTCTGCCTGTCCTGTTGCCCACCCGGAGGCCCCTCATGCTTTCGTAGCCTCTGTCACTCTTGTTTCTGGGATCTGGATAAGGTAGGGAGCGGGACTAGAAATAACTTTTTTTTTTTTTCTTTTCAATGGGGGCTCAAACTGGTTTTCAGATCAACCTGCCTTGAGTGTGCCAGGCAGTGGGAAACAAAGGTAAGTTAGAGTGCTCAGGGAGCTTGGTTGGTTTACTCTTTGGGCTTAGTTTGTCTTTTCCTCTCACCTTTTGCTGCCATCTCTACAAACTTGTTTTCTACTAATGTGTGCATTTTATCCTCCTGCTGCAGCCAGATGCTAAAAGAAAAGGGAATCCAAGGGAACCTAAGAGAGTCATTCATCACAAGTCAAACTTTTTAGAAGATTAAGTAGCTTAAACTGAGCAGGCAGTTGGCCATCCTCACTTGTAAAAAGGTGCCTGAATTTTCACATCAGTGAGAAATCATGGTTCCCACCTTTCCCAGTTTCTAGTGCAAAATACAATGCATCTGCTTCTCAGACAAGTAAAGGGAAATCAAACACTTTAGTTTGAATTTACCAGGCTGCAAATTAACTTTTTTTCTAGTTACTATTTCGTTAATTCTGCTAATTAGAATTTGCCTTTAACCAGGGCCTTTCATGAATTGAGACTGTGTGTTTCACGTGATTCTTTTATATGGGGATTGATCTCATCCCCATATAAATAATGTTGATCTCAAGTGGTTAATTAAAACTAAAACCGTTACACTAAGCTCTGGTGTGTTATCTAAGCACTAAGGGCCTATGACTTGGATTCATTCTGGTAATACCACGTTTGTCTAAGTAACCTGTAAATGTACTTTTGATATTTGAAATTGGATGGGTGAGGGAAAACAAAGGATTCATTTCTAATAGGCATTGATAACTTATTTTGGGCTCTTCTAATAAGCTAAACAACAAATATAACTCAGCCTAAATTTGAGCCTTCAGTAGCTTCAAGAGCTGCTCCAGATCTAAGTCACAGTCAATTGGGAGAATTAAAAAGTATACCATGGACTTGGCACATGTTCTGCACTGTGCTTTCATATAGACTACTTTTTTCTAAGAGTTAACTCCATTATTCATATATATGTCAGAAGTTGCTGACATGGAAGATGCCAACTATAGGCATCTTAGGTTCCTGAAAAAGTGTTTACTGCATTTATTAAGGTTCTTGCAACTGTAGCCAGTCACCAACAGCACCATGAGGATAGCTGTAATAATATGTCTGAAATGAGAAATAGTAATTCTTGTAAAACTACAGAAAACATTTTTGGATACTAAACATAGAATGACACTAGATGAGATGACTTATCCATTGTTTTGAAAGTTTTGGGGTTTTTTTGGATAAACAATGGACATCATCTTTTAAACACCACAAAAGTAGAAAATTGACTAAAAGCCATTCCAGATAAACGCTGTCCCTCCTCCTCTGCCTGCCCTGCTAGAGATCAGTGTTTAGGCTTGGAGGGGAAGCTTCTAAGTGTATTTGGTTTTGGCACGTGGATACAGGCATAGTGGGGAGGGCTAGGAGGAAAGGAATTGAAGGAGTTAAACAAGGTAGCAGATTAGAAGGCTCAAAGGGGAGAGATTTTGGAATATGGCTCATAAGATTGTAACTTTTTTCAACTAATACATATGTAGGTTCCAAATTCAAAAGAGATAAAATAAGTTTTCTTTATACCCTGTACCCCAACCTAGCAGTGGTATTTGGTGTAAGCTGAACTACTTGTATATCCTTCCAGAGATTTTTGATTGTGTAAGCATAGACTTGTGCTTTTACACACACAGTTTCACACTTGCTTTTTTATTAATCAATCTTGATAAGCATTTCATATTCATACAGACAGAGCAGCCACCATTCTTTTGGACAACTGCAGGCATTCGTATCCTGTTGTATACATGCATCAAGTCATTTAACCTTCTTTACCGATGACTATTTGTAGCTTTATAAATAATTCTTCAGTGAATATCCTTGTGCATACTTGCAAGTATACTCACAGGATTAAATCCAAAGTGGACTTCCTAGAAGTAGAATTGCTATGCCAAAGGGTATGTCCACTTAAAATTGAGAGTCCCATGTTGTTCTTCAGAGGGAACCCACGGGCAGTGTACCAAAAGTGTCTGCTGCTTGGTCTTTGCCAATCTGATAGGTAAAAATGATACATTGAAGTCTAAATTTGCCCATCCCTTAAGGTAAGTTTGAATATGTTAAGTGTCTGAGCCACTGTTCGTGTCCTTTGCCCCTTCTTTTATGTTGGGGTTCTAGTATTTCTGATGTGTAGGAGCTCCTTATTCATTAAGGAAATGACTGCTTTGTCTAATGTTACAAGTATTTTCCTGGTTTTGTCTTCTCACATCTTTATGGTGTTTTCACCATGTAGATGTTTTAATTTTTATATAGGCAAATGTATCAATTTTTTGTGACTTCTGTGTGATTTAGAAAGGAATACCTATTCTATGTAAATTTACATAAATTTCATGTTTTTCTAGTATTGTTAGGGTTTCATCCTTTTACACTTAAGTCTTTGATTCATCCGTCTAGATCTTAGATTGGCACAAGCTAAGGAGCCATCCTTGCTTATTTTTAAAATCTAGATAACTATCCAGATGTCTCAAAAATTTCCCTTTACTATTTTGAATGCCTCCTTTTTATACACTAAATCCCCTTATGTACTAGATTTTCATTCTAGATTTAAAAAATTCTGTTTCATCTATTTGTCTGCCTTTTTCTGCCAATATCATTGCTGTTATCAGTTATTGTAGCTTCATAATATCTCTTACCAGGCTAGTAGACACCATTCCAATTTTTAATAACTTTTCTGGCTATTCCTGCCCCTCCTCCCATTAGAACCTTACAAATTTTCAGTCTAAAATAGATTCTAACTCTGAATCTACTACAATTTCAGAGATTTTAAAATATGTGAAATTTTTCATGCATATGTACTACACCTCCCACCCTCCACCTCCGCCCCAATAATGAGTGATAGCTTTCCTCAGGTTCTCCCTCATCTTAGATGTCCCGCTTCTAATGTTAAGAGCCACTGTTCTAGAGGTGGGAGTAGTCCTGACTTTAGATGACTTCTTTTTTTAACAAGTCCTTAAAAAAAGGCACGAGTCAAAAGGAATATGATTCCTGCAACTATTCTCCTCTACAACATTATTGAGTTTCTTCCTAGAGATTTTCTTAAAATTAATTGTTCCTTCTTTTCCAAGTACTGACTGAATTGCAGCTCCTCTGTTGCTGTGACTTCTTATGCCCATACCAGAAACCCGAGCCTTGGAAGCACACTAACAGCTGATACACAGAGTAAAGCAAGTTGTATTTTTATAGGTAAATCAACACACCTGGCAGAAATCGATGTCACTAAATCATAGTTTAGCAGTGTTTCAAAACAAAGCTGGAGCCATACCTTTCTGTAATCATTTGAACTTAATTGGGTAGTGCCCTACGCAGTGGGCACAAGTGTAATGTGTGCTACGCTCATCATTAAAGGGGCCACAAAGAACCAAGTGTATATAGAGCACATTAAAAAGAGATCTCTACTGTCCCAAACCTGACTTGAAACCAAAGGCCAGCCACAGTAAACATCAAGTATTTCATCACAAATTTTGCTTGGTATCCTTAACTTAGAAGTGCTTTGGTAGGATAATCTAGACAGCCTAGGGCTTTCTAACGCTGTCCAAACAGGTTTGAAGGAAAACGTTTACCTTCCCTTTGGCAAGTATTCTTCAGTAGCAAGCAGAAGAGTGCCCATCCCCCACTGGCCTTCCTGGAGCCTGCTTTAATCACGTGATCTACTTTCCCATGGCCAACTAAGCAAATTCAGTCCCTTAACCTACATACTAAAGGGAGCCTGTGATCTGGCTTGAGAAGAGGCGCATGATGGCCGGACTGGACAACTCGTCAGGTCTCGGCTGCCTTCCGCCCCTCAACCCCAGCTGAGAGCTCTTGTTGCCTTTCTGTCGGTTGTGTCCCCGCCCCATAAATGAGCTCCTCTGTGGCCTTCCTGTTCGCCCCGATCAACTGACACTTCTTCTACCTTCATATTACATTTTCTTTCGCCGACACACTGCCTCATATTGAGACATTGTGTTCTCACCCTCCTCCTTGATGGCCAGCTCCTGGAAAGCTCGTCTTGGTGTGTCCAGTGGTGCCCCCAACATGGATCGACAACCATCCCATTGATCTGAGCTCTATAGATAAGGCGAGGGTCCCTGGCACCAGTGCAAGACTAAAAACCCAAGTTGGAACCCCAGGACTATGCATGCTGGATGTGCTTTCAAAGGCAGCCGCGTCCAAACAATGAAGCTGCAGGTCATTGGGATGGATTTTGTGTGTCTAGCAAGTCAGAAAAGTGAAGAGGGTGGCAAAACTTCCTGTTTGCAGTGAAGTCTGAAGACAGCACCTCAGCCTTTTACATCCATCTAGCTAATGTGGGACCCATGTGGATCCACAGCACCTGGACTTTCTAATGTATCCGTTTTTGTTATTCCATATTAGCATTTCCAGGAAATCTGTTGTTTCATTTTCTGAACAATATAACTTAGTTGAAAATTACTTTGGTAACCTTGTGGTTCTAGCCGGTGATGTGCGAGAAGCACGTTTTTCTCCTAGTACTGAGTGCTAACTTTGTTCTCCTTGGGTAGACTGAAGGGATTCTTTTTCAAAATACAGTTGAAAAATCACACTGCCCTGAGGAGTTTTTCCACATCCTGTGTCGGGCCTCCTTGCTGGGCAGAGCGGTTCCACTGCTTAGCTGATCTAATCCTTTGTTACTCAGGAATTTTGTCATTCAGACACCTCCTTGGTCCTACCCTGGATAACAGGATTGTTTGTTACGGGGCAGACAGCTCCCGTAAGTGAAGAGGATATCGGCGTATTTGATTCTAGCAGGACTAAGCCCAGGGCTGAGAATCCACCAGTTCACGAAGAGAAGGAAGCTTCTCTTGTGGATCCTGTGTTCTGTGTGGGCACTGTAGCCGAGGTATCAACCAGCTCAGGATGCAGTTAGGGAGCCAAAAGCAGGAGAGGTGATTTCCGTGGAAAACAAGGAAAACTAGCAAAACCTATAGACCCTCTGTTGAATAATGTTGTGTTTAGGTTACTCGGTTTAGTAAGTTTGTCTGCTTCCCTTCACACACAGGCTCCACCCCCGACCCTACCCTCACGCGGACAAAACGGGCAAAACAAACAAACCCCACAGAAAACAAAAGTGCGAAGTTGTCAGATTTGGTGTAGGGTAAGTTTGTGTGTGTATTGTCCTTACTCCACGCAGGCGCTGTTCTTAACATGTTTAAACTCATTTAATCCTCAACGGCAGCAGCGGGCAGTAGGTGCTCTTTGCCACTTTGCAGTAAGGAAGGTGTTCAGAGAGAAACCAGCATCACCTCTGAGTCCTGGAGCTGCTTTGCCACATAGAAGTGAGTCCTAACTCTGTTTCTCTTCCCTCCCTTTCAGTTTCCCCGGCAAGAACATCCCCCAAGATGGCAGAGGAGAGCAGCAGTACCAGCGACTGCGTGTCCTTCAGCGTGCTCACCTGGGACCAGGTGAGCCGGCTGCATGAGGTCCTGAGCGAGGTCGTACCCATCCACGGACGAGGCAACTTCCCCACCTTGGAGATCACGCTGAAGGACATCGTGCAGACGGTCCGCGGCCGGCTGGAGGAGGCGGGCATCAAAGTGCAGGACGTCCGGCTGAACGGCTCTGCGGCCGGCCACGTCTTGGTCAAGGACAACGGGTTGGGTTGCAAAGACCTGGACCTCATCTTTCACGTGGCTCTGCCCACAGAGGCCGAGTTTCAGCTGGTCAGGGATGTGGTCCTGTGCTCCCTCCTGAACTTCCTGCCAGAGGGCGTGAACAAGCTCAAGATCAGCCCAGTCACTCTGAAGGAGGCGTACGTCCAGAAGCTGGTGAAGGTGTGCACGGACACGGACCGCTGGAGTCTGATCTCCCTCTCCAACAAGAACGGGCGGAACGTGGAGCTGAAATTTGTGGACTCCATCCGGCGTCAGTTCGAGTTCAGTGTGGACTCTTTCCAGATCATCCTGGACTCCCTGCTCTTCTTCTACGACTGCTCCAGCTGCCCCCTCTCCGAGCACCTGCACCCTGCTGTCATCGGGGAGAGCGTGTACGGGGACTTCGAGGAAGCCTTGGCCCACCTGCGGAACAGACTCATCGCCACCAAGAACCCCGAGGAGATCCGGGGCGGGGGGCTGCTCAAGTACAGCAACCTCCTGGTGCGGGACTTCAGGCCCGCCGACCAGGACGAGATCAAGACCCTGGAGCGCTACATGTGCTCCCGCTTCTTCATCGACTTCCCCGACATCCTCGAGCAGCAGAGGAAGCTGGAGACCTACCTGCAGAACCACTTCGCGGAGGAGGAGAGGAGCAAGTACGACTACCTCATGACCCTGCGCAGGGTGGTGAACGAGAGCACCGTGTGCCTCATGGGCCACGAGCGCAGGCAGACCCTGAACCTCATCTCCCTGCTGGCGCTGCGCGTGCTGGCCGAGCACAACATCATCCCCAACGCCACCACTGTCACCTGTTACTACCAGCCCGCGCCCTACGTCAGTGACGGCAGCTTCAGCAACTACTACGTGGCCCACCCTCCGGTCACCTACAGCCAGCCCTACCCCACCTGGCTGCCCTGCAACTAACCTTGGGACCCGAGGGTTTCCACAGGGGGGACCCCCGTAGGGCGAGGGCTCTCAGGTTAGGGGAGCCTCCTTCTAGACATAGGTGTTTGGCTTTTAAAGGGGAACTCAGCTCTGACTCTGCTTTTTTTTTTTTTTTTTTTTCTTTGTGCGCCCATTGGAATGGGTCTCCAGTATATCATGAGCCAACCCTAAAGGGACCTGTGATTCCAGTGCCACTTTGGAAAATGCTATAGGAACTATGACCTATCCACATCTTTCCAAGACAGACACTAACATGCCGTGTTCCAAACATCGGCACGGGGACGTCTGAGCTCCGTGCGGTCGTTGAGATTGGGAAACACGTGGGCAGTGTAGAAGTCTCCAGCTGCTGGGCTTCTCACTGGAGCCTAGGGTAGGGGATGTCGGCCCTCCCCTGGAATTCTCAGCACTTACGTGGAAGTTGTGCGGATGGTCTATTTTCTTGTGTCAGTTTTAGTCCCGCAGAAAATGGTAAACATGAGGGTGCTCTTGTGGCTTAATTTTTGTTCAAGGGACTAAATTGCTTATGTTTAGTCTCTGTCAGCAGAGCTGAGGATTTCTCTCCTCAATAAACCAAAGCCGATAGCTGGAGAATCACGATCTGGTTGGAAGTGGTTTATGGTTTAGATGCTGTGCTATCACGAGGAATTGTGAGATATTGCTGAGAAAAAAAAAAAAAAAAAAAAACCTTTTCTTGAAATGTAACTTGAAAATAAAATAAACTGTGCAACATAATGTTCAGTAGAATTGTGGTGGGGGATTGTAAATAGGAAACGTGAATGTTCAATTTTTCTTTTCTTTAAAGTGAGGAATTCTTATTGAATGACACTTTTTTGTTTCCCTCATCAGTTGATCACTTTTGTTTTGCTCTTCCCAAGACTAAGGATTGTGCCGAGTCTAGAGTCATTGCTGTAACTGATGTGAGGGTCTTCCCATGTTTTAATCGGAAACCCATTTTGGTCACATTCCAAGTATGACTGGCTGTGTTTTCTGGAGTACTTTGGCTGATTTCTGTTTTTGTTTTTTCAAAAATAGTGGTTTCCTTCTCCAGGCTTTTTTTGGACAGCAGACAAATCCAGGGATTTCAGTAGATCCGAGTGACCTGTGGAATGGTCCGCGCCTGCGGGCAGAGTTCTCTGGCTTAAAATTGCTTTAGATTCGCACCTGCTGTCCCTGTGCTGTGTGTGACGTGGACGCTCCTTCCATCAGTGGGGCCTCGTGTGTGTCCAAGCCCCCAGGGCATCCTCAAGAGGATTCCTTGTGGTGTATTTGGGAAGAATTGAGAGAATGAAGAAGAAGAATCTTCCTTACTCTGGTAGATTGACCAGACTTGTTTATACTCTGCACTTTAGAAGGCAAACAGTGTTAATCTCCAGTCTGAAGCAAGCTTAGCAAATGGGAGAGTTCTAGGCTACTGTTGCTTTCCCAGTAGGATAAGGGACTTTGTGTTTTGAAGCTTTTTGTGGGATCTCTTAGAAAGCATCACTTTAGGGTATCAAGGGCAAAGAAACTCCATATTGCCAGCCAGCTTAGTTTCTTGAGTGATTTAATTAAATCCATGCTCCTGATTTTTACTTTCTCCTGTGGCCATAAAAATCCCAAGCCCTGAGTGATTGCTTTCTCCTTGCTTGAAGCAATGAAGTTACCTTAATGCTTAGTAGAAAAGGAGTGGTTTACCTTTTTCTGAAGATTATATTTTCAGGTTTTTTTCTGGAATACGTTGTCTTGGTCCTCTTGAAAGCAGATCGGGCATGACTGAAACCCAAGGCTTAGTTGGTATCCATGCTGTTGTGGACTAGTTGAATAGAAGTCACTTCTTAGTGTAACCAGCTTCTATTTCCCTGTGAACCAGTAGTTACATTTGAATTCACTGGCTTTGAGTCAAGGCTGGTTCTACATTGAGGCGGGTCCTGGGGTGCTTCAGTGTTAAAAAGGGCAGTGAAGAGTGAGCCCCAACTTTAAAAACTCTGTGGTCATCCATGACCTTAAAAGGCTGCCATTGTGGTCAAATGGCAACATGTTTGCACAAAGATGACAGATCTGTTTAACCAAAGCTCTGAAATATGACAAAGCCACCAGCATAAGCACTTGCTCACAGAAGTCAGTGTTGCTTCTACTAGAAGGCTTGTGGATCAGGGTAACGAGGGTCCGGATGAAGATGGGATCAGAACTGCATCAAGTAATTAAATTTCCAGTTTGTCCTTGGAGTTCTTTCTGCTTGTATCTTTTTCCTATCTGGTACTAGTCCTCCTTTAAGGATGAAGGGAGGCACAGAAGTTGCTAGAAATCCCCAGCCCCCCAGTTATTTACCACCATTGCACGATGGCCATCTCGATAGACTCCCTTCACCTGAAGTTCTTAGTCAGCCCAGCTGTTTTGAAGTTTTGAGAGTAGACCTGTGTTCTAGAACCATCAGGGTAAAAAGCTGCACTCACCCAAAGCTGCACTTTTAAATACCACCCTGGTCTAGTGGTGTCTCCATCTGCTCTATGAGCCTCTTGCCTGCCTCGGAACAGGTAACCTTGAATTTCAGGTGTCTGGAAATTCTAGCTGGAACCTGCCTTTTGTGCTGCTCACACAAGCACCAGGTACTCTGAACTTGTACTGAGTCCAGTGGTTCCTCTTCTTTGTGTGTTGAGTAATATGAAACTTGGCAGTGGTAAAGGGCACTAAAGTTCAAGTGCAAGTTCTAATATAAATGTAAGCAGCCTCATTTGCTTCAGGACTCTGAGCAGTTTTCTGATGCTTTCTGCAGGCATGCAGTTTGTTACCCCAGCCTGCTTCTTGGAATCAGGTTGAGCAGCTGTGAGATTAAAGCTGTACCTTTTCCCCAATGTGTTGGCGGAAGAGGACACACTAAATTCCTGGCCTCGAGCTTAATCTCACCTTTAAATCTTACCTTGGCAGTGAGACACTATTCCTCACTCAACAACTTCAACTCTGAAACTAAACTACATCGCTGACACCTTCAAATCAGGGTTCCTGCTGACTGCACATGGGAGGTGGCGTGGCTCACAGCTGGGAGGACCTCGCAGGTGGGGAGAGGCGGGTAGGAAAGATGCTGGGTTCCTGGTGTGTGGTAACAGATGTGGTTTGGCATTCAAGGGTTTGTTTTTTTTTTTCCCCCCGGTTTGATATTCTTTCCCCACTGGGGATTTGAGTCACAGAGAACTGTGTGTGAACGTGTGTTTTGTGGTGATGCAATAATAATGAAATTGCTAAAGCCCCGAATCTGCTTGTCCTTCAGCCTCTCTGCTAGCACTAGCCCCTTACCTTCATGGTAGATTAGGATTTTAACCTAGTACTGCTTTGTTAACTTTGGAAAATGGTGCCACTCGAAAGCAACTTCCTAACTTTAGGAATACCTCCTCTTTAGTTAACTTTCTGGTACCAGTGCCTTGTTTTAGGATGCAGCTAGACTCTGAGCTCAAACGTCCTCTTCCAGAGAATAAATGATAGTTATCTAGTTGTGAGCAGAGACCCTAATGCTCCCTGGGGCCATTGCTTCCCGGGTATCTGATGGGCTCCACACTAGGGAAGAACCCTTGGGGTAGATTCTGTGAGGTGAAAGAACATCCAGTTGCCAAGGTTAGATTCGATTTTCAATCTGGCAGAGACCAGAAGGTCACAGCTGACCTTGGAACATACTCCAGTGGGGCCAGTTCCATTCAGAGGACCAAGGGAGGGGTGCGTAGCAGGGGATGTATTTAAAAAGACCTGGCAACTTTTCAGGATTATTTGTGGAGACTTCCAAAGTGAGGATCAGGAAAGAAAATGCTTTCTTCTGAGTTCAAGTTCTAAATCTTGTTTACCTATCACTTAAAGAATAGTTTAAGTGGAAGCAAAAGAAAATGCTTGGAGTTTTGCCTGGGCTAGTGAGGGGTGGTGCAAATTGTCATGTGTGTTTGCACAGGAAGGTGAGAAGACCATCCGCTAAAGAGGAAGTCGTTAAATAATATGGATCTGTGGGTGTTTTAAAACTCAAGCAATCTGGTCTTTTTTTTTTTTTCATGAATTTTTAAAAAAATCACTGCTTTAGGAAAATTAAGTTTTTATCCGTTAATTTCCAAATTACTATAGATGAAAAGATACAGATTAGACTAAATTGGAAGCTTTGTTGTTATTCTATACTTGCATAGCCTTTCAAATATTAATTTCCTAGGATATTTGAGGTTTCCTCTTTGGTGTAATGGCCACTGACCTTCTTATGGGATGCAGGTGAAATCACTTGTCAATGCAAAATGTGTTAGAACTTGATGAAATAAAGCTTTGAGTTTGAGAAATAAAGATATATTTAAAAAGACCATGTCAGTTCTGCTCATTTCTTTATGTCTCTTCAATGGTGAACTTATTTTAGGTTTCAGGAAACACGTTGCACAGTGGTAAGCGGTTATCAACATTATCAGCCTTGGATACTTGTCTGAAAGATGGTGTACTTTTCTCTGTGTGGTTACCTTGGGGGCTGCAATTCCCTTAATATTTGGATTTAAACTGAGCTTTGTTATCGACCACAGCATCTCGGCTAACGTTTACATTAGGTGGTGTGGTCTTGAAATCCACCTTCTCTGGCACCTTGTTTGATTCAGTGCTAAAGGCTAGGTTCTCTTGAGCTTGACCTTGGCCCCAGACCTATTTCCATAAGAGAACCAAAATAACCTCAACTATACTGTATACAACTGCTATCATGGTTTCTTCACATTGGAAAAGAAGTATAGAAGTGATCAAGTGATGCCTGAGTGGTTGTCTTGTCTTTAAATGTGTAAAATCCTTCATCCCCCTTGTCTTCCACCTGCCTGTTGCTGCTCCTTCTTAGACCTTCTGGTCTGAGGATGAGACTTATCTGCAGTCCAGTATGCAGAGGAGTCCTTCCAGATCACTGCTTTGGCGTGTTTATCTGGTGACACTTTCTCTGAAGCCCTGAGTCCCAGCCTGCACCACCTCTGTTGCCTCCTCACCCCGCCCTTCATCGTGGCGCTGTCAACATCCGAATCAGTGGCCTCTTCAGCCTTACGTTGACTACCTCCGTTCTGGCCACCTACTCACACGGGCTATACTTTGTGTGGACCTAGAGCTGCTCCTGAAGTTCGGAGCAGCTCCCTCCATGGCCACAAGAATTAGGATCCATCAGAGAGCAATTTTATAATCTTTTATGTTTGCCTACAAGCCAATGCCAGGATCCTTTTCCTCCTCATTTGTACTGCATGTTCCTTCTGAAATGTTTGACTCTGCCTGTTTTGGTGTGGCCTTCACCTCTTGCCTGGGTTATTTCATGAGTCAGATCATTTGTCTCTCCTCCATTTTTCTCGACTCATCCAAGGGCTCTTTCTAAAACAGACTTGCCCGTGCTCCTCCCAGACATTAAAACCTGCTTAAGGCTCTGCTGTGCAAGGGCAGATGTCAGACTTAAACCCATGAGGAGTCCTTTGCAGGCAGCTCCAGCCTTATACCTCCCCTGCTAAGCAGCCCTTCTTTCAGTCCCAGGGCACACAGGTCCTTCTGTGCAGCGAGCCCCTAAAGTCAGCGGGGCTGTCGCACCTACCCTGCCTCCCAGGCCACCTTCCCCGCTTCTGTTTTGACTCCTGTACTTAACTGTGTTGCATCAGCTCTTCACCTAGATTGTGAACACCTGCTTGTTTCGTTTCCCCCAGCCTGCCTCCCACACAACTGTCAGAGATTGAACTTGTGCAAATGTTGAACTTGGTGTTTTTGCCCGTCGAGAACTTGGACTGGGGCCACTAGCAACCAGGAGGCTGAATCCTGGATACTAACGTGGATGTGTTATCATGCCTCGTTCTCGTGCTGGGAAACATTTTAGTCCAGGCACCGTCCAGACCAGTGTTTACAGAGCAACTGATGCGGGCCGTGGTGGTGCTCAGTTCCCCAGAATGAGTAGTTATCTCCTGGACGCTGGAACACTGTTGACCGCAAGCTCTCGACCTCCTGAACAAGGTCAGTACTTACGGCTGCAAACTTCACACTCTGTTGTATCTTCCCTAACTCCCCACCCACCTAATACCCGCCCTCACCAGACTTTCCCTTCTGGTGTTTCAGTAGAACTCCTGAATCACCTCCGAGGGTTAATTCCTTGGCGTTGGAATACTGCTCCCATCGCCACGCAGGATGTCCAGGAGCACACTTTCAATGTGGGGGATTTTTTTTTCTCCTTCACTGTCTAAGTAGTGACTTGGGTGGGAGAGTCACATACATGTGATTTGGGATTAACATCCGCTGGAAGATGCTCAGAACATTAACAGGACCTGAGAGGGTTTATTAAACAACCTCTGGGAGAAGCACAGGCCAAAGCTTCAGTGTGACACACCCTCTACTGCCTTACCTGGGGTGGGGCTTCACCCTCTCCAGAGGCCTTCGGCTCCTTTTGCACCTTATGGCAGGTAGAGTCGAGAGGCAGGTCAAGGTGGGACATAGTAAGGAGCTGGAAGGCACTATGGTGGGGTGTCTGGTACCCCACACCTCCCAAAAGCTGAGGGGGAATTGATGAGGTCAAGCGACTTCCTGCCCCGAGTGACAGCACCAGAGCTGGGCCCACGGTGCTGGCTTCTTGCCTCCCGGCCCCGTGCTTTCTCCTGTACACGGGGCTGTGTCCCTCTCCCGAGGGTGAATGCTCTCTAGTAGAATGTGCTGGCCTGGCAGATGAACCACATGTCTCTCGGCTGCTTGAGCGGCATCCCTCTCTTGAGCAGGTTTCCTTGAGCGCGGCCAAAAAGCCAGGGAAGCTGGGCCATGGCGGGAGGCTCGGCTTCATGCCTGGGAAGGTGATTTCCTCACCTAGCTCAGAGCAAGCCCGCCGACCTGTTCCGGCCAAAGCTGCATCACAGGCTTGTTTCATCAGGGTCACCACTCAAGCTGCCTTTTACTGTAGGAAGTTTCTTACAAGTGGTCCTAGGGGAAGGCATGAGAAGCAAGTGTCACCTGGCTTCTTTTAGATGCTTACCTGGGAAGGAGGGGTCTGAAGCTGTACTGTGTGTGTGCGTGTGAGAGAGAGAGAGAGAGAGAGAGAAAGCAACGGAGACCGGCAGCATAGCAGTGACTCTCCTAAACAGTTCGCATCTGTTCAATATGGATAGCGTCTGAGCCTTTGCTCAAAGGGTCTGTTGGAAGCTAAAGCCATGAGAAAATGGAATGACAGTTGCTCATATTTGACTAAGGCTTTAGAGTTTACCGCGTCCACGTTACATGCGTGTCAGCTTGTGGACCTCAGAGACCTGGGAGATGCGGAGCGCTTTTCCCATTTTACAGACAAGGGACCGGAAGCTCCCAGCACCCCAAGGTTTCATATCTTGGGAGAGGCAGAGCCTGTGCACAACGGCCAACTCCAAGGCCCCAGTCTTCCCACTCTTATGCCCCCAAAGGCACTCAGTAAACCATAAATCACCGGACAGTATTAGTTGTTATGCCAGCCTCTCGGGGCCCAAGAGCCGAAGAGGTGTTGAGTTGCTTGGTAATAGATCCGCTTCCGCTTGTGCAGGAAAGGAATTCCTTGGACAGGCCAGCAGCTTTTCTCAGACAACCCTCCCTTTGTGAATCAGGTGGGGAACGGTGAGGGGTACCTACTGCAGGCTCACTGACATGTTCCGGGAACATCACCGAACGCCATGTCCTGTGCTGTGTTGGCACTGACTCTCCCGACAGCTTGGAGATGGGACAATTCCGTTTACAGAGGAAACCAGAACGTTGTACAGCCGGCAGAGCCAGGACTAAGCTATGGGGCGTGTAACTTTGGGGCTCAAGCTCTCAGCCCTTCTACGATATGCTGTTTTGCCTTCAACCTGTATTTTGCAGGGTAGCACGTGGAGGAGGTACAGGAGAGCAGGTATCCCGCCCTCCAGCAAGAGCGTTTGGAGAGCGAAGAGCACACGTCCCGAGTCTATGGTTAGTAAGTGGTATTAAATGGAAGCCAAAGAGACCCACTAAACTGATTAGCTCAAAACAAAAATTAAGCCAACTGACTAAGCTGAAATAAGGTGCCTCTGTTGCATTGGGGTTGGCATATAATTTAACATCAGAATTAAAATGGAAACAGCATCTTTTTTCCCTTAAACAAGAAGTTACATGATACAGGAGTACGTAAACTACCTGCAAGCTGGAACACAGGGTACGGGAGTGCGGGAGGACTGTGCGGAAGTCAGGAAACCAGCTTGCCCACAGCCATGGCACAATGAAACCCACAAGGGAGGGGACTCAGAAAACTAATAGCAAAACCCGAAGCAGTTCCCGGAGGCAAACACCTGTCGATTTTCATGCACTAAATATAGTGGTAGTTGGGTCACCTTATCCCTAAATAAACACTAGCTAGGTAAAGACTTTTTAGAAAAGAATCTCGCCATTGGCTCAGGCAAGCTGGAGGCTGGGAGAAGCAGCCTCCCGGCAGCCTCTTACTCCTCTGCCGCCCCCGCTACTTCAGATTCCCTCTGTGCTTCTGCCCTTCTTTTAGGTTGGCTCCACGTACCTGATTATCCTTGTGGCTTTTGTCCCTTCCCCCAAGGTGAGGGATCGGTTTCCTTGGCCTTCCCACGATCAGCACGGGGTGGGAGAAAACCCCCGTCTCTCCAGCGCAGGCCCACGGGCAGCTCTCCAGCAGAGGCTTATTTTCCATCCCACTTCAGACACTACTGAAAGGAAAATGATTCTTCCCTTGCTTTTGCCTTTTGAAGTTTGGCTGCTGCTGAATCGGGTGCAGCCCCTATGTCAGGAAACGTCAAACCAGAGGCTTGCTGTGTGCGTTATGCTTCCAGCCTCTTGCCCAAGCGCCAGGCCTGTACCCAGCAGGGTACAAGGGACCCGAGGTGAGGAGCAACCCAGAAAGGCAGAAGGGCCAGAGCTCCAAACCCAGCACACCTCCCCTCCTCCCCGCATGCTCTCATAAACTGCTCGCAGCCCAACTTTCCTCGAGATGATGTAAATGAAGATGGTACACACTTTGGGGTTGCTGAGAATTAGAAAAGCAAGTATTTGGTACAAAGCCCCAAGCCCAATACCAGATGCTCAGAGATGGTATGTATTCCTTGATATCCTCTGCCTTCCAGGGGCTTATAATCTGCTTGGGGAGCGGAGAGAGACTATGTGAAAGCACTAACACGTGTGCCACAGATTCTTCAGCTCTGTTGGACATCAGGAAGTAAATAGTAACGCTAGCTACAATTTATTGAAACCTACAAGGCCAATTAAGGGTGTCACCTGTACTATCGATAATGCTTATGACAGCTCTGCCAGGTAAGTGAGGATAGTCTCTCCCCCCATCCCACCTCCCGCTTAGCTGATGAGGAACCAAGGCTCAGAGAGGTTAAGCAACATGTCACAGCCCACACAGCCGCAGAGGGGTTGAGCAGCCTGGGCTGAACAGTTTCATACCTGGAGCCAAGATGGTGTGGACCATGCCCAGCTGTTGGGCTGAGCCCTGGGGCGCCAGCCAGTGCTCTGTCCTGGCAGACCACCTCATTGCCCATTGACCCATGGGTGGCAATATCATCATACTTCCTACTAGATAATCAATGAGCCTCACTTCCGACCTGTTGCCAACTCACACAGTTCCCCGGAACTTCAGACCTACTTCCCCCACCCCTGTGCTGGGCGGTCAGCAGAGAATGAAAGATACTGTTCTGGACGACCACAGTGAACTCGCTGTACAATGAAGTCATTTTGTTCTTTCACTGAACCACTTCCCTGTACCAGGAATTAGAACCTACCCGCTGAAAAAGCCCAGAAACCTCCTGCTCCAGTGTGGCAGGCTCTTTTGTAACTGTGTGACCCACTGGTTTTGCTGGGATGTGCACATTTCTAATAATGGTGATGATAAACAAAGAGGACTTTGCATGGCAGGGGCGTTTCCTCTCTCCAAAGCTGCTGTTTCAGATGTTCCTCCACTGCCCGAGCCCCAGAGCCAGCCCCCTCGTCCCCCACCAGGGCCTGCTTCCCCCTGACCGGGGACCCAGCAGCTCAGAAAAATGGCAAAAGCTGGGGCTTTCCCTGCCTGAGATTTCACACGAACGCTTTCGCCCCACCCCGCTGGATTGTGTTTTCTCTGCCAGACAAGGGCCTCCCCCGCCCAGGGAGCAGTCAGTGGCTTCCAGCAGGGTCAGCAGTCAGGGCCTGTGGAAAAGGGCAGGTGGAGGGGGGACACTGCACAGCCACGTGGGTTCAGCTGGGGTGAGTTTCTGATCCGGCCGTCGTGGAAACCAATTGGATAAATATCTCATTGGGGACAGTGTCAGGATTTTTCTAGCTCAGGGGTCAGCAGTCTTTTACTGTAAAGAAGCATTTAGCAATAATTTAGGTTTTGTGGGCCACATGGTTTCTGTCACAATTATTCTACTCTGCTGTTTTTATCACGAAAACAGCCAGAGATAATATGTAAATTAACCGTGTTCCAATAAAACTTTATTTCCGGACACTGGAATTTGAACTTCATATAATTTTCATGTATCGTGAAATACCATTATTTTTATTTTCCCCAACCATTTAAAATGTAAACTCTATTCTTACTTGCCAGCTGTAAGCAAACAGGCAGCAGGACAGATGCAGCCACTGACTGTAGTTTGCCGGCTCTTATTCTAGATGAGAGGCTGCTTCACAGAAAAACACTTCTCTTTTTTGTCCCCCTTCCAACCCTGTCCCTCAACCGGGTGGAACTGCAGCCTGCCAGTCCTGTCACCCACATGTCACATTCTCCTTGCGAGCTCCCTGCTCAGGGTCTCGTTGCGGTGGCCCGCTGTACCTGCCAGCGTGAGTTTCTGTCACCACGACTCTGAACTTGAGCCCAGAGATTCTAGCCACGTGGGCACCACTGCCCTCTAGCCCCAGATGGTCCTCTTGGTCCACCTTCCACCATACCTCTCGCTCAGCGGGGGAAGCCCCTCTCCCCATGAGGGTCACAATTTCTTCCATGTTCCCAGAAAGGCTGGACTCTCTCCCTCGGTTCTTCATAGAGCCCTCAAGTATTACAACTCCTATTAGGCAGGCTGGTTCTACTCCTTACAATTCCTCTCAGAGACCTTGGGTCGCTTTGCTTGGGACTTTCAAGTTGTACCCCTCAGCGTTGAGTCAAATGAATCCTTCCTGCCCACATCCCCCAGAATCCTGAGACACTTGTCTAAGGCCTAAAGTGAGCCCTTTGTTCTGGCATCCTGGGGGGTGACTCCCAGACTCCAGAGACCTTTACCACTTCTCTCGGGGGTCCCTGGGGCTGCTTGAAAGTGCAGTAGCTGACTGTACCCCCAGGCTGGGCATCCAGCAGGGTCTGTCCCACCTGGCTCAGACCTCCCTGCCCCAGGAGCTCAGCCTGCACTTTTGCAGCAGGCACATGGGTTGTCAGAGATTTGGAGAAACAATGGCCTGACATACAAAATGCTCAAGAAAGATGGAGGTTCCAAACGGGAAAACTATTGACCTTCTCCCTGATGAGTCCAGAAGGGGATGGGGAGGGCGCTAATGACATCAGTAACTCTACGGGCCGTTCAGGTGTTCAAGGGACAGAGTGATGGAGGGGCCATGATGAGAGACCGGGGCTCAACCCTGCCAAGAATAAGTCAAGAGGGCTCAAAGACGTGAAGAGAGTATCTGAAAGACACTGGGCTTCACTAAGAAGAATGTGGAGGGCACACGCCTGGGGAAGGAGAGAATGGAGCCCACGATGCCATGCAGCCAGCCCACACGCTCTGTTCCTCCTGGGCGTCTGCCTTTTCCCATTCAAGAGGGGACAGGCAGTGAGAGTGAGAAGTGGGTGGGGGATGAGGAGATGGATGGACTTTGCACTGCCGTTTCCCAACTCCGTGTCCTTTGGTCAGTTATTTAACCTCTTTGTTTCCTTGGCTGTAAAAATGGGGATGCTTACCTGCTATGGTTAGTATAAAGATTAAAGGAGCTAAAGTTAGTATAAAGATTAAAGGAGCTAAAGTTAGTAAAGACCCTAGCAGTAAACAGATAGTTAATAAATGATAGCCTGTGTGTGTAGGCACGTCTATTTTTTGTTTAAACGGGGCGATTCTTCAGTAAAGTCGTGGCTTTCATTTTGGTCCTCAGATTATCTGATAAAATCACCTGGAGTGCTGGTTAAAAATTCAGGTTCCCCAGATCCCATCCCAAGATTCTGATTCAGTAGGTCTGGCGTAGGGGCAGGGAATCATCCCCAGATAATTCTCACCTGCTTGGAGTTTGGACACCACAGCCTTAAAGGTTGAGGAGGAGATGTACCACAGGAGCTGGGATGGCCAGAGGGTCCTTAGGAGCTGGAAAAACGGGGCCCCAGTCCCCGAAGATGACATCCCAGGGCGCAGAAAACACTTGAAAATGGGATCACATGTCACAGTTCTCAACAAGAAAAAAAGACAACCAGAAACATCAAACCAATAAACTAGATGTCCACACCCTCAGAATTAGTTTGAATTTTTAAACGGTTGCCCGCACAGATTCAATAAGAGAGACCAATCTGCCTGTCTTTTTCTTAGGCTTCCAGATCAGATGCAAAAAGACTGTTTTGTTTTTGTGGTTTTAGCTGACTATTGTTAATACATTGCATTTTAACTTCAGATTCTGAAAAAAAAAATCATTGTTCCTGGGGAGGAACTGTGTACTGAATGGTAATAAAATCAAGGGGATTTGTGATTTGCAGAACAAAAGTGAGTCCAAGAATTGAAATCCACTCAGAGGGTGGTGGTAAGAGGTTTTCACTTCCCATGATAAAATCCCCGGTCTTTTTTTATAAATTTATTTATTTTTTTGGCTGCATTGGGTCTTTGTTGCTGCGCGTGGGCTTTCTCTAGTTGTGGAGAGCGGGGGCTACTCTTCGTTGTGGTGCGCGGGCTTCTCATTGCAGTGGCTTCTCTTGTTGCAGACCACGGGCTCTAGGCACGTGGGCTTCAGTAGTTGTGACACAAGGGCTCAGTAGTTGTGGCTCGCAGGCTCAGTAGTTGTGGCACAGGGGCTTAGTTGCTCCGTGGCATGTGGGATCTTCCCGACCAGGTATCGAACCCGTGTCCCCTGCATTGGCAGGCAGATTCTTAACCATTGCGCCACCAGGGAAGTCCCAACATCCCTGGTCTTGAAGGTTTAACTCTGCAAGGAGAATGTTCCCGTGGGCAGAGCAAGTGACCAGCAGCTCTTCCCACCCCTCTGGAGCCTTCACTCTAGTGGCCTGGAGAGCTGCCCCCACTCCTGGCCCTGCATGGGCACCACCAACACCCTTGGTTCCCTGGAGCCAGCTGAGACAGTCTGGATGTTTTAAAACAACACTTTACTACATTTTAAAAGAGAACAAAAAGAAAATAAATATAGAAAGAGCAAGGAGTATAACCATAGGACAAGGTGAAGAGCTTTGCTCCTGGTGCTCCCCGAGGTCAACTGGTCCTCGGGGCTGCAGCCCACACCATCCCTGGCTGGCCAGTCCCGTGCTCCAGCTCCTAGGGGCTGGCTCCCAGTCTCAGCCTTCACTGGTGGGACCCACAGTTACTGTCACTGCTACTCCAAGGCCACATCCTTGACCTCTTGACACTTCCTGGGTCCAGACCACAGAATCCAGGGACAGACTCCCTGCTGCCGTTTACCGAGGGTCTTCTCTTCTGATTATGACCTCTTCCGAGCTGAGAGAGTTTCCAGCGAAGGCCTCTCTGTGCAGGTGAGACACAGCCTGCCTCCTTCCTGTGCACCTCTAGCTGTGGCGTCCATACATCAGGACCGATCACTTCTGGTAACCTCACTGGTCCCTGGTAGACTGCATTTCCCACCTCTTTTCAATGGGAAGCCCTGTTCCAATCAAGTCAGCCTGTTCTCAAAAGCCTTCAGTTGTTTCTCATTGCCTGTAGAAAGGCTCCAGATCCTCCACCGTTGGTCTCGAATCACCTTCAGGTCTCTCTCCCATCCCCACGCCCTCCACTCAAGCTTCCCCACTGGTGAGAAGGGAAGACAGGCTGGTGAAGCCTTCACTTTATCTATACAATACTCATCAGTTCCCCACTGGTCCCACCGAACCTGGTGTGAGAGCTGGCAGGACACTGACCTGGAGACCAGGAGACCATGTCCTAATCTGGCTTGTGAGGCCATGTTTCTTCAAGTCAGGCACTGGGCCTCGCTAGGCCACAGTTTCTTCATCTGCAAAATGCAGATGTTGGACTAGCCCATCCGTAGAGGCCTTAGCCCGCAGGTCTAAGCTGAGCCTGATGCCACAGTGACCTTGTGACTCAGAAAAGCTGTGAAGGACTCGGGTGCTCAGAGGAGGCCTGACATGATGTAGGGCCCTTGCTCATGTTGGTCACAGAAGTGCCCTTGGGACCTTTCTTTGAGCTCAGCCTTCTCATGAGGAAGAAATGGGTCAACTCTACTTAGTAGATGCTTGAGGAGTGCTTCCCCCGTGCCAGGCTTGGTGCTGGGCACTGGAGATCCAAGGACAGATGAGAAGCAGTCCCTGCCCGTGAGGAGCTTGTGGACTCCTGGGAAACAGTGTATAAAAGCACACAAGAGTCACGCTGTGGATCATACTAAAATGGAGGGGTACAGTGTTAGGGTCTCATTAGAAGAAATGACTGGGGAAAGCCCTCCAACCTTGGAGCTGGGTCTTACAGGATGAGTCAGTTTGTCTACACGTGCTCTGGGGACCGGGGAGGCACTGGGAAACCACTGAAAGCTTTTGAGCCGGTGAGTGACACCATCAGATTTGCGTTTGAGAAAGATCACTGTGGTCACTCTGCAGCAGATGGAGGGGCAGAGGTGAGACTGGAAGCGAGGAGAGCCACGGGGAGCTCAGCAGTGGTCCAGGTGACACAGGATGAGGGGGTGTTGACATGAACTTGGGCCCAGAACAATTACAGAGACCTTTACAAATGTAAGCATCACCAAAAATAGCTTTATAGAATTTGTTCTGTGGACCCACGGGCATGTGGCATACTTGTTTATGTTAATCAGTCATTGTATTTTATCCCCTGGAATGTTCTCACTTGTCTCCATTCTTCCCAAATCAGCTGTCTTCTCTCCCTCACCCAACACACCCCCCTCAAAGCTCATGACTCCCTCTCAGCCCCACTTCAAGCATAATCAGTCTCCTAGAAAAAGCCAAAGAAAGTGTCTAAGTCACTATTTCTCAGGAGTGTGCTTTTTGGATTATGGGGAGGGCAGTTCTTTGTTGAGGGACTATCCCATGCACTGCAGGACACTTAGTGTCCTGGCCTTTGGGGAACTAGATGGCTGTAGCAGCCCTTAGTAATTATGACAGCCAATGTCCCCCTATACTTCCAATCTCCCCTTAGGGGGACAGTACTTGACTGATGACTGTTCATGCCGCCACACATGGTCCTGTCTCCCAGACAGCTGCTGTATACAGGTGTGTCTCTTGTCTGCCATCCCCTGAAAGATTGGCTTCCGGAGACATCATTAATCATCCCAGCCCCTCCAATCAGGTCAACTAAGAGGACAGAGTTCCCACCCAACCTACTTGCATGCCTGAGATATCTTTATTCTACCCTCATATTTGGTTGAATTTAGCTGGACATAAACTTCTAGGCTGCAGGTCGTATTCCTTTAGAACGTTGAGGCATTTTTTTCATTGCTTTTTGCCTTCTAGTATTGCTGTTGAGAAGTCTGATGCCACACTAGCCCCTTATCCTTTGTATGTGACCTGTTCCCATTACCTGCCCTCTTAGGGTCTTCTCTTCGGAGGTTCTGAAATTCAGTGATAAAGTGCCGTGTGTGTGTGTGAATTTACATTCACTATGCAGGGTACTCCATGGGTCATTTTAATTTGAAAGTCATGTCCTTCAGTTATGGGAAATTTTTACTTTATTATTTCTTTTAAAAAATTTTCCTCATTTTCTCCTTCTGGATTTTGATTATTCAGATATTGGACCTTCTGGTCTAATTCTCTAATGTTACTGTTTCCCTCTGGTTTTCAATCAAATTCTCTGTCTCTCTGTCTCTGTCTCAATATATATCTATATCTATATTTTTTCCTTAATTTTCCAAGTGGTATCCTGAATATCCTGAACACACTTTCTAAATTTTCTGTTGAATTAAAAATTTTTGCTATCAAGTTTTTAACTTTCAAAGGTCCTTTTTTAATACTCCTTGTTTTTTTTTTTTTTTTTTAGCTTTCTACTCTATTTCACTGATGCAATAGCTTTTCTTATCACCCCAAGAAGAGTATTTATACATTTTGCTGATATTTTCTCATGCTTCTTTACTCTCTTTTCTCCAAGTTCCTTTTCTCTGTTTACATATTTTACCCCATCTTTCATTTACAGACTTTCTTCAGAAGGTAGAAAATCCTTGGGTGTTCATTTTTATTTGGGAATGAGTCACTTTAATATTAATTAGAAGCTCTAGTCAGTGCACGAGGCATACTTATAGTTTCCAGCCTTCTCTGTAGAGGGATGGGTAGATACTCAGCCATGTTTTGTTGGGAGACCCCCCCAATGTGGATGTTTGTAGGTATTTTCTCTTGGGCTGGCCAGTTTTTCCCAAGAGGAATCTTTTAGCCATACATATATCTGGAGGCACAAGCCTGACTCACAGTCAAGTGTGTGGACTTTCACTTAATCTTCACTTAGGGAATAGTGTCTCAACCATCCCTTAGCTAATGTTGATATCCCCCAGTCCAGAGCCTTTTCAATTCAGCTCTGCAGAGTAAACCTCCCATCTTCTACCAATGTCTAATCTGCTCTTGTTTCCATCCAGGGTGTTTTTCATTTCATACATTATAGTTGTCATCTCTGGAAGTTCAATTTGGGTCTTTTTATATCTTCCACTTCTTTACTTACATATTCAATCTTTCCTCTTTTTGAAAATATGGAATAGAGTTATCGTAACATTTTTGTTCTTTACGTAGTTTTTTTCTAATTAAGAGACTTTTTAGGACTTCCCTGGTGGCACAGTTGTTAAGATTCCGCCTGCCAATGCAGGGGACATGGGTTTGAGCCCTGGTTTGGGAAGATCCCACATGCTGCGGAGAAACTAAGCCCATGCACCACAACTACTGAGCCCGCACTCTAGGGTCCACGAGCCACAACTACTGAGCCCACGTGCCACAACTACTGAAGCACGCATGCCTAGAGCCCGTGCTCCGCGACAAGAGAAGCCACCACAATGAGAAGCCCGCGCATTGCAATGAAGAGTAGCCCCCGCTCACCGCAACTACAGGAAGCCTGCTCACAGCAACAAAGACCCTATGCAGCCAAAAATCGATCAATCAATAAATAATTTTTTTAAAAAGACTTTTTAACAGCAGTTTTAGATTTATAAGAAAAATCAAGCAGAAAGTCCAAAGAGTTTCCATATATCCCCTCTCTCTCTCTCTTCCCTGCCCTCCCCCACTCATAGTTTCCCTATTATTAACATCTTGCCTTACTGTGGAACATTTGTTACAATTGAGTCAATATTGATAGATTATTATTATTATTATTACTAAAGTTCATAGTTTACATTAAGGTTCACTCTTTGTGTTATACATTCTATGGGTTTTGACAAATGAGTTGCAGGATCATATGGTAAGAGTATGTTCAGCTTTGTAATAAACTGCCAAACTGTCTTCTAGAGTGGCTGTACCATTTCGCATTGTTACCAGCAATGAATGAGAGTTCCTGTTGCTCCACATCCTCATTAGATTTTGGCTTTGTCAGTCTTTCAGATTTTAGCCATTCTAATAGTATAATAACTTTTTAAATGTTCTTGGCTACTAATCCTATCATCTTTGTCAGTTCTGCATCTAATGCCCCACAATGTCCCATGGCTGGTGAGAGAAGGAACAATTCCTGGATCTGTGGAACACAGGGGGTTGTTCCCTCTAGTCCTTTAGGGTGGTTCTTACTCCAACCCCGAGTAGTTTTCTCTACATATATGTGCTGGTCAGGGCTCAGCTGAAGGTCTGCAGGAGACCCTCTGCAGATCTCTGGAGCTCCCTCCCTATGCAGCTCCCTTGTCTCTGGTCCTCTGCCCTGCACTCTCCCAGATTCCTAGTTCCATTTCCAAAACTCAGCTCCCCTTGACTTCCTCCTCCCTATCTCAGAAACCTGCAAACTCTCTCTAGCCAGTGAGCTGAGCCAATCAGAGGGCTCAATTCCTTGGTTTCCCATCTCTCAGGAATCACTACCTTTCACTGCCTGACACCCAATGTCTTTCATTCATTTTGTCTGGTTTCAAGTTTTTTCAGGTGGAATGGTAAGAATGGCTAGAAGTAAAAGCCTAAAGATTTCTTTTGAATTGGACCAATCATTAATTTTTAAAAAAATCTTTATTCCTGCCATGTTCAACATAGGTAGAATCCACAGCAGTGGTCAGGAGAGAAATAAAATCCACCAAGCACAACTCTTTAGCTTGTGGTCGGGTTCAGCTTTGATGGAGCCACCCGGGAGGCCCATGTCATCTACCCACCTCTTCCTCAAGAATGGGACCCGCAGCGATGGGAGCCAGTGAATCAGCAGTGGAGGCTGTGCCTGATTTCACCCAAAGGCCAGAAGGCCAGTCTCTGTCTTTGGAAAGTATAGCAGAGGGATGGGGGTGGGGAGCAATGAAACTATCAGAGAAAGAGATCATAACAGCGATGCTGTTTTGCTGATTAAAAAGCTTCCTCTAACTGATTGTTGTTCAATCTCTTTAAGACCCTGGAGGGAGGGGTATTGCTAATTAGGGAATCTATTTTGGCAATTTGAGAAAGATCAAACAAACCCAGTGACTCCCTGGTCCTTTATCTCTCACCGCAAGTGGCCTTAAGGTGCCGCACCTCTGGGTTATCCTGTCCCCCAGGCGATGGGAGTGCTGGGCCAGCTGGTTTCTCACATACCCAGAGATTAGCCCTTGAGTGCCAGCATTTCAAAAAATTTTACCTCCTTGACTGAACTATTTCTAAAACTCACTGCATACTTTTCTGCCTTAGTAAGAGTAATAGAATGACAATACCAATAATAATAATAGCACAATGAGTTTGGCAGAGTTTTCAGTGCTTTACATATATTAATTAACGTAATCCTCACAACAGCCCTGTGAGGTATGTACAAGTGTTATCACCATTTTGTAGTTGAGGAAACATACACAGGAGACTCAGTATTTGTCTGAGGCACACAGATCACCAAGCACAATTGTATCTGTTTTTGGCAACTCAGGGATATTGCCAGGATCATCTCATATTGGACTGTAGCCATAAATGTAAACACACATATAGAAGGTCTAGAAGTTTGAGAACTGACCTGGGGTCCCCCAAATGAGGTTCCTAGGGGGCTCAGTGAGGACGACCCTAGGCATTGGTGGCATTTGTTCTACATGGGGCCCTGCAGAGAAATGAGCCATGGGGGCGTCCCTAGGAAATGAAGGTCAGGGGACCATAATGGGGACAGGGGGAGGGGGGAACTGGGAACAACATTGTGGGGGAAGCGTGGAGAGGCGTTGGGAGACGTTGAGGCCCACAGGTGGCGGCCACGGTGGGCTTGCCCCGTGCATGCAGCAGCGTGATGGCTGTTGATACTTCGCTGCATTGGATGGGGGTCATCAGACCTGGGTTCACCTGTATTGACTCACTAATCCTGACAGCTACCAAACCTCTCCACGGACTAGTTCCCGCATCAATAAAATGAGAAAAAATACTTAACATGTAGGGAGGATTGACTTGGATTGACCCAGATATGTGCCTAAAGCACTTAATAGAATGCCTGGAATGTAGTAATAACTCAGTAAATGGTCTCAGCTATTTTTAATAATGAAGTTCTGGAGTGAGTCCGAGATGAACAGTTGCCTTTGGTTACATAATACATCCTGTCCATGACTTTGAATGTAGCCTTGGAGCCACAATGGGCAAGTTTCTCTGGAGGAAGCTTGTTCTCTGAATGGCAAGTGGCTGGGTTGGCGCTCTGTCCAGCAAGCTTCCAGCCCACGTTGCTACCCTCCTGGGCAGGCTTTCTGAGCACAGCCCCTTGCATTCTGGCTCCCTGGGCCTCGGCTCTGGGTAGTCATATGACTGGTTCTCTCTGTGCTCAGCTCGCTCTAGCAGGGATCAGGCAGCCTGCAAGGTTAAGGACTCCTACGTCAGCAGCTCTAGAAGCCGGCAGGTCAGAGGGGAGGCCAGAGGTCTTATGCTGGAGGCTCCTGGAGGCCTAGCAGCAGACAAGTCTAGACAGAGACATTAGACCTGGCAGCGCATGGCTTAGCCCCATGGAATCCAGACTGTAGTGGCTGCAACTGGTCCGCAACTCCCTTCTCCTGTGGCCCAGCTGTGCACCCTGCCCAGTGTGGACTGGGGGACTCCACCTCCTAGAAACCCCACCTTCCCTGAAGAAGACCACTGGGTGAGCCAGCATGGCTGACATTGGCCCACCGATCCCAAGGAAGCAGCCTTTTCCTCAGCACAGAAGTTGGGGAGAGTGTAGCTGGAAGGGGTGAGGTGGGGAGCCAGGGAGCAGAACCTGGGACCTCAGGGCCCAGGGTCCAGAGGGAAGCCTGAGGAAATTTTCTTAGTGAATAATCTGGAAGGGAGTTTTTTTAAAAAAAAGAAAAGTAATTTTAGTGTTTCTAAATAGTATGTCTATTACTGAAGGGAGAACTGATACCCCAGGGATTTTCTACATTTTTCTTTTGACATCAAAACCCATTTTTAAAATGAAATCCCTTGTGGATGCCCGATATGTAAAGCAGCTGGAAGGAGGGCAGCTGTGCTGCAGCTGATCTGGGGCTTGGAGTCCTGCTTGGGTGCTGACCACTCCCTCAGGAGCCCTGACTCACCTGCACAGAGCCCCCCAAGGACAACACTTCGAAACCCCTATAAAATAAGAGGAAGATGAACTGAGGCACCGCCAGAAGAAGCAGAGACCCATAATAGCCTATGTCCCACCGTACCTCCAACGCCACAGCTCAAAGTTTCAACTCTCAGAAAAATGACCTGCTCCACCTATGAACACCCACTGATTCTGGACTGGTGCATCCAAATAAATGAGTTTGGTTTTTTTTTTTAAATTAATTAATTTATTTATTTATTTATTTTTGGCTGTGTTGGGTCTTCGTTTCTGTGCGAGGGCTTTCTCTAGTTGCGGCGAGCGGGGGCCACTCTTCATCGCGGTGCGTGGGCCTCTCACTGTTGCGGCCTCTCTTGTTGCAGAGCACAGGCTCCAGACGCGCAGGCTCAGTAGTTGTGGCTCACGGGCCTAGTTGCTCCGCGGCATGTGGGATCTTCCCAGACCAGGGCTTGAACCCGTGTCCCCTGCATTAGCAGGCAGATTCTCAACCACTGCACCACCAGGGAAACCCTAAATGAGCTTTTTAAAAAGTAATGTTTGAATCAATGAGATGAGAAGATGTATACCTCGCTTTTCCTTATTTGTATAACTACCACCCAGTTTAACCAATAAAACCTTGCTGGTCCCTCAGAAGCCCCGCCAGAGCCCTGCATTACCTCACTCTCCCTGCTCCCCAAGGGTGCTGCTCTACTGACCTTTGTGACACTTTGTTTTCCTTTTCCTTATAGTTTTATCACGTGTGTATGTACCTCTAGGTGCCGTCATTTAGTTTTGCCGGCTTTTGAACTTGATAGAAGTGAATTTATAATTTCATTCTTTTAGGACATGTTTCGTTCATTCAACAAGATGTTTGTACGATTCAACTATGTTAGTGAATAGAATTTTTTCTTTGCAGGGGATTTTGAACATGTCATTTTCATGTCTTTGGACAAGTCATTTACCTTTTCTGAGCTTCAGCTGCCTCATCACACACTATGGTTCAGAAATGGTTCAAGAGCTTCCTCCAAATTCCTGTCTTATTGGAGAAGAGATAAGATAAATATAACACAGGGGTCATAAATCACTAACGGGATGAAAGAAAAGAGAAGTAAACAAGTTTCTATGAGGAAAACCCACCTCTTCATTGCACAGAGAAGTGAACATATCTTTGGGAGCAAGGTGATTTCAAAAGGAGAGAGAGATTTTCCCATATAATTGGAAATTTTATTTTTTAAATTCCAGAAGTGACATTCTCACTTCAGCAAGTCAGGAGGACCCCTAATAACAGGCCCTAGGTGGACAGCCCTGATGGATAATAAGACCTCATCTTCTACCACAGTCCTTTTTTTTTTATTAAGTTGCCATATAAAAACCGTGAAAATTACATATAGATATCACAAACACAATTTGTTGGTTCTCTACAGTCACTTGAATTTTGTAGAACGGGAATTTGGCTGTAATGACCACCTTTTACCCACCATATTCTGTCTACCCCAGGCTGAATGCTCCAACCTTTTCTGTTGAGCATGACCCCGATACCTCCCATCAGTACCCCCGGCCCACACCTCCTTTTCCCCGTGCATTCAGTCCGGGAGATCGTAAGCTGCTTCTAGTTGCCACAGACCTTTGTTGGAGTTGGTGGGAAACCGTCATGAATACACAGAACGCTCAGACTGCCCCCAGACCACATCCTGTGGTCCAGCAGCTCCCTGATGTCCCCACTGAACTCTCCCGGGGTTAACTCGCAATCACTGGAACCCAATGTGATTTTATCGTGTATAGATTGTGATAGAATCCCAACAGCTTTTCTGCTGCGTTTGGAGAACGTTTTGGGTAGGAGGAGGTTGGGGGCTGTGTGCACTGGTCTCACTTAGACTCGTTTTATTGAAGCCAGCATAGACATGACAAATTACAACTTTTTTTCTAGAGCAGCACTGTCCAATAGACCTTTTTGCAACGATGGATATGTTCTCTACCTGCTCTGGGCAATATGGTAGCCGTGTAACACTTGATTAGCCACTTAGCGCAGTAGCCACTTAGAGGCTGTGATTAAGGAGCTGCATTTTTAATTAATTTTCATTTAAATAGCCACATGTGGCTAGTGGTTCTCTTATTGGACAGTGCGGTAATAGAGCATGGCTCTCCTGTATCATCTCTTCTGGGCATGTATTGAACTTCCATGTTTTCAATGCAAACGAAACAAGTGCCTCTCAATCTCCACTGGCATTTGCCTCATCTCCATTTACTTCTGCAGCCTGGCTTCTGCTCGGCCAGTGCACAGAAATCTCAGAGATAAGGCCATGCATGCTCTCAGTATTGCCAAATCAGTGATGGGACACCGTGATTCGCTTCTCTCTTACCCCCTGCCTTCATTCCTTCATGCAGTATGCTTTCACTGAGTGCCTATGTGCTGACATTTTGGGTGAAGATAAGAAAGAGGACACCGTCCCAGTTCCCATGTTCCATGTTATGGTCTGTGGTGCTCATTTTATAAATTGGTGACATTCAAACTAATTGGACCACAACTCAGAAATATGTTTTACCTTGCAACCTAGTACACATATAGGTACGTAGATATATTCATAACAAAAGTTTCAGGGAAAGATTTTTACCTAAATAACATGCACCAACAGCATATAATCATACAAGGCACAGTATTAATTGTAGACTTGACTGAAAATTTACAGGAGGAGGTAGTTATATCACAGCAAATATATATCCAAAGAATACCCAGGACACCCAGTTAAGTATGAATTTCAGATAAACATGCCCCAAATATTTTTTTTTTTCTAAATCTTTCAACCCTAACAGCAATGCTGTTAGCAACTTCAAATTGAACATCAGAAGTTCTATCCTTGGCCTTTCCCCAACTGGGGGTTTCTGGTGGCCTGTGTCACCTCTGTGGTCCCCAGCTGCCACATCCCACGGGCTCCCGCGCTCTCCACTGTTCCCTGCCTCCACCCTTTGCTCTACTGCAGGTCAGGTTACATATCCTAAACCATCCTGGCTCTGAGCGCAACAAAAAGGCCCTTCATTCGCCCAGATCTGCTCTCCTGTGAAGGTAGTTCTACCCACTTACATAAATATCACATGATAGCCCTCTTAAAGTGGGCCACTATGGTGACAGCAAGGCCTTGTCTTCTACTCAAGGTGGCTACAGACTCCCTCGGTGGCTGTGGTGTTCGTGGTGGAGGAGGTGTGCTGCGCTGAACTATGCACGCATTCGGCACACGTTTATTGCATCCCTATGACGTCATAGGCCCTGGGTGTACAATGACAAATGAGATGGGGGGGCGCTATGTGGTGGGTGAGACCTCAGCACAGGCAGCCACAGGACATGGGTGGAGGGATAGATAGCAAGCCGAGAAATCCCACAGCAGGGGTCAATCTCAGAGGGTTTCATGGAGGAGGTGTCATTTCAGTTAGTCCAGGGATAAGTGGGAGATCACAGGTCAAGAAAAGGGGCAGATATTCTAGGCAGAGAAAGCATGGATGAAGGAAATGATAGAAAAGTAGGTATGGGGGACGATGTGCGGGAGAGGCCAGTGAGATGGGCTGGTCCCGTGGGCTTGGGGCGCCTCTGTTGGGTGTACACCCTGCTTACAGCAGAAGGAACTCACCTCCATTTGTTCAAACAGGAGAAGAGCCTGTAAATGTATTCATTTCCTATTGCCGTGTGCTAAACTATCGCCAACTTAACACCTTAAGACAACACACATTATTATCTCACAGTTTCCAAGGGTCGGCAATCAGAGCACAGCTTACTTGGGTGCTCTGTCTCAGGGCATCTGACAAGGTGACAGTCCAGTCAGGGTGGCCAGGGCTGGTGTCTCATCTGGGGCTGCACTGGGGAGGAAGCCACTTCCAAGCTCACACTGTTGGTAGAATTCAGTTTCTTGCAGGGTATTGGACTGAGGGCAGTCAAGAGGCAGGTGTAGAACTAGGAGAACCAGGAGAGTGTGATGTCCCAGGAGCCAAGGCGGGGGAGGGGGGGCAGTTGGCAGCGTCAGAGGTTGGCATGGATTAGATAATGGACACAACACATCACTGTGACTGCGGCGGGAGGTTCAGGGACCAGAGGGGGACAAAGCCCTATTGTATGGGGCTGAACGGCAAATGGGAGGTAAGGACCACCAAGTGCAGATGCTGTCTTTAAAGAAAAGGCAGTAAGGCTTAGTAGGCAAGAGCGTGGGCTTGGAGTGCTGGCTCCACAGCTCACCAGCTGGGTGGCCTCCAGGCAAACTGCAACCTCTCTGAGCCTTGTTTCTTCAAGGTTACCCAGGCCCGGAAGAACAAGGGTAATAACAGCCACCTCCTACGGGTGTCGTGAGATTTAAGTGAACTGTTGCAATAACAGCACATTGAGAAGCAGCTCAGAGCCTAACTTTCGGTTTCTGCCCCTGCTCCCGTCAGCCTATTCTCCGAAAATCTCCTTTGAAAAGTATCTTGCTCCCCAGCCCAAATGTTCTCCCTGGATGTAGGATAACATTCAAAACCCCTGTGTCGGTTGGCTTCTTTTTATCTCCCCATCCCCACTGAGTGCCTCTCACACCCTCGAACATGCGAAACTCCTTCAAACCTCAGGGCCCGTCCATGTGGGGTCTCTGCTGCCTGGGACACACCTCCCACCCACCATCACCTGGCTGTCTCCTCTCCATCCACCCTTCAGGTAAGTGATGGCTTCTTTACTCTCACCCTCTGGGGCTGTCCTGTCTCAAAAGACAGAGCTGTACATTCGTGCCTTTGCTCTGAGGTCAGAAACAGGGCTAGGAAGGGAAAATGACCTAAATGACTCTCCAGGTGTCCAGCTATTTGCATCTCCACAGTCTAAAGGGCTAAGAAAAACTAGGTCTCACCACTAGAAACTTGGTGGCGTGCAGGTGCAGCTTTCAAGAGAACCGGAGAGTGGCGACGACGTGTGTAGATGCTACAGGCACACGATGCCTAAATGGGCTCACCCAGGGGCTCATTTAACGCCCAAGGCAATTCTGTATGGGAGTGTTTACAGATGACTAAACTGTAGACATGCAAAGGGACCTGCCCCCGGCTTGCAGCTGTGATGGGCAGGTGTGGGCTCCGACTAGGCACCAGCAAACCCTGATTCCAAAGCCACACTCTCTGCCACCCCGACCAGTCTGCCCCCTGCCTTTGGCTCTGGGCCCCCTGCCGCTGGGGGCTCCACTTCCAGGCTACTGGTGCTAACCCCCCTCAAACACGGCCTTCAGGAGCCCTGGCCCGTGCTGAGAGAGGCTGGGAAGATGGAGAGTTTTCTAGAAACTAGAGGAAGCACAGCCTGCGACGGCTGCTGGGGTGCTCCAGATGCAGGTCCCAGCCCAGCGCTCTTTTTGCGTGGGGCAGAGGTCTCTGGAGGAAAGCAAAACATGAGTCAGAGGACAGAGACAAAACAGGTCCCATCTGCATATTGGCTGCCTGGGCATCACAGTGATCGTGCGGTGACTAATTCTCGAAAGCTGACAACCTAAAATCTTTTTGAATAATGCCCAGTTGACAGTTTCATTAGCCCGAAGACACACCTCCCCTCCCCACACACACTTGCCTGGGCTGTGGGATTGGAGCGCGGAAGGCAGCCCTCTTCGAGCCCAGTGTTTCCCAAAGCACCTTGATGTCAAGAATCATCTGGGGTATTTGTTTCAATGACAGATTCCAACCTGGATCCCACGCCAGGCCTCCAGAGCCAGAACCCTTAAGGGAGGGGCCAGGGAAGCTGGACGTTTTACAAGGTTTCCAAGAGATTTTTATCACCAGGAGAGTTTGGAAACCATCTGGACAAACTCCTTCATTTTACAAGCCAAGTTCTAGCCATCTAGAGAGGCCCTGTGTCTGCCCAAAGTCACGCAGCAACTTTTTAGCAGGGTGAGCCGTGAACCCCCAGCGCTGGGTCCTGCCACGTGCAGGAGGAAGGCTGGAAAGAAATCACAGTTCTCGAGTACCTGCCACAGATTGAGGTCTGGGCTGGACAACTCAGCAGTAAAAGCAAAGACCTCCTGGCGCCGGGGTCTCTGCTGGGTGCTTGCCTGCGTGTGCTGTTGTTCAGTCCTGCGGCAGTGCCCTGCTCGACCCGTGGCCTCCTCGTGTAAGGGATGAGGAAGCAGGCACACAAGGACCAAGTGTTTCCCAGGAACCCAGAGTTATAAGAGGCAGAGTCACGCTTCCAACCTGGGGCTGAGAGAACTCAGCACCATATTGGCTCTCAGAGTCACTTTATCCGTCTTATTTCATCTAATTCTCACCAAAACCTTGTGAGGTAAGCAGTTTCTCTTTGAAAGGTGAAGAAGTTGAAGGTCAGGACTGTGTGGCGAGCTGCTTAAGGTCAAGCAGCAGTAAACCACGACGGCAGGATCCAGCCCAGCTCTGTCTTACACCAAAGCCCACACAATTCTCAGCCCACCGGGGTTGCAGAAGCTCCTGCTGGGGCTGAGACCACCTCTCCTGACAGCACCCCCCCCCCATTGCCCCCACTGCACCTTCACCCTCTCCTGGAGGGGGGGGCGTCTCTATGTCACCGTCCCCTCTCTCACCCCTGTGCTGCCTGTTCCTCCACTTCTGCTTGTCCGTGAATCCTCTTCTGATCCCCATCTGCTCTGAGGTCCTAGAGCAATGCTCGGCACACTTCCTGCAGAGGGCTGGAGAGTGAACAGTTAAGGCGCTGCCAACACTGCTGCATCAAGGCAACTCGGCAGGTGCGGCGTGGAAGGAGCCACAGACGGTGCGTGAATGGACGAGCGAGGCTCCACGTGAGTCGATCCTGTGGGCTGGAGTTTGCCCACCCCTGTTCTGGAAGAGTGCTGGGGCTACATGTTGGGGCAGATTCACACTTGTTTCTGCTTGGTATGGAGAGAAAACGTGTCTGCGTGAGAAGAGCCCCCATGTGTCTGGCCATCAAGAGCGTCATGCCTGAAAAGTGAGGAGAGTGTGGAGACCTCAAGGTCTGTCGCTTGCTCACACATTCATTCATTCATTCACTCGTAGAAGGTTTTTCGAACACCTGCCATGTGGTGTAGACATTGTGCTGAGTCTTGGCAAGACAGGCAGATAAGTCCCTGCCCTCCCAGGACATATAGCTAGTGGAACCCGGGGCTCCCGTCATGTGAGGAATGATGGCCAGGAGGGTAAAGCAGGGAAGCGATGGCCAGGGAAGACTTCCCAGAAGAAACAACATTTAAGATGAGACCTGAAGTATGGCTGGGAATTACCCAACTGAGGGCAGGGGCTAATCAGGGTGAAATCGACACAGGGAAAGACAGCTCAAGTGACAGGCTTCTAAGGCCATTTGTGGAGAGTGTGTGCACTGCTAAGTTGACCCTTTGGGGGATATGATTCTTTTAGACAGTGGGAGCATCTGAGTTTCCCACAGGCAGATGGACCTGACTGTTTTTTTATCCTGTTCCATGATACAAAGGGTGCAGTCTCCGTACTGGGAGAAAGATGGGGTGTAGCTGATGTTTTGTGTGAGTTGGTGAGTTGACACAGATGTGGACACAACCCTGCAAAATTTCCATTTGTTTCTTCAGTTTAACCCCTGACCTGAATCTCTCCCACCATTCCAAAAAAATCCAGATCACAGACTCTGGTAGGTAGAATGTTATTTCTAAGGCAAATGCTTAAAAACTTGACATTTGTAAAGTAATCATTATTTAAAATATAAAATGATTTACTGCCTTTTTACAAAAAAAGTTGAAAAACCTTGCCTAGTAATTCCTTGTTCCCTGGGTCCAAAAGATTCAACTTAGTTTTTTAAGGAATCTGAAAGAAATGCCAACTATATGAGTAAGTTAAACTGATATTTGATTCAGACACTGATTTTTATTTTTATTTTTTAATATGCGTTCCAGAACTTGTGTAGTCTTGTTTGTGTCTGTGCTGTTGACTCGGCTCTGAGCACAGGAGCTGTTGGATGGTATTTGTCACTTTATGCGGATAGCCTCTTTCCCCAGCAGGACTGTCACCGCTGCAAAACAGAAGCCGTGTGCCCCAGGCAGGGGCTTACCGCAGGTTTGGGGAGGATGACAAAGATAATAAAAAGTGTTTGGGGCAGTGTTGACAGCACAGCACAAGTGAAGATAATGCAGCACCTGGCCTCCTCCTTGTACCCACGCTCCAGGCTCCCTGCTGGTCACGCAAGGTCCCCTGGAAGGATGCTCTTGGCAAGTGTCCCCCCAGGCTGCTGGCTGTTGACATCGCCCCTCAGCCCTGAAACGCACAGCCCAGGAACTGAAGAGACTGCTGAGGGCATGGTGCCCCCAGCACGCAACAGTGTCCCGGGAAGCTGAGCTTTACCAGTGAGAAGAATGGCTGAAAGTCAATCCCTGGAGCAGCTTGGTGTGGAGTTTCCAAACAATCTCACATCCAGCAGCTTTCAGGAAGGTCATTGAAACCTGGCCATTTCTAGCGTGAGGGTGGGGGAAGGTGGGCACGGAGGCAAGGGGGTGCGGGGGCTGCTGGTATGGGGAAGGGGAGGGCCACAGCCTGCAGCCTAGAATGACAGGGACCTCAGACGAGGGACTCAGGGTGCTGATGCGAGAAGGAGCCGAACCCCTGTGTGGGGAATGGGGCGGGGGGGGACCCTGGATTGGAACCTCAGTGTCTCCTGTGCTCCTGTGGGCATGATTGGTTTCCTGAGCTGAAAAGCATCTCATTCTCAACACTGGGCAACAGGGGGCCCGAGTCAGTGAGGCAGGCAGGAAGGGGCCCCTCAGCCCCACCCAGGTGTTTGCTTTTCTCCCAGTTACAGGTTTCTAGTGTTCAGGAGCTTTTGTTCATGCCTTCTTTACCAAACTTAGTACAGGAGCCCGGCCAGAGCACCCACCCACGGTCAGGACGGCAGACAGTTTCCATCCTGAGTGCCCGTTCTGGCCCCGTGTGGTGGCTGTTGGGGCGGCTTTGCTGAGGCAGCCCTGAGGCTGTTCCTGGTCTCGAAGGAGAGAGGCTGTGATCGGTGATTGATGACCGCCGCGGGTGTGCCATATCCTCGCAGCCTCTACAACTCAGTTGTGTTTGTCTGCTTCCTAGACCCACGTGTGCAGTGCTGGGGGTCTTCATTAATGTTGAATTAAATTGAATCCACCTAGAACTTCTCTCCTCTTGAGCGGCTAGTACATCCACACTTCCTTTGATGGCTCTGCAGGTTAAAAGGGACAATTGCCCGTTTAGTTATCCCAGGAAATCTTGTTGTTTGGGCAAAGCAGGAAGGAGGGGGTAAAGGTCTTCATATATTCAGCAGCCGATGGTTGAGTTTCCACTGTGGGCTGAGCAATGCGTCACGGGCTGAGGGTGCTCGGCTTGCACTGGCGCTGGGGACAGAATTGAGGCCGCCTCTCTGCCAAGACGCCTCCCTGCCCAGGAGAGTCAGAGAACTTCTGCTCCAGGTCAGAAGCCTGCTTTCTTGTGGCTGAGGGGTTGCGTGAGAACGTCCTCAGCCAGAGGCCCTCTGGCTCAGCCCTTTGCAGAAATCTTTACCCCAGTCTGCCAGTCCTGACAGGTGGCCCTTCTTCCCACTCTGGATTCCCTCTGGGGATGCTGGCAGCATCAACTGGTATGGTAAGCTCTTCTCTTCAAGCCTGTGAACACTGGCAGAGGACTTGAAGCACTTTCTAAAAATAAGCTGCTTGCCCCTATTCCCTATTCCCCAGCGGGTCCCGCTGGGTTCTTTCAGTTCCTGAAGAAGCAGATAAAGAATGCGGGTCTTCTGGCTTGAAATATACCAGCCTGTCTCCTCTCCCTTCAGCCAGCCAGGCCCTCCCTAAGCCTGCTGGGCAGGTCTGGTTTTCCTGGCCTCAACACATGCATGCAACCCCTAGATAAGAATTTCCAGAGAACCTGACCAGCAAGAGTTTAATTACTGCTCACTTGAGTAAGTCATGATGTATGTTTCCTTGCAGTTGCTTCCTAAGAACTCAGAATTTGCCACTTTGTGCACTTTTAACGATTAAATAAATAGTAGGAAACCCCAGAAAATTTAAAATTGCAAGTCACATCCATCTTTGAAGGCCATCTTGTAAACAAAAGCAGGAGCTTTTTTTGGTTTGGTTTTGTTTTCTGTGCTTTGAAAAATGAAATAAATGAATTGTTTACCTGTGCAAACATGCTTCCTGATCTGTTCATACACGTGCTGATGCTCACGTCCATGCCTGAGCAGACACACACGCTCACATACACACATACAGCCACACACACACACACCCTCGGCCTCTCTTCTGGTTTCTGATCTTCTGCCATGATTGGTTTGTAAAGATTTGAATATCCCACAACATGTGGGTCAGAAATACACAAGTATTAGCTGCCACTTCTCACTAACATATTTTTGCTTTTCTAGACCTCCTCCCATTACATCACGTATATGTCATGAGTACTCTCAGTTACAAATTCACAGGGACCCAAAAGCTTCCCCACGTGTGTGTCTCCTCTTTGTAGTTTTGGAGGCAGTGTGATGTGGCAGACAGAGCACCGCCTTTATCTAGACGTGGGTGATGAGTTGCGTGACCTTGGGCAAAGACTTGATCTCTGGAGACTAGGTTTCCTGATTAATGAAAACAGTGGGTATGAGGATGCCTGCTTCACAGTGTGGTGTTTAGGATTAAATTAGATGATGTGTATAAAACCAATGCCACCTACCTGGCCTGGAGGGTAGTCAGGAAAGGGTCATCAATAGGAGAATTCCATCTATTGTGAATAAGAAGGAGTCTTAGAGCTCGTGGCTAATCCCCACCAGAGCTACTCTGGTCCCCTTAGCACCCCACCCTGAGCACCAGCACCAAGTCTCAGCCAATAGCAAACCCTCAGGGAAGGATTGTAAGACCCAATTGGATTGAAATCCCCGGTTGTGCAGCCCTAGGAACGGGGAAGGAACTTACTTCTGCAGGAGGGAGCCCATTATTGTCAGACATGTGAAGTACTTGGAAAGCACTTCTGGAGAGACTGGACCAGAGCAGCCCAGGGATGGGTTGGGCGAGGGGCGGCTGTCTTGGGAGGAAAATGACCTGCAGAACCACTGTGGATGCCTTGTGTTTGTGCCCAGGATCAGGAAGGGGCCACGAGGCATCCACTGCTATCCCTCACTTGCCGCGTGTGTTGCCAACAACCTCTTTGCAAGTGCAAATTGAGGTCATGGAATATATTCTCCTTTTCCCCTGGATGCTATGAACTGAGCACTACTGTGGATCAAAGCCAAAGTCTCCGCCTCTTCATGTTGCTTCTGGGCAGCAACTAAACAGATTCAAATGTGAACTTCAAGTACACACATTTCTAGAAATCTAGTATCAGAAGCTTCAAATCTCAACTACTCATGCAAATGGGCATTAGTGTCTGGTTTATGGTGACTTTATGTTGCTATCTGAGGGCTTACTGGAAACCTGCTTATTCTATGTGGGAGAAGGAAGAAGAAATGACACTTTGGTGTTGTCTTAGAAACTATGGCTGGGACTTCTCCCCATAGGAACACACATGAGTCATCTCAGAGAACCTGTTTTAGCACAAGGCAGTCATAAGGAGGCCATGTGATATGGGAAAGTTACGGAGCTTGGGTTCTAATCCAGGTTCATCTTTGAAATGGCTGTGGGATCTTAGGGAAATCACTTCTCTGAGTCCTGCTTCCCTCACATGTGATGTGAGGGGGGAGATACAATGTTATCTAAGATTTTTTTCAGCTCTGGCATTTTGTAATCATAGTGCAAACACAAAACTCACAGATCTGCATGACCTTTACCTGTCTATATCTTCATCATCTTCCTTCAGAGCCACCAGGACATTCTGCTAACAGGACTCGCTGTCTCCTGCTAGGCCAGTCCTTTCTCAGTGGTCCTTAGGTCACTGGCTACCTGATTGGTCCTTCTGAAATACACAACTGATGCCTCTTCCCCCTATTTAAAAATTTCCATTGGGAACCATTCACTGCTTTTCCTCTTGTCCACAGGTTGCATTTTTCTGTTTCTTCACATGTCTAGTGATTTTCTATCGTGCACTAGACTTTGTGAACGATCCTTTGTCGGGAGCCTGGATTTTCTGGTCTTCCTTGAAAGGGTACTGAGTTTTGTTCTCTAAACAAAAGGAGACAGTGAGCCCCACTCCCCCCGGGCTTGTGTTTGGCAGGCAGGGCGCCAGCAGCGTTACAGCCTTGCCCCATCCCTCGGAGTCTCGCCTCCTGTGCATTTGCTCTCTTCATCTGTCTCTCTGTGTGTCTCACAAATTCATTCAGTTTTGTTGTGGAGAACCCAAGAAACAAAAATGCTCAGTAGTTTACTCAACGTATAACAAATATTCCTGGTAGAAAAAAGTCTAAACAAAATCAAAGCGATAATGGCAACAATTATACTTGGTAAAATTGATTTTTAACTGAAAACTAAATAAAAATTTTAAAAATCCTGGACCATCTGGAGACTGTGAGCCCTTAGAAGGTAAAAATGCACTTCCACCCACCTTGACACTGGTTCTGGATCCCCAGGATCCAGTAGAGTTTTTGGTTCAACACATATTTGTTGAATACTGAACACGTTTGTATGAAGTCCTGGTCTGGGCGCTAGAAGGAGAGAGAGATGCACAAAGGTGAAGAGACCCAGCCCCTGCCTCAGGGAGTGCGCTGTCTGGAAGCAGATGGTGGAGTAAGTAAGAGAAAGAGCAATGGTGAGGCCACACAGCCACCAGCCACCGTGCCTGGTGGGGGAGGAGCGCAGGACCAGCTGAGAAGATCTAGGATTTCTTTCTTAAAAATACAGTGGATATTTCCCCTGCATTATAACATGAAAATGGAAAAAAATTCAGAAAAAAGGAAGAAAACCACCCATATTTCAATCATGTAATAATAGCCTTTATTTTCAGGATTTTTAATTTTTTTATTTTTCAGGATGTTCATTTTTTTTTTTCTGTGTAAGTTTTGGAGCTTTTTAAACAAACTTCTTGTTTTGAAATAATTATAAATTCATGGAGGTTGAAAAAATAGAACAGAGAGGTCCCAAATACCCTTCAACTAGTTTCTCCCAATAATAATACCTTACATAAATATAATATAATATCAAACTCAGGAAATCAGCATTGGTACAATCCACAGACCTGATTCGGATTTCATCAGTTTCACATGTTATGGTTATTTTGTTAACACAGGTTTGTATGTGTGGTCTAAATTTTATTCTTACAATTAACTTGATCTCACGGGGCTTTTTAAAAACTATTATTGCCTAGTCTTCATAGCCATCGTTTATAATGTCTGTATAATGAACATCCACCCACTACGTAGAGCAGATTGCCAAATTCTTCCTCCTCTTTTGAAGCTTACATTGCCCCCAGTTTCGCTCTTATGAATAGCACCATTCTATATTTTATATTCTTTTTGTACTATATACACACTTTCTTACTTCTTATTCTTCCTTCTTGGATACATTTCCTAGAGAATGGAGGCAGGGAGATATAGGGTGATAAATGTATAAGGGACTACATAATACTTTTGTCTTAAGACAGGAAAGATTTAAATATATTTTGGGTTGGGGTCTGATCAAGTAGAGAGGGAGCAGCTGAAGACCCAGGAGGGAGGGTCTGACGACCACACAGAGTATGGGAGAATTTGGGGATGTGGTAGGTTAATTTTATCAAGGCCCCAATTCTTCTTTTTCATTTTTCTTAAATCTTCTATATCCCTATTGATTTTTTAAAAATTAATTAATTAATTTATTTTTGGCTGCGTTGGGTCTTCGTTGCTGCACACGGGCTTTCTCTAGTTGCGGCAAGCGGGGCTACTCTTTGTTGCAGTGCGCAGGTTTTTCATTGCGGTGGCTTCTCTTGTTGCAGAGCACGGGCTCTAGGTGCACGGGCTTCAGTAGTTGTGGCACTCGGGCTCAGTAGTTGTGGCACTCGGGCTCAGTAGTCGTGGCTCACGGGCTCTAGAGCACAGGCTCAGTAGTTGGGGCGCACGGGCTTAGTTGCTCCACGGCATGTGGGATCCTCCCGGACCAGGGCTCGAACCAGTGTCCCCTGCATTGGCAGGCGGATTCTTAACCACTGCGCCACCAGGGAAGTCCTCAAGGCCCGAATTCTTTACCCAACCTGTATCCAGGCCCTTTGCCACGTAACTCTGGAGTTCCTCCCCTTAGAGCACAGTGTCCCCTGCTCCACGTGGCAAACTTTGGCCTGTAGAATGAGGCAGAAGTGACAGGGTGCCAGCCCTGAGCCCAGGCTCCGAGGGTCCTTGAGTATGTCATTGAGGTATTCTGGTTGTTTGTTACCTCACAATTTTGTAACAAGACCTAACTGATAAAGAGCCCCCAGGATAGAGGTAGAGGGAAAGAAGGGAATGAGGGTTCACGTCCAGATAAGTCCAGATATTCCAGAAAGAGCTGCACGAATTTGGTGCTGTGCTTCACAAAACCCATTTCTCTTCTGCTTCAGGTGCTGGGTAAGCAGAGGTTGATGACACATCCCGAATGAACCACTTGACTTTATATACGGAGTTCAGTTCTTAAGGGTTCCCGTCTCAGCTGTCAGGGCTGAGAAGTCACAAGAAAAGAGAAGCTAGACTTTTGTTTGAGGAAGCATGAGACAGGCCACTCTAAAGACCACGGACCGTTGCTCAGGCTGTGCCCAGCGTGGGGGCCTGACCATGACAGTGTGAGGTGCACATGAGAACCATGAAGCTTGTACATGAATAGAGAAGAGACCCCACTCCCCACCCCCTTCTTTCAAACTCAAGAACAAATCTGCAAGGTCAAAGTGCGGCTTATATCTGGGGTAAGAAGAAGAGTTTCAGTGACAAGCATGAGGGGGAAAAGAGCGCACAGAACTAGATACAGAATGTCCTCAGCATCAAAAAACCAAGTGGGGGCTTCCCTGGTGGCGCAGTGGTTGAGAATCTGCCTGCCAATGCAGGGGACACGGGTTCGAGCCCTGGTCCGGGAGGATCCCACATGCCGCAGAGCGACTAGGCCCGTGAGCCACAACTACTGAGCCTGTGCGTCTGGAGCCTGTGCCCCGCAACGGGAGAGGCCGTGACAGTGAGGCCCGCGCACCGCGATGAAGAGTGGCCCCCGCTCTCCACAACTAGAGAAAGCCCTCGCACAGAAACGAAGACCCAACACAGCCATAAATAAATAAAATAAATAAATAAAATTAAAAAAAACAAAAACAAAAAAAAACCAAGTGGTTTGTTTACTGAGGCCCTTGAGATGCAATAAAAACTAATTACTCACCCACAGAGAAAGTTGGTTTAATTCTGGTTAGCTTAGTGCCACCAAGAGCTGGGTGTTCCTTAGGTAACCCGATGGGAGAAAGTGAACAGAAAGGCGCTTCTCCTTACAGAATGGCTTTCCTCTCTGTATGGTGGAGTCATTCTTCATCTTCACACTCTGGGGGCGAGGATTCCCATGATTAAAAACTCCGAGGTCAGAGCCACAGAGGAAGCCACGTAAGGAAAGGGTCCCTGGCAGGGCGGGCGTGGGCAAGTCTTCCTTGAGTTCGTGTGAGTCAGAGAGTCTAGGCGCTGGAAGGACCTCAGGGTTCATGCAGGTGACCTTTTCCTGTCACATATGAGGAAAAGGAGGCCCAGAGAGGTGAAGAGACCAGCCCAAGGTCACACAGCTCATGCACAGCACAGCTGGAATGAAACCCAGGGATTTTTACTTCTCTTCCTTTGTCCTTTTTGTTCCCATCAAACCCCAGGAGCAGGATGGATGGTTGTTATAATATTGGGCCTGGGGGAGGGGCTTAAAATCCATGTCCAGAGCAAACCCCTCCTTTTGGGAAACTGCTTGTGCGAGCGGCCTCCTGCAGCACCACCTGCCCAGTGCAGCTGCCCTGCTGCGGCTGCCTCTTCCCAGAAGGCCTCGGGTGCTCTGGTTGTGCCTCGGACCTCCCTGACGGGGGACAGTCAGAGGCTGGTCACATCCTGCCTGTGTCCTCCCCAGACCGTGGTTAGGATTCAGTAGGTGGAGAGTTGCACGTTGCAATCCCCTAACAGCAGTGGCACACAGGGTTTGGACCTATTTTTGGATCAGGCTCGGCTGGGTTTAAGCTCGTAGAATGCCATCGGAAGAGCTGCCTTTCTATGGGTGACAGCGAGCAGAGTGGGTGGGGTAGGGGCGAAGACAGCGGCCCTAGACGCGCTCCCGAGCGCGAAGTCAGCGAGCCCAGCGCTGCCGGCTCTCTCTGCAGCTGTACAGCTCTGGGCGGCTCCCTCCCCGCTCTGGGTCTTGGGTTCCCCATCTGTGACGTAAGGGGGTGCCCTGTATGGTCACCGAAGCCCCTTCCAGCTCGGCCAGACTTCCAGCCTTGAGCCATATTGAGACTCAGAGCAACCATCCAGAGCAGAGCGCTCTGCAGACACTTCCTCTTGCTCTACCCTGCCCTGCATCCGCTTCCTCTCCTGGCATTTTCTATTTTCTTCTCCCTCTGGCTTGTTTGCCTCTGTTTCCCAGCCTCCCCTAGGAAACTGTCTTTGCCCAGAGCACATTGCCTGGCTGCCTCTCGGCTCTGGGCCACAGTCTCCCGAGGCCACAGGAAAACCGGGGTGAATGAGAACCTTCCTGTCAAAGTCTTGGGCGCTGCCAGGCAGACGGGAAGGGCAGGGGCTGGCCCTGTCTCCAGGGTCACAGTGTCATGACCCTTTTCTTCATAGCGGTCCTCCTCCACCATCCCTGGGGGCAGGAGAAAACCCTGGACGCAGCTGCGTCGAAGCAGAGGGGGAAGCGGGACAGCGGGGCTGGTCCCAGGAAGGGGAAGAGTGGCTCTTCACCCGAGAGGTCTGGAGACTGAGCAGGAAGCCCAGAGGACAGAAAGAGGACAGGGCGAGGCGGTCAGCAGGCCGGAGGGCAGCGCCGCTCAGATCCCTTTCCCCAGGAGGATCGCGGATGCACACTCCGGAGTGTGGGCACCTAATCAGGAGTGGCCTGCCCCAAACAAGGAATCGTCGTGACCCCACCCCCAGCCCATTTTACCTTATTTATTTATCTATCAATCTATCTGTTTATTTAGTTAGTTAGTTAGTTATGGCTGCATTGGGTCTTTGTTGCTGCACGCGGGCTTTCTCTACTTGCAGTGAGCAGGGGCTACTCTTCGTTGCGGTGCACGGGCTTCTCATTGCAGTGGCTTCTCTTGTTGAGGAGCTCGGGCTCTAGGCCCGAGGGCTTCAGTAGTTGTGGCTCACGGGCTTAGTTGCTCCGCGGCATGTGGGATCTTCCCGGACCAGGGCTCGAACCCATGGCCCCTGCATTGGCAGGCGGTTTCTCAACCACTGCGCCACTGGGGAAGTCCCCCATTTTACCTTAAAAAGCCAGCGCCTGGCACGTGATAGATGTTCAGTAAATGTTTAATGAATTAATTTGAACTCTGCACACTACTGGATCATCTGTGTGATCCCCCGATTTTGGAGCCAAACATGCTCCATGGCGATCCAGGGCTTCCAGCAGCCCTGCTCAGGGGTCATGCCCCTCCAGGAACATGGCTAGGCTGAAAGCCTCTGGGCGCGCTATCAGGCACCTGAGCTACCACCTTGCCCTGTTGGCCGGGTTCCAGAGGGCCTGGAGTAAGTCTGTTCTCCTTCCCGGGCCTCAGTTTCCCGTGTGTGAGATGGATGCAGAGGCAGGGGTCAGAGGGTCCCAGCCAAGCTCTGGGATGTCAGCTGCTGACTGTGTTATCCACCTGGAGTGTCTGGGAGAACGTGGTGAAGGGAGCACTGGGGAGAGGCTGGGGAGAGAAACAAACCTTTTTAGGGGCAAAGCTCATTGTGCCAAAGGAACAGGAATGAGAGAGGGCTCAATACTTTGTGCCACTTCTGACCATCTCCTGAATATTCCGTCCTTATGTGTCTGGCTATGAACAGAGGCTTAGAAAACAAGTTTCTTTGCACTGTGATTCATGTGTTATCTGCGTTGAAGAAAAATAAAGCCAAAGTCTGCATCGTGCTTTTCGGATGTGTCAACTCATTTGTTCACTCCTTCGTTCAGAAAACACTCACTGAGCACCGCAGTGTGGCAGGTGGTGGGGCAGATCAGGAGACACCCAGTGAAGTGAGCGGGAAATCATGCCACAAGGTCAAAAGGGCATGGTGATGGCATGAGCAAAGTGTTTGGGGCGGTTGGCAATGGGACTCACTACCTGTCCCTCTGGTACACGCGCTGTGTCCTATGCTTGTCACCATTTCCCTAAAGAGTGTGCAGGTCTGTGGAGAAGGACACTGAGGCCCAGTGAGGGTAAGTGACTTGCCCAAGGTCACACAACCCATATCTTCTGACCCCAAATCCAGGGCTGCCTCCATTACCCCACAGCCATAGATATAATGTCATGAGTCGCCTCCCTGTAGGGCTCCTTTAGTGAATCACTTTCACTTTGCTAAGCCTCTTTTATTCCTACTTAAAATAATAATAATAAAAGTAGTTGCTTACCTACTTTCTGTATAAAGCTGAGTGGTCTCATGGGCTTGTATTATCCTTTAAGAAAATGAAATATTTGAAGATTTTCACCCTTGGTCCTACACTGAGGTGGACAATCATTTCCATCACTCCACAAAGAGCCATGGACTTTGGCCATTCAGGAATAGACATTTGCCCATGTTTGTAAGCTGTCAGGATCATCCTGACCACTACAGGGTTCTTTCTCAGACTCCCAGATATCACATTTGCTTTGCTTCCCTTTTGGTCTTTCAGAAATAAGATGCTTCCCCTCAAAACAGAAAGCTGGGTCACATAAAGCAAGGCAGAGACAGAGGCTGGTTAGACACTTTACCCTCTTCAGGATTCTTGAGAGCAGGTGGACACACTCAAATTGAACCCTGGCTTTGCTGTGTGACTCTGGCCCAGTCACTTAACCACTCTGAGCTCCATGAGTTTGTCTGTCTTACAAATATATCAATGGCACATCTCACAAAAGGGTGCCAGGATTTACAAAGCAGTTTGTAAACAGTGACCTCCTTTATGAATGGAGGGTGCATATCAGGCTTTTCTGGGGTATGTGGGCAAGGTGGTGTGACTATTGGAAAGAGATTGGACTTTGGAGTTAGAAGATCCAATTTCAAACCCTCAGTGTGCCTCTTAAAAGCTGAGTGACCTTGAGCCAGTCTCCAACAGCCCTGAGACTCAGCAGCAAAGCCGGGATAGCTCACCTCACCGCAGGGTTGTTAGGAGAGCCAGAGAGACTGAGGCACTGCCCACCAGGCGTTCTGGGACCAATGGACATTGGTCAGTGTCACAGCCAAGGTTGGTTTCCCCTTCGGCAGCTGCAGTTCTTCAAGGGGCAGAGATCTTGTGAGCTACAGGCCATAAGATCCTGCCCAGACAAGGAAGGGAAGCTAGCAATCCCTCCCTGCCTTGGCCTCTCTCCTGGGCTTGGACCACAGACCACATTCCCCTGGCTGGGCTTCTGTGCTTTCAAATGCCTCTCACAGGGGCCTGACCCCTTCCTGCTGGAGAGGCACCCATCCCGCCGTCTAGTCTGGGGACAGGCCTCCTACTTCCCCTTCTCTCGGAAATGCAGGGGCTGTTGGCTGGCAGGGGCACCCACACCAGGGCCCCTCTTTTCCACATCACACAGCTCCTCCAACCAGGTCTGGTTCTCTGGTTTTGGGTCTCTTCCACCAGGTGGACTCAGCCCAGGCAGAGTCACCGGGAAACAGCCTGGTTCCCGACCCACTTGGAGGTCCTGTCGGGGGGAAGGCCAGCCTGGGCTGCTCTTTGAGCTGAAGGGCTCAGGTGGACCCCATTCTGCCCTCAGGGCTCGCCAGCCCACAAGGACCGATTCACCTGCTGGAAAGTCGCCGGCTTCTCTCCAGGTGGCCAGCGAGGGTGTGGCAACTTCACAAATAAGGAAAACCAGGATAAGAGGCAATGTTTGCCCCTGTGAAACAAGTTTGTGATAGTTTTGTGATAATCCCGACTAGGCTGTTCCCAAACCATTGTTTCATCCACAGCAGCTCTCCTCCAGTGTTTCTAGAAATCAAAGGTCACGACTGTTCGCCTTCGCTTTGAAGTATTACGTCTGTTTGCTCATTTGATTCAGACAGATTGAGAACCATATAACTCTGCTTTTCATGTAAAATTTTCCTCCTTTAAAGCCACAGCTCCATAGGGAACAAATGTCTATGGAATAAAAGAGTATATATACAGTGAATACTGACTAAATAGAAAATATGTGTTCGGATTAGAAGGCAAGATATATAATCTGTGTCAGTAATTATTGACTATAAGCCACCTGTTAACATGACCTGAGGTGGTAAATGCTGGGTCAATACTAATTGTTTCTGGAAATTCCAACATCAGGTCTTCTAGGAGAAGGACATTTTCCATATGGTGTGCCTTTCTGAAAAATATTTAACCTATTAAAATTGCATAATCATAATTAATGTTTGTCTTGCATATATTTCAAAAATATTTTTTGGAGAAGATCTAGAAGCATTTCACATAATACCACATAGAATACAGTTGATAAAAGTTGCCTAAAATAGTACAAACAAAGACAGATTCTGCGGTTCCCAGGTACCAGGGCACAGATCCAGCCTAGCACAGGCCAGCAGGATAAAGTCCAGAATGCTCAGCCCCCGCCCAGCTCTTGCAGACTTGAGCTCTGAGGTTCTACAACCCTGTTGAAGATGTTCTCTTCCAATGAGGGGCATAAAAAAAGCCAATAAGCAATCAGTTCAGATAGCTTCCCACACCTAGGGTCTCTCCCTATAATTCAAAGGTACGCTCAACTTTTTCTCCTTCCTCACGTTTTCATCTGAGCAGGCATCAGAGGCCACGCCTTCCTTCAGTCACTCCAGTTGAGAGCTGGACCAGACCCACGAGGCCATCAGTCCATCTTGTACCCCAACACCATGGACAGCCTCCGATTGAATACTTCAGTGATGAGGAATGCACCATTTGGGGCAACTTTTATTTTCTATCACTCAACTAATTGGTCCTAACAGTGAGCTGAAATTGGCCTCCTGGAGATTTTACCATTGGTTTCAGTTCCTTCCTGGGAAGCCACACAGCATTTGCCTTCTTTCACAGGACTGCCTTTCAAATATATGAGAACAATTCTCCAGACAAAACGTACCAGTTTCTTCAACTTTGGGAACACAGTGGCTACGAATAATTTGGAAGCTTTGGACCCTACTTCCAGAATCCCATGAAAACTGTGGATCATTTTCCCAGAAAACAGTGCACACACAAGTCTGCATACACTGCTTCCCCTTGTGAGCCCATCCACAGATCCCTTAAGAGCCCATGGACGCAAGGTAGGAACCTGGCACTGGCATTCCAAAGCCAGATGCCACCGGAGGTGGAAGGGAGCTCACGGGTAAAGACTCTGAGGCTCTCGATGTACCTGGCTTGCTGGACCAGACAGAGACACAGGGAGACAGACAGAGAGAAAGCACAACTAGGAGTGGGGAGGCAAGGATCAGAGCAGGAGTGGGCTTGGGCATGGGTGTCCCTGGGGTATCCCGCTGCCCCTTCCATACACGGACACGTAGCACATTCGGTGGGTTCCCGAGGGCCACAATGGGGGGCTGCTCAGTCTCTGATAAGCCCAGGGGCTGATCTGACTCTCCGGGGAGAAGCACACATTCATGGAGGGTTGGCAAGGTAACCAGACACAGAACCAGTGCCCATTGCCTCTCTGACTGTGAGCTGGTCTCTTGACCCTTTAGCATCCTGGTTCCCCTCCAGGGATGCGAACCACTTTGGCAGTGACCTCACAGAGTGTGATTTTATCTTTAAACATCTGTAGATCTTTCATTCCTGTTTTACCAAAATGTCCTAAACGTTACTCCGGCACCATCCCTTCTTGACACGCTTCCCCTGCCCCAGACCCCTCATCCCCAGTGGGGAGGTAGCCCCTCTCCTCTGCTCCTCTAGCATCCAGGCACCCTCTGTCTCGGTCCCGCATCACCACGTGTTAATAGGATCTGACAACTCATTGCTGGCAGGGTCTGGGTGCTGCTCATCTCTGTCTCTCTGGAGCCCAAATGGCAAATGATCGGGTCAGGTGATTGTCCAGCTGTGCCAAACTGTGCTGCGAGGAGCCGGGAAGGGCCGGGAATAGACTTCAAAGTCTATTTTATCTGGTATGAGTATTGCTACTCCAGCTTTCTTTTGATTTCCATTTACATGGAATATTGTTTTCACTTTTGTGTGAGTTAAAAAGTTTACATAATAAAGTGTTTTTTTTAAAGAAATATAAAATAAAATTAAAATGTTTGCCCTCTGTTCAAGGAGGTTCATCAGTGATGAAAAAGTGGAAGATGTTTCAAAGAACAGGACATCTTTATGGCTAAAGCTCTCCAACTTTATTCTCTTAAATCAAAACCAAATCAACAAGCATTTGTGTGTGAGGGTTCTAGGTGACTCCAAGATGCGTCCTGGTATCTTACAGTTAAGCTGGGAAGTTAATACCTGAACATCTGGGATTGTAAGTGTCCTGAAGGCAGGGCCAGCTACAAAACTTCCCTGTACATTGTGCAAATGAAAACAGCGCTTGTGGTGGGAAGAACAAGGGCTCTGGGCCCAAACGTCTGGATTTTGGTCCCTGGTGTCCGCTTTATAACTGTGTTTTCAGGTACATTATTAACTTCTGTGACTTGGGTTCTTTTTCCCAGAGTTCTTTATTCTGATTATAAAATAAGATAATATATGTGAACATCTTTTATAAACTATAAAGACCTACTTAAAAATTCTGACTATTATTGATCTTACCAGTGGCGGAGGGAAACTTGTCCTGGAGAGATGAGGCCCCAGGGATTTCAGAAATTTCCTTTGCCAGGTGACATTGGCCCTATTCCCAGCCTTGAAAAGAAGGAGGTTCTCCTATTTCTAACCCCAGGTCTGTGGAATCACTGGTCTGAGGGATCTGCATACGCCAGGCATGCTGATTGGAAAGGATAGTCCAAACAAGTGTGGGTCAGCTTGGCCTCTTCCCAGGAAGGGCTTGCCATGCTCTGGTGCTTAATTGCCCTGAACCCCTACTAATGGACTCACTGGAGAGTGACCAATGGCTTAATTGGAGGAGGGCGCTGGGGGCCGGCAGCAGCCAGACAGGTCAGGTCTGTCTGTCGGGCAGTTCTGTGCAGTCGAAGGCTGTTTCCCACTGGGACACCCTCTCATCCCCCAGCAGCCCCTGACCCTCCAGCTTGGGGGAGCAGCCAAGAAGGATGCCGGGTAAGAGGAAGCTTACTGAGCAGCCTGAATTTAGAAGCAGGAGCCAACGTGCCAAAGAAGCTGCAGACCGGAACCCATTCCTCTGGTCCCAAGTCCCAAAGTCCTCCCATGGCATCAGTGGCCTCTACCTCTTCCAGAGACGACACAGCCTAGCTTCACACTGCAGCCTTCCCGTCCCGTCTTCCCCGACTGAGTGCCGTGGATGTCTCACCCAAGCTTAAGTTCGATCACATCATAACGTAAGTTACAAGAAAAGAAGGTTCACCGTCTACCTGTGTTGACTTAATTTTTATAATGTTACTTAAATATGTATATATATAAAACTAGATATCAACCACTAAATTATACAACCCTAAAACTAAATGTACAGATTGAATATCATCAAAAGAATACAACAAATAAAGTTCAACTTGCCTAATGGAATGCAATAAGGATTTTGCCAAAAGCTGATTGCTCTGGTGGGATGACAGCCGTGGTTCAGGTTCTTTGGCATCTGGCTTGCCCTAAACTGCATACAGCTGCTCTATTGGAATAACTGCAAAACTTCGGTGTGATGGTATCCCATGGCCTTCACCCAGAACAAACACATTATTTCCATAATGCATCTGCCTCCGATCTTTCCTGGTTTGTTTATGCCAATTAAAGTGCTGCTGCATATTGCTAAATGTCAAGGACAGCCTCCAAGTGCTCAGTTGTAAGTGTAATCAGGGGATTCAGAATATGCTTACACTTTAACTTACACTTTAAATGAAAACAAGGTATGTAAAAGTTCCCCATGCAAAGCTCGTGGATCCCCTGGAACACATCCACTGGTGGCTGTTTTGTCCTGGGGCTTTGAGGAAGGAAAAACAAGCCCTTGGTGAGATGGCAGATGGAGACTATGCTCCACACTGCCCCCTCGTGGTGGGCTTCTTCTCCACACCTTGCCTAGAGGCCTCACCTTCCCAGCACCTTTCTTTCCTTTTTCTTTTTTTTTAATTTTTGAATTTTATTTTATTTATTTTTTTATACAGCAGGTTCTTTTTAGTTATCTATTTTATACATATTAGTGTATATATGTCAATCCCAGTCTCCCAATTCATCACACCCCACCCCTCTCTGCCACTTTCGCCCCTTGATGTCCAAACATTTGTCCTCTACATCTGTGTCTCTATTTCTGCCCTGCAAACTGGTTCAACTGTACCATTTCTCTAGGTTCCACATATATGCGTTAATATATGATATTTGTTTTTCTCTTTCTGACTTACCTCACTCTGTATGACAGTCTCTAGATCCATCCATGTCTCTACAAATGACCCAATTTCGTTCTTTTTTATGGCTGAGTAATATTCCATTGTATATATGTACCACAACTTCTTTATCCATTTGTCTGTTGATGGGCATTTAGGTTGCTTCCATGATCTGGCTATTGTAAATAGTGTTGCAATGAATATTGGGGTGCATGTGTCTTTTTGAATTATGGTTTTCTCTGGATATATGCCCAGTAGTGGGATTGCTGGGTCATATGGTAATTCTATTTTTAGTTTTTAAAGGAACCTCTATACTGTTCTCCATAGTGGCTGTGTCAATTTACATTCCCACCAACAGTGCAAGAGGGTTCCCTTTTCTCCACACCCTCTCCGGCATTTGTTGTTTGCAGATTTTCTAATGATGCCCATTCTAACCAGTGTGAGGTGATACCTCATTGTAGTTTTGATTTGCATTTCTCTAATAATTAGTGATGTTGAGCAGCTTTTCATGTGCTTCTTGGCCATCTGTATGTCCTCTTTGGAGAAATGTCTATTTAGGTCATCTGCTCATTTCGGATTGGGTTGTTTGTTTTTTTTAACATTGAGCTGCATGAGCTCTTTATATATTTTGGAGATTAATCCTTTGTCCATTGATTTGTTTGCAAATATTTCCTCCCATTCTGAGGGTTGTCTTTTCATCTTCTTTGTAGTTTCCTTTGCATTGCAAAAGCTTTTAAGTATCATTAGGTCCCATTAGTTTATTTTTGTTTTTATTTCCATTACTCTAGGAGGTGGATCAAAAAAGATCTTGCTGTGATTTATGTCAAAGAGTGTTCTTCCTATGTTTTCCTCTAAGAGTTTTGTAGTGTCTGGTCTTACATTTAGGTCTTCAATCAATTCTGAGTTTATTTTTGTGTATGGTGTTAGGAAGTGTTCTAATTTCATTCTTTTACATGTAGCTGTCCAGTTTTTCCAGCACCACTTATTGAAAAGGCTGTCTTTTCTCCATTGTATATCCTTGCCTCCTTTGTCAGAGATTAGTTGACCATAGGTGAGTGGGTTTATCTCTGTGCTTTCTATCCTGTTCCATTGATCTATATTTCTGTTTTTGTGCCAGTACCATATTGTCTTGATTACTGTAGCTTTGTAGTATAGTCTGAAGTCAGGGAGTCTGATTCCTCCAGCTCCATTTATTTTCCCTCAAGACTGCTTTGGCTATTCGGGGTATTTTGTGTCTCCATACAAATTTTAAGATTTTTTGTTCTAGTTCTGTAAAATATGCCATTGGTAATTTGATAGGGATTGCATTGAATCTGTAGATTGCTTTGAGTAGTATAGTCATTTTCACAATATTTATTCTTCCAATCCAGGAGCATGGTATATCTCTCCATCTGTTTGTATCATCTTTAATTTCTTTCATCAGTGTCTTATAGTTTTCTGAATACAGGTCTTTTGTCTCCCTAGGTAGGTTTATTCCTAGGTATTTTGTTCTTTTTGTTGCAATGGTAAGTGGAAGTGTTTCCTTAATTTCTCTTTCTGATCTTTCATTGTTAGTGTATAGGAATGCAAGAGATTCCTGTGCATTAATTTTGTATCCTGCAACTTTACCAAATTCATTGATTAGCTCTAGTAGTTTTCTGGTAGCATCTTTAGGATTCTCTAGGTATAGTATCATGTCATCTGCAAACAGTGACAGTTTTACTTCTTCTTTTCCAATTTGTATTCCTTTTATTTCTTTTTCTTCTCTGATTGCCATGCCTAGGACTTCCAAAACTATGTTGAATAATAGTGGTGACAGTGGACATCCTTGTCTTGTTCCTGATCTTGGGGGAAATGCTTTCAGTGTTTCACCATTGAGAATGATGTTTGCTGTGGGTTTGTCATATATGGCCTTTATTAGGTTGAAGTAGGTTCCCTCTATGCCCACTTTCTGGAGAGTTTTTATCATAAATGGGTGTTGAATTTTGTCAAAAGCTTTTTCTGCATCTATTGAGATGATCATATGGTTTTTATTCTTCAATTTATTAATATGGTGTATCACATTGATCGATTTGCATACATTGAAGAGTCCTTGCATCCCTGGGATAAATCTCACTTGATCATGGTGTATGTCCTTTCAATGTGTTGTTGGATTCTGTTTGTTAGTATTTTGTTGAGGATTTTGCATCTATATTCATCAGTGATATTGGTCTGTAGTTTTCTTTTTTTGTAGTATCTTTGTCTGATTTTGGTATCAGGGTGATGGTGGCCTCATAGAATGAGTTTGGGAGTGTTCCTTCCTCTGCAGTTTTTTGGAAGAGTTTGAGGAGGATGGGTGTTAGCTCTTCTCTAAATGTTTGATAGAATTCCCCTGTGAAGCCATCTGGTCCTGGACTTTTGTTTGTTGGAAGATTTTTAATCACAGTTTCAATTTCATTACTTGTGATTGGTCTGTTCATGTTTTTTATTTCTTCCTGGTTCAGTCTTGGAAGGTTATAGCTTTCTAAGCATTTGTCCATTTCTTCCAGGTTTTCCACTTTATTGGCATAGAGTTGCTTGTAGTAGTCTCTTAGGATGCTTTGTATTTCTGCGGTGTCTGTTGTAACTTCTCCATTTTCATTTCTAATTTTATTGATTTGAGTCCTTTCCCTCTTTTTCTTGATGAGTCTGCCTAATGGTTTATCAATTTTGTTTAACTTCTCAAAGAACCAGCTTTTAATTTTATTGATCTTTGCTATTGTTTTCTTTGTTTCTATTTCATTTATTTCTTCCTGATCTTTATGATTTCTTTCCTTCTGCTAACTTTGGGTTTTGTTTGTTCTTCTCTCTCTAGTTCCTTTAGGTGTAAGGTTAGATTGTTTATTTGAGAATTTTCTTGTTTCTTGAGGTAGGCTTGTATTGCTATAAACTTCCCTCTTAAAACTGCTTTTGCTGCATCCCATAGGTTTTGGATCATTGTGTTTTCAATGTCATTTATCTCTAGGTATTTTTCGATTTCCTCTTTGATTTCTTCAGTGATCACTTGATTATTAGTGACGTATTGTTTAGCCTTCATGTGTTTGTGTTTTTTACGTTTTTTCCCCTGTAATTCATTTCTAATCCCATAGCATTGTAGTCAGAAAAGATGCTTGATATGATTTGAATTTTTTAAATTTACTGAGGCTTGATATGTGACCCAAGATGTGATCTATCCTGAAGAATGTTTCGTGTGCACTTGAGAAGAAAGTGTAATCTGCTGTTTTTGGATGGAATGTCCTATAAGTATCAATTAAATCTATCTGGTCTATTGTGTCATTTAAAGCTTGTGTTTCCGTATTAATTTTCTGTTTGGATGGTGTAAGTGAGGTGTTAAATTCCCCCACTATTATTGTGTTACTGTTGATTTCCTCTTTTATAGCTGTTAGCAGTTGCCTTGTGTATTGAGGTGCGCCTATGTTGGGTGAATATATATTTATAATTGTTATACCTTCTTCTTGGATTGATCCCTTGATCATTATGTAGTGTCCTTCGTTGTCTCTTGTAACATTCTTTATTTTAAAGTCTATTTTATCTGATATGAGTATTGCTACTCCAGCTTTCTTTTGATTTCCATTTGCATAGAATATTGTTTTCCATCCCCTCACTTTCAGTCTGTATGTGTGCCTAAGTCTGAAGTGGGTGTCTTGTAGACAGCATATATATGGGTCTTGTTTTTGTATCCATTCAGCAAGCCTGTGTCTTCTGGTTGGAGCATTTAATCCATTCACGTTTAAGGTAATTATCGATATGTATGTTCCTATGACCATTTTCTTAATTGTTTTGGGTTTGTTTTTGTAGGTCCTTTTCTTCTCTTGTGTTTCCCACTTAGAGAAGTTCCTTTAGCATTTGTTGTAGAGCTGGTTCGGTGGTGCTGAATTCTCTTAGCTTTTGCTTGTCTGTAAAGCTTTTGATTTCTCCGTCGAATCTGAATGAGATCCTTGCTGGATAGAGTAATCTTGGTTGTAGTTCTTCCCTTTCATCACTTTAAATATGTCATGCCATTCCCTTCTGGCTTGTACAGTTTCTGCTGAGAAATCAGCTGTTAACCTCATGGGAGTTCCCTTGTATGTTATTTGTCATTTTTCCCTTGTTGCTTTCAATAATTTTTTTTGTCTTTAATTTTTGTCAATTTGATTACTATGTGTCTCGGTGTGTTTCTCCTTGGGTTTATCCTGCCTGGGACTCTCTGCGCTTCCTGGACTTTGGTGGCTATTTCCTTTCCCATGTTAGGGAAGTTTTCAACTACAATCTCTTCAAATACTTTCTCGGGTCTTTTCTCTCTCTCATCTCCTTCTGGGACCCCTATAATGCAAATGTTGTTGCGTTTAATGTTGTCCCAGAAGTCTCTTAAGCTGTCTTCATTTCTTTTCATTCTTTTTTCTTTATTCTGTTACATGGCAGTGAATTCCACCCTTCTGTCTTCCAGGTCACTTACCGTTCTTCTGCTTCGGTTATTCTGCTATTGATTCCTTCTAGTGTAGTTTTCATTTCAGTTATTGTATTGTTCATCTCTGTTTGTTTGTTCTTTAATTCTTCTAGGTGTTTGTTCTTTAATTCATCTAGGTCTTTGTTAAACTTTTCTTGCATCTTCTCGATCTTTGCCTCCATTCTTTTTCTGAAGTCCTAGATCATCTTCACTATCAATAATCTGAATTCTTTTTCTGGAAGGTTTCCTATCTCCACTTCATTTAGTTGTTTTTCTGGGGTTTTATCTTGTTCCTTCATCTGGTACATAGCTCTCTGCCTTTTCATGTTGTCTATCTTTCTGTGAATGTGGTTTTTCTTCCACAGGCTGCAGGATTGTAGTTCTTTTTGCTTCTGCTGTCTGCCCTCTGGTGGATGAGGGTATCTAAGAGACTTTCACAAGTTTCCTGATGGGAGGAACTGGTGGTGGGTAAAGCTGGGTGTTGCTCTGGTGGGCAGAGCTCAGTAAAACTTTAATCCGCTTGTCTTCTGATGGGTGGGGCTGGGTTCCCTCCCTGTTGGTTGTTTGGCCTGGGGCAACCCAACACTGGAGCCTACCAGGCTCTTTGGCGGAGCTAATGGTGGACTCTGGGAGGGCTCACGCCAAGGAGTACTTCCCAGAACTTCTGCTGCCAGTGTCCTTGTCCTCACAGTGTGGCACAGCCACCCCCTGCCTCTGCAGGAGACCCTCCAACACTAGCAGGTAGGTCTGGTTCAGTCTCCTGTGGGGTCACTGCTCCTTCCCCTGGGTCCCGATGTGTGCACTACTTTGTGTGTGCCCTCCAAGAGTGGAGTCTCTGTTTCCCGCAGTCCTGTTGAAGTCCTGCAATCAAATCCCTCTAGCCTTCAAAGTCTGATTCTCTAAGAATTCCTCCTCCCATTTCCAGACCCCCAGGTTGGGAAGCCTGATGTGGGGCTCAGAACCTTCACTCCAGTGGGTGGACTTCTGTGGTATAATTGTACCTCCTCCAGTCTGTGAGTCACCCACCCAGCAGTTATGGGATATGATTTTATTGTGATTGTGCTCCTCCTACCATCTCACTGTGGCTTCTCCTTTGTCTTTGGATGTGGGGTATCATTTTTGGTGAGTTCCAGTGTCTTCCTGTCGATGATTGTTCAGCAGTTAGTTGTGATTCCAGTGCTCTCGCAAGAGGAAGTGAGTGCACGTCCTTCTACTCTGCCATCTTGAACCAATCTCCACCTTTCTTTCTTTCTCTCTCTATTGTTTTTTATTTTTTGGTCATGGCTCACAGCATGTGGGATCTTGGTTCCCTGGAGGACCAGGGCTCTAACCCGAGCCCCCTGCATTGGGAGTGTGGAGTCTTAACCACTGGACTGCCAGGGAATTCCCCCCAGACCTTTCTAAAGGCAAGTCTCTGCCCGAGAGGGATAAGGGGACAGAGGATAACAACAATGGATGTTGGCCTGTTGGCTGCACTGAGGGTCTTGGGCAACAGAATAGGCGTGGGGGCTGAGATAACCTAGGTCACGGTTAAGTCTGAGCTCTCTCTCTCACTCGACCCCTCCTTCTTTGCTTCCCACAGCTACTGCTGAGGGTAGCATGGTTATTGTTGAAAAGTGGCACAATGTCTATTCTTGAGGAGGAGTCTCAGACCCTGGGAGGGGGGATGTGGTACCTCCTGGGGTAGGTGATGGGATGCAAGGAAGGGACCCCAAAGGCAGAAGCAGCAAGCAGTACCAGCTCAGCAGGGGGTGGGCATCCTCCTGGCTTCCTCTGGTCTCCTTCCAGACCCCACCTGCCTGCACCTCCCACCTCTCAGGGACACTGGAGAGGGAGCACCTGCCCCAGGAGCAGGGTTTGGACTACGAGGCCATCTGGAGAGCTCTGAACTCTTCAGCTCTGTGTCTGTCCATGTTAAAATGTTGGTGTGGGCCCTCGTGGTGCCACCAGCATTCCCAGAGCTGCAGGAGACAGTTCTCCAACACCTGAGGGTTGGAATCGTGTCCTCTTCACTACCTATGCCCTCTCAAGAGGTCAGAATCCTACCCATTTGTGCAGCCCCTGCTAAAATGCACTGGAATCACACAGTCCAGCATTCAAATCCCAGTTCTGTCATTTACTGATTGACCCAAACTTCTTAACGCCTGTGAGCCTCAGCTCTCTCACCTGTAAAATGGGAATGATAGTGTCATTCGCTTTGTCTTCTGTGAGAACTTAATAGGATAATGTCATTTGGATTCACGGCCCTATGCCTGGCACATGTGGCACTCGGTGACTTAGGGCCCCTGTATGCTCATAGCTGGGGCAGGTCACATCCTGGTGAGGTGAACACTTTTGAAGCCCTCCTGGATGTTCAGAAGCTCCCACTCCAGGGCTCCCTAGCTCTAAGCACCCCCAGCCATGACCACACTGGTGGCTCCATGACCTGGTGCAATGGTCACCACCCATTGGCTGTACCATTGGAGTCGCTGGAGATGCTGTCACTCTTCCCCAAACAGGGACAAGCCTGAGTTTTGTATCATGATTTTCATTTTTCTCCCCAAAGGGCTTTCCCACTTTGTGAGCTGCTGGTGCGAGCTGCCTATTTGGCCCCTGTTGGGTATGTGTTGTGCTTGGCCTGGAATTGTGGTGAAGCCAAAAGCTATTCTGATATTTTCTTTAGCCTCACAGCTATTTCAGGCTCCAGCTTAGACATGGGGAGAGAACCCGGCACTCTCTGCCTGTGTCTCGGCCACAACTTCCAAGACTGGTCCTTTTATGCTCCTGACACCCTCAGATCCAAAATAGCCCCTGCCTGGAGGTGGTGACTGGAACCGGCTTGGATGGAGCCGGGACGTGCGTGTGCCACCCAGCCCACAGCCGGGCGGGAGAGGGTTCTCGAAGAGTTAGGTCTGGGGGTTGAGGTGAGCTCTGGAGAGGCAGCCAGGGTTACATCCCTGCCCCATGAGCTGGCAGGCTTCTGGGGGGAGGCAGCAGTGGCTTCCAGTCCTAGCCCTCTGAGGTCTCAGTTTGTATCTCTCCTCCCGGGCAAGCACTTGTTCATCTATGCCACAATATCAATATTACTGCATGTCTGCTCTAGGCCAGACCCGGGCTCTGGAGGTGCAACCATGGATGAAACAGACAAAAATCCTTGCTCTCCTGCAGCTTACATGTCATACAGAGTGAAGTAAGTCACAAAGAGAAAAACAAATACTGTATGCTAACGCATATATATAGAATCTAAAAAAAAAAAAAAAAAAAAAAAAGTGGTACTGAAGAACCTAGTGGCAGGGCAGGAATAAAGATGTAGACATAGAGAATGGACTTGAGAACACGGGGGTGGGGGAGGGGAAGCTGGGGCGAAGTGAGAGTAGCATCGACATGTATACACTACCAAATGTAAAATAGTTAGCTAGTGGGAAGCAGCAGCATAGCACAGGGAGATCGGCTTGGTACTTTGCGATGACCTAGAGGGGTGGGATAGGGAGGGTGGGAGAGAGGCTCAAAAGGGAGGGGATATGGGGACATGTGTATACATATGGCTGATTCACTTTGTCATACAACAGAAACTAACATAGCATTGTGAAGCACTTATACTCCAATAAAGATCTATTTAAAAAAATCATAATAACTCATTTGCATTGGCCATTATAGTTTGCAAAGCACTTTTCTATACATTTTCTTAACAGAAGATCCTAGCGAGTACCCTCTGCTAATACAATAGTTGTAGTTCTAACTTGCCCACCCCAGAGCTGGCACAGTGATGTTTCCATAGTCCTTCCTGTCGCAAGGAACTCTGTACCCCAACCTGCCCACCTGGGGGCCCCCTTGGAAGGTCTCTTCCTCCAATACAACACACTAACCTGGCTCTGATTTGCATCTTTTTTCCCCCTAGTGAACAACACACCCCAGCCAGGGTGTATGGTTGCCTCCTCTGTATTCTTACAGCTTTCAGCCCACACGTCTGTGCTTATCTCACTGTTTGGGAATATACCTGTCTCCTGCCCATCTGTGCCACTCCAGAGCACATTGCTGGCACCACTAGGTACTCACCCAGTGGTTACTGAGTGAATGTTAAAGGAACTGAGAATGTCTAGTCATTTTTAGTTGCATGGAGAGATTGTGTCAGTTATTATTTGATCATAGCTACCTCATGGAAGAGAAAAGTCCTTTTTATCTTTCCTATAGTCTGGGTCATGATACTAATGCGGGCTATGGTATCCAGAAAATATCTGTGGCTTCTGAGTATTATTGCATGAAGGCATTTCTGAAGGCTTTGGCTGGCATTCTAATCCCTGGGTCATCTGAACTGGACATCTTAGTGTGAGATGACTGGGGTCTGAAGCAAGCTGATATCTACACCATATTACCCAACCAACAAAGAAACGGACTCTTCTGGGGATGTCTAGGAGGACATGGGGAAAGGTGGCTTAATGCCATGGCAGTGCCAAGACAATGCACATGTCCATGGCTCTGTGGCTTGGTCCTTCCCCTGTGAAGCTGCTGCTGTCCCAGGAGACCAACTGGTGACAATCGACAGCCTGCCTGTCATTTGGATGGCCCCTGAGATCAGCTCTTCAGCAAGGGTCCCACTGAGTCACAAAAAGACTGCTCAAACAGCTACCCCTGAACCCTTCTTATCATGGACCCTCCTACCAAAGGGCAAATTGCCAAGAAAAAAAAACACTTGTGGATTCCTCAACACCCGAGGTCTGGTTGGGCAATCTTTCCTTAAATCTCTATTCCTCCCAAGCCAATAAAAGTCTATTTTTGTCTGCAATTTCTACTTTAGGTTGATCCTGATCCAACTGGTGGCCTAGAGACTAAACAAGGCAACGGATTCTTTTTTTGGTCCAGAACAGGAATAAAAAGAAAAAGGAACACTTTCGGGCCTGGTAAGCATTTTCCAGCTGTCACAGTTCCCACCAGCCCGTGTCATGTTGTACAGAGTGTGTTAGGAGCAGTGAAGTGGTTAGGAGCATGGTTACGCTGCTGGGTGTGAGTTCTGGATCCACCCTGAACTAGCCGTGTAACTTAACCACTCTGTACTACAACCTCTTCATCTGTAAAATGGGCATCATAATAACAACAATAATAACAGCAACAAATGGTACCTATCGCATAGGTTCGTTCTGAGGATTAAATGAGTTAATACATCCAAGTGTTTAGCACAGCACCTGGCCTTGGGGATACAGTGAATATTGACTGAGTACCTACTATGGGCCAGTTTTTTTAGGGACTGGGTATATATTGGGTTGGCCAGAAAGTTTGTTTATGAAAAAACGAACAGAAAAAACCCAAATGAACTTTCTGGCCAACCCAATACACCAAGGGACAAAACAGACTAATCTCTGCCCTTATGGCACCTACAGTGGGGGGATAGGTGGACAGACAATAAACAGAAAAGTAGATTATATGGTAAACACGGTGACAAATGCTATAGAGAAAGATAAAGCAGGGAAGGGAGTGGTGAATGCTGGGAATGCAATTTAGAAAAGGATAGTCAGGGAAGCCTCACTGGGAAGACATTCCTCCAGGGAAGACTCGAGGGAAGTGGGGAGCAAGCCATGCGGGGGGAAGTGTGCGCAGGCAGAGGAAATAGCAAGCATAGAGATTTGAAGGCCAGCCACCATGTCTGATACAATGTCAGCTATCTTTGTGTGTGTGTGTGCACATTTCCTTCTTTTTATTGAAGTGTAGTTGATTTATAATGTTGTGTTAATTTCTTTTTTTTTAATACATAAAGTGTGATTTATTTGCACCAAGTACGAAGAAGAACGTTCATTTTCTTTTGTTTGAGGCAAGGATTTTCTAGTGAAGAATATTTAAGAGACAGCTCTATTCCTTCAGTTAAAGAGAAAACAGCAATGGAGAAAATATAAGATGACTGACACAGATTTTACCGCACAAAAATTTAAACGCTCAGACATTCTGCACAAATAATTGTGTACTTACATGAAATATCTAACGGCAAACGGCAATCTTGATGACAAAAATCCAACTCTTAGTTTGAAAGAATACAATAAAAAAAAGGAATAAAAACATGCCAAATTCAATATGCAAAAGGAAAGGACATGGACAGCCTATTTTATTTTATTTTATTTTATTTATTTTTAAAAATTTTAAAATGTCAGCTATTTCTGTTCCTATCTGCCTGGTCCCCTGCAGCATTTGAGTTTGCAAAATTGTTATCAACTTTTATTGATGGAGGCTGTAGAAGCTGGTCTAGTGACTCTGGTATTGATTGGGAAAAGGCACAGGGGGTGGAGAGAGAGTATGGGTAGTGCAAAGGAAAGTGAGAGAGTTATGTCCATCTCCTCTTCCTGAAGGTGGGCTCCCTGAGGGTAGGCACCATGGACCCAGGCCTGGGTTTGATCACAGCCTCCTATTACTATTAATAAATGCATGTGCGCATGCGTAAGGGCAGTGGTTCTGGATGGCAGGGGTTGGAACAGAGTAAGGGGTAATGACGGAGATGGTAAGGTTGAAATGAACTAAAGATAGGAGGAAGTTTTGCTTTAGGGCCTCATGTTTCTAGCTGTGCTGGTGACTCTGGGCCAACGGCTGGTAGCTTTAAAAGGAGTTTTGTTTCCAGCTCATTAGAAACAGTCAGTTGGCTTAACTGCAAGGCTAGCTCCTAATTTGATGCACATAGAAGCAGATTGGAAACATTTTTGCCAGAGCTGCTATTTTAGCAGGTCACAATTTGTGTGCCCACCAGGAAACCAGGTTTGTTATGAAAATAGCATACCAAACCCTGGCATCTTGTCTTCAGGAACCAGCAGTAACTGGCTTTCTATCAGTGCTGCCTCTTGTGTAGAAAACAAGGCCAAAAAAAGAGGAGTGAAATGGGGAGAGAATGATGTGTACTATTTGCAGACACAAGGAGAAGTGGGAGGAACTCTGGTCGGCTCTCGCATAAAATGAGGAAAACAGTACCTGCCTCACGTGGTGTTGTCAGGATTCTATGAGATGTCCTACATAAAAGCGCCTGCGCATCGTAGGTATTAAATGTCAGCTCCCGTCCTCTTCCTCCGGACTACAGGAGACAGCTCCCTGGAGACTGATCTTCTCCCTCCACTAGATCAGGATGGAGAAAAAGGGTTCCCCTCTAGGAGAGGTAAGAGAGCAGAAATCCAGCAGGAAGCAGACAGGCAGGGCTGAACGCCAGGGCTGGGAGCTGCAGCTGGCCACAGCCATCCCTGCCCATCCTTGGGTTGCTCCCTGCCTACTGCTGGTTGGCCCCCCCTTCCCCAAGTATGGGTAGCATCTTGAAACAAGACACAGCTCGGTCTCAAAAGGTCAAGCATGCAGCTGCCAGGTATGTAAACCACAAGCCATGGCTGGCAGGTGGATTGGTGTGAGGGCTGCTCTTGCTTTCTACCCTCTCAATTCCGCTCTTGTTTTTGAAAAAGAACCCAGCACATGCAAGGTTCACACATCCTGTAAAATTTTTATTGCAACTATCAGAACCTCCCCTCAGCAAGAGGAGGAATTCATTCCTCCCAGAATCCGAAGAAGTATAGAACAACCAAACCACAAGGAGGGCGCAGATGTGGCTGGAATAAGAGACTCAAATGCCACCTGGTTTTATTATATCTTTGCCTGTTTATCTCTGCCTTTCTCACTGCAGCTGCAGTCTGACTTTCCAGAAACATGACCGGCAATAGTTTCCCCCGCGGGAGGGAGGGAGTCTGACCTCAACTTTCTGGATTCCCCAGTTAAAAATTTCCAGGGAAGAAGTTCCTTGGTTCAGCTGGAATCGGGGCCCAGCCCTGGGGCAGCTGACTGTGACCAGAGAGGTGGGCTCACACAAGAATCAGGACGTTGTAGCCTTGCTTGAGGGCTGCGAGCACGCCAGGCAGACAGCGCTATGGAGGTCCACAACTCACATCTAAAGTGTAATCCTGGACTATAGGTGTTTCCAATTGTCAGTGGCCACCCTAGGGGTTGATGTCACTGTCACCTTTTTAGCAGGGTACAATTCACGAGCTTAGATGGCAGGAGACAGACCTGGGCTGGGGGCTTCCAGAGAGAGAAGGGAGGTGTGGCCTCCCGGGATGCAGGCATCCTGCCCCTCAGGCACCATTCAGGGTACCTGTCTTTCCTCCCTTTCCCACACATCCACTGCCCATGTGGCTCACAGTTTATGCCTGCAGAGGGAGCAGGGGAGCAGGGGTGGGCTTACATTTCAGACGTTTTGACTGACCGTGCCTTTCCCATCTTTCCTTTCCTCCTCTACCCTTGGGCCCTCCCTTGTGTAAAAACAGTTCTCCCAGGAGTAGACACTGATCATGGGTCTAAGGGTGCAGGGGAGGCTACTGGAGTGATTCTGGGGTCTCTCACGCGATCCAAGGAGGCTGTGGGAAGGGCAGAAGCAGGGCAGCTCTTGGGCTCCACAGCGGGAGTTCATGCAGCTGGACTGTGGTGCTGTCCATAACCCAACCCAGAATTGTGGCCTCTAAACCCCCTGCCCCTCAGGCCCACGATTCTCAGTCCCAGGAGGACTGGTTGTTGCCCAGTTCAATTACGTGTCCTGGATCAACCAGATGGAGATGTATGTGGCATATTAAACACCTGGAGCAGACCATTTTTTAACATGCCCTCCAATAAAGTTGTTTTCAGTAATAATCATGAAATACAGCTAATAATAACTATAATGCTGGAAAAGAAACACAGTGAAGAAAGTTTATTATTAAACTTTGTATATACAGTCATAGCAATAAAAAGTAAATAAATAAGATACAAAATAACTATTGCAGAATAATGAAGGAAAAATGTAATGATATGCTTTATTACACTATATATTTTTTGGAAAGAAGGAAAATAAATTGATACTTGCACATTGATCTGTCACAGTAATGAATAATAACATTTCAATTTTTGTTTTCAAGTTGTAACTTTTGCAATCTTGTGAATAATTTGGTCAAGATAAATCTTTGCATATTCACGTTCAATAACCATTATGATATGTCCATCTCTCTTTCCTCGTGGTTGACCGAACAATACTTTTTATTAATTTTAATTTTAAAATGTTTTTCTCATATGAGGTAACATATAAATAATAGGTAAGATTTTAAATATAAAAATAAATTTAGCAGAGATTCACAAAAATCCAATTTCACGATAAATTCTAGAAATTGCAATACCGTTCATGTCTTTGTGTCTTAGGTATTGATTCTAGTAGCTTTCAAATGTTGACAGAGTTGAAAAATTTCTAGTAAAACAAAAAACTCGTCAAACAGTTAAATTATTTTGAGTTAAAACTTCCGAAGTTTTTGTTCTCCAAAAATCAGAGTTCATGTCTGAATGATCGCAAACAGTAACATTATTTGACCCATTGCTTTATATATCAAGTGGCCAGTTTTTGGTGATAACGATCAAAGCACTCAACCACTACCCTCTTGATTTCGTCTGTTAGTGTAAGACCAGCCTCTTCTGTCATTTCTCCTGACAGTCACAAATGACAGAATTAAAGTAATGCAAGTTCTGTTTCTTCATTTTTGTAATCACCATGCTATTACTGCTTATTTTGAATCTACAGTTTAGATGCAGGAGTTTATAGTACTACAGAGGTTGGACGTATGATGTGAGCGTGAATGATTCCAAACTGTTAGGAATTTACTTGAAATAAACTTGTGTGGCTGAGTCTGTGTGTATTGGGTCATGGCTGTAAAACCGGGAGTTCTCTGAATTAACTTCCATGTAGAACGAGAGTTATATAGGATAAGTAATAAAAATGTGCTGATTTGAAACTTACATACACATTACTAAAACTCAACAGTAATGCAGCAATTGTTTAGAACTTAGACCAACAAAAGATTTTTTCAGGAAGGAGTACTTTATCACTGACATTTTTTGGAATTGCCAGCACATGGTGATAATAAAAAGCAGCTTGACTTCTAGTTGCTTTTATTATTGTTTTTAAATTCTCTACAGGCTTCCTTATTGCCTGTACCCAGGGCAGATTTTCCCCCTTGCCCAGCCTTTGGTTCACCATTGCATCCAGCTATAGTGGTGGTGCTGGTCAGGGGTGTTGGGGGCATTCATGTAATATAGACAAAGACTTCTTGGGCCCACCCTGTGTTTTAGGGCTATACTCGGAGAAGGGGGCACTGTTGTGACTGAGGCAGCTGCCCCACCTGGTGTCTATTGCAATCTCCTTCCTAGTTGCTTAGCATAACACCCACCCACACACACACAACTATCTGATGTGTCCACATACGACCACAAATGCAATGGGCTACAATTCAAAGTTACATCAGCTACTGCATCCAAGGTGATATCATGGAGCCATTGTTCTCAGAGTCTAGGTTGCTGAGTGATTTTCATTCCTTCTCCTATTATATTGGGAGCCCATATGATATTCATCAGACTATGGATTACTTAGCAAATGAAGCCACTAATTACACAGCTTATCCTCAAAGTCTATGTCAACACAATTTCTCCCATCTTCATGGTATTCCTTGGCCAGTCCCTGTGTATAACTTCTTTCTTCTCTACATTGATTCTACATAATCCCCTCCAGGGGTGAGTTCAAATGCTGACCGTAGAGTGAGCATTACTGAGCCGTGGAGCCCAGCCGTGTGGATGGTTAGTTTTCTCCAATTGGTGAGGGTAGGCGTGCAGTGAGGGATGTTTCAGAGGGGCTTGAATGCTTGGTTCCCCACTTCCTCTGGCCCCTCCCATACATTGCAATTTCTATTGCCAGAATTCCACTTTTTCCTGATCATGTTATATCCACATATGAAACATAGTGAGTTTGTAGATGTAAGTGGACAAATAATTCAATAGCCTGAAATATCAGTTTCTGGACTTGGTTTTTACTGACCTCAAGCCAGTAGCTAGTGGGATCCAATTAAGACCTTGGTTTTGAATTTATGCCTATAGGGAAGACTTCTGGGACTGAGTTTGCTGTTCTCTTATATTAACTTACCCCAGTGCACTCAGAAGCAACCATCTGACCCTGTGCTCCTGGCCTGTCTCATCTCTTGTAAACTGCTTTATGGTGGCAGCTATTGGTTCCCCCACAAACCTTACCACACATGTGGTCCCAGGTGAGCACAAGAAATAACATCTATTGATGTCTGCCACTTTTCACCGAGGTTGCTGATTTCCTATCTCTGAATACAGGGTTGCGTCTTATTGCTTGTGCTTCTACCTCAATACAATGACCCATTACATTTTCCTTGAAGGTCTGGCATTTGCAACATACTCTCTAGAACCAGTTTATGAATTATTTAATCTTTTTATTTGAAAACATGACACTAACTCTAGTTGATTGCAGCAAAAAATAAAGGGAGGAAGACATTTATTGGAAGAATACTGGGGCATCTGTAAAGGGTAAGTGTTGAGTAAACAATTCAACTGTGGGAAGAGGAGAAACCAGGCCATGCTGAAGGCCTCAGCAGCAGGAGTTTGTGGTCTTCCATCTAGAACCCTGTATCCTGTTATTAGCGTGAAGCAGCCTCAGAGAAAACCAGGCCCAGTGTTTCTCAGGGGGGGATTTGACATTGGCCTACCTCAGAACTGGTGTCTGACTATGGCCAGGGGCCAGGTTGTGCAGTATAGACACGGCCTACTAGGGGGTGCAGGCTGGGGGATACACCCTGTGTATCAGAGGCTGTACCAAGAGAAGGGGCAGTTCTTGTGACACAGCGGCCTCCCCAATAAATGTCCACTGCAGTTTTAGGGATAAAAGTTGTATCTGCTGCTTCCTTCATTATCCCCTGTCCTGCAGTGTTCCCACTGTCTGTACACACTAGGGCCCATTAAATCATGCTGGCTGACTGATGAAATCATGTCATTAGCTAAAAGTAAGAGCTTATAGAAAAGGTTCAAGACCAAGCTGGGCTCTGGATAGGAAGATAATAGTGATTTGGTAAGGGAGAGAAGAAAACAAAGAGTTGAGTCTGAGATCCGGAAGGGAGAATTCAAAAGAACAACATTGATCTGTGTGACTCTGAAGCTTTTCCTGGCATCCTTGGCTCCCAAAGAGCCCTCTCTTTTCTCAACTTGAGCTCCTATCTTCTGTACTGCTCATTTGACTCTGAGCATGGTAGCTTGCCATGCTTTGTAAATTTCTACATGTAAGTAAGTTCCATCTCTCAAGCCACACCCCCAGATCCCCAAGAGCAGAATAAATCTTGCATGTTTTTGCAACTCCAGTATCAAGTCTATTGCTCCCTCACACTAACTATGCAATGACTCTGTTTTGATGATGATAATTATGATGAGCTGTCCAGAGAGGCTCACCATAGGCGCGAGTGGGAGAAAGAATTTAGTAAGTTTTCCTTTTTAATTATGTCTTTTCGCAAGAGAGAGGAGATAGTGGGGATATATGTTTATGTATAGCTGATTCACTTTGCTATACAGCAGAAACTAACACACCATTGTAAAGCAATCATACTCCAATAAAGAGGTTAAAAAAATGATGTCCTTTGATTAAAAAAACATTAAATTAACAACATGGCCATGACTATATAGAAAATTGATATTCCATTTAAAACAAGATTTAAAGAATTGCGTAAGTAGAGTTTGGTTCATTTTTCACTTACCATTAATAGTTGTCATAAATGTTGAATCAGTTGCTGGTTTTCTTTCAAGCTCAAGCAGATTGCATATTTCTAATTCTAAATGAAACAATGTCTCTAAAAAATCTAGCAAGCTGCTTTCCACATAGTAGGCACTCAATAAATAGTAACTAAAATATAGTGGTTATAAAAATAGCTCACCTTTAATCACTTTTAGGCCAAAACTTCCATCTAAGGCTTTTCGGGGTTCTTTGCCATCTTGATTCTCAAAACCATTACAGGGAACTTATATTTCTCCTAGTGGGTCTCAAAGGGTTGAAGTAGGGGGACCCAGTAATCAGAATCTTCCTGTGGAGGTAAGTTTTCTGATCCCTCTTCCCACTCTTCCCTTCACCTCTTGGAGAAACGGCAAGAATTATGTTATCTCCATATGGGAAAGTGTGTTGAGACCACTTGGCCTTGTCTTTTCTTCCTTTCCTTTTCTAAACAAGAAACACTTTATTTTTTTAAATTTTTAAATTTTTTTAAATTTTATTTATTTATTTATTTATTTATCTATGGCTGTGTTGGGTCTTCGTTTCTGTGCGAGGGCTTTCTCTAGTTGCGGCAAGTGGGGGCCACTCTTCATCGCGGTGCGCGGGCCTCTCACTATCGCGGCCTCTCTTGTTGCGGAGCACAGGCTCCAGACGCGCAGGCTCAGTAGTTGTGGCTCACGGGCCCAGCTGCTCCGCGGCATGTGGGATCCTCCCAGACCAGGGCTCGAACCCGTGTCCCCTGCATTAGCAGGCAGATTCTCAACCACTGCGCACCAGGGAAGCCCCAAGAAACACTTTAAAAGCACACATTTATAACTTACCCGAGAAAAGGCTTTCTTTTTTTGTCTCTTCTTTACTGTCAGGTAAAAGCAAAACCTGGGAGAGGAAAAACACATTGCCGGCATAATCAAAAATAGTCTCAGCCATGTCACTAACCCAGCTCTAATTTTCCCTTTCCCCAGATCTTCTCTTTGAAACTTGCTCTTCTTAGAACAGCATGGGCAGTTGAGGGTGGTTGACAGCCTGCCTCTTTATGAAGGCAGCCCATTGTCAAGAGGAAGAATAAGGAAGCTCAGGCTCGGAGACAGTGTCTGGGTTTGAACTGCATATTATACTCCCTAGCTGTGGTCTCTCTCTGTGCCTCAGTTTTCTGTTTGTACATAGAGATAATAATAGTTCCTAGCTTTGGGGTTACTAAGAATTAAAAGAACACCTGGTATATAGTAAGTACTCAATAAATACTAGCTCTCATTATTTTTATTGGGCACGCACTATAATATTTATTTGTTTATTGTGAGTCTATCCCACTTTTCATCAAAGTAGGTACTTAGGCTATTTTATTCAGTGCTGGATCTTTGCACCTGGAGCAATGCCTGTGCATAGCAGGTACTACAAAACATGATTTGAGTAAATGGATATTTAGGAAAATTCCTAAATATATACATACATGTGCACACCCCCCCACATACACACACATACAATTACATGCACACACACATACTACGCATATATACCCACAGTTAGGAATATAAAGTGTTTTCTTTCCAGGAATCTGGATACTCGCCCAGAGGACACGATAAGCTAGCAAAGAAAAGACTGTGAGAGATTCGGTGAGCACAGTACAATTTCAGGAAGTATTTTAGTATACTAATTCTGAGGTTTCACGAGAAGAGGTTAACACAGAAATTTGAAGGAATCCAAGAGGAGGGAGTGGGAAGTTGTCCCGAGTGAGGCAATGATGAAGAGGAAGAGAGATAGGGGAAGTCACAGGGGAGCCCTGGGAATCTGGACCATTCCAGTCTTGACGACTGTCTGGGTCACATTGCCCCTGACTCCCGCCCCATAAGGGAGGCTGCCCTGCGATCTCACAGGGTTTCTGCAGGACGGGTTTTTACCCTTTCCAGGGCTGCCTCTCTCTACCCATCCAAAAGTTGCTTTTCTATTTAGGTCAGTTTGCTCAGTTTCCCAGAGCTCTGGGGATTGTTTTAGCTGACAGTTCCTGGACATTTTCAGGCCTTCACTGAGTCACTGCTTAAGAACTCATCCTGCAAAAAATTCTGCGACTCCACTGACTAAGGCAACGGGCTGCAGCATCAGAGCCCTAGCAACAGGCTCAAACTAACAGCAGCTGATTTCGAGGCTGTACAGTGTTTACCATGGGGTAGAGAATCCCAGGTATTCCTGACGGGGGCTGATCTGGTACAGACCCTTCTCCACGTGTTGTCCTGGGAGTCCCAGGCTGCTGTGACCTCAGCTGGAGACCCCCCCCACCCCCCGACTCCTGCTCAGCTTCTCCTGGAACTTCTCCTGCCCATCCACTTCGCCATCCTGGTGTCCCTGGAAACAGTCTAAACATGAGTGCTCAGACCAAAGAATGTGAGAGGCTGGCGTGGATCACTTCCTGTGTTATCTGCTCTCTGGAGAAACAGCAGGAATCCGCGTAAAATGCAGTTTAGCAATCACACACTAAGCCATAGGTCCTTAATAATGTTAGTCCTCCTCATCTGGGAATTTTTGAGGCTCAGAGGGACTCAGCATAGTTCCATTAGTTTGGCAAATTGATGATGTAGAAAGAGAGCTCTTTATCCACTTATACAGTCAACTTCTTTAGCAGCAAGTTTCCATAGAACAATAAGTAATGAGCAAATTATAAATGGTTTTCTCTAGTTAGAAAGGCTGGGCCTTCAAAATGAGCTCATTCATTTGAGCCTTCTTCATCCATCAAAAATATAGTGAGTGGAATCTAGAAAAATGGTACAGATGAACCGGTTTGCAAGGCAGAAATAGAGACACAGATGTAGAGAACAAACGTAAGGACACCAAGGGGGGAAAGCAGGGGGTGGTAGGGGTGATGGGGGGTGGGATGAATTGGGAGATTGGCATTGATATATATACACTAATATGTATAAAATAGATAACTAATAAGAACCTGCTGTATAAAAATAAAATAAAATAAAATTTCAAAAAAATATTTAAAAAAATATAGTGAGAACTTGCTAAGTGGAAGGCTGCTAGGCAAGTGGGGAACAGTGAGATAATTAGGAGGGAGTGAATACTGGTTTTGCTGCACATAATATGGGGTGCTTTCCCAATCTTTGCATTTGATCTTTGCAACAACTCTGTGAGGTAGGTGTAGCAAACACTGGTACTTGTCTCCCCATATCCATTCTTAGCTGCCTCCTTTTAGTAACAGAACTTTCCCCACCCTGAATTTTAGCAGTGTATGTGACTTCCTAGCTATTCCTGAACGGGATGATGGGAGGATCAGATACTTGGGGCCGGTAAACATTTCCAAGCCTCCCTTGCAGCTAGGTGTGGTCATGTGATTAAATTCTATTCAATAGGTTTCGAACAAAAGTGATATGTACAACTTTGGGGTAAAGTCCTTACTAAGGGAGCGATTTCCTCTCTGCTCACTTTCCTGAGCACAGGAAGTAGATGTGGTAGTGGGGCTGGTGAGTAAGCTTTAGCTCATCTGGGCAACTTTAGAGCCATGTAACAAAAAGGACCTGGGTCCCTGGCTGGGCTCAGAGACCAGTGTCTTACCTGTCCTCAACCACCTGCCCCGCTATGGGACATTACATGAAAGGACAATAAACGTCTATCTGATTTGAGTCTTTCTATTTGGGGGTCTCTCTCCTACCTAAGCTCAGTTTTTATATAATGGAGAAGAAATCTATCCTAACGGTGAAAAAATGAAGGTAGGCAAATTTTCTAAAATCACCAAAGTGATTGGTGATATGGCAGAACCCAGGTTCAGACTCAGGTCTGATTGTATTCTGCTACCCCATACTATTGTCCTTAAAATAAGCAGAGAGACACAATTGTGAAATCCCTGGGCTCCTCAAGAAAAGTTGTACCACAGAGATTTAAGCCGCTGTTCTTACAAAAAGCTTGACAGAAAAGGGGAGACTCCAGCATTCACTGAATACCTGCTACACAACAGTCACGCTGATGTGCATTTTACATGCGATACTGCAGTGAAGCCACAGATGCTGGTCTCAAAATATGCACAACCTAAGATGGCGTGTACTTAAATGACAATAATTTCTGAAAGGAGAGGGAGAGAGAGAGAGAACAAAAGAGTCCTCTCTCCTCACTTAGGTGAGGGTGTATCAAATCAGGAAGGACTTCAAGAAGGAGGAGGCACTGGGGTTGGGTCCTGCAGAATAGGTAGTACATATTTGGGGGAAAGGGCATTGCAAGTAGAGAAAACAGCGTGGGCAAAGGACAAGAAGCAGGAAAGAACCAGAGGTGGTCCCTCAGCATGGGCTGAGGGAAGCTCCAGGAGGGTGGCAATGACAGTGGGCCAAGCCAGACAGGGGAGGGCCTCCAGGGGCAGGCCGAAGAGTTCAGACTTCATGTGGAGGGTCAAGGGGCACTTTTAGAGTTCTGAATAAGATGGTGGAGAAATTAAAAATTCAGGGATAGTGAACATTTACTAAGCCATTCCCGGGCCCCAGGCACTGGACGAAGACAGACCTACCTGTAACGTGGAGACCGGGAGGCGGGCTAGGAGGCTACCTAGGGAAACAGCGGCAGTGGGAGAGAAGGGTCGGGACGGATGTAAGAGGTGTCGTGCAGGCAGGACTGACAGCACTTGGCAGCCGACTGGGAGTAGGAGGTAAGGAAGAGAGAGGAACCCAAGATAACCTGGAGGTTTGTTTTCGTCTAGAAGCTTGAAGGGAAGAAAATTAAAGATAAATTCTGAGCAGCTTTTTTCTTAATTAACACAGTGAATGATACAGTAGTTCACAGTAGTTCTACAATGAACTAAAAAGACCTTCCTTTTCTGAGGAATAGGTTACGATCAGATAAGCAAAAGAGGCATGGTCCTATAGCACATGGTGTTTCTCTGAAGATGAAAGTGATGGTGGAGAATTGGGATTAGTGAGCCTTCAACTCTACACCTTTGAAGACCAGAATTCATGCTTTGCCTGGGAGCTGTCATGGCTGAAATGACCATGAGCAATGTTACCAAAGCTCTAGGGTATGACTCTGATTTACTTTTTTCTTTAACCGTCAGATAATTTTTAATCTGTAAATTTATTCAAGAGTTTGAAACTGCCTTGAGGAATCTTAGGAATCTCAGTAATCAGTGGGTGTGCTGTGTATATATCCATGACAACTTCCGGCTTCACACACGTCCACTCAGCCTGCTCCTCAGTGTGGGTTGTGAGACGTTAATAATGCTCCTTAAATCTGGCTTCCTCTTTCTTTGCCTTTCCCTCTCATATCTTCAATCATCTTGCATCACAGGACACATATATGTAGTGGGAAAGTGTTCAACTCTGACTAAATCAAAATCAGAGTCCAAGGCAAGTGTCTAATCGTGGTCAAACACAAACTCATGTGTAAAGAGTTTTAGGCTCAAAGAAGTCAAATATTCTGCATTCCTGAGAAATCTAATCAATTTCTCATTCTGGTGAATATTTTCATGTTGCGCTTTGCTGCCACAAACCAAGTGGGTGTACCTTTTTGAGAGACGATGTATCACTAAGAAATCTGAATTGAGAAACTGAAAGAAAACATTTGGTATCTATGTATTTTTTAAAAATCCATCCCTTGGACCTAGAGGTTATCATACTAAGTGAAGTAAGTCAGACAGAGAAAGACAAATATCACATGATATCACTTATATGTTGAATCTAAAAAAATGAAACAAATGAACTTATTTATGAAACAGAAACAGACCCACAGACATAGAAAACAAACTTATGGTTACCAAAGGGGAAAGGTGGTGGGGTGAGGGATAAATTAGGAGTTTGGGATTAACATACACACAATACTATATATAAAATAGATGACTAGGGCTTCCCTGGTGGCGCAGTGGTTAGGATTCCTCCTGCCAATGCAGGGGACACGGGTTCAATTCCTGGTCCGGGAAGATCCCACATGCTGTGGAGCACCTAGGCCCGTGCACCACAACTGCCGAGGCTGTGCTCTGGAGCCCGCGAGCCACAACTACTGAAGCCCGTGTGCCTACAGCCCGTGCTCTGCAACAAGAGAAGCCATCGCAATGAGAAGCCTGCGCACTGCAAAGAAGATCCAGTGCAGCCAAAAATAAAAATAAATAAATAAATTAATTAATTAAAAAAAATAAAATAGATGACTAATAAGGACCTACTGTATAGCACAGGACACTCTATTCAATATTCTGTAATAACCTATCTGGGAAAAGAATCTGAAAAAGAGTGGATATATGTATATGTATAACTGATTCACTTTGCTGTACACCCGAAACTAACACAACATTGTAAATCAACTATACTCCAACACAAAATAAAAATTAAATTAAAAAAAATCCATCCCTGAAAAAGAAACCAGGTGTCAGTTTCCAATGGGGGGAATCTTGGACGTGCCATAAAGCTAAGCCCATACACTTATTTTTTTTGTTCTTGAACAGATTCTGTGGTGTCACAGTTTTCCTGTTCAGGTCAGGAAGCTCATTCAGTGATATTGCAACGTCCTCGCAAGGCAACTTGTCTTCTCACCAAGCCTTGTCAATCAAAGCCAAGGTCCTCCCATCTCTCCCGTACCTCACAGTCCGCACTCCTGCAGCTGTGACTTGTCACGCTGGCACCTGGCCTGCTACAGCACCCACCTCTACCCAGCCTACTCTCATGCTTCCTCCACTGTCCTAGGTCTTGACTCCTGCGTCTAAGCTATGGTCACACTGGAGCTGGGGCCTTGGCTTTGATTAGTGAGGACTCCCAGCCGTCAGCTCCTCTGTGGGGTGGGGTGGGGTGGGTGGGCAGTGGGGACACTTGCCAAGGAAGCAACTGACTTCTTTTCTTGGGCCTCATTATTCATCCTACAATCATTATTTTATATCAACTGTTTAATAGGCACTGTTCTTAAAGGCACAGAACTGAGTTCAAAAGGGACTCACCTTCCAAGATCTCACGGTCTATGGGAAGACAGACAAACAGAAATGGATGATTACAACCCAGTGTGGAGGAGTAGCAGTAGAGACAGGCCCAGGAATGACGGGTGCAGGGACAATGGACAGCTGACCCCCGATGGCCAATGAAGGGAGCCACTGTGTCCCCCGCCTCCCAGCTCACACCAGGGGTGTTTTCAAGTCTTCCTGCTCTCCACAATTCACACGACCACCGTGAACCCCTTCTATTTTCAATTCCATTTCTACTTTCATTAAAATGTTCAAATTATGAAATACTTCAAGCATGCATCAAAATACTGAGAATATCCTAGGAGCTCAGGGGTGGTTGTGTGTGACAGCTGAGAGCACAGGCTCTACAGCTGACCCGCCTGCATTCAGTCCCAGCTCTGCCTCTCACCAACGTGTGACGTGTGACGTGGGCAGCACCCCTGCCTCCTCCTCTGACACAGGGACAGCCATCGCCAACTTGTCAGGCTGCTGTGAGGTTAAATGTATTCACCCTCGTAATGCCCTAGAACAGTGCCCAGCACGCAGCTGGCGTAGACGTGTTAGATTTTATGATTTCTAGCAGACGTAAGGGTATAGTTTTTGTGGTCAAGCCACCTGCATCTGAATCCCAGCCAGTTCCGCCATCTGGTAATGGTATGATCTTGAGTAAGTTATATCACCGTCCTGTGTTTCAATTCCCTTATCTGTAAGAATATAGATTGTATGAGAACAACCTCATAGGATTGTTTTAAGGAATGAAGTGAGTCAAGACCTGGAAATCTCCTACAATAATGCTGACACATAGTAAGCTCCCAACAAATATTATCTATTTAATACTACAGATTAGAAACTCTGTACCCTCACTCAGTCTTAACAGGTGCTAACATTTGCCATATTTACCTCAGACCTTTTTATTTTTCAATTAACTAAAATGTTACTAGAGAAAAGACTTGTGGTTGCCAAGGGGGAAGGGTGTGGGGGATGGATGGAGTGGGAGTTTGGGATTAGCAAATGCAAACTATTATATACAGAATGAATAAACAACAAGGTCCTACTGTATAGCAGATGGAACTATATTCAATATCCTGTGATTAAGCCATAATGGAAAAGAATATGAAAAAGAGTATATATATGTGTGTGTGTGTATATATATATATATATATATATATAACTGAATCACTTTTTTGTACAGCAGAAATTAACACAACCTTGTAAATCAACTATACTTGAATAAAATAAATGAAAAGATAAATAAATAAAATGTTACAACTAAAGTAGAAGCCGCCATCTTCCCTCCTCATCCCTTCTGCCCATCTCCAGGGCTATCCAGGCTTTTGACCATGGTGTGTCTCCTTCCTATCCACGTGGAACTGCTTTTACATTATAAATCAATCAATCAGTCAGTCCATCCATAATATGTATCCATAAGCAATGTATAAATCTGCTTTTACGTTTTAAGTGCTATTTAAGTGGTATCGTACTATAAATATTCATCTGTGCGTTGACTCTTCTCCTCCTCCCCCACCCCCCATGCTCCCTCCACCCACTTTCTTTTCTGAGATTTACCTATGCTCTAGTTCATTCATTTTCACCGCTGTAATGTACACCTTTGAATACATAAACCAGAGTTCATTAATCCATTCTCACAGGATGGACAATTAGGTTGTTTCCAGTTTCTGCTATAGTAAATGATCCTGCATCAGCCATCTTTGTGTGCATACCCTTTTGAAGTGCTCTGAATTCTGGAGTTTCCATGTTTTTCTAACTATTCTGTATCTGTTTTGCTCTGCAAAGCATCAGACAAGTATCTTTGGTCTCAGTATGTTGAGGGTTGTGCCAGATAACTCAGATGCATTGTCTTATCTAATCCTCACAGTTATTCTGCAAAGTAGGTGGCAGAGTAGAATGATGAAGAGTGGGGACTCTGATACCAAATACCTGGGTTCATATGTCAGCTCCTCCACACACCGAGAGCAGGGCTTTGTGAAAAATCACTGAACATCTTGGTGCATCAGGTTCTTCCTGTATAAACTAGAAGTGATAGTTATACCTTTTTATGTGGCGCTATGGAGAAGATGAAGTGAATTATATAAAACTCTTAGAACAGTGCCCAGCACATAATGAATGCTATGTAGGTGTTATAACTAGGCAGATTTAACTTTTTCACAGAAGGGGAAACAGAGGCTCAGAGAAGCTAAGTAACATTTCCAAATTCACCCAGCTAAATTGCATGCAACCCTGCTGAGGTATGGATTAGAAGTTAGGCATATGGGATGTTGCAAGCTTCCAAACGCATGCCCTTTCCACTGTGCCACTTCCTCCTTATATGGAACTTAGTGTCCATGCAATAACTGTCTCTAAGTGCAACTGACTCAGCCTAGGAGATCTGGAGCCAAGAGCGAAATCACTGTACATGGTCCCTCTTTCTGAAGCTCCAGCATGTATCCCCAGTGTGATCAGAAATTTGTCACTGGACTAATGCACAGTGCTTCTAACTGGCTTCCCTCCTTCCACTCATGGAGGCCAGAGTGACCTGTTAAAATGTAACTCGGGGGTCTTCCCTGGTGGCGCAGTGGTTGAGAATCTGCCTGCCGATGCAGGGGACACGGATTCGAGCCCTGGTCTGGGAAGATCCCACATGCAGCGGAGCCACTGGGCCCGTGAGCCACAGCTACTGAGCCTGCGCGTCTGGAGCCTGTGCTCCGCAACAAGAGAGGCCGCGATAGTGAGAGGCCCGCGCACCGCGATGAAGAGTGGCCCCCGCTCGCCACAACTAGAGAAAGCCCTTGCACAGAAACGAAGACCCAACACAGCCTAAATAAATAAATAAATAAATAAATAAATAAATAAATAAAAAAGTAACTCGGGGCAAAGGAGAAAAGGCACAGTGGAGCAAAGATAGTCTTCTTAAATGGTGCTGGAACAACTGGACATCCACATGCAAAAGGATGAATATAGACACATATCTTATACCCTTCACAAAAATAAGTTCAAAATGGATCATAGACCTAAATGTAAAGGACAAAATTATACAACTCCTAGAAGATAACAGGCAAGCAAACCTAGATGACCTTGGGTATGGTGATGCCTTCTTAGACACAACACCCAAGACACGATCCATGAAAGAAATAATCGACCAGTTGGACTTCATTAAAAGTAAAAACTTCTCTGTGAAAGACAATATCAAAGAAAAAATTAGAGGATGAGAAGACAAGCCACAGACTGGGAGAAAATATTTGCAAAAGACACATCTGATAAATGACCATTATCCATAATATACAAAGAACTCTTAAAACTCAACAGTAAGAAAACAATCTGATTTTAAAAATGAGCCAAAGACTTTGACAGACACCTCTCCAAAGAAGATACACAGATGGCAAGCAACCACATGAAAAGGTGCTCCACATCATATGTCATCAGGGAAATGCAAATTAAAACAACAATGCGATACAACTACATGCCTATCAGAATGGCCAAAATTCAGAACAATGTCAATGCCAAATGCTGATGAGGATGTGCAATAGCACCAGAAATTGCTGGTGGAAATGCAAAATGGCACAGCCACTTTAGGAAATAATTTGTCAGTTTCTTATAAAACTAAACATACTCTTACCCTACAGTCCAGCACTCCTTGGTATTTACTCAAAGCAGTTAAAAACTTATGTCCACACAAAAACTCCATACGAATATTTACAACGGCTTTATTCATGATTGCCAAAATCACGAAGCAAGCAACTAACACATTCTTCAATAGGTGGATGGATAAATAAACTATGATACATCCAGACAATGGAACATTATTCAGCACTAAAAAAAAAAAAAAGAGCTATCAAACCATGCAAAGACATGAAGGAAACTTAAATGCACATTACTAAGTGAAAGAAGCCCATCTGAAAAGGCTACATACTATATGATTCCAACACTATGACGTTCTGGAAAAGGCAAAACTATGGAGACTATAAAAAGATCAGTGGTTGCCAAGCGTGGGAGGGGGAAGATATGAATAGGCAGAGCACAGAGGATTTTTAGAGCAATGAAAATACTCTGATAATATAATGATGGATACATGTCGTTATATATTTGTCCAAACCCATAGAATGTACAACACCATGAGTGAACCCTAAGGTAGACTATGAACCTTGGTTGATTATTATGTGTAAATGCATGTTTATCTTTGATAATAAATGTACCATTCTGGTGAGTGATATTGATAATGGGAGAGGTTATGTATGTGTAGGTGCAGGGGGTATATGAGAAATCTATATCTCCTTCTCAATTTTGTTGTAAATCTAAAACTGCTCTAAAAAATAAAATCTTTTAAAAAATGTAAATCAGTTCCTGTCACTCCTCTGCTCAAAACCCTCCACTGGTTTCCCATCACACTCAGAATGAAGCCCAAATTCCAGACTCTGACATGGCAGACCCTCAAGGTGTGCCCCCTGGCTTCCTGTCCTTACCTCTTCCCCTTGCTCTCGTCATACTGGATTCTTTGTGCCTTTGAACTTGATACCTCATCCCACCTCAGGGGCTTTCCATCTACTATTCCTTCTGACTAAAATCTGCTTGCCCTCCATCTTTATGTGTCATTACCTTGTTTCACTCAGGTCTCTGCTCTGATGTCACATGCGGCACGAGGTCTTCCCTGAACCTCAAAAGAGCTCTCTCACCCCTTACCTGCCTGTCTTTTCCAACCAATCAGAGCCAATGCTGCCCATAGCTCTAGAGCAGGTGTTTTTGTTGCCGGATCTTTGTGAGGTCCTGGGGGCTGGGGACAGGGGCTGGTGTGGCCAGGATGGAGGAAGGGAGCAATGGAGGACCACTTAGGGTAGCCTCTATTTGCCCATTGGTGGAGATTTCTTTCAGTATTTTAACCAGTAGGGCAGCATGAGTCCATACCACTCTATCAGCAGGGCCTAGAGCTATGCCAGGCAGATAGTAGGCACTTGAGAAATGTTTAATTAAGTAAATAAGGAAATATGGACCAGCAAGAACAAAATTTTGGGGTGAGGAAGTCCAAACAGCTTGGAGCCACCTGCATAGCAGAGTGGGGCCCATTCCCCACCTTGGATGGCCACACAAAATTAGAGGCATGAGGGAGGAAGGTGGAGAGGTTCTCCTGGCTATTGGATCTGATGGAAGCCTGGGAAGTGAAGAAGGTCCAGTCTCCTCCTCTTTGGTGGCCATTTCTTCTTATCCACTGCAGGAAAACGGGGTCTGCTCTTGTGTCGTCCACTGGAAGTTGCTCCTCTGGTCTGCATTGCCTGATGCTGACTTTGCTGGAGGGGTCAGCCTACTGCTTTTGGGATCTGGTTCAGCTCCAAAATGCACTGTTCCCTCCAAGTGGGCGAGAGGGAAAGTGGGGGAGGGGCAGCACTCTTCTGCCTGCTCTGCCTGTATCGCCCGCACCACCACCCAAGGCTCTGAAGGTGTTACAGGGTACACTCATGGCATTTCAGGGTGTACAAGGGCCTCATGCTGAGAAGGGCTTTAGACTTAGCTTAATGTTCTGCTATTGACATCTGGAAATTTTAATAATTTTTGAACAAGGGACCTGCATTTTCATTTCGCACTGGGTCCTGCAAATTATGTAGCTGGACCTGAGGGTACCATTCCTGTAAAACAAGAAAACAGCCTGCCCAAGTTCAACCCCACCCACAAACAGACTAAGACTTCTTTTTATGGCAGGAAACAGCTGAGCCCCGGGCCTGTCTGCCTAGCAAAATGGGGCCCATTGCCCAGCTTTATACCCTCGGGTGGCCACACAAAATTAAGCAGAAGTTTTAAAGAGCTGCTGAGCTCCTCCTTTTATTCTCCCCAAGCAGAAAGGACAGCAGCAGGATTTATGATTATCTGGCATAGAGCGATGCCCAGAGCTCTAGGTGTGCAGAGTACACGGGGAATGAATGGTCCCTGTGTGTGCACACCCATACACACCTCAAGTGTTTTGGTTTTATTTGTTGGTTGGTTGCTGATTGGATAGAGACGTCCTGACAACTGAATTCTGGCTTCCCAGACTTTGGGAAGCCCAAAGAGTTTCCTCACAGACACTTGATATTTCCCCATAAGACCCTCAGGTGAGAGAGAGGAAAACTGAGTTTAAGGCTGCGGCTGCATGGAGCTCCAGTTCCTTCAAGTGCTGGTGGGTTTTTTTGTTTTGTTTTTCAGGAATTTGAAGCCTCCAGGGGCCAGGTCTGTGTTTCAATTGTCTGGGTACACCTACCACCAAGCATAGTGCCTTGAAAATAGCCTGGCTCAATCAATGTTCATGTTTAACTAATGAATTAAGCCACTGGCCCATTCAACAGCTGCTCCCTGAGCCCCTGCTATGTGGCGGGCACAGTACTAGGCTATGGGGGTTCAGCTGTGAAGTGCACGTGAGTCTCCTCTGCGCTGCAGGCTGTACATCCAGCTCTCTTACTTGACCTCAAACTCAACACACCCGAATGTGAGCTCATGTGTCTTGGCTAAGCCCAGTCCCCGACTCATGTTCACTACTGAGTGGACAGCACTATTGTTCAGAGCAGTGATTGGGAGCACCAGACCCAAACTGGCCAGACCCCTTGGTTGAGTGCATTACTCTACTCTCCGTGCCTTGGTTTCCTCAGAGAGTCGTGAGGATTGAATGAGCTGATGCGTGTAGAATCATGTGTACTATGATCACCTATTATGACCACTTATTCAGGAACTCAAGTCAGAAAACCAGGAGTCAGGCTTGATACCTCCTTCTCCTCCAACCTGCATCCCCAAGTCCTATTAGATCCCTTCTCAATGGTTGAGGAATCCATTCAGGGCTCTCCCTCTTTAGCAACGAAGTCCTGGTCCAAGCTGCCTCCATCTGTCAACTGGACTACTACAATTGTCCACAATTGGTCTTTGCACCTCCGCTCTTGGCCGTTCTATTCTTCATTCCACAGCTAGACTGATCTTTCCGATCATCGATCTGATCATGTCACCGTGCCTACATGATCCACAGGGCTTCCAGCCTCCGCTCACACCACTTTCCCCTTTGTTCTCTGCTCTACCCACAGGGGCACTGCTGACATTTTGAGCCAGACCTTTCTTTGTTGTGGGGGACTGTCTTGTGCATTGCAGGATATTTAACAGCTTCTCTGACTTCTACCTACTAAATGCCAGGGGCAACCCTCTTCTTAAGTTGTGACAAAAAATATATTTCCAGACATAGCCAAACATCCCCTGGGGGTGCAAAGTCACCCCTGTTGAAAATCTTTTGATGTAAAGTGCTGTCTTCTCTCCTGAAACGAGGGAACAGGCTGCTTCTTCTGCTTAGAGCTCTCTCTGGGTCTTGCCTTTGTTCCTAGTTAACCCCTTCTTGGCCTCAGAATCTCCATTCCATCATCACTTCCTCAGGAGAAGCTTCTCTGACACCCTTGCCTACCTGGTCCCTGACCATAAATTCATCTAATGTTGGGTATTCTCTTGTGTGGAACGGATGACATGGTAATCAAAACAAATGGTTGTTTTACAACCCACATAGTTGTACTGATAATTTTTTTGTTACTTGTGTGCTTATTTGATTGACGCCTGTCTCATCCAACAGACTGTAAGCTCCATGAGGGCAGGGACTGGGCTTGCTTCCATCATCTTGTAAGCCCAGGATACACTGTATGCCTAGTACCTGACACACAGTTGGTGGTCTATCGATATTTGTTGAATCCATACATGCACGAAAACACAGCCCCTACCGTCATGGAGTTGCTTTCTAGGGATGACATAGGCAAGAAAACAAGCAAATTCAACACAAAATTCTGTGATGAAGTAATTCCAGATTGGGAGCACATGGAGTCCCTAGCACAGTCTTAGGGAGGCCGAGGGTGCTCCTGGAGGAGGTGGTATCCCAGGCCCTGTTAGGAGAGCTGAAGGATACTTAGGAGTGAATTGAATGAGGGATAGAAGGGAAAATGTGGGGAACGTAGGGGGCTCCAAGTGGAAGGATCAGCTTGAGCAAAGACTCAGAAGTGAGACTGCATGTCTCCGAAATCCCTGCTTCTTCTCGAACTCTTCTGCCCCCTTCTAACTCCTGCTAAGGCCTTGCGTAGGTGACCCCCGTCAGAAGGAGGTGGGAGTGGAGGCAGGGCAAGCCCCTGCTGGCTCTTGAGTAGGGGGACCAACCACCCCAGTGTGCCCAGGACTGTCTTTTGTGTTCAGCCTTGAAAGTCCCACATCCTAGGAAACCCCTGGTCCCTGAACAAACCGGACAGCTGGTAACCCTGCACGGGGTTTGCCCATGGCCATCCACACCACCTGGAAGGAGCAACAGGGCATCTGACCACCTGGGAATGATCTCTGGGTTTGAGTCCGGCTCCGTTCCTCACCAGGTCTGTGATTCTGGGGAAGTCGTGTCTCCCCCTCCTGCTCAGGGTCCCCTGCCTCATACGTCTGCCGCAAGGGCCTAATGAGAGGGCATCTATGAACATGCTTTGTAAGCTTTGAAGTGTAAGGAGTTTTTATTATCATTCTTCTCTGGATCATTCCGGTCTGGAAGGGCTGGAAATCCCTGCAGGGCCCTACTGAGGACTCAGGGAGGCTGCTCGCTCACTCTGTCTGGCCTGGGTGATCTGCCCGCCAGGCAGCCCTAGCCAAAGCCCGTTTGGACGGCCGCCCCCTGGACTCCTGGTCTGGCCACCTCATCTCCTGCTTGCACCTCCTTTTCCTTTCACTGGAGAACAAACACATTTAGAGTTTAGAGGAATGAAACCACACTGTAAAATACTTGTCTGAGGGAGAAAAGCTTCCCATTCCTTTAGAGAGTATGCACACCACAGAGCAGAGCTTCCCGAGCCTTCCTCCAAGTGAAACACATGGAGGCCTTGAAGCCAAGAGGCAAGCACACTGGGCGGGTCCCGTCACAAAAGCAGGAGCCTGCATCCTCTCCTCTAATCTCTTCCTGGAAACTATCTTTTTCTCCTGCAGCCCAGGGCTGTTTACTCTGGTTTACCTCCTGACTGGGTGGTTCACATCCACATGGCCAACACAGAGGCTGCGTGTGACCCATGACTGTGACCACCGCCCAGACACCCAGGCTGTGAAATAAATCCTGAGCAGGCCAGGCCAGCTCTGTGGTTCTGGGGCTCCCATGAGTGCTAAGTGGGCTTGACAGTAGCTCAAAGGGCCTTGGGATAGGGTTGCCAGAGAAAACATGGGATGCTCAAGTATTGCACAGGTCATACTTATACTAAAAAGTACTCGTTGTTTATCTGAAATTCAAATTTAACTGGGCATCCTACATTTTTATTTGCTAAATCTGGTAACCCCACTTTGGGAGCCCATTTCTGAGTCCATTTTTTCACTTCCTGGTGGGACCGGCCCATACCCTTCATTTCTTGCTGAGATTTCTGGGTCCAGTCTTATTTCTGTTCCCTGCTGATGGGTCAGCAGATTCCTTGGCACTGTCAGGTGGGATTTGGAGTAACCTGCTCCAAAGTCTATACCTAATGAGTGGATGAGAGAGCTGATGTGAGATTGGAAGGCAACCAAACTGGGGCATCTTGCGAGATCTTGAAGAGAGCACCTGTAGACACAGAAACTATGACCGTGGTTGGCTTAAGTGAGTGACTCTTCCAGGGAAATATGTGTGGAAAGGCCTTTGGCTGGGTAGCTGCCTGTTGCTGAGATGCTGGGAGTGGGCGGGTTAGATATCACCCCTTCTACAACATATCTTTTGGCTTTGGGGTTTTGGCTACTGGGGAGAGTGGAGCCTCGTGTGTCTATTCGTATCCAGGAATATGCAAGGGTCCTGGGAGAAAAAGTGTTAGGGTTGCAACTTCTTTTCCTGGACTTTCAAAATATTAAGCCTTGTGTGATAGAGGAAGTAGGCCTGGCTGAGGTCAGGGAGTAAGGAAGGTAATGGGGCTGGGGGTGTGGGATGGGGGGACCCCCACCAGAAAACACTAGTAAAGGAAGGAGGTGGGAAGATACGGAGCTAATGAAGGAGTGATCATTCTAGACACTGTAGCTGATAGTGGAGCCCATTTTGATCCTGGCCCAACTCGGGGGTAATGGAGGGTTGGGGAAAAAGGCCACGCATGTGAACCAGAAGAGCTGTGCAGTTAAGAGTTGTACATCAGGGCCCGGGCAGTTTTTCTGTTGGGCCCCCTCATTGTGGGGATCTTCTCTCATTCCTTGAGGAACACTAAGACTGGACAATTGGCACAATCTATGCGGGCAGCTGTAGAGACAGCGAGCTGGGCTCTGGGAACAGTAGGAGTGGTGACTCAGTCAGCCCTGATCTTTGGAGACAGGCCAGCACCTCGGCGGACTCTCCAACACACCTGCAGTTTGGAGACATCTGAGATGGAGACTGGGGTTCAGAGCTCGGTCGTCCTGAGGACACTATTCCGTGATGTCTGAGTCCCACTAGGTGGCAGCAGGTGAGTAAAGAGAATGGCCAGGTTGGGTTGAGGGGCACAGTTAGGTTGTGTGTGTGTGTGCGTGCGTTGCGGGCGTGTGCGCGTGCATTGCGTGCGTGTGCGCGTGTGCAGTTTTGGGGGAGGACAACCTGGGTAAATAACCAAACTTCTCCAATTTGGTGGGTGGGGGCTCCCAGTTATTATAATTCAGTTATTAAAGAAGTGGAACCTTACTGTGTAGTCAAGGGTTAGTGAGATCAAGACTTTCAGGAGACACATATTTGGAAGGAACTGTCCATTTGGCTACAAGTTGACACCAGATTGAACTTCTTTTGATTAAACTTCGTTTGACACCAGATTAAACTTCTTCCAAAGGGAAGAGCTTGCTCAATTTGTCACTTGTTATCTTTCATGAATGTTCAATTTATAAAGAAGGAGGAAAAGGGAGTGAGCTAGGGCCTGTGTTTAAAAGGCTCCCCTTTCTCTGAGTGGGTGCAGCTTTCTCAGAGTTTTGGAGAGTGGTGTGCAGGCTGGATTCCAGGCCCCTGCTGCTTCCTCAGATGTGTGTCTCAGCATAACCTTACATTCTAATAAAGAATGTTCTAGAACATAAGTGCCATTGCCCTATCATGACATTGTTGTAGTAACAGAATCAGTGAACGCTTACTGTATACCAGGTACTATTCTAAGTATTGATAATTTACATATTTTCTTGGAACATTTTGATCTTCACAGCTGCAACTTCAGGTGAGGAAACAGAGTAACTTGCCTAGGTAACAACAGTGGTGGAGCTGAGCTTGCTCTCTTACCCACCTGCTGTCCTGCTAGACGCGGAAAGTTCTGTAAGAAAATTCAGGCAAGGCAAGGAGAAAACAAGAGAGAAAGTAGAGCCACGAGTAAAATTGGCAACAAAATGCTTGGCGAGAAGTCCTATTTACTAGAGAGAAGTCACACGCTAGTTAGCTCTGAGCTTTTTTGTAATCAGCAGGGAGAGGGAAATCAACATCATTTTAAGATTCCCAGAATCTCTAAGGTATAAAGTTCAAGTACCAGGGGAGAAGCACAACTATTTGTGGAACTAAGATAAAAGGAAATTGTCTCCAGCTGGTCTTTGAAGAGCCACTTATCCAAGGTCTCACAGCTGCTCAGCCAGAATACACAGCCCCCCTCTGCCTCTGGAGCTGGACCTGGCGCTCCTAGTAAATGTTTCTCGAATGGACAAGGAATCTCGGATCAAATCAGTGGTTCAGGAGTTTCTGGAGCTTGATGTTATGGTGTTAATTGTTACACAAGAGTTGTTTATAAATTAAGTGTTCATGCCTCAGAGACTGAATGTATTAATAATAACCTTAACATACTCCCAAACACCGAAGCAAACTAATTTCTAAATGCATTCACTCAGAGAAGCAGCACAAACAGCTATTGTGTGTCTCCTTTTTCTTCTGTAGACACTAAGAATTTGCTTGGAATCAACCTGATATGAATGGAATTTCACTTACTCACAGGAGTTTCACAAAGACTCAGTCACATTCTTTCTCTGTCTCTCTCTTTTGCCCTCCCACCCCTACAAGACTTCGATGGACACAAGGCTTGAAATCAGATATTGGGCTGCTCTGATAGATGTAGAGAGGGAATATTATTGCAGGTATAAAATTGCTTATAAATTTCTTACAGCAGTTGAAAAAATGGAAATATTAACAGCTAAATCCCAGTTCAGTTTACACTTCATTAAATAAAAAATCCTTCAAACATGATCATGATTCAAAGAGGCCCTTCCTCAGCATAGTTGAGCAGAACTAAACCCATGGCCAGTGAGAAGGAGGCAGATGGCCTCAAATCCATAAAAATCCCCAAAGCTCCATAATCTGGCTTATATTTTCACCAAACAGTGTCTAAAATCTGTGTAGCACCTCTTAAACTGAATGCCTGAAACTAATACATATTGAGGATCTGCTACAGTCTGGCACGATTTTTTGGTTCTTTTACACACATTCCCTCCTTTGGGATCAACAGCAACTCTGGGATTTAAGTTGGGCAGATATAATTATCCCTGTTTTATAGTTAAGAACACAGGCTTATAGAGAGAAAGGGACTTGCTGGAGTTTATAAGTGAATAGGGGCCCTCTTGAGAACAGTAAGGAACCCAGAATTTAAACTGGGTCCTTCTGCACTCTTGCACTCTGCTCTCTGACCTCTAACCTCCACTGAAGACATGAACCCCTACCTACTGGAAGGTCGGAGAACTATGAAGAAAAAAGGGATGCCAGGTGCCAACTGAGCCCAACTCCACATCTTCCAATAAACCCACTTTTCTTGCTGGAGAGGATAAGGAAAGGTGAGATCTTCAGGCCAAGCCTTTGCAGTCTACTGTGTGGAGAACCATCAGGGCACTCTCTGCTGAGGCTTCCCAGGCCATGTTTTTCAGTTTTTATCCCTCCTGCTGTCATGGTTGAGCTCCCTTTGACTGCATTGATGCATTAGGAGGCCCACCCCCATCCTGCAGACGTGGGGGCCCAAGAGGCAGAGGCTATTGCACAGAGCACACTCATGCTCCAACAGGCTCTGCTTCATACTACCTGTGCACCATGGAAGTTTCCGTAACTCTCCTGGGGTTACCATGAAGGCCAAAGAAGGGGAAAATATACAGATAGCACCTAGCAATCTTCCTAGCATGACAGTTTTAGTGATCCCTAACCTTGCATTCATTTATTGAGTCATTCATCCATTTATTTGGCAATTTTTGTTGAGCACCTGCCATGTGCCAAGCATTGTTCTCAGTACTGGGGATGCAGCAGTGGACAAAACAGACAAAAATCTCTGCCCCTAAGGAGTTTACATTCTAGGGTAGAAATAGATAAAAACAAAACAGATACAATAAATAATTGCAGCATATAATCAATATAATGGAAAAAAAATGGGTGATGTGATAGAGAATAGTTGATTCTGTAAGGCCTCTCTGAGGAGGTGACATTTAAGCTGAATTCTGGAGGACGAGGGGAGTAAGCTAAGCCATGAGCCTGGACAAGGGCTTGCCAGGCATAGAAACTTCAGTACTGGGATTGGGGTGGAAGGGACCTTAGACTTTCTCAGAGCTGTCAAAAGATTTGTGTGACAGGAGTGGAGGAAGTGAGGACGAAGGGGTCAGGAGAAAGGGTGGGAGACAAAAGCAGAAGCCAGATCTCACCACCCTTGGAGGCCATGGTAAAGAGTTTTGGCAGACTGAAGGAAGGCAGGGAGCCCACCATGTGGATACACCTGGGAAGAGAGGGCCAGCAGTAGGGGCATCAAGTATGTGGTGTATGGGTGCACACATGAGTGCATGTGTGTGTGAAACACCTAAAAATATACCCTCAAAACACAAAAATCAACAACTACCAGAACTGCAGGGACAAATGGATAAACCAAAAGTTGGAGATTTTAACACATCCCAGTTGGAAACTGATAGAATAGATAAAAACTGTAACATGCACAGAGATATAGTAGATCCAAAAATACAATAAACAAATAAATACACTACACATACATCCTTTTTTTGGGCATATGCATTACTTTTGAGTACACATAGAATATTTATAAAACTGTGTACTAAGTCAGTAAAGAAGCCTCAATAAACTAGAAGGATCAACATCATTCAGACTATGTTCTATAAAATGTGAAAGAAAATTCGAAATAAATAACAAAAGATTTTGGTTTTTTTAAGCACCTATATGTGAAACTAAATGGCATCACTTGGGTTAAAAACTAACTCATAAGGGAAATAACAAAATGATTATGACTGAATGACAATGAAAATACTGTGGAACTTGAAAAGTAAGTGTGTGGTTTAAAATACATTTATCAGGATGCAAGAGAGATTGAAAACAAGTGAGCTAGGCCATCAACTCAAAGATTTAGGAAACAAGCAACAGAACAAGCCTCAGAGAAGTAAGATAGTAGGAAATCATAAAAACCAGAGCAGAAATCAGTGAAATAGAGTAACAACTACAACAACAAAAAAAGATTAGTCAAACTAAAACCTGTTCTTTCAAAAGACTAATTAGATAGGTCTTTGTCAAGACAGATCAAGAAAAAAAAAGACATTATACAAATAAACACTACACAGAAAAATAAGTATAAATATAACAGAAAATTTAAAGTACTGTTATGGACTGAATGTTTGAGTCCCCCTGCAAATCCATATGCTGAAGTCTTAATCCCCGATGTGATGGTATTTGGAGGCGGGGTCTCTGGGAGGTAATTAGGTTTAGGTGAGATCATGAGGATGAATCCCCATGATGGGATAAGGGCCATTGTAAGAAGAGTTGGAGACACCAGAGCTCACTCACACACCATCTGTCTCCCTCCATGCCCACACTGAGGAAAGGCTATGTCAGCACACAGTGAGAAGGCAGTTGTCTACAAGCCAGGAAGAGAGCCCTCACCAAGAACCAAATCTGCTGGCACCTTGATCTTGGACTTCCCAGCCTCCAGAACTGTGAGAAAATTTCTATTGTTTAAGCCACCCTGTCTATAGTATTTTGCTAGAGCAGCCCAAGCTCACTAAAATAAATACATTATGAAAACTTTATATTAATAAATTTGAAAATCTATATGAAATGAAAACTTTGCAAATATTGATAAAGAGAGAAATTGAAATTTGAATAGACGAATAAGTACTAAATAAAATGAAACTGTAATCACAGATCTCTCCTAAAACTCACCAGGCCCAGGTGGTTTTCATATGAATTTTACCAAATTCCCAAGAACAGATATTTCCTATCTTAGACAAGTTCTAGACAAGAGAAAAAGAATGAAAACTGTTCTATCATGAGACTAGTGAAATCTGGTTTCCCAAACTGGATAAGAATAGTTCAAGAAGATAAAAATATAGGCCTATTTCACCTTGAATATAGATGTGTAAATCCTAAAAAAATATTAAACAGAATTTTTAAAAAGTACATCAAAATCATAATAATCATCAAATATGATTTATCTTAGGATTCAAGAATGGTTCAATGTGAGAGACCTTCAAGATGGTGGAGGAGTAAGACGTGGAGATCACATTCCTCCCCACAAATACATCAGAAATACATCTACATGTAGAACAACTCCGACAGAACACCTACTGAACACTGGCAGAAGACCTCAGACTTCCCAAAAGACTCCCTCAGGCGACCTACACGCAGAGGTGGGGCCAAATCCAAAGCCGAACCCCAGGAGCTGTGTGAACACAGAAGAGAAAGGGAAGTCTCTCCATGCAGCCTCAGGAGCAGCGTATTAAACCTCCCCTATCAACTTGATGTACCCTGTATCTGTGGGATACCTGAATAGACAACGAATCATCCCAAAACTGAGGCAGTGGACTTTGGGAGCAACTGTAGACTTGGGGTTTGCTTTCTGCCTCTAACTTGTTTCTGGTTTTATGTTTATCTTAGTTTAGTATTTAGAGTTTATTATCATTGGTAGATTTGTTTATTGATTTGGTTGCTCTCTTCTGCCTTTATTTTTTATATATATATATATATATATATATATATATATATATATATATATTTCCTTTTTCTCTTTTTCTGAGTCTGTATGTGTATGCTTCTTTGTGTGATTTTGTCTGTATAGCTTTGCTTTTACCATTTGTCCTAGGGTTCTGTCTATCCGTGTTCTTTTTTTTTTTTTTTTTTACTATAGTTTAGCACTTGTTATCATTGGTGGATTTGTTTTACAGTTTGGTTGCTCTCTTCTTTCTTTCTTTTTAAAATTACTTTTCAATGTCTTTATTTTTAATAATATTCTTTTATTTTGTATTTTAATAACTTTAATTTTTTCTTTCTTTTTTCCTTTTTTTCTTCCTTTTCTTCTGAGCCACGTGGCTGACGGGGTCTTTGTGCTCCAGCTGGGTGTCAGGCCTGTGCCTCTGAGGAGGGAGAGCCGAGTTCAGGACATTGGTCCACCAGACACCTCCCGGTTCCACATAATATCAAATGGCAAGAGCTCTCCCAGAGATCTCCATTTCAATGCTAAGACCCAGCCCCAATTAATGACCAGCAAGCTACAGTGCCGGACACCGTATGCCAAACAACTAGCAAGACAGGAACACAACCCCACCCATTAGCAGAGAGGCTGCCTAAAATCATAATAAGGTCACAGACACCCCAAAACACACCACCGGATGTGGTCCTGCCCACCAGAAAGACAAGATCCAGTCTCATCCACCAGAACACAGGCAATAGTCCTCTCCACCAGGAAGCCTACGCAACCCATTGAACCAACCTTAGCCACTGGGGTCAGACACCAAAAACAACAGGAACTACGAACGTGCAGCCTGTGAAAAGGAGACCCCAAACAGAGTAAGTTAAGCAGAATGAGAAGACAGAGAAACACACAGCAGATGAAGGAGCAAGGTAAAAACCCACCAAAACAAACAAATGGAGAGGAAATAGGCGGTCGACCTGAAAAGGAATTCAGAGTAATGATAGTAAAGATGATCCATACGTGGGACTGAGTGAACTGATGAGGATGATTATAATTCTTGTAACTTTCTGTTTGAATAAAAAAAAAAAACATGATCCAAAATCTTGGAAATAGAATGGAGAAAATACAACAAACACTTAACAAGGACCTAGAAGAACTAAAGAGCAAACAAACAATGATGAACAACACAATAAATGAAATCAAAAATTCTCTAGAAGGAATCAATAGCAGAATAACTGAGGCAGAAGAATGGATAAGTGACCTGGAAGATAAACTAGTGGAAATAACTACCGCAGAGCTGAATAAAGAAAAAAGAATGAAAAGAATTGAAGACGGTCTCAGAGACCTCTGGGACAACATTCAACGCACCAACATTCGAATTATAGGGGTTCCAGAAGAAGAAAAGAAAAAGAAATGGACTGAGAAAATATTTGAAGAGATTATAGTTGAAAACTTCCCTAATATGGGAAAGGGAATAGTCAGTCAAATCCAGGAAGCACAGAGAGTCCCATACAGGATAAATCTAAGGAGAAACACACCAAGACATATATTAATCAAACTATCAAAAATTAAATACAAAGAAAAAATATTAAAAGCAGCAAGGGAAAAACAACAAATAACATACAAGGGAATCCCATAAGGTTAACAGCACAAAAGACCCTGAATAGCCAAAGCAATCTTGAGAAAGGAAAACGGAGCTGGAGGAATCAGGCTCCCGTACTTCAGACTTGCTACAAAGTTACAGTAATCAGGACAGTATGGTACTGGTACAAAAATAGAAATACAGATCAATTGAACAGGATAGAAAGCCCAAGATAAACCCATGCACATATGGTCACCTTATCTTTGATAAAGGAGGCAACAATGTACAATGGAGAAAAGACAGCCTCTTCAATAAGTGGTGCTGGGAAAACTGGACAGGTACATGTAAAAGTATGAAATTAGAACACTTCCTAACACCATACACAAAGATAAACTCAAAATGGATTAAAGACCTAAATGTAAGGCCAGACACTATAAAACTCTTAGAGGAAAACATAGGCAGAACATTCTATGACATAAACCACAGCAAGATCCTTTTTGACCCACCTCCTAGCGAAATGGAAATAAAAACAAAAATAAACAAATGGGACTTAATGAAACTTAAATCTTTTGCACAGCAAAGGAAAACATAAACAAGACAAAAAGGCAACCTTCAGAAAGGGAGAAAACATTTGCAAACGAAGCAACTGACAAAGGATTCATCTCCAAAATTTACAAGCAGCTCATGCAGCTCAATATCAATAAAACAAACAACCCAATCCAAAAATGGGCAGAAGACCTAAATAGACATTTCTCCAAAGAAGATATACAGATTGCCAACAAACACATGAAAGGATGCTCAACATCACTAATCATTAGAGAAATGCAAATCAAAACTACAATGAAGTATCACCTCACACCAGTCAGAATGGCCATCATCAAAAAATCTACAAGCAGTAGATGCTGGAGAGGGTGTGGAGAAAAGGAAACCCTCTTGCACTATTGTTGGGAATGTAAATTGATATAGCCACTATGGAAAACAGTATGGAGGTTCCTTAAAAAACTAAAAATAGAACTACCATACGACCCAGCAATCCCACTACTGGGCATATACCCATGAGAAAACCATAATTCAAAAAGAGTCATGTAGCACAATGTTCATTGCAGCTCTATGTACAATAGCCAGGACATGGAAGCAACCTAAGTATCCATTGACAGATGAATGGATAAAGAAGATGTGGTACATATATACAATGGAATATTATTCAGCCATAAGAAGAAACGAAATTGAGTTATTTGTAGTGAGGTGGACGGACCTAGGGTCTGCCATACAGAGTGAGGTAAGTCAGAAAGAGAAAAACAAATACCTTATGCTAACACATATATATGGAATCTACAAAAAAAAAAAAAAAAGGTTCTGAAGAACCTCGGAGCAAGACAGGAATATAGACGCAGACGTAGAGAACAGACTTGAGGACACAGGGAGGGGGAAAGGTAAGCTGGGACGACGTGAGAGAGCGGCATGGACATATATACACCAAACGTAAAATAGATAGCTAGCGGGAAGCAGCCACATAGCACTGAGAGATCAGCTTGGTGATTTGTGACCACCTAGAGGGGTGGGATAGGGAGGGTGGGAGGGAGACACAAGAGGGAGGAGATATGGGGATATATGTATATGTATAGCTGATTCACTTTGTTATAAAGCAGAAACTAACACACCATTGTAAAGCAATTATACTCCAATAAAGATGTTAAAAAAAAAAAGAATGGTTCAATGTTAGAAAACTCTATCAGTGTAATTTTCCATATTATAAAGAAGAAAATAATTTGATTAACTCAGTGATACAGAAAAAAATTTTGGTAAAATTCATCACTTGTTTATGTTAAAAACTCTTAGAAAGTAGAAAGGGAAAAGAATTTCCTTAACTTGATGAAGTCCATATACCCAATCCTTAATATTATTCATACCAAGTATAAACTATAGAGTATATTAGCATAAAATGTTAATATTATACCTAATTGAGTTACTTCAGCTTTATTTCCTTTAAGATCAGGAATAAGGCAAGATGCCCACTATCACCACTGCTTAACATAGAACTGGAGGTCCCATGACACTTTAAGGAAAGAAAAAGGAATAACAAGTATAGATTGAAAGGAAAGAAATGAAACGGTCACTCTTTGTAGACGATTTAGTTTCCTATAGAGAAAAAGCAACAGAATCAACAAATATTAAAATGGATAAGGGAGTTCAACAAGGCTGTCAGATACAAGATCACCTTATAAAAATCAGTAACACTTTTAGCCATCATCAGAGTCTTTTAAAACCTAGCAAGGTAGCCTTGTGTTCTAGGAGCAGGGAAGTGCCTTGTTCAGACCTATATTTATAGGGTGACCCAAAAAGAAAATATAATTAACTGCATTTCTGATCCTGTGGTCAAGCCAATCAAAAGGCAAAGAAGTATGGCTAGCTATTAAGGGGACAGAGAGAGGAGTAGAAGCTGGAGAAATGTGAGACCAGAGAGAACTTTAAGATGGGAGAGATACAAGGGCGTATTAGTCTAACAGGAATGATTTCAGTAGAGAGATTAGTGATGGGGAAGAAAGAAGGGTCCAAGTTGTGAGGGAATGGGATCCACAGCCCAGGCTGTGGGACTGGTCTCATCTGATAGAAGAGACACATCTTCAGTTCTAATGCAAGGAGGAGGGAGAACGTGCTGACCCCAGAATATCGAAAACTTGGTGGTAGAGAGAAGACAGAGATTTCCATTTGCTCAATAAAACATGAAGCCAGGTCATCAGCTGAGAGTGGGGCTGAGGAAGGGCTGGGGAGAAGATGTGGGAGTTTTGAGGGCAGAAAACAAGGCATGAAATAGTCCTAAGTGATATGATACAAAACTCAGACTGGCTTTGTAACCCCAGAGCCTAGAGCCCTCGAGCACTCAGTAAGAGTGTGTTGAGTGACAGACAGAGTGGAGGAAGGGAAAAACAGTGGGGACCCAGAGGGCTCGGTGTGGAGACCTGGGCTGGGTGGAGTGTTTGGGTAGGGAACTTGGGCCTGGATGACAGAAAATCAAAGATCACTAGATTTGGGAGTCAGAGACCTGGTGTACAGATCTGGCTCCACCACGTCCCCTCTGTGGGTCCCTGTGAACTTCTTTCTGGGCTTCAGTATTCCTCATCTGGAAAATGGGAATAGTGGTGCCTGCTGCCTTCACTTCTCAGAGCTGATGTGAAGATTGTGTGGGTTACTTTCCACTTGCCACCCCTTCTAGATCCTTCCTCACCATTTCCTGCCCTGCTCTGTGCCTGGGGAGACTCATCTCAGTGGACTGCAATTCCCAGTTCCTTTGCCCTCTGGCCTGCCTTGGGGCTCAGCCAGTGGTAGTGGTGGGAACCAGCAACAGAGGGGGAGCAGAGGACAGAGCACTTAATGCCCGCATTCCCTCCCGGCCTTGCTGTGATCCTGGCAGTGCCCCTATAGTCACAGCTCCTATTAAGCAGCCCCATGTTCTTGGCTCCAGTTCTCATGGGCTCAGATAACACCCTTCCATCTTCTTGCCCCTCTGGGCCAAAGGGTGGTAATAGCCCCTCCTGCTTCTGGTCCTGGGGTATTTCCCGACCCTGCCCAGACCTCCGTAAATAGTCCTTTCATTAAACTCTTATCAGTCTCTTTTGAGGGTTCCATTCATTCCTGCCAGGCCTTCAACACAAGGGCCAAGGACAGAAAGGTCACCCAGGTACTGAACAAAGGTGAGAGAAGTGGAGGTAGGGGGTGCACAAGAGGAAACAAGCATAAACGTAAGGACCCTCTGTAAAATGTGCCCTGGTCTGACCAGAGCAGGACGATTCTGCTATTACCCCATGGCCCTGGTGCCTCCTCCCCCTTGAACTGGGGAGAATTTCTGTTCTCTAGTGACAGAAAGAGCTCAGGTTAATGCTAAAGTGTAAGGAGGTTGCAGAAACAAAGCCTCCATGGTCCCACCCAACAGAGGGCCCAAGGGACAGGTAAAGGCAGGCCCTGCCCTTGGGCTCAAAGTGTTCTTGGAAGCCACTGACCTATGACAAAGGTGCTCAGGTTTCCCACAAGAAAAAAATGGGCTTGCCAAAAATAGGGCAACAAGCAAATCATTGATAAGGTCAAGAAAAAAAAAATCATTGCTGAGACTAGCCATTCATTATGTAAGTAGATCTCCAATGACAAGCTTCTCTATATGCTGCTCTCTCCTGTTTATTCAGAGTGCCCTTTTAGGTTGTGTGTGCCAGATTGGGGAGGAGAGGCCAGCTTTAGGGTCCCAGCTCTGTAATGTGAAGGACAAATCCTCTTCATCTCTGCTGCCCCTCACTCCTTCATTTGCAAAGTGAGGAGCTTGACGGCCATTTGGTCAACCTCACCCTGCTCACCCCGGTTCTTCTTCCAGCTTCCCCCAATTAAACTTCCTGGGCCAGTCCTGACAGCCCACACACTCGTGGTCATGATCTCTGTTCATCATCTCTATTATGTCTCCTATACCTACATGCAGTGGGGCCAGCACACCCAGCATGCAGGGCTCTGACATGAGCACTGGATCCCTTTATCTCTCTGCCTCTCGCCCTTTGCAGCCAGCCAGACCCCAACTGGCACCTCAGGGGCAAGGCCCATGTACTAGAATTGAGTGGACCTGAGTTGCTCAAATTTAACTCCTTTCTTCCGAGCCTTAGCGTCCTCATGAATAAAAGCAGAGGCTATAACAGCTGCCCCCTGGCTTCCACTCAAGTGCCTCGCAAGATGTCTAGCACAGAAGACAATCAAGGAAGGGGAGTACCTCCTTTCCTTCACCCTGGGGCTCTCCTGCTGCCTGACGCGTGAGTCCCAGGCTTTCCCTGTTGAATGAACCATTGTAGAGAGCACAGGGGATGAGCTCTCACTGAACATTCTCTGGACTTCCCTGTTTCCCTCTTAGAGGATGACCCTGAACACTGGATAGGCTCCTACCCCACACTGGCTCAAGCTTCCTTCTTCATTTTCCCAACCTGCTTTCAGCCTAAACCTGTCTGAGTAATAATACCTTTGAGCTCCAAAATTCTATATTTCTTTATTCATATAAGGTAATGAAACTCTGCTCTGAGATCTGTAACACGGGTGCAAATATTCTGTATTCACTGACGGCAGAGAGTAGAATGCCTGACACTTTCAGTTATTTATAACTTTCAATTATTTATATATGACATTTAAAAATGCAGTATTATTCTGCATACATTTGACCTAAAATTCATTATGAGCTATAATAATCTTTACTTCACTATCTAATAAACACTAACTTTATTGGACCATTTAGAGTATTTGTGTTTGGACAATATTTGGATAGCTCAGTTCTCTTTAAAAAGCTATCCAAGGATGTTTGACATGTTTTCACTTGATAACATTTCCCAGCAGTAAATGGAGGCATTAAAAATCACACCATAGCTCAATATCTGGATAAAACTATAATTCCAAAAGTTACATGCACCCCTATGTTCATAGCAGCACTATTTACAATAACCAAGACATGGAAACAACCTAAATGTCCATCAACGGATGAATGGATAAAGAAGATATGGTATATATACACAATGGAACACTACTCAGCCATAAAAACAAATGAAATAATGCCATTTGCAGCAACATGGATGGACCTAGAGATTATCATACTAAGCAAAGTAAGTCAGAAAAAGACAAATACCATATGATATCACTTATATGTGGAATCTACTGTTAAAGTATGACACAGATGAACTTATCTATGAAACAGAAACAGACTCACAGACATAGAGGGCAGACTTGTGGTTGCCAAGGGGGAGGGGAGTGGGGAGGGATGGGTTGGGAGTTTGGGATTAGCAGATGCAAACCATTATACATAGGATGGATGGATAAACAAGGTCCTACTGTATAGCACAGGGAGCTATATTCAATATCCTGTAATAAATCATAATGGAAAAAAATATATACGTATATGTATATATATATATATATATTTGAATCACTTTGCTGTATAACAGGAATTAACACAACATTGTAAATCAACTACACTTCAGTAAAATAAATTTTAAAAAAATCATACCATTGCCCAACATTAGAGTTAGTTCATAGCGAGGGCCTTTGGGGAGGGAGACCGCAAGAAGGAGAGGGACAGTGTGGGGAGTAAGCATTCCATTTTCACTTCTCATTTTGTGCCATTTAAATGAGCTAACCTTAACATTTATATTACTCTCCTTTATAAGTGTCTATGTCAGCAGAGGTTGGGAGTTTGTGATTTTTTTTTCTCTTCTTTGTTTCCTGTATTTAAAAAGAGTATAAATCTCTGTACTTTACATATTATACCATTTATAACATAGACTATGATACATATATGGTATATATTTTATATATACCATTTGAATAGTTTGTTAAGGCATAATAAACAATAAGATGCCTATATTTGATGAGTTCTAACATATCTACATATCCATTAAGCTATCACCAAAATCAAGATAATGAACCTACCTATCCCGCCCAAATATCCACCCTGCCCCACCTATCCCCAGAAAACACTGATCTGCTTTCTGTCACTGTGATTATTTTGCATTTCTAGAATTTTCTATGAATGTAATCACACAGTATGTATTCTTTTCTGTCTGGCTTCTTTCACTCAGTGTAATTATTTAAAGATTTATCCATGTTGCATGTATCAATAGCTTATTCCTTTTTATTGCTGAAGAGTATTCCATTTTCAGAATACACTAAATTTGTTTCCAATTTGGGGTGATTACAGGTTATTACAAATAAAGCTGCTATGAATATACATATACAAGTCTTTGTATGGACTTTAGGGCAAATACATATGAATGGAATGGCTGGATCGGATGGTAGGTGTATGTTTAGCTCTTTGATAAACTACCAATGTGCTTTCCAAAGTCGTTGTACAATTTCCCATTCCCACCAGCAATACATGAGGGTCCCTGCTGCTCCATGTCCTTGCCAGCACATGGTATGGTCAGGCTTTTCATTTTAAACATTCTGAGAGGTATGTGTGGGCATCTCATTGTGGTATTAATTTGCTTTTCCCTCATGACTAGTGTTGTTGAGCATCTTTAAATGTGCTTATTTGCCATTCATATATATATATATATATTTTTTTTTTTTTGATAAAGTGTCTGTTCAGATCTTTTGCCTGTATTTTTAAAATTGGGTTGTTTGTTTTCTTATTATTGAGTTTTAGAGTTCCTTATATATTTCAATACAAGTCCTTTATCACATATGTAATTTCCAAATATTTTCTCCAAGTCTGACTTATCTTTTTATTCTTTCAGTAGTGTCTTTTGAAGAGCAGATGTTCTCAATTTTGATGAAGTCAATTTACCAACTGGACTTGCTTTGGTGTTGTAGCAAAGAAATCTTTGTTTAATCTAACATCACAAAGGTTTTCTCTTATGTTTTCTTCTGTAAGTTTCATAGTTTTAGGTTTAGATTTAGATCTTTTAGATTTAGCTCATTTAGATCTTTGAGATCATTTAGGTCTTGAGTTAATTTTTGCATTCAGTTTTGTATATTGTGTGAGGTACAGATAGAAGTTCTTTGTTGTTGTTGTTATATGGATATCAAATTATTTCAGCACCATTTGTTGAAGAGCTACCCTTTCTCCACTGAACTGCCTTCGTATTTTTGTTGAAAGTCAACTGACCATATATATGTAGATCTATATATTTCGGGACCCTCTACTGGGTTCCATTGACCTATTGGGTCCCTCTATTGGGTTCCTATATCTTGTTGTGAATACAATACTGCCTTGAAGATTGTAGCTTTATAATAAATCTTGAAGTCAGGAATGTAAGCCCTCCAACTTTATTCCCATCTTCTCAAAAGTGTTTTGGCCCTTTGTATATTCATATAAATTTTATAATCAGCTTGTTAATTTTTTACAAAAAAGTCTAATGACATTTTGATTGGGATTATGTTAGAACTATAGATCAACTTAAGGATAATTAACATCTTAACAATATTGAATCTTTCAATCCAAGAGCCTGGTATATCTCTCAATTTATTTAGGTCTTCTTTAATTTCTCTTATCAACATTTGTGGTTTTCAGAGTACAGGTGTTGCACATATATTATTAAATTTATCCTTAAGTACTTTATATTTTTATGCTGTTATAAATTGTATTTTTTTTTTTTTAAACATCTTTATTGAAGTATAATTGCCTTACAATGGTGTGTTAGCTTCTGCTTTATAACAAAGTGAATCAGTTATACAATATGTTCCCATTTCTCTTCCCTCTTGCATCTCCCTCCCTCCCACCCTCCCCATCCCACCCCTCTAGGTGGTCACAAAGCACCGAGCTGATCTCCCTGTGCTATGCGGCTGCTTCACACTAGTTATCTATTTTACATTTGGTAGTGTATATATGTCCATGACACTCTCTTACCCTGTCACATCTCACCCCACCCCCTCCCCATATCCTCAAGTCCATTCTCTAGTAGGTCTGTGTCTTTATTCCCGTCTTGCCACTAGGTTCTTCATGGCCTTTTTTTTTTTTTTTCCTTAGATTCCGTATATATGTGTTAGCATACTGTATTTGTTTTTCTCTTTCTGACTTACTTCACTCTGTATGACAGACTCTAACTCCATCCACCTCATTACAAATACCTCCATTTCATTTCTTTTTATGGCTGAGTAATATTCCATTGTATATATGTGCCACATCTTCTTTATCCATTCATCTGTCGATGGACATTTAGGTTGCTTCCATGTCCTGGCTATTGTAAATAGAGCTGCAATGAACATTTTGGTACATGACTCTTTTTGACCTATGGTTTTCTCAGGGTATATGCCCAGTAGTGGGATTGCTGGGTCGTATGGTAGCTCTATTTGTAGTTTTTTCAGGAACCTCCATACTGTTCTCCATAGTGGCTGTATCAATTTACATTCCCACCAACAGTGCAAGAGTGTTCCCTTTCCTCCACACCCTCTCCAGCATTTATTGTTTCTAGATTTTTTGATGATGGCCATTCTGACCGGTGTGAGATGATATCTCATTGTAGTTTTGATTTGCATTTCTCTAATGATTAATGATGTTGAGCATTCTTTCATGTGTCTGTAGGCCATCTGTATATCTTCTTTGGAGAAATGTCTATTTAGGTCTTCTGCCCATTTTTGGATTGGGTTGTTGGTTTTTTTGTTATTGAGCTGCATGAGCTGCTTGTAAATCTTGGAGATTAATCCTTTGTCAGTTGCTTCATTTGCAAATATTTTCTCCCATTCTGATGGTTGTCTTTTGGTCTTGTTTATGGTTTCCTTTGCTGTGCAAAAGCTTTTAAGCTTCATTAGGTCCCATTTGTTTATTTGTGTTCTTATTTCCATTTCTCTGGGAGCTGGGTCAAAAAGAATCTTGCTGTGATGTATGTCATAGAGTGTTCTGCCTATGTTTTCCTCTAAGAGTTTGATAGTGTCTGCCCTTACACTTAGGTCTTTAATCCATTTTGAGTTTATTTTTGTGCATGGTGTCAGGGAGTGTTCTAATTTCATACTTTTACATGTACCTGTCCAATTTTCCCAGCACCACTTATTGAAGAGGCTGTCTTTTCTCCACTGCATATGCTTGCCACCTTTATCAAAGATAAGGTGACCATATGTGTGTGGGTTTATCTCCGGGCTTTCTATCCTGTTCCATTGATCTATATTTCTGTTTTTGTGCCAGTACCAAACTGTCTTGATTACTGAAGCTTTGTAATATAGTCTGAAGTCAGGGAGCCTGATTCCCCCAGCTCCATTTTTCGTTCTCAAGATTGCTTTGGCTATTCGGGGTCTTTTGTGTTTCCATACAAATTGTGAAATTTTTTGTTCTAGTTCTGTGAAAAATGCCAGTGGTAGTTTGATAGGGATTGCACTGAATCTGTAGATTGCTTTGGGTAGTAGAGTCATTTTCACAATGTTGATTCTTCCAATCCAGGAACATGGTATATCTCTCCATCTATTTGTATCATCTTTAATTTCTTTCATCAGTGTCTTATAATTTTCTGCATACAGGTCTTTTGTCTCCTTAGGTAGCTTTATTCCTAGATATTTTATTCTTTTTGTTGCAATGGTAAATGGGAGTGTTTTCTTAATTTCACTTTCAGATTTTTCGTCATTAGTGTATAGAAATGCAAGAGATTTCTGTGCATTTATTTTGTATCCTGCTACTTTACCAAATTCATTGATTAGCTCTAGGAGTTTTCTGGTAGCATCTTTAGGATTCTCTATGTATAGTATCATGTCATCTGCAAATAGTGACAGCTTTACTTCTTCTTTTCCGATTTGGATTCCTTTTATTTCTTTGTCTTCTCTGATTGCTGTGGCTAACGCTTCCAAAACTATGTTGAATAATAGTGGTGAGAGTGGGCAACCTTGTCTTGTTCCTGATCTTAGTGGAAATGGTTTCAGTTTTTCACCATTGAGGACAATGTTGGCTGTGGGTTTGTCATATATGGCCTTTATTATGTTGAGGAAAGTTCCCTCTATGCCTACTTTCTGCAGGGCTTTTATCATAAATGGGTGTTGAATTGTGTCGAAAGCTTTCTCTGCATCTATTGAGATGATCATATGGTTTTTCTCCTTCGATTTGTTAATATGGTGTATCACATTGATTGATTTGCGTATGTTGAAGAATCCTTGCATTCCTGGGATAAACCCCACTTGATCATGGTGTATGATCCTTTTAATGTGCTGTTGGATTCTGTTTGCTAGTATTTTGTTGAGGATTTTTGCATCTATGTTCATCAGTGATATTGGCCTGTAGTTTTCTTTCTTTGTGACATCTTTGTCTGGTTTTGGTATCAGGGTGATGGTGGCCTCATAGAATGAGATTGGGAGTGTTCCTCCCTCTGCAATATTTTGGAAGAGTTTGAGAAGGATAGGTGTTAGCTCGTCTCTAAATGTTTGATAGAATTCACCTGTGAAGCCATCTGGTCCTGGGCTTTTGTTTGTTGGAAGGTTTTTAATCACAGTTTCAATTTCAGTGCTTGTGATTGGTCTGTTTATATTTTCTATTTCTTCCTGGTTCAGTCTCGGCAGTTTGTGCATTTCTAAGAATCTGTCCATTTCTTCCAGGTTGTCCATTTTATTGGCATAGAGTTGCTTGTAGTAATCTCTCATGATCTTTTGTATTTCTGCAGTGTCAGTGGTTACTTCTCCTTTTTCATTTCTAATTCTATTGATCTGAGTCTTCTCCCTTTTTCTCTTGATGAGTCTGGCTAATGGTTTATCAATTTTGTTTATCTTCTCAAAGAACCAGCTTTTAGTTTCATTGATTTTTGCTATTGTTTCCTTCATTTCTTTTTCATTTATTTCTGACCTGATCTTTATAATTTCTTTCCTTCTGCTGGCTTTGGGGTTTTTTTGTTCTTCTTTCTCTAATTGCTTCAGGTGCAAGGTTAGGTTGTTTATTCGAGATGTTTCCTGTTTCTTGAGGTAGGCTTGTATTGCTATAAACTTCCCTCTTAGCACTGCTTTTGCTGCGTCCCATAGGTTTTGGGTCGTCGTATCTCCATTGTCATTTGTTTCTAGGTATTTTTTGATTTCCCCTTTGATTTCTTCAGTAATCACTTCGTTATTAAGTAGTGTATTGTGTAGCCTCCATGTGTTTGTATTTTTTACAGATCTTTTCCTGTAATTGATATCTAGTCTCATAGCGTTGTGGTCGGAAAAGATACTTGATATGATTTCAATTTTCTTAAATTTACCAAGGCTTGATTTATGACCCAAGATATGATCTATCCTGGAGAATGTTCCATGAGCACTTGAGAAAAATGTGTATTCTGTTGTTTTTGGGTAGAATGTCCTATAAATATCAATTAAGTCCATCTTGTTTAATGTATCATTTAAAGCTTGTGTTTCCTTATTTATTTTCATTTTGGATGATCTGTCCATTGGTGAAAGTGGGGTGTTAAAGTCCCCTACTATGATTGTGTTGCTGTCGATTTCCCCTTTTATGGCTGTTAGTATTTGCCTTATGTATTGAGGTGCTCCTATGTTGGGTGCATAAATATTTACAATTGTTATAGCTTCCTCTTGGATCGATCCCTTGATCATTATATAGTGTCCTTCTTTGTCTCTTGTAATAGTCTTTATTTTAAAGTCTATTTTGTCTGATATGAGAATTGCTACTCCAGCTTTCTTTTGATTTCCATTTGCATGGAATATCTTTTTCCATCCCCTCACTTGCAGTCTGTATGTGTCTCTAGGTCTGAAGTGGGTCTCTTGTAGACAGCATATATATGGGTCTTGTTTTTGTATCCATTCAGCCAGCCTGTGTCTTTTGGTGGGAGCATTTAATCCATTTACATTCAAGGTAATTATCGATATGTATGTTCCTATTCCCATTTTCTTAAATGTTTTGGGTTTGTTATTGTAGGTGTTTTCCTTCTCTTGTGTTTCTTGCCTAGAGAAGTTCCTTTAGCATTTGTTGTAAAGCTGGTTTGGTGGTGCTGAACTCTCTCAGCTTTTGCTTGTCTGTAAAGGTTTTAATTTCTCCATCGAATCTGAATGAGATCCTTGCTGGGTAGAGTAATCTTGGTTGTAGGTTTTTCTCCTTCATCACTTTAAGTATATCCTGCCACTCCCTTCTGGCTTGCAGAGTTTCTGCTGAAAGATCAGATGTTAACCTTATGGGGATTCCCTTGTGTGTTATTTGTTTTTTTTCCCTTGCTGCCTTTAATATGTTTTCCTTATATTTAATTTTTGACAGTTTGATTAATATGTGTCTTGGCGTGTTTCTCCTTGGGTTTATCCTGTATGGGACTCTCTGTGCTTCCAGGACTTGATTAACTATTTCCTTTCCCATATTAGGGAAGTTTTCAACTATAATCTCTTCAAATATTTTCTCAGTCCCTTTCTTTTTCTCTTCTTCTTCTGGGACCCCTATAATTCGAATGTTGGTGCGTTTAATGTTGTCCCAGAGGTCTCTGAGACTGTCCTCAGTTCTTTTCATTCTTTTTTCTTTATCCTGCTCTGTAGTAGTTATTTCCACCATTTTATCTTCCAGGTCACTTATCCTTTCTTCTGCCTCAGTTATTCTGCTATTGATCCCATCTAGAGTATTTTTAATTTCATTTATTGTGTTTTTCATCATTGCTTGGTTCCTCTTTAGTTCTTCTACGTCCTTGTTAAATGTTTCTTGCATTTTGTCTATTCTATTTCCAAGATTTTGGATCATCCTTACTATCATTATTCTGAATTCTTTTTCAGGTAGACTACCTATTTCCTCTTCATTTGTTAAGTCTAGTGTGCTTTGACCCTGCTCCTTCATCTGCTGTGTGTTTTTCTGTCGTCTCATTTTGCTTATCTTACTGTGTTTGGGGTCTCCTTTTCACAGACTGCAGGTTTGTAGTTCCCGTTGTTTTTGGTATCCGTCCCCAGTGGCTAAGGTTGGTTCAGTGGGTTGTGTAGGCTTCCTGGTGTAGGGAACTAGTGCCTGAGCTCTGGTGGATGAGGCTGGATCTTGTCTTTCTGGTGGGCACATCCACGTCTGGTGGTGTATTTTGGGGTGTCTGTGGCCTTATTATGATTTTAGGCAGCCTCTCTGCTAATGGATGGGGCTGTGTTCCTGTCTTGCTAGTTGTTTGGCATAGGGTGTTCAGCACTGTAGGTTGCTGGTCATTGAGTGATGCTGGGTCTTGATGTTGAGATGGAGATCTCTGAGAGATTTTCGCCGTTTGGTATTACGTGGAGCTGGGAGGTCTCTTGTGGACCAGTGTCCTGAAGTTGGCTCTCCCACCTCAAAGGCACGGCCCTGATGCCTGGCTGGAGCACCAAGAGACTTTCGTCCACACGGCTCAGAGTAAAAGGGAGAAAAAATAGAAAGAAAGAAAGAAAGAAAGAAAGAAAGAAAGAAAGAAAGAAAGAAAGAAAGAAAGAAAGAAAGAGGCTATAATATAGTGAAGCAAAATAAAGCTATTGTAAAGCAAAGCTATACAGACAAAATCTCACCCAGAAGCATATACATATACTCTCACAAAAAAAAAGGAACAGGGGAAAAATTAATATATCCTGCTCCCAAAGTCCACCTCCTGAATTTGGGATGATTCGTTGTCTATTCAGGTATTCAACAGATGCAGGCACATCAAGTTGTTTGTGGAGTTTTAATCCGCTACTTCTGAGGCTGCTGGGAGAGATTTCCCCTTCTCTTCCCTGTTCACACAGCTCCTGGGGTTCAGCTTTGGATTTGGACCCGCCTCTGCGTGTAGGTCACCTGAGGGCGTCTATTCCCCGCCCAGACAGAACGGGGTTAAAGGAGCCGCTGCTTCGGGGGCGCTGGTTCACTCAGGCCGCGGGGAGGGAGGGGTACGGAGGAGGCGGGGCGAGCCTGCGGCGTCAGAGGCCGGCGTGACGTTGCACCAGCCTGAGGCGCGCAGTGCGTTCTCCCGGTGAATTTGTCCGGGGATCACGGGACCCTGGCAGTGGCGGGCTGCACCGGCTCCCGGGAGGGGCGGTGTGGAGAGTGACCTGTGCTCACACACAGGGTTTTTGGAGGCGGCAGCAGCAGCCCCAGCGTCTCACGCCCGTCTCTGGGGTCCGCGCTGATCGCCGCGGCTCGCGCCTTTCTCTGGAGTTCGTTTAGGCGGCGCTCTGAATCCCCTCTCCTTGCGCGCAGCGAAACAAAGAGGCAAGAAAAAGCCTCTTGCCTCTTCGGCAGCTGCAGACCTTTTCCCAGTCTCCCTCCCAGTCAGCTGTGGTGCGCTAACCCCTTCAGGCTGTGTTCACGCCGCCAGCCCCAGTCCTCTCCCTGCGATCCGACCGAAGCCCGAGCCTCAGCTCCCAGCCCCGCCCGCCCCGGCGGGTGAGCAGACAAGCCTCTCGGGCTGGTGAGCGCTGCTCGGCACCGCTCCTCCGTGCGGGAGCCTCTCCGCTTTGCCCTCCACACCCCTGTGGCTGCGCTCTCCTCCGTGGCTCCGAAGCTTCCCCCCTCTGCCACCTGCAGTCTCTGCCCGCGAAGGGGCTTCCTAGTGCGTGGAAATCTTTCCTCCTTCACAGCTCCCTCCCACTGGTGCAGGTGCCGTCCCTATTCTTTTGTCTCTGTTATTTCTTTTTTCTCTTTTGCCCTACCCAAGTACGGGGGGAGTTTCTTGCCTTTTTGGAGGTCGGACGTTTTCTGCCAGCGTTCAGTGGGTGTTCTGTAGGAGCAGTTCCACGTGTAGATGTATTTCTACTGTATCTGTGGGAAGGAAGGTGATCTCCGCGTCTTACTCTTCCGCCATCTTCCTCAAGTTCCTCTGTATTGTTTTTTCATTTCCATTTTCGATTGCTTGTTTCAAATATATAGAAATGCAATTATTTGTATATATTGACATTATATTCTGCAAACTTGCTGGCTCATTTCTTATTTACAGTAGCATTTTTGTAGAATCTTTAGGTTTTACAACACAGACAATTATGTTGTTTGATAATAAATCTGGCTTTACTTCCTCTTTTCCAATCTGTATGCATTCTACTTCTTTTTCTTGCCTTATTGCACTGTCTAGGACTTCCAATATCATGTTAAATAGAAGTACTGAAAGTGGGGACTTCCCTGGTGGCACAGTGGTTAAGAATCTGCCTGCCAATGCAGAGGACACAGGTTCGAGCCCTGGTCCGGGAAGATCCCACATTGCCGTGGAGCAACTAAACCCGTGTGCCACAACTACTGAGCCCGCTCTCTAGAGCCTGCCAGCCACAACTACTGAGCCCGTACACCACAACTACTGAGCCTGCACTCTAGAGCCCACGAGCCACAACTACTGGGCCTGCGTGCTACAACCACTGAAGCCCATGTGTCTAGAGCCCATGCTCTGCAACAAAGACAAGCTACCACAATGAGGAGTCCGCACACCACAAGGAAGGGTAGCCCCCGCTCGCCGCAACTAGAGAAAGCCCGTGTGCAGCAATGAAGACCAAACACAGCCAAAAAAAAAAAAAAGAAGTACTGAAAGTGAACATCTTTGTCTTTTTTACAGTATTAGGAGAAAAATATTCAGTCTTCCACCATTAAATATGATATTAGCTATAGGTTTTTGACATAGGTGTTCTTTATCTTTATATAATTTCCTTTATATGTCTAGATTACTGAGAGTTTTTTATTATGAATGAATATTGAATTTTGTTTAATGCTTTGTGCATGTCTGTTGAGATAATCATGTGGTTTTAATATTTTAATCTGTGTAACATGGTCACTCATATTGATTGGTTTTTGAAAGTTATGCCAAATTTGCATTGTTGGGACAAACCCCACTTGATCATAATGCATTATTTTTTAATATATATTGTTGGATTTGATTTGCTAAAATTTTATTTAGAAATTTGCATTTATGTTATGAAGGATATTCTGTAGTTTTCTTTTCTTGTTGTGTTCACTTATTTTTTAGGCAGGTTTGATATAATCAGTGTTTTGCCCATTCATCCTTTATGAATGAAAGCAAAGAGCAAGACTTAGAATCTCTGAGAGATTTGAGTGTGTCACTGACACCCACAAAATTTTAGTAACCAGGATATTTATCCCAAGGTTTTATATCATTTTATGCATAAAATTATACAAATAAAGAATAAGAAGGAAATGGACCAAAATTTTAATAGTAGCTTCTGGGATCTCCAGACATTTGAGGAAGTCCTTTAATAGGAAAGAGAGACATAAAAAAAAAAAAAAGAAAGAAAGAAAACAGAGCTTTTAGAGAAAATAACTGGAGAAAAGAACAAACGTTAAAGAAGTTCTAATTATTAGAATAATTGTTATTCTCACAGTGATTTGAGAACATATTGCAGCCAGCAGACAACAGCAAATAAAAAAAGGACAATCAGAGAACAAGAAAGAGGTCATGGAAAATATAAATATGGTTATTATAAGGCAAATGGTCCTAATCTTATAAAGAGTTGTATTAGTCTGCTAGGGCTTCCACAACATGATACATCAAAGTGAGTGGCTTAAACAACAGAAATTTATTTCTCACAGTTCTGGTGGCTGGAAGTCCAAAACTGAGGTGTTGAAATGTCTGGTTTCTAGTGAATACTCTCACCTGGTTTTGCAGATGGCCATCTTACTGCTGTGTTCTCACATGGCCTTTGTTTCTGTGTGCACGTACTCCTGGCACCTCTTCCTCTTCTTATAAGGACACCAGTCATATAGGATTAGGGTCCCACCCTTATGACCTCATTTAACCTTAATTACCTCCTTAAAGGTCCTATCACCAAATACAGTCACCTTGAGAGTTAGGGCTTAAACATATGAATTTTAGGGGAACACAATTCAGTCCCTAACAATGAGGAATTGAAAAACACTGTCTATGGTCAATGGAAAAGAGATAAAGGTATGCATATATATTTAAGGAACTTAAGATTTGAGGAACTTAAGATACTGACAACTATATTGGAGCATGTAGATAGGCAAAGGTGGAACTAGAGACTTAAATCTTCATCTAGGAAAACAGAAAGTCAATGGATACTATTCTGAATTTATAAATTAAGAAATAGTGGTAGAAGCAGATAATATAGCTATAATAAACAGCTAGAAGAGTTAAAAGTGGTTATCCCTAGAAAGTGTCAATAGAAGTGGGAAGCCCATTGCTCTTTATTTCATTATGAACTTCTCCTTACTATGTTAGCCACATCTATGTATTTAATAAAAATTTAGCAAACAACACAAAATAAAACAAATCTGTGGCCTCTCCATCAGTTCTGATTTTTTCCTCCCAGTTAGACCCTTCATCAATATTTCCAAATATGGGGGCTGTTTTGGAAACTCAGACCTGGGAGCTACAAGTTCAGCTCTCACTCAGCATGTCTAATTTCCTCTTCTATCCCATTCTGGTTTTATCTTTGTGCATGTTTATTTCAACAATCAGAATGTAGGTTGCTTTGAAGACTTATCTATGGCTCACTTCCAATGCCTTGAACAATAACCTGGCACATGTAGATGTTCAGGGAATATTTGCTTTATAAACATAGATCTTGCTATCCCTGTGGAGAGTGGTTCTGCTCAGCATCTCATCATCAATTATCTCCCAGCACTTGGAACCAGTCCAGAGAGAGTCTCATCAGGGTCATTTTAAGGCAAATGCCCATTATACTTTTAGATTTCCATTATATGTTAAAGAAAGTGAAACCAGAAAATGCTATTGGACATGCCTGGCAGAACCCTCTCCCCCTTTACTTAAACATTAGGTTTTTAACCTTATATGTATCTTCTGCTTCACTAATTCATCCATATATTTGTTCTTAGTTGATTCTATTATGTGCAAAGCTCTGTATAAATCCATAATTTTGCAAATAATGACCCTGTCCTCAAGGAAATTATAAATTGCTCTCAAATATGGAAGACAGGGTTGTTAGGTAAATACAGAATTTATACTACAAAAACTCTAGACAGCTGAATAATATTCCAATGTGTATATATATATATATATATATATATATATATATATATATATATGTATAGTTGTGTGTGTGTGTGTATACACATATATATACACATACTACATTATGAAATAAATGAGTCACGGGTATAAAATGTACAGTGTGGGGAATATAGTCAATAATTAAGTGACATCTTTGTATGGTGACATAGCATAACTAGAGTTATCATGGTGATCATTGTGAAATATGTAGAAATATCAAATCACTGTGTCATGTGCCAGGAACTAACATAGTTTTGTAGGTCAATTATAGTTCAAAAGCACACAAACAAAAAAATAAAACCATAGAAAAAGAGATCAGATTTGTGGTTACTAAAGGTGGGGGTGGGGGGAAGGGGGAATTGGATGAAGGTAGTAAAAAGGTACAAACTTCCAGTTATAAGATAAATGAGCCCTAGGGATGTGGTGCACAACATGATAAATATAATGAACACTGCTGTACGTCATGTATGAAAGTTGTTGAGAGAGTAAATCTTAAGAGTTCTTATCACAAGGAAAACATATTTTTTTCTATTTCTTTATTCGTATCTATGAGATGATAGATGCTCACTAAACTTACGTGATAATCATTTCATGACGTATGTAAGTCACATCATTATGCTGTACACCTTAAACTTATACAGTGCTGTATGTCAATTATATCTCAATAAAACTGGAGGAAGAAAAAAACTTTTAGAGTGTATACATAAACCTCTGCCTTGATAAAATTCATGGCTTTGCTGAAAACTAAGCTGGAAATTAAATATGTTGTCAGATGAATCATAATCTCTCATTGTTTAATGCTGCCAGCTCAGAGATTTCTTTCCTGCATTTCTGATTTATGCTAACTTGACAGCAGTTCCTGGGCCTCTAGCTCTAAGATTTCTGCCAGACCCAGACTCCTTTACGTAGTTAACAATCTGAGAAATATGTTCTGATCATTCCTTTCAGAAAGGAATCCTGTGAGAAGGCCAGCAGGCCTTTGAGGAAGAAGATGATCATTCTCTGCACGGTCTGTTTGGTATAAAAGAGGCATTGAAGCACCTGGCTTTGGAAAAAGATATCCTGTGACTTCTGGTTCTGGGAGTGCTCCTATGCCTGGGTTCCCAATATCCAGACCCTCAGGTTCTCAGGCTATTTCCAGAGTCTCCTAGGGGCCACATCAGGATGGTAGGGGAAAGAACAGGCGGAGAGTAAATGATCAGCTCAGGATCCTCCCCATGGGCTTAGGCTAACTCTGAGTACTCTGTTATTCAAAAGAGATTTATTGAGAACTGAGGCTTTTAGGAAACTCCATAGTTGACCTTTCCTTCTGCTCATTTCCCAAGACATGAACTCTACTATTGAAAGTCTAGCTTTAGGTAGACATAAAAACACATAAACAGAATGCATTGTGTCCCAAGAAATAATAGAAGTAAGCACAAGATTCAGAAGCAGCTCATAAGAGAGAATGAATGATTCTGTTTTTGAAGGCCAGGAAAAACAGGGGTGATCAGGTTTGCCCAGGGTTTTGAAAGAAGGGTTTTGAAAGAAGTTTGTCAAATACATAAAGTGAAAGAAGATTCTAAACAGTGAGAACAGCCTGTAAAAATAAAGATGGTTGTGATCACAAAGAATTTTAAGGAATATCTATTGTCTATCACCAGATCTACATATATACCTGCATCTGTGTCCATTTTATTTTATTTTTTAATCTCTTTTTTGTTTTGTTTTGAATTTTATTTTATTTATTTTTTTATACAGCAGGTTCTTATTAGTCATCAATTTTATACCCATCAGTGTATACATGTCACACAATTCATCACACCACCACCCCGATCCCCCTGTGGCTTTCCCCCCTTGGTGTCCATATGTTTGTTCTCTACATCTGTGTCTCAACTTCCGCCCTGCAAACCGGCTCTCCTTCTCCTTCTCCTTCCCTTTCCTCTCCCTCTCCCTCCCGCTCTTCCCCCTCCCCCTCCTCTTTCTCCTTCGCCATCTGTAATATTCCCTCATTGGGATTTCACTTCTAATATCCCTTATTGGTTATGAATCTGAGCACCCTTACATATTTGTTAACCATTTGGATTTTCTCTTATAGGTTCTCCCCTACCCCCATCCCCACCCCCAAGACCTTGGTGATTTTCCTACAGGTCTTTTTCTTCTTGTTTTGTAAGAATTTATTAAATATCTTCAGTATCAGTTGATTATGCTGACTGCAAGGACATTCGCTCAAGTTGTGACTTGTCTTTTTTACTCTTTAGTCTGTGGTTTGATGAACAGAGATGCTTGATGTAGTCCAATTGATCAGTCTTTGTTAAGAACTGGTCTTTTTTTTTCCCTACCTTTTATGATATATTCTTATTAATTATCCATTATACATATTAGTGTCTGTATGTCAATCCAAATCTCCCAATTCATCCCACCACCATCCCACCCCACCCCACCCCCACCACTTTCCCCCCTTGGTGTCTGTACGTTTGTACTCTACATCTGTGTCTCTATTTCTGCCCTGCAAACCAGTTCACCTGTACCATTTTTCTATGTTCCACATATATGCGTTAATATACGATATTTGGTTTTCTCTTTCTGACTTACTTCACTCTGTATGACAGTCTCTAGATCCATCCACATCTCTACAAATGATTCACTTTCATTCCTTTTTATGGCTGAGTAATATTCCATTGTATATATGTACCACACCTTCTTCATCCATTCGTCTGTCAATGGGCATTTAGGTTGCTTCCATGACCTGGCTATTGTAAACAGTGCTGCAATGAACATTGGGGTGCATGTGTCCTTTAGAATTATGGTTTTCTCTGGGCATATGCCCAGTAGTGGGATTGTTGGATCTTATGGTAATTCTATTTTTCGTTTTTTAGGGAACCTCCATACTATTCTCCATAGTGGCTGTATCAATTTACATTCCCACCAACAGTGCAAGAGGGTTCCCTTTTCTCCACACCCTCTCCAGCATTTGTTGTTTGATTTTCTGATGATACCCATTCTAACTGGTGTGAGGTGATACCTCATTGTAGTTTTGATTTGCATTTCTCTAATAATTAGTGATGTTGAGCATCTTTTCATGTGTTTCTTGGCCATCTGTATGTCTTCTTTGGAGAAATGTCTATTTAGGTCTTCTGCCCATTTTTGAACTGGGTTGTTTGTTTTCTTAATATTGAGCTGCATGAGCTGTTTATATATTTTGGAGATTAATCCTTTGTCCGTTGATTCGTTTGCAAATATTTTCTCCCATTCTGAGGGTTGTCTATTTGTCTTCTTTGTAGTTTCCTTTGTTTTGCAAAAGCTTTGAAGTTTCATTAGGTCCCATTTGCTTATTTTTGTTTTATTTCCATTACTCTAGGAGGTGGATCAAAAAAGATCTTGCTGTGATTTATGTCAAAGAGTGTTCTTCCTATGTTTTCCTCTAAGAGTTTAATAGTGTCCTGTCTTACATTTAGGTCTCTAATCCATTTTGAGTTTATTTTTGTGTATGGTGTTAAGGAGTGTTCTAATTTCATTCTTTTACATGTAGCTGTCCAGTTTTCCCAGCACCACTTATTGAAGAGGATGTCTTTTCTCCATTGTATACCCTTGCCTCCTTCATCATAGATTAGTTGACCATAGGTGAGTGGGTTTATCTCTGAGCTTTCTATCTTGTTCCATTGATCTATGTTTCTGTTTTTGTGCCAGTATCATATTGTCTTGATTACTGTAGCTTTGTAGTATAGTCTGAAGTCAGGGAGTCTGATTCCTCCAGCTCCGTTTTTTCCCCTCAAGACTGCTTTGGCTATTCAGGGTCTTTTGTGTCTCCATACAAATTTTAAGATTTTTTGTTCTAGTTCCGTAAAAAATGCCATTGGTAATTTGATAGGGATTGCATTGAATCTGTAGATTGCTTTGGGTAGTATAGTCATTTTCACAATATTGATTCTTCCAATCCAAGAACCTGGTATATCTCTCCATCTGTTGGTATCATCTTTAATTTCTTTCATCAGTGTCTTATAGTTTTCTGCATACAGGTATTTGGTCTCCCTAGGTAGGTTTATTCCTAGGTATTTTATTCTTTTTGTTGCAATAGTAAATGAGAGTGTTTCCTTAATTTCTCTTTCTGATCTTTCATTGTTAGTGTATAAGAATGCAAGAGATTCCTGTGCATTAATTTTGTATCCTGCAACTTTACCAAATTCATTGATTAGCTCTAGTAGTTTTCTGGTGGCATCTTTAGGATTCTCTATGTATAGTATCATGTCATCTGCAAACAGTGACAGTTTTACTTCTTCTTTTCCAATTTGTATTCCTTTTATTTCTTTTTCTTCTCTGATTACCGTGGCTAGGACTTCCAAAACTGTGTTGAATAGTAGTGGTGAGAGTGGGCATCCTTGTCTTGTTCCTGGTCTTAGAGGAAATGCTTTCAGTTTTTCACCATTGAGAATGATGTTTGCTGTAGGTTGTCGTATATGATGTTTATTATGTTGAGGTAGGTTCCCTCTATGCCCACTTTCTGGAGAGTTTTTATCATAAATCGGTGTTGAATTCTGTCAAAAGCTTTTTCTGCATCTATTGAGATGATCATATGGTTTTTCTTCTTCAGTTTGTTAATATGGTGTATCACATTGATTGATTTGCGTATATTGAGGAATCCTTGCATTCCTGGGATAAATGCCACTGGATCATGGTGTATGATCCTTTTAATGTGTTGTTGGATTCTGTTTGCTAGTATTTTGTTGAAGATTTTTGCATCTATATTCATCAGTGATATTGGTCTGTAATTTTCTTTTTTTGTAGTATCTTTGTCTGGTTTTTGTATCAGGGTGATGGTGGCCTCATAGAATGACTTTGGGAGTTTTCCTTCCTCTGCAGTTTTTTGGAAGAGTTTGAGAAGGATGGGTGTTAGCTCTTCTCTAAATGATTGATAGAATTCACCTGTGAAGCCATCTGGTCCTGGACTTTTGTTTGTTGGAAGATTTTTAATCACAGTTTCAATTTCATTATTTGTCATTAGTCTGTTCATATTTTCTATTTCTTCCTGCTTCAGTCTTGGAAGGTTATTCTTTTCTAAGAATTTGTTCATTTCTTCCAGGTTGTCCATTTTATTGGCATAGAGTTGCTTGTAGTAGTCTCTTAGGATGCTTTGCATTTCTGCAGTGTCTGTGGTAACTTCTCCTTTTTCATTTCTAATTTTATTGATTTGAGTCCTCTCCTGCTTTTTCTTGATGAGTCTGGCTAATGGTTTATCAATTTTGTTTATCTTCTCAAAGAACCAGCTTTTAGTTTCATTGATCTTTGCTATTGTTTTCTTTGTTTCTATTTCATTTATTTCTTCCTGATCTTTATGATTTCTTTGCTTCTGCTAACTTTGGGTTTTGTTTGTTCTTCTTTCTCTAGTTCCTTTAGGTGTAAGGTTAGATTGTTTATTTGAGATTTTTCTTGTTTCTTGAGGTAGGCTTGTATAGCTATGAACTTCCCTCTTAGAACTGCTTTTGCTGCATCCCATAGGTTTTGGATCATCGTGTTTTCATTGTCATTTGTCTCTAGGTATTTTTTTATTTGCTCTTTGATTTCTTCAGTGATCTCAAGGCTAACGCATTATTTAGCCTCCATGTGTTTGTGTTTTTTACGTTTTTTCCCCTGTAATTCATTTCTAATCTCATAGTGTTGTGGTCAGAAAAGGTGCTTGATCTGATTTGAATTTTCTTAAATTTACTGAGGCTTGATTTGTGACCCAAGATGTGATCTATCCTGGGGAATGTTCTGCGCACACTTGAGAAGAAAGTGTAATCTGCTGTTTTTGGTTGGAATGTCCTATAAATATCAATTAAATCTATTTGGTCTATTGTGTCATTTAAAGCTTCTGTTTCCTTATTTATTTTCACTTTGGATGATCTGTCCATTGGTGTAAGTGAGGTGCTAAAGTCCCCCACTATTATTGTATTACTGTCGATTTCCTCTTTTATAGCTGTTAGCAGTTGCCTTATGAATTGAGGTGCTCCTATGTTGTGTGCATATATATTTATAATTGTTATATCTTCTTCTTGGATTGATCATTATGTAGTGTCCTTCCTTGTCTCTTGTAACATTCTTTATTTTAAAGTCTATTTTATCTTATATGAGTATTGTTACACCAGCTTTCTTTTGATTTCTATTTGCATGGAATAACTTTTTCCATCCCCTCACTTTCAGTCTGTATGTGTGCCTAGATCTGAAGTGGGTGTCTTGTAGACAGCATATATATGGGTCTTGTTTTTGTATCCATTCAGCAAGCCTGTGTCTTCTGGTTGGAACATTTAATCCATTCACGTTTAAGGTAACTATCAATATGTATGTTCCTATGACCATTTTCTTAATTGTTTTGGGTTTGTTTTTGTAGGTCCTTTTCTTCTCTTGTGTTTCCCACTTAGAGAAGTTCCTTTAGCATTTGTTGTAGAGCTGGTTCGGTGGTGCTGAATTCTCTTAGCTTTTGCTTGTCTGTAAAGCTTTTGATTTCTCCATTGAATCTGAATGAGATCCTTGCCAGGTAGAGTAATCTTGGCTGTGGGTTCTTCCCTGTCATCACTTTAAGTATATCATGCCACTCCCTTCTGGCTTGTAGAGTTTCTGCTGAGAAATCAGCTGTTAATCTTATGGGAGTTCCCCTGTATGTTATTTGTCATTTTTCCCTTGCTGCTTTCAATAATTTTTCTTTGTCTTTAATTTTTGCCAATTTGATTACTTTGTGTCTTGGCGTGTTTCTCCTTGGGTTTATCCTGTATGGGACTCTCTGCGCCTCCTGGACTTGGGTGGCTATTTCCTTTCCCACGTTAGGGAAGTTTTCAACTATAATTTCTTCAAATATTTTCTCTGGTCCTTTCTCTCTCTCTTCTCCTTCTGGGACCCCTATAATGAGAATGTTGTTGCGTTTAATGTTGTCCCAGCGGTCTCTTAAGCTGTCTTCATTTCTTTTCATTCTTTTTTCTTTATTCTGTTCCACAGCAGTGAATTCCACCATTCTGTCTTCCAGGTCACTTATCCGTTCTTCTGCCTCAGTTATTCTGCTATTGATTCCTTCTAGTGTAGTTTTCATTTCAGTTATTGTATTGTTCATCTCTGTTTGTTTGTTCTTTAATTCTTCTATATCTTTGTTAAACATTTCTTGCATCTTCTCGGTCTTTGCCTCCATTCTTTTTCCGAGGTCCTGGATCATCTTCACTATCATTATTCTGAATTCTCTTTCTGGAAGGTTGCCTATCTCCATTTCATTTAGTTGTTTTTCTGGGGTTTTATCTTGTTCCTTCAGCTGGTACATAGCCCTCTGCCTTTTCATCTTGTCTATCTTTCTGGAATGTGGTTTTAGTTCCACAGGCTGCAGGATTGTTGTTCTTTTTGCTTCTGCTGTCTGCCCTCTGGTGGATGAGGCTATCTAAGGGGCTTGTGCAAGTTTCCTCTTTTAGTCTCTTTTTTAAGGTGGAGTAAGTACCCATTAGGGAAACTGACATCTTTCTGATATTGAGTTTTTCATGATTAACATGGTATAGGTATCCACTCATTTGGATCTTCTTTATTGTCTTTTAGAAAAATTTAATGGTTTTTTTCCACAAAGATCTTACACATGTTTGGATACCTTCTGTTTTGGGTTGTTGTTGTTGCTATTATAGATATTAACTTAAAGAAATTATTATTCCTATTTGGGCTGGGTAGAAAAATACAACAGACTTTTGTATATTCATCCTATATCCAGCTACTTTGCTAAATTTTCTTCATTCCAGTAATAAATTATTTTCAATTTTTCATTTAGACAATCATGTTTTCTGCAAATAATGACCAATTTGGGTTTTGTTTCCTTTAGAAGTTTTATACCTTCTACTTATTATTCTTGTATTGTTTCATTGATTATGACCTCTGAAACAATAGTGAATTGATATACTCTGAGCAGGTATCTTTCTTATTCCTGATTTTAAAGGGTCCCATTCATTCTCTCCTACCTCCACACCTCACACCACTGCAACTGATCTTGCTAAGGTCACCAATGACCTCTATATTGCTAAATTCAAAAGACACTTTAAAATGATAGTTTGCTTGACGTCAGTTGCATTGACATCATTGATCATGTCTATTCCTGAAATATTCTCTTCTTTCAGCTCTCCAATACCACATTCTCCTTCTGTATCACTGACTGCTTCTTCTCAGGTATTCTTTTCTTAACATCTATCTGTCCTCTAAATGTTGACCCTATCCTGGGCTTCATCCTGTGTCTCTTCTTCAGTCTACATTCTTCTTAACTGTGGTCATCCATTCCATGTCTCTATACGTCATCTGTTCAATACACAGACACACACACACACACACACACACACACACACACATGCACACACACTGGCCAACTTGACATTATGCTTAGATGTCACAAAGGCATCTCGAACTTAACATGTTCAAGACTAAACTCTTTACCTTCCCTACACTAATGTAATCCTCCTGTAGTTCCCCCATCTCAGTAAATGGCACTTTCAACTACTCAGTTACTCACAGTGGAAATCTGGGAGTCATTTTATCTCCTCCATCTCTTTCATCTCCCAAATCGAATCTATTACCAGGAATTATTTATTTTAACTTCTAGATATATCCCCATATTCCCTTGTTTCTTCATGTCTTTTTAATCTAAGCTACTATCCTTTCTTGCCTGACCTTTAGCAATAGTCTTCTAACTGGTGTTCTTAACATTCATTCCTTTATAATCCTTTTTGACAAAGCAGTTAAGTGCTATTTTAGAAATACAAACCAGATCATGTTACTCCTTAGTGTCCCTTTAGTGACCTCTCATTGCACTATGAGAAAAATCCAAAACCTTAGGATGGCCTTGAAGGATCTGAATGGTGTGACTTCTTCTTCTCTCTCCACCTTTATCTGTGCTGCTAATCTCTCACTCACTGTCCTCTAGCCACCTGGACCTTTCTGTAGTCCTCTGAGAGGCCCAGTTCTTCCTGCCTAACATCTTTGTACTGATAAACTCCAAGAGGGCAGGGACTGTATCTTTCTTGTTCTCAGGTGCATACCCAAGCATGTGTAAATAGTGAATATATATTTGCTACATAAATGAATAAATGAATGATGTTTCCTTTATTTAAAATGTTCTTCCCTCATTTATTATCTGGTTAAATCTTATCTATCTTTTAGGTCTCATATCACTTTAAATATCAATTCTTCAAAGATGTCTTCTGATGACAGCCCCTCACCTTACCCTTCCTTTCTTGAGGCAACAGCCCTCACTGTTTGGCTACAGGGGTAGGTATTTACCCTGACTGGACCAACTTCACAGTTCCCCATTCCTCTGGTCAATATAAGTCCTCTCCTCAGATTTTCCTATCTGGTTTGGTAAGGAAGGCACTTTTGCCCTTAGGTCACAGAGCTTCTTGGTTGTGAATTATGTTCTCTGACGTGTGAAGAAAGCTTGGGAACAGGAGAGAATGAGGCCAACTCAGAGAGATGTGGAGAAGAGGAACAGAGAGTCCAGATGGCATGCCAGTCTCTGGATCTCATCAGCTCCCTTGAGGCATTCTCCAAGCCTGGATTGTCAGCTCTTCCTTGCTTCCACAAGCGACCCCAATATCTTCTTAATCAATTGCTCCTTTTTGCTTACACTAGTTCAAATTGGGTTTCTGTTATTTGTAATTGAAAGATTCCTGACTACTACACATTATTTGACCTCCCAATCTAAATTTAGTCCTCATATTGTACTCCTTAAAATACCCTATGCTTTTTCTTCAGAACACTTATCAGAATTAATAAGCATGTACTCATCTGTATATTTATTTGTTTAATGTTTGACTCCCCACAGATGATAGAAGCCATGTTTATTTTGTTCACTACTTTTTATCCAGCACACACTGTAGTGCTTTACCCATAGCAAGCACTCAATAAATATTTGTTGAAGTAATGACTGAATGAATGACTCTGTGATTGACTAGATATGAAGGGGAACCAGAAAGGGAAGAGGCTTAGGATAACAACACATTGTCTGGCTTCGCCAAGAGGGTGGAGGATGATATCATTGATTCATATTGAGAACATACGAGGAGGAGTCAACTTAGGGAGGAAGAACATGAGTTAAATTTTGGACATGAGTTTGGGGCTCCCCAGTACCCATGGCACAGTGGAGCTTTCCAGCAAATAGGGGAGTTATCTGTTTCCAGCTTAAGAGAGAGGACAGGTTGGAGATCTGATTTGGGAGGCCTTAGATAATAGGGAGCATTAGAAGTTTGGGGGCAGATGAGATCTTCTCAGGAGCAGACCTAATGACTGAGGAGAGGGCCCTGAGGAACAACCCTTCAGGCTGGCTTAAATCGAGAGATGTTCAGTGGTTCTCAGGGTCTGGCTAATTCCTGGCTTCTAGGTGGGACACAAGATCTACTGCCCAAGAGGTTTAGTCCTAGGTTTTTGGGGAGTCTCTGAGAAGAAGGAGGTATGAGGCTGAGTCCATCCTCCTTGACCTCTTTGGCAGATCAGTGTCCTCTAGAGCAAGGCAGGGCTTCCCACCTACATATAGCCTCTGTCTGTCTGCTCCAAACTCTGATCCTCCACCCAGGACTGTCTTAAGGTATCTGACACGTGCCAGGAACTTTGAAACTTTTTCCATATGTGATCTCATTTAACCTTTAACCTTCTGGGGTGTAAACTATTACACCCATTTTACAGAAGAAGGATCAGGGGTTGAGAAGGTAAAAATCTTGCCCTGGATCTGACATTTGGGACATGCTCAGGCCAAAACTCCAGCACCACGATCTTCCCACCTTCCAGGCTTCCTCTTCATCACAGGAGCTGTGGGAACAAAAGATTTCCCCTCAAAGGGCAAAGCCTGACTATTAACCAGTTGCCAACTCTTGCCAAACCCACTTCTCGGAGGAGAGTGAAGGCAAGGTCTATAAATCAATCTCATGGAGGACTCTCTCCCTTGGCACTACCCGTCAGTCTGCATGATAACTCCCAGTAGCCCTTGCTTCAGGGCTGGTCCCCTGACTAGGCTTGCCTTCTTGGAAGTTTACCAGGTTTCTCTCTGGTCACTGGCAGAGCAGCACCTCAAGGAGTCTCCTTGGTTTCCCCTGGAAAGTCCTGGCAGAGATCCAGCACTCTGACTTGAGCTGCACTCAGGATAATTTTCCTAATTCTGAGAGTAGAATTATTCATCTGGAGGAGTAAAGTATCTGGAAATATAAAAGCAACAGGCCAAAAAAAAAATCCTCTTATAATAAAAAACAAATTTTTGGAAAAATAATCATGGCTTCAAGTACTTTGGGGATGTCATTGCTGATCTAAAGCCATTTTTATTAATTTAGGGCCATAAAACATAATTCAGTTTGCTCCAAAAACTATCACATCTGGTATTTGGAGACAAGCAAGTTTGGGGGAAAATGGAAAAAATACAGGAGAGAAAAGGGGATTCCCATATTTCTCTTTGAGTTTTCTAAGAAAACAAAAGTTTTTCTCAGAAAAAAATTTTTTTCTTCCCTCAGATTTTATTGTGACCCAGCTCTGTGATCCAGAAAAATATACTCACAAAAGCCATCTCTCCTGGTCAATACCTACCATATATTTCCACACTGAAGGGAATATTATTTATCCACACTCTTTCTTCCGCCTCTAAAGGATTCATCAGGCCAAGGTAGGGGGCTCACTGTTTGTCTAAGACAACCACACCCAAACCAATGCATCTTGTAGAAATGAAGAGAGTTGAGTCCTGAACAGGGGTCATAATCTAAGTTTCTAGCTAAGACACACATATAGATAAATCTCTAGGAAATTCTTATGCATATTGTATAGATCTATAATTCAACAATCATTTACTAGACTTCTTCCACGCCAGGAGTCAAACGAAGGGATGGAAGTATAAAGGTGAATGAGCCACAGTGCTCTCCCTGAAGGATCTTACAACCCAATGGGAGAAACCAACAAGAAAATCAGCAATGGTTGAGGTGTACACAGGAGGTTCCACCTGCACTGAACCTGAGGGGGTGTCGGGAGCAGGGGGAGATGAAGATGGGTGTGGTGGAGAGTCAGAGAAGACTTCCTGGAGGTGGGTCTGCCTGAGCTGTGTCCTGTCGGACCAAAAGGAATTAGCCAAGCAGAGTGGGAAAAGGGCATTCAAGGTAGAGGGAGCAGTGTGTGAAAAAAAGAAATAAATAAAAGGAAAAGGGAGAGCATTTGGCACTTTTCTGGAGCTATAAATAGACAGTATGACTTGAGAGATCAGAGAAAGGAAGGAAAGAGGCAAGATGAGGCTGGACAGGAAGGTAGTCGGCTCATGATGGAGGGACTGGGTTGCTGGATTTTATCCTATAAATCAGGAGTCAACAAATGTTTTCTGTAAAGGGACAAATAATACATATTTTACATTTTATGGGTCATGTAGTCTCTGTCACAACTACTCAATTCTCCTACTGTAGCATAAAAGTAACCATAGACAATATGTAAATGAATGAGCATGGCTATGTTCCAATAAAACTTTATTTATAAAAACAGGCAGTAGCCTGGATTAGCTGTGGGCCAATATTTGTTGAACCTTGCTGTAAATCATAATCACCAAGAAATAGGCTAACCAACACATCCTGATTTACCCAGGACTTCCCTAATTTTAGCACTGAAGGTCCCACATCCTCAGAAATTCCTCAATCTCCCCAAGCCAACCTAGGTAAACAGAACAGTTGGTCATCCTACCTAGGAATGTTGTTTAAAAATATAGAATCCTGATGCCACTCCTGACTTGAATCAAAATCTACTGGGATTGAGGAAGCTAAGGGATGGGGCACCATCTATAGGCCAGAAAGTGATCAGGTTTGTATATCAGATGGGTTGCTCTCAAGGCAGGAACATGTACACATGTACCCCTACCCCAGATGGCAGGAGAACATGTTCATCATGGCCCTTTGAAAGGATGGATTCAGCCCAGCAGCAGCACCTGGCCTAAGGCTGGACATGAACTGGTTTATGCAGATGCTTTTTCTCTAAGTAATCACTGCCCACTAAAGATAGGGGAGGGTCCACAGAATCCAAATGACAGGACCTTTGACTGGACCACTGCAGGGGAGGAACCAGAGGAGCCTAGAGACCAAGGCTCACCAGGCCAGGGAGGGCCTCACTGTTTGTCTAGAGAAGCCACATCCAAATTGACACTCCTTCCAGAAATGAAGAGAGAAGCGAGACCTGGGCTGGAGTCACAATCTACCTTTCCAGCTAAGGCACACATACAGATACAGAAAATAAGCAGAGGAGAAGATAAACTTTTGGGCCTACATGTCAGTTTTTGGAAACTTTTCATGGTCAGCCCTTATCAGCAACAGCTCTGAAGAGCCAGGTCTGAAATTTTCCTTTCTGAAGCAACAGGTGTTTTACTTCTGTTAGAAATGGCCACTGTTTGGCTTGGACAAACAAAGAGTTTACATTAAAAAGACTAATAGCGCTCCGTTTATTTCCTTAATCAGTCCCTTTCTAATTTAACGTCAGAGCCATGGGGGAATTTTCCACTTAATTATAAACAGTGCTTCCTATCTTCTGGATTGCTCTTTTCCAAAACAGGTGGGTCTTGTTCTAAGAAGGTCAATATATGAAAATCCATGCTCACAGTAGAGATAATTTGAATTACATAAAAATTTTTAATGTTTAAAATAGGTAGTCCTTTGTACACTGCAGAGTTTGTTTATCAACCATTAAGCCCATTAACCGTTTGGCCAGCATTCTTGAGCTATTGCCAAAGAATGAAGAGCAATCAGAAATAAAAATAAAATCTATTTTAAACCAATGGGGAAATAAGTAGCCTTGTAGTATTAGGCAGCTGAGCTTGGTAGTTAAAAGCAATGGCTTTTGAGTCAAACTGCCTCTGTTGGAAACCTTGCTTTGCTTCTCACTAGCTTTGTGACTTTGGTCATGTTAATTCACCTCCCCAAGCCTCAGTTTCCTTACCTGTGAACTAGAAATACTAATAATAGTTTCCACATAGAATTGCTGTGAAGATAAAATAAGGTAATATAAATAAAGTGCTTAGCATAGGAAATACACAGTAAATGTTAGCTATAATATTACTCCCACTAGGCAAGTCATTTTATCTCTATGGGCCCACGTTTTCACATTAGTGAAATGAAGGAGCCGACTTCTAACATCTTCCTGTTAGTTACTAAGTCTTCACCTTATATAGAAAAACCAAGAAGAAAGGAAGGCAGGGCTACGTGGGTACAAAAACATCATTCACCAGGACCGCCCTCTGAAAAGTAGCAATGTGTTAGGAGGATATAAACAGAGAGGTGGAGCATCCATTTGATGATAAATGGAGAGAGAAACAGGGGATAGATTACATACCACCTAGCCAGAAGATAGATATCTATGATATTCTCCAGTACATTTAAAAGCCAGCTCAGAAGCTAAGATATTACACATTATCGGGAGGCATGTGCTCTAAACTCTTTGCTGGGTATCTCACTCTTCTAAAAGGAGAGCATCTGGTAAGTTTTTAACCTACTTCACTGGCATTTTTAATGTTTGAGTGTGAATGTATCAGCAAATGTAAAAATGCATAGACTTCATTTTCACCATCAAAGAGGAACAGCTTGGTGCTGTAAAAATGGGAGGAACTCTGGGAGAAAAGACTATGTCATCACCCAAGTTTTAAGCCTAAGGGACAGGAATGCTGGGCATACCCGACAGTACTCCAAATAGTGGTGACTTTGCAAATGGAATGCTACAACCACAAATTATACCCAAGAAGAATAAACTAGTAGGAGTGTTGCTGGTGGTATTAATGTACTCCAGGTATTTTTAAAATGAATTTTTATTGAAGTATAGTTGCTTTACAATGTTGTGTTAGTTTCTGCTGTACAGCAAAGTGAATCTGCTATATGTATACATATATCCCCTCTTTTTTGGATTTCCTTCCCATTTAGGTTACTCCAGGTATTATTGAGTACCTACTACCTTCCAGGTTCTATGCTACATACTGGGAAGACAGAAATGTTTTTAAAAAGCCATGGTCCTAAAGGAGCCCACAAGCTTGCAGAGTATCGTTTATGGAGACGCCATCAAGTACACAATTCCAATACATTTTCAGTACTGTTGAGATAGAAGTGTGCACAGGCTACTAAACCTGTGAGGGGCTCCTAGCTAGATTGGGAGGGGTCAGAGAAAGCTCCCCAGTCAGGGTGATAACTGAGGTAAATTTTGAAGGATGTATAGAAGTATAGTAAGAGGTACAGGTAAGAAGGAGGTTCTATTCTGAAGAAATAGAATGTCTGTAAGAGATCATTGCAGAACCTTGGAACAACATAGCATTTCTCTAAAACTGAATTTGAATTACAGTGTAAAGGGAGAGATAGTGAGAGGTCCAGGTCATGGTAGGCCTTGTATGAGGAGAGTCTTGTATAAGGACCTTGTCAAAGAGCTTGGATGTTATCCTGCAGGCTAACAGGACATCACAGAAAAGTTTGAATCAAGGGACTGCTATGGTCTAAATTATATTTTAAATCTGTGGCATTGTGTGGGGTGGATTTTATAGAATCGAAGCTGAACAGAGAGAGATCAGTGGCAGAACTCAAAAAGAGATGAGAAATAAAATAGGGAGTGGCAAGAGGATGGAGAGGGGGAATGGATTTGAGTTACATTAGGAGGTGGAATGATTCGGCTATGGATTGGATATAGAAGATAAGCAAAAGAGGCTTCCCTGGTGGCACAGTAGTTACGAATCCACCTGCCAATGCAGGGGACACAGGTTCTTGCCCTGGTCCGGGAAGATTTCACATGCCGCAGAGCAACTAAGCCCATGTGCCACAACTACTGAGCCTGCACTCTAGAGCCCGCGAGCCACAACTACTGAGCCCACGTGCTACAACTACTGAAGCCCGTACGCATAGAGCCCGCACTCCACAACAAGAGAAGCCACCGCAATGAGAAGCCTGCGCACCGCAATGAAGAGTAGCCCCTGCTCGCTGAAACTAGAGAAAGCCTGCTCACAGCAACAAAGACCCAAAGCAGCCAAAAATAAATAAATTAAATAAATAAATTTTTAAAAAAATTTAAAAAAGAAGATAAGCAAAAGGCCTAATGCTAATGACGACAAAAGGAGTAATGTTGGTGGTTGAAGACAGATGAGTAGATGAGACAGCCCAAGGTAGAGTAGGTGGGGTGAGATGAAAAGATGATGGAGGACTGGCTGAAGAGCAAATCAAGAAAGGAGTGGAAAATAAACAGCCAGAGAAGTAGGACGCAAAACCAGGAGAGAGAGTTACCAAAAAATCAAGAAAGGCAAGGCTTTCAAGTGGGAAGTCAACAGTGTCTCAGTATTGGACTTAGCAATAAAAAGGCAGTTTTTGATCTAGTCAGGAGCAGTGTCAATGGAGTGGTAGTGACAGAAGCCAGATTGCAGCGAGCTGAGGGGTGAGCGGGAGGTGAGGAAGTAGAGACAGGACATAGGTTGCTCTCTCAGGAGCCTCAGCCGTGAAGAAAAGAACAGATTTAAAGAGATGCCAGGGAGTTGAGGAAGAAATTTTTTAAAATAATTTAAAAAAAATTTTTTTAAATTTAATAACCACTGAGAAACCTGAGCACATTTATGTGGAGAGGAGAGGAGCCATTGGAGAGGGAGAGGTTGAAGACAGAGGCTGGATGTGAGGGAGCCATCTCCAGCAGTGGCCATGCCGCCCCTCAAAGGGGCACTAGTAGAGCAGACCCACTGTCGGGGATGCTAGAGAAAATGCTTTTCCTTTGATCAGCCTAGCTGAGCCCAATGATACCTTCTAACGTGTAGATTCTTCAGTGTGACAGTGATGTATTGATCTGTTTGCATTTGCATTGCTGCACAGTGACCCAGGTGGGACATTCAGGCAGACTGAAGCCACATAATGGATTGAATCAGCCAGTCTGCAGTAAGACCCCTTGGCCCTCTTGGCCACTCCCAGTCTCTTGTGATTCAGAGATCACAATGAATTAATTCAGGATAGAGGTGATTGTCAGGCCAGCCATCTCCCTAACCACCTTCCCACGTCTGCCTTGGGGAAAAGCCAGGCAAGGCCACTTCTCTCCAACTTCTAAAGCAATATTTGGCTTCAAAGTCTACTTGTCATTTAAATTCAACTCAACTCAATTCAATTAAGCAAACATCCATTGAGGGTGTACTGTTTGCCAAGGTTGTGTGATGACAGGAACAGGCTTCCTGCCCCCAGAAATGCAGCCCTTCCCCAGTCATTCATCTTTCCTGTGAATTGGAGGTAAATAGAAGAGAAATTATTATGACAGTCAGGGGAGTGTTTTTCAGAGTATGTTTACGAAGCCCTTAGATTCTGAGGTGCTCCCTGACCAAGGAAGTGGATGGAGGGAGGAGAAGCACAGATTCCAGGCCTCCACATTCCAGCTTCAACTCAAGCAGCTCTGCTTTCATTTGTTTTATATATTCAGGTTGTCATAGGTTTTTGTTTGAACCAAGAGTTCCATTGCTAAGAGAAGCTTAACACCCCGCCAAAGTCATGCTTGCTAATCAAGATCAAGAAAGGCATAACTCTAAAAATTACCAAAAAGGCATTGAATAAAAGGGTTCATTTGGTCTTCCAAAACTCTGCTCACGAATTAATTCATCTGAAAAATGAATATATACCAGCAGTCATTGTATCAGTTCCATGTTGGGCACTGAGGAAATAAAGGTAAAGAAAACCTGGTCTCTTCCCTCAAAGACATCATAATCCAGTAATGGAGACAGACAGGGGAATGATCACTGTCTGGGGGCAGTAAGTGTCATGATCAAGGTGTGGATTAAGTGTGGTGGGGAGACAAAGGCGACAAGAATGAACTTTGTCTGAGAGGTAGGGGAGAGGATTTGCCAGGGGAAGCTTCACAAGAGACCTGTTTGAGCTGAGTCCTAAAGGATGCATAGGGATTTGCCCTGAGAGGGAAAAGGACGGGTGTGCGCCTACTCCTATGGGGGAGCCCTGAGTGCAGGGAGGGGAAAGGCAGGAGATGACCAAACACCAGTGCTCAGTAAATATGTGGGGACGAGCTGAGCGAGCGATCTTGGCAGCTTTCTCGATCCATCGGTCAGTCAGGGACTCCAGCTCCATGTCCTTCCAAGTACTGCCACCTAGTGGCCATGCTCAACGCTTCCCTGGAGAGTCTTTAATCTGGATGCAGACCTGGAGTCATCTCAGTCTTCCCACTGATTTAAGAGTTGAGGAAACAGTGGACATAAAACAGTGATAAGTGACTCCTCCTGGAGCACAGAGTTTGTGAGAGCTGCGGCTGCAATAGAGCCCAGGTCTTGCAACTCCAGGACCAGCTTGGGAGTGATCTAGTTTGCCCCCAGCCATGCTCTGGCTCTAGCAGGCTTAGGCTGAAGGTCGAGTGAGACTCAACCTGGTGGCTGCCTCTGGAGTGTGCTTAAAATCCTCATCTCAGGCTTTGGTGGGATGGGGACACTTTAAGAGAGAAGGAACGTGGGAGTAAGTAGGTGAGCTGGAAAGAAAAAAGGATATATTCTCCCCACCCCATACCCACTGGTCCAGGCTTCAAATCTCTATTAGCAATGAGAAGAAGGTGGCTAGTGATGTGCTGGATGGATAGACACTATATACTTCAGGCATTGAAGCCAGCATGTCAAAGAGAGAAGGGGAGTGGGCTGTCCATCTAAATCCTTCCTGAGGAATAGATGGAGGTGGAGGAGCCCCAGAGCCACAGGCAAGGGAGAATAGCTCAGGAACAGGGCTAGAGGCCTCTGAAAACACCTGTCAGCTGCTGAATGTCCAAAAAAGTGCATTCAAATAGGACTCTCTATTTAAGCCAACCATTTACATGCAACGTGTTTCAGAAGCCCATCTGGGGTTGCAACACCCACTAATGTTCCAACCTATACTGTGATAAAGCCATGTAATCCACTACCCTGATCAAACCTCCTATGTCACTGTGTGTATGTGTGGTCATACCACGTGGTGCCTGCGTATATTTTATATTTTGTATATATAGCTGCTATATGTATATATGCTTGTTTTATACCCAGAGGCTAATGCGGAATGGATTTTTAAGACTTTACAATAAAAATCATAGAAATAATAAGGCTAATTTGATTGACATAGTCAAAAGAAAACAAGAACTAGATAGTTAAGGAGGCAGGAAGAGAAATTGATGTATTAAACAACAACAACAGCTTTGGGCAGAAGAGTACAAGGTTGAGCCTAAGCTTTGGTCTGAACATTGCATCAACTTGGGAGAGAAAAGAATTGCCACTGATGAGCCCTGAATGAGCACCAGGCATTTCATAGGTTATTGCATAACATACCATCAGGTAGGTATCTTGATCTTCATTTTGTAGAGGAGGAAACAAAGGCTCGTGAGGTTATTTGACTTTCCTGAGGTCATGCAGCTATTACATGACAGAGTCACTCTATGAAATGGGAAACAGGAGAGCCCTAAATTATTTCATTGGCACCCTAATCTGTTTACCTCCAAAACCCTTGTCTCCACTCCCTCTTGCTTTTTTTCCAAGCATCCCCAGAATGAAGGCTTCTGGCACAAAGAGAGAAAGTTTTCTGGCTGGGAGTAGGGTGAGCTGGGCTTGCTGATAGCTCATGGGAGAGCCTTGGCCAAGGTGGGCTCACAAGAAACTCCCCTTCCAACTTCCAGTCAGAAAACTCATTCAGTTGTTTCTGAACATCCCATAATTGAGGCTAGGCAGTGTGGCCAGGGATCAAAGCCCTGGAACTTCTCCTTGTACCCATCAAACTGAACTCACAGAAGTAGGGAAGGAAGAAAGAAGGAGAGGCTGGGGGCTGCTTCTGATTAGCCTGTGTCTTCTGCCAAAGTGAGATGTCCTCTCTCTGTGGACGATTACACGGTTCTCACGAACACGCCATCTGGGCTCAACAAAGTGTGGAGTGGCTCACTCTCTCTCCACTCTACCCCACCCTGGTTCAGGGACCAGGCCAGAGAGATTTAGAAAACCTAGCCCTTTCCTCACTTCCCACTCTTCCTGGAATGGCTGCTGCTAACCCAGTCCTCCAGCCCTCCTCCTCACAATGGACAAAGCCAGCCCAGGAACAGACCCCCTCAGTGGTCCTGAAAAGGGCCAGGGAGCCACCCCTATCACTGGACTGGACCTTGGGACAGAGGCTGGTGACCCCAAAGAAGAAAGCAGCATCAGCTTCCCCAGTCACTCCAAGGGATGAAGTTCTTGGAGAAGCAAAGCCCTGACTCAGTCACAGTTTACAGAACAATCTCAGGCCTTCCTGTTGCTGTTACGGTTATTGTGTTTTTCAGTGGATTGACAAGTGGGTTTTGGTGGTGGCCAGCAATGGGCAGTGCCAACAGAACCAGGCTTAGACAACATCATCAAGTGGGCAAGGAATGTGTGCCTTCCTTGTCCTGTCTTCTCAGGGCTTATCATCCTCACCTTGTCACCTACAGCCTCAGGTCCAAGCATTAGCAAACATACACTTTGTTTACCAGGCACTGTGCTAGGCACCAACCCTGACCTGGCCCATCTCTTGGCCAGGGAGGAGAGACAGCCAGGCAAGCAGACAGGAAGATGACTGTTAGGATTATAGAGAAGAAGCTATGAGAACAGTGGGGAGACATGAGAAGGACCTCTAAGACAGATCTTAAAGGGCTCAGGGGATATTTTTGAGCTTGGAAGCTCAGGGGAGATTTTTGAGCTTGGAAGGAGTGCACAAAAGAATATAACTAACAACTGTAGCATGTTTTTGTTTTGTACAATGCTTTCTCCTAAATAATCTCATTTGATCCTCAAGACAACTCTTTTAAGTTGGGAAAGAAGACATTATAGTTTTGGGCCATAGCAGATAACTTATCAATGTTTTCCAAGTGAATCAATCTCTCTGTTAGAGATGAGGAAACAGGTTCCAGAGAAAGTAAATCTTTGTCCAAGATTGCAGAGCAGGAAGCAGGGAGCCAGGGTTCAAATCCAAGTCCCTGACTCTGAATCCTGGGTGTTTCCCACCACATCGGTGGTTTTCAGTACGGGTCACAGACCACTGGGTCCTCTTAGGGTACATAAATTCTATATGAAGATTTTCAAGTGTGTTTATTTTGTTGATAATTTAACAAATTAACATAGGCATATTCTGGGTCACTATGCTGGCTCTTTGTGGCCAAGCACACACAGGATTTTTGTGCCTACATCTGTGTCTGTATCTACATACAGATCAGAGGCACCGTGATTGGAAAGGAAGAAGTACAACTGTCTTTATTTGCAGATAATGTGATTGTCTATGTAGAGTACCTGATGGAATCCACAAAAAATGCCACTAAAATTAATCAATGAGTTTATCAAGGATATAAGATAGAAAATCAACTTAAAAAAAATCAATTGTATACCAGCAATGAACAACCAAAACTGAAATTTAAAAAATATCACAACATAAGAAAAGAAATATGAAATATTTAGGGATAAATCTGACAAATCCTGTACACTGAATACTAAAAATCATTGCTGAGAGAAATTAAAGAAGATCTAAATAAATACAGACAGATACTGTGTCATGGGTCAGAGATTCAACATTGCAAAGATATCAATTTTCTCCAAGTTAATCTGTAGATTCAAAGCAAGCCCAATCAAAATCCCAGTAGAGTTTTTTGTAGAAATTGACAAGATGATTTGCATTTGGAAATGCAAAGGGTCTGGAATAGCTAAAACAATTTTGAAAAAGAAGAACAAAGTTAGAGGACTAGCACTACCTGACTTCCAGATTTATTTTAAAATTTATAGTAATCAAGACAGTATGATATTGGTGTCAAGACAGACAAATAGATCAGTGGAAAGAACAGAGTCCAGAAATAGACCCACATGCATATAGTCAATTGAGTTTCAACAAAGATGGAAAAGAATTTAGTAGAGAAAGGATAGCCTTTTCAATAGTTGATATGGAAATAATTGGTATCTGTATGCAGAAAAATGAACATTCATTCTGACCTAACACCATGTACAAAAATTAACTCAAATGGATATAAATCTATAAAACTTTTAGAAGTTTTATAGAAGAAAACAATAGAAAATTGTGATCTTGGGTTAGCCAAATAATTCTTAGCTACAACACCAAAATAAAAGATATAATTGATCAATTGGGATTCATCAATTATTAAGAATTTGCTCTTTCAAATATACGTTTAAGAGAATGAAAGACAAGCCACAGATTGGAAGGAAAATATCTGCAAAAAGTACTTGATCTAGAATAGAAGAAACACTCTCAAAACTCAATAATAAGAAAACAACAACAAATAGGAAAAAAATGAGCAAAAAGTTCTGAATAGACACTTTACCAAAGATATACAAATGGCACATGAAAATATACTTAATATTACTAATCATTAGAGAAATGCAAATTAAAACCACAATGAGATATCTTTGCTGTCCTATTAGAATGGCTAAAATTTGAAAGTCTGGCCATACAATGTCACCAATGTGTAGGTGAGAATGTGGAGGAACTGGAACCCTCATATGCTACTGGTTGGAATGTGAAATGGTACAACTTTGGTAAACAATTTGGCAGTTTCCTAAGATTTAAATACATGCCCACATATGATCCAGTCATTACATTCTTAGGTATTTACCCAAGAGAAATGAAAGCATATGTTCATGCGAAGACTTGTGTAGCAATGTTCACTGCAGCACTATTTGTGATAGCCCCAAACTGGAAACAAAAATACTCGTTAACTCATTGATGAGTTGTTGTGTTGTACAACTCGTCAATAAAAAGGCATGAACTATTGATACACACAACAATATGGATGAATCCCAATATAATTACATGAGTAAAAGAAGCCAGTGTAATTATAGTGAATAAAATAGTACATACTGTATGATTTCATTTATATAAAATTCTAGGAAATGCAAACTAATGTATAGCAACAGAGAGCAGATCAGTAGTTGCCTGTTGATGAACGAGAGGAGGGTAGTGCAGGATGGAGAGATTACAAAGGGTGCAAGAAGACTTTTTCAGGTAATAGATATGTTCATTTTCTTGATCATAGTGATGGAATATGTCAAAAATTATCAAATTTTACACTTTCAATACATGAAACTTGATGCATGTCAGTTGTAATTCCATAACACTGTTTAACAAAACTCAGATATAGCAAATCTTTTAATTTCTTTGTTTACATGTCTTATCACCTTTCTTTTTATTGTCTGTAAGTAGGGCACAATTTTTTTTATTGGAGTATGGTTGATTTACAATATTATATTAGTTCCAGGTATACAACAGTGATTCAATATTTTTATAGATTATACTCCATTTAAAGTTCTTATAAAATATTGGCTATATTACCTGTGCTGTACATTACAACCTTGTATCTTATTTATTTTATACCTACTAGTTTGTACCTCTTAGTCTCCTTCCCCTAGTTTGCCCCTCCCCCAACTCCTCTCCCCAAACAAGTCCAAGAAACAATAGTTTGTTCTCTGCTTCTGTGAGTTTGTTTCTGTTTTGTTATATTCACTCATTTGTCTTATTTTTCAGACTCCACATACAAGTGAAAACACACAGTATTTGTCTTTCTCTGTCTAGCTTATTTCACTAAACATAATACCCTCCAGGTCCACCCATGTTTTTGCAAATGGCATATTTTCATTCTTTTTAATGGCTGAGTAATATTCTATTGTATATATACACCACATCCTCTTTATCATTCATCTGTTGATGGACTTAGGTTGCTTCCACATCTTGGCTATTGTAAATAATGCTGCTATGAACACTGGGATACATATATCTTTTCAAATTAGTGTTTTTATTTTCTTCGGATATATACTCAGGAGTGGAATTGCTGGATTATATGGTAGTTTTGTTTCCTTCAGAGCACAATTTTGTAGTGAAAGTAACTACCATATAAACTAAATCCTTATTTCCAGTCAAACTGGTTGTCAATCCAGCTGAATGTGCAATATAGTATAGCGCAGATGCCTGCATGATTAATGGTTTATTGGGGGAAGGAAATGCATGACCTGGCATTCTCCAGACAAGCACTTCTCAAAATTTAATGTGCATCTGAATTGCTTTAGAGCTGTGCTGTCCAGCACAGGAGCCACTAGCCACATGTGCTTATTTAAATTAAAATTAATTAAAATTTAAAATTAGCTCATGAGTCATGCTAGTGTTCACAGTCACATGTGACTAGTGGCTCCTGTATTGGACAGTGCAGATAAAAAACATTTCCATCATTGCAGAAAGTTCTGTTGGACACTGCTGCACTGGAGGCTTGTTTTTCAAATGCGTGGTCAGTGGATCAACACTGCATTATCCTGAAGTTTGTTAGAAATGCATAGTCTCCCCTCCCAGGGGATTTTATGCACATGAAAGTTTGAGAAGTGCTTGTCTAGACAGTCTAGAAACAGCTACGGAATAGATTTTGAGGTACAGGGGGATTTAGCATAGCGTATCAGGACAAGGGACATAGTCTTTCCTCTGAGCTGCCAACATGAAATTAAACACTTAGGGAAAGCAAAATGAGCACTCATGAATCCAAGCTGGGTCCTGGACAGGGCTAGAACACTCGGGGGGTAGGTGCAGAACACAAAAGTGAGGTTCAGTCACAGGTGACCAGTCACTTAGCCAAGGTCAGGAGCAGGAGTGACACAACCAGGTGGGGTGGTGGATGCACCACAATTCCATTTTCATAGGCAGGGATGGGGCAGGCGAGGGCCCAGGAACACAAGCTGGGAGGGTCATCACTGTTTGCTTAAACACCTGGCTGGCTGCCCCTGACTCTTTTTCTTCCAGTCACAGAGTTCCCAAATCTCAAACCTAGAGGGACCTTTAGTGGCAACTCTCACCTCATTATCACTCAAAGATCATAGATATACTAAGAATGCTACAGGCTTTCTGCATTTGTCCCACAATCACTAAGCATCTACTATGTGTCAGAAAGAGCCTCTGTTCACCTCAAAGAGACTGTGGAAGAGACCTGGTCTTGCCCTTTTCAGGAATGGGAAGTTTCTGCCTATTACCACTGACTGTATTGGGTACTGTTCTAGGTGATGGGACTTTAAATAGTCTAGAAGTCTGACCCAGGAGTGCAAAGATATGCACCCTTAGAACTTGAACATTCTGAGTAAATGTCTAAAGTCCAATATGCACTCTTACCCTTCCTTATCTCCCCTATTAACCCTGAATAAATGGGTCAGTTATCATTTCACATTTGTTGAAATACAGGCATACATTTAAAACCCACAGAACTGGACCTCTGTCATGTTGGGCTTCCTCATTCCCATGTTATATTGTTAAACATTATTTGTCCCCTGGGACTGCTTTTGGCCACACTTATTTCCTACTCTATCTCTTTAACTCCTTCCCACCCCCTTGCCCCCTTTCCCCACCCAACCCTAAAGAGTGACTGATTTTTTGTTTTAGATCATTTTCCTAGGCCGCTATGACCTAGGTAATTTCCAGCTTCCTTTGGTAATTGCTCTCGGTCCTGCTAGGTAAACTCCTTGCTGGTTGGTGTGTGTACCTTGTCTGTAGTTGATGTGCTTTGCACATTTTCTTGACATTTGTTTGTTTCTGCTTTTAAATCATTAGCAAAGACGTTAAATAAAACCAGATCTGACCCTGTTCTCTAGGGAAGTGTTCTCAGCCCTCCACTCCCTCCGCTGGAGCTGTTTCTGGGTGTTTATATCATTATCCTTCATTTATGATCTCCCAGCCAGCGTTGGAGTCCATGTGACTACGTTCTCGTCCAAAGCAATCTGAACTGGCCTTGGAGAAGAAATGGCGTGGCAGGCTGAGCAAAATCCTTCACCCAAGTTCCAAATCCTTTACTAAAGACCTGGCCTCACTTGGATTTTCTCTTCTGCCGAGTCTCTTGAACTCACTCCTTTACATAAATCCTTCGTGACTTTATCTTTTCCAGATGTTGATGGATTTTCACTGTTAACATCTGTTTTATTGCCATGACTATCCAATTTACTGGCCAGTAATTTCCACAGTTAACTTTCTTTTTTGAATGTTGACACCATATTTATGGCCTCATCTCATTCTCTACCCTTGATTTTCAACTCTCTTTTTAGTTCTCCAATAATTTTTCAAACTCTTTACACTTTAATCCAGGATGGTGATACTCAGAGCTCCATTCTTGGTGACACGTTTGAGCATTAACGGAGGTGTGGCTTAACCTGAATTTGGAGCTGTTGTTGCTTAAATCTATTTTGCCAGTTAATTGTCCAGGATTTTCTAAAAAACATCACTCAGATAAAAAAAGAAAAGAATAATTTTAATGATGATATTAATAGTAATTCTACTTACCCAGAAGCCACTTATCTAGTCACTCAGGTATCTAGAGTTATAGCAAAGAAAAAAACCCAAAAAGCAAACAACATACAAAAATCTAAAACAAAACCCAGAAAGAGTCCAAAAAGCTACTACAAGGCCAAAATAGATGTCATTAAGTCCGCATATTGAATGATGCCAATTTTCATCACTTTTTGAGTCCCTAGGAATTGTCTTAGTAGCTTTCCTGCGTCCTCCATGGACAGTAAGATATGTTATCTCTTATGCGTTGCCTTTACCAGCACTCTGGTACCAGGTAACTACTTTCATGTCCACCAGGCCTGCCTACCACAAGGGCCTGCTATCTGAAGGCTCAGCACTGTATGATTTTCAGTGAGAGAGAACTAAATCTGAGTTAGATAAGAACGCCATTCAGCCCAATCCACTTTGTAAAGCCATAGCCCACATAGCTGCTAGCATTTTTTTTTTAACTCCTAGAATTTACTTCTTCCCATCTCCACTTGACGAATTCTATTTACCACCTGAGATCACTTGACTTCCAAGTCACATGAGAACAAATGAGCAAGTCATAACAGGGGGAAGGCAATGGTTGCTATAAGTAGTCGCTATAATAACAACAAAAAGTGATACTTGCCAGGGAAGAGATAGAAAATCTAAAAAGTAAACCAAACCCTAAGCCTCTGGAGGCTTAGAAGTTTTGGAGCCATTTAATATAGGAGCAAATAACTCCAATTAACTTTAATATCCTTTTTTGTTTTGGAGTAATGCTATTTAGGAGCAAGGCAATAAATAATATTTCTAATAATAACCTTGATTCAGAAAGAAAAGTTACATTAGGTTCAGCAACTACATTGAAAGAACTAAGGAAGTGTGTCATTAGTTTTAAATTAATAGGTAATAAATGTACATCATTCAAAATTCAAAAGTTACAAAAGATGGAAAGTAAGTTTCCATCTACCTCTACTCCCTAATCTCCAAGTTATCCTCCATGGATATAACCACCATAACGATTTGCTTTTGGACTTTTCCAGAGGTGTTCTAAATGCCTTTAGAAAAGTATGTTTTATAAATCATTTAAAAAATTTTGGATTCTAATAAGCAAGCTCCAGTGATCTGGAAAACTCACTTAGATGGAACTGCTTATTTCCCAATGATTCAGGGTGAATTAGGTATCACTGAGTGTGAATTTAGTTTTTTAATTTTTTAGATGATTGGGACAGAAAAGGTCATTGTCGACCTCAAAGAGACTGTAGGAGAGACCTGGTTTACTTTGCAGGACTGGGAAGTTTCTGACAATTACCACTGATTTCTGTGGTAAAGGCAGTTCTCTCAACTCTATTTTCTCAAGCTTTTCGTAATCCTACCATGTGCAAATTCAGGGTGGTGGGGGGAAAATGCATGCTGCTTTAGGGGCAAGATGAGGTATAAAGAAGAATGTCATCTCTGTCCATAAGATACTTAGAATTTAATTTTTAAAAACGTAAGGCATGCACAAAATGCTGTAGTATAAGGTATCATAGTTGCTATAAGAAAATTTAGAATTCTATGAGAAGAGAGCTTACTTGGAGCTGAAAGAGTCCAGGAAATCTTCATGAAAGAAGTAGAATTTGAGATAACCCTGGAAAGAAAAGTAGGACGTCGACAGGGAAGAAGGCAGAGAAAAACCCAGAAAGAAGAAAAAGCATGAACAAAATTTGGGGGCTGCAAAAAAAACACTCTGGGTAAAACCATTAATGGAATGATTACTTGGTGTCCATTCACTTTCTTTTCTGAAACACTTCAAGCCTGCTCCCAGATATCAGAGCTGTGACTGGACACTGGCCTGCAGACCCAAGAGGTGTCTTTAGGAGGGAGCAGTGATCATGTCCAATAAGGTGGGGAGAATCAAACTGATTTGTTTGCAGGAGAAACCAACGGTCTCCTCCACCCTGACTCCAGCAAGTCTGCTCCTGGCACCTCTCTGCTGGCCATGTGTGTCTAAGCCATGAGTCTAGTTACGACTCCTTGTTTTCCTGGAACGGTCCCTCATTTCTGTGGTAGTACTTGGAGGAATATGCCCAGAATGTTCCCAGAACACTAGGCCATCTGCTCACTCTGGCTTGGATTGGTTCACTGGCTGCCTCGCTTTCCTGAAGCAGAGTCCCTGAAGGAGCACCCAGAGCCAGGGGAAGGGGAAAATGCCAGAAGGTAAATTTTCCTGGAAATGGGTTTGCATTTTTCTGACATAGTCTCCTCCACACTTTCCCAGGGGTAGGAATGGCCTGAGACCATGTGTTTGACATTTCCCTCTGGCAGAGACCTGCAAGAGCACTCATGTACAAAATGGATTTGATTAATGAGAGAGCTAGGCAAATTCTTTTGTTTTAGGCTAGAGGGGTGCAACCCAACATAGGTGTTGGGTTCTTTGTTCCTCTGTACTCAGTCTACCATGCTCAAACCCCAAACAGAGAGGGCATTTGCCTTACTAGAAGACAACGGTTTGTTTTATGCACTTTTTTTTATCCTGGAAATATAGATTTATAGACCTCCGGAAGAGAACTCTAGGTTCACCTAGTTCAAACCTATGCAGAAATCCCCAGTCACCTGGACATGCTGCCAGATTTTAAGACCCATGAGGACAGAGACCACATGTGCCTTATTTACTATACTGTATTCCCAGTGTCTGGTTCATGGTAGATGTTCTGTGAATGAGTGTTGAACGAAGATAGTTCAGTCTCTCTTACATGCTTCCAGAGATGGAGATTTCAATCTCTTCCAAAGCAGCTCATCCTATATTTTTAACGTTCTTTTTCATGGGGAAAATATTTTGAAACTGATAAATTGATGTATTTTTCATTTCAATCACACATAATCATGTTTCTTTGCAACTATCATTACGATTTGAGGGAGAGGAGGGAGCCAAATGCTACCTTGGGAAGGAGGATAATAAGAAAGAGTATAACTCCCTATTGGACAGAAGTAAAAATGAAAATTAAAGAAAAAATAAAAACAACAACAAAAATTGTGATCCAGGTTATGGGCAGGAGTGTAGAGGAGAAAAATGTTGCATATCAATTTTTAATTGTTTTTTTTTAATTCAAAATATAATTGACATATAACACTGTGTAATGTAAGTGGCTACAATGTGTTGCTTTGATACATTTATATCAATTTTTTTGAATCAGTTTGTCAATTCCTACAATAAATCCTGTTGGGATTTTGTTTGATATGGTTTTGAATCTTACAGATCAATTTGGGTGGAATTTACATATTCTTTTTTTTTTATCGTAATTCTTTTTTTTTTTTTAACATCTTTATTGGAGTATAATTGCTTTACGATGGTGTGTTAGTTTCTGCTGTATACCAGAGTGAATCAGCTATACATATACATATATCCCCATATCCCCTCCCTCTTGCGTCTCCCTCCCACCCTCCCTATCCCACCCCTCTAAGTGGTCACAAAGCACCAAGCTGATCTTCCCGTGCTATGCTGCTGCTTCCCACTAGCTATCTATTTTACATCCGGTAGTGTATATATGTCGATGCTACTCTCACTTCACCCCAGCTTCCTGCTCCCAACCCGTGTCCTCAAGTCCATTCTCTATGTCTACATCTTTATTCCTGCCCTGCCACTAGGTTCATCAGTACTGTTTTTTAAGATTCCATATATATGCATTAGCATACGGTATTTGTTTTTCTCTTTCTGACTTACTTCACTCTGTATGACAGACTCTAGGTCCATCTACCTCGCTACAAATAACTCAATTTCGTCTGTTTTTATGGCTGAGTAATATTCCATTGTATATATGTGCCACATCTTCTTATCCATTCATGTGCCAATGGACACTTAGGTTGCTTCCATGTCCTGGCTATTGTAAATAGTGCTGCAATGAACATTGTGGTACATGTCTCTTTTTGAATTATGGTTTTCTCAGGGTATATGCCCAGTAGTGGGATTGCTGGGTCATATGGTAGTTCTACTTTTAGTTTTTAAGGAACCTCCAAACTGTTTTCCATAATGGTTGTATCAATTTACATTCCCACCAATAGTGCAGGCGGGTCCCCTTTTCAACACACCCTTTCCAGCATCTATTGTTTCTAGATTTTTTGATAATGGCCATTCCGATTGGCATGAGGTGATAACTCATTGTAGTTTTGATTTGCATTTCTCTAATAATTAGTGATGTTGGGCATCTTTTCATGTGCCTCTTGGCCATCTGTATGTCTGCCTTGGTGAAATGTCTATTTAGGTCTTCTGCCCATTTTTTAACTGGATTGTTTGTTTTTTTGATATTGAGCTCCATGAGCTGTTTGTATATTTTGGAGATTAGTCTTTGTTGTTTAATTTGCAAATACGTTCTCCATTCTGAGGGCTGTCTTTTTGTCTAGTTTATGGTTTCCTTTGCTGTGCAAAAGCTTTTAAGTTTAATTAAGTCCCATTTGTTTATTTTTGTTTTAATTTCCATTACTCTAGGAGGTGGGCCAAAAAAGATCTTGCTGCCCTTATGTCAAAGTGTGTTTTTCCTACGTTTTCTTCCAAGAGTTTTATAGTGTCTGGTCTTACATTTAAGTCTTTAATCCATTTGGAGTTTATTTTTGTGTATGGTGTTAGGGAGTGTTCTAATTTCATTCTTTTACATGTAGCTGTCCAGTTTTCCCAGCACCACTTATTGAAGAGGCTGTCTTTTCTCCATGTATGTTCTTGCCTCCTTTGTCATAAATTAGGTGCCCATATGCGTGTGGGTTTCCCTCTGGGCATTCTATCCTGTACCAATGATCTATATTTCTGCTTTGGTACTGTGCCAGTACTATACTGTCTTGATTACTATAGCTTTGTAGTATTGTTTGATGTTGGGGAGCCTGATTCCTCCAACTCCGTTTTTCTTTCTCAAGATTGCTTTGGCTTTTGGGGGTCTTTTGTGTTTCCATACGAATTGTAAAATTTTTTGTTCTAATTCTGTGAAGAATGCCATTGGTAATTTGATAGGGATTGTACTGAATCTGTAGATTGCTTTGGGTAGTATAGTCATTTTCACAGTATTGATTCATCCAATCCAAAAACATGGTATATCTCTCCATCTGTTTGAGTCTTTGATTTATGTCATCAGTGTCGTATAGTTTTTTGAGTACAGGTCTTTTACCTCCTTAGGTAGGTTTATTCCTGGTATTCTTTTTGTTGCAATGGTGAATGGGAGTGTTTCCTTAACTTCTCTTTCTGATCTTTCATTGTTAGTGTATAGGAATGCAAGAGATTTCTGTGCATTAATTTTGTATCCTGCAACTTTACCAAATTCATTGATTAGCTCTAGTATTTTTCTGGTGGCATCTTTAGGATTTTCTATGTACAGTATCATGTCATATGCAAACAGTGACAGTTTTACTTCTTGTTTTCTAATTTGAATTCCTTTTATTTCTTTTACTTCTTTGATTGCCACGACTAGGACTTCCAAAACTAAGTTGAATAATAGTGGTGAGAGTGGACATCTTTGTCTTGTTCTTGATCTCAGAGGAAATGCTTTCAGTTTTTCACCATTGAGTATGATGCTTGCTGTGGGTTTGTCATATATGGCCTTTATTATGTTGAGGTAGGTTCCCTCTATGCCCATATTCTGGAGAGTTTTTATCATAAATGGGTGTTGAATTTTGTCAAAAGCTTTTTCTGCATCTACTGAGATGATCATATGGTTTTTATTCCTTAATTTGTTAATGCGGTGTATCACATTGATTGATATGCTTATATTGAAGAATCCTTGCATCCTGGCATAAATCCCACTTGATCATGCTGTAAGATCCTTTTAATGTGCTGTTGGATTCTGTTTGGTAGTATTTTATTCAGGATTTTTGCATCTATGTTCTTCAGTGATATTGGTCTATAATTTTCTTTTTTTGTGGTATCTTTTCTGGTTTTGGTATCAGGGTGATGGTGGCTTCGTAGAATGAATTTGGGAGTGTTTCTCTGCTGCAATTTTTTGGAAGAGTTTGAGGAGGATGGGTGTTAGCTCTTCTCTAAATGTTTGATAGAATTCGCCTGTGAAGCCATCTGGTCCTGGACTTTTGTTTGTTGAAAGATTTTAAATTTTGGTTTCAATTTCATTACTTGTGATAGGTCTGTTTATATTTTCTAATTCTTCCTGGGTAAGTCTTAGAAAATTGTACGTTTTCAAGAATTTGTCCATTTCTTCGTGGTTGTCCATTTTATTGGCATAGAGTTGTTTGTGGGAGTCTCTTATAATCCTTTGTATTTCTCAGTGTCAGTTGTGATTTCTCCTTTTTCATTTCTAATTTTATTGATTTGTGTCCTCTCCCTTTTTTTCTTGATGAGTCTGGCTAAGGGTTTATCAATTTTGTTTATCTTCTCAAAGAACCAGCTTTTAGTTTTATTGATCTTTGCTATTGTTTCCTTCATTTCTATTTCATTTATTTCTGCTCTGATCTTTATGATTTCTTTCCTTCTACTTACTTAGGGTTTTCTTTGTTCTTCTTTCTCTAGTTGTTTTAAGTGTAGGGTTAGGTTGTTTATTTGAGATTTTTCTTGTTTCTTGAAGTGAGATTGAATTGCTATAAACTTCCTTCTTAAAACTGCTTTTGCTGCATCCCATAGGTTTTGGGTTGTTGTGTTTTCATTATAATTTGTCTCTATGTATATTTTAATTTCTTCTTTGATTTCTTCAGTGATCTCTTGGTTATTTAGTTGTGCACTGTTTAGATTCCATGTATTTGTGTTTTTTACAGTTTTTTTTCCTGTAACTGATTTCCAATCTCATAGCGTTGTGGTCAGAAAAGATGCTTGATATGATTTCAATTCTCTTAAACTTTCTGAGGCTTGATTTGTGACCCAAGATGTGATCTATCCTGGAGAATGTTCCGTGTGCACTTGAGAAGAAAGTGTATTGTGCCACTTTTGGGTGGAATGTTCTATAAATATCAATTATATCTATTTGGTCTGTTGTGTCATTTAAAGCTTGTGTTTCCTTATTTATTTTCTGTTTGGATGATCATGTCCATTGGTGTAAGTGGGATGTTCAAGTCCCCTACTGTTACTGTGTTTCTGTCGATTTCTCCTTTCATGGTGTTAGCATTTGCCTTATGTATTGAGATGCTCCTATGTTGGGTGCATAAACATTTATAATTGTTACATCTTCTTCTTGGATTGATCCTTTGATCATTATGTAGTGTCCCTCCTTATCAATTGTAACAGTGTTTATTTTAAAGTCTATTTTATCTAATATGAATATTGCTACTCCAGCTTTCTTTTGATTTCCATTTTCATGGAATAACTTTTACTATCCCTTTCAGTCTGTATGTGTCCCTAAGTCTGAAGTGGGTCTCTTGTAGAGAGCATATATATGGGTCTTGTTTTTGTATCCATTCAGCCAGTCCGTGTCTTTTGGTTGTGGCATTTAATCCATTTACATTCAAGTTTATTATTGATATGTATGTTCCTATTCTCATTTTCTTAATTGTTTTGGGTTTGTTTTTTGTGAGTCTTTTTCTTCTCTTGTGTTTCCCACCTAGAGAAATTTCTTAGCATTTGTTGTAAAGATGGTTTGGTGGTGCTGAATTCTCTTAGCTTTTGCTTGTCTGAAAAGCTTTTGATTTCTCCATCGAATCTGAATGAGATCCTTGCTGGGTAGAGTCACCTTGGTTGTAGTTTTTTCTCTTTCATCACTTTAACTATATCCTGCCACTGCCTTTTGGCCTGCAGTGTTTCTGCTAGAAAATCAGCTGGTAACCTCATGGGGATTCCTTTTTATGTTACTTTTTATTTTTCCCTTGCTTTTCTTAAATTTTTTTCTTTGAATTTAATTTTTGTTAGTTTGCTTAATACGTGTCTTTGGGTGTTTTTCCTAGGGTTTGTCCTGTATGGGACTCTCTGTGCTTCCTGGGCTTGGCTGACTATTTCCTTTCCCATGTTGGGGAAGTTTTCAAGTATAATCTCTTCAAGTATCTTCTCAGACCCTTTCTTTTTCTCTTCTTCTTCTGGGATTCCTATAATTCGAATGTTGGTGCATGTAGTGTTGTCCCAGAGGTCTCTGAAATTGTCTTCAATTCTTTTCATTCTTTTTTCTTTATTCTGCTCCTTCCCAGTTATTTCCACCATTTTGTCTTCCAGCTCACTTATTTGGTCTTCTGCCTCAGTTATTCTCTTATTGATTCCTTCTAGTGTATTTTTCATTTCAGTTATTCTGTTGTTCATCTCTGTTTCTTTGTTCCTTAGTCCTTCTAGATCCTTGTTAAACATTTCTTGATTTTCTCAATCCGTGCCTCCATTCTATTTCCGAGATTCTGGATCATCTTTACTATTATTACTCTGATTTCTTTTTCAGGTAGATTGCCTATTTCCTCTTCATTTATTTGGTCTGATCGGTTTTTCCCTTGCTCCTTCACCTGTGACATATTTTTATGCCATCTCTTTTTTTTTTTTTTTCTGAGTGGCATTGTGTTCCTGTCTTACTGGTTGTTTGGTCTGAGGCTTCCAACACTTGAGTTTGTAGGCTGTTGGGTAGAGCTGGGTCTTGGTGCTGAGATGAGGACCTCCATGAGACCTCACTCCAATGAATATTCCCTGGAGTCTGAGGTTCTCTGTTAGTCCAGTGGTTCGGACTTGGACCTCCCACCTCAGGAGCTCCGGCTTGACCTCTGGCTCATGAACCAAGATCCCGCAAGCTGCATGGGGTGGCAAAAAAAAGAAAAAGACAAAGAAGAAAAACAAGAACAATAACAAAGTAAAAAATAAAATTAGACTAGGAAACTAACAGATATGTTAGAAAGAACATAAAAATTAAAATATAGATGAATCAACAACTGGAGGGTACATCAGTACCACAATTGTAAAAAAGAGGAGGAGGGAAAAGAAAAAAAAAAAAAAGGGAGAAAGACCTTGGCTGTGGAGGGCGGGACCTATGCTTAGGACCCACATAGCTGGAAAAGGCCATGGGAGCTGTGGGGAGTGGGTCTTAGGGTCAAGGAACAGAAGGGGCCCAGGCATGCCCCCCAGCCCTGGTCTCAGAGAGCGGGGAACCTCACCTGGGAGGCCAGCAAGCTTCCTGGGCTTGAGTGGGTGGGGCAAATGCCCTCCTCTTCTCTCTTGCTCCTCCGGTCCCAGAGGGTCCCTCCCACCTGCCTCTCCTGATCTCCCTGGCCTCAGGGGCACTGATCCTGTCTGGCCTCCACTTCTCCTCCCCCCTCTGTCCCCCCACATCCTACCAGTTCACTTGGGGGTTCCTCCTGTCTCTTTGGGCGTCAGGGTCCCCCACCAGTGGCTGGCAGGCACCCTAGTTGTGGAGAGACCTAACTTGGAGTCTTCCCACACTGCCATCTTGACTCTGCCCTCCTGCCTGCTTTTAATATTTTCTTTTTACCTTTGGTTAGCTTAGAATGGTCTTACTTATAGTTATCCTGCTTCAAGTTTTACTGATCTTTCCCATAACTGGGTGTTAATGAGTTTCATCAATTTTGGAAAATTCTCAGCTATCTTCTCTTCAAATATTTCTTCTGCCTCCTTATCCCTCTCTTTCTATCTATCCTCTGTCCCTCTCTCCCCTTTCCCTTTCTATGACTTTAACTATATATTTTTATATAATTTGATGTTATTTCCCTGGCTCTGTTTTTCTTATCTACTTTTTTCTTTGTCTTATTTAGACCATGAATCTTACATAAAACATCTTATAATTATAATAGTCTTTTACAGCTGATAACAACTTAACTCTGATTGCATATGAAAACTCTACACTTTTACTCTCCCTCCCACATTTTGTTTTTGATATCCAATTTACATCTTTTTATATTGTGTATCCATTAACAAATTATTGTAGATATAGTTTTTAAAATACTTTTTTACTTTAACCTTTATACTGGAGTTGTAAGAGATTTATATACTACTATTACAGTATTAAAGTATTCTTAATTTGACTACTTACCTTTACCAGTGAATTTTATAGTTTTATATGTTTTCATGTTGCTATTTAGTGGCTTTTTGTTTCAACTTCAAGAACTCCCTCCAGATTTTCTTGATTATAATGTGTCTAGCTTAAGTCTTCTTTGACTTGAAACTGTGGACTTTGAGCTTCTAAAACATAGATGTTCTGGATGTCCATATCTCTCCCCAGATTTGGAAGTTTTCAGCTATTATTTCTTTCAATAAGCTTTCTACCTAATTTTCTCTCTTCTTCTTCTGGGACTCTCATAATGAGAATGTTAGCCCTCTTGATGGTGTCCCTTAAATCCCTTAGGCTTTCTTCATTCCTTCTCATTCTTTTTTCTCCTCTGACTGTATAATTTCAAATGAACTGTTTAAGTTCACAGATATTTTCTTCTGCTTGATCAAATCTGTTCATGCTGTTCTATATTGCATTATCCATTTCATTCATTGTATTCTTCAGCTCCAGAATTTGTTTATTCTTTTTATTATTTCTATCCCTTTATTGAACTTCTCTTTTTGCTCACATGTTGTTTTCCAGTTTTGTTGAGTTGTCTGTCTGTGTTCTCTTGTATTTTACAGAGATTCCTTAAAATAATTATTTTTAGTTCTTTTTTAGACAATTTGTAGATCTCCATTTCTTTGGCATCTATTACTAGAATACAATTGTGATCCTTTGGTGGTGGTATGTGTCCTTGAATTTTTGTGCTCCTTGAAGTCTTGTGTTGCTATCTTCACATTTGAAGAATGGGTCACCTCCTCCAGTCTTTGCTGACTGGCTTCAGGAGAGAAATGGCTTCACCAGTCATCCCAGCTGGCGATTCTGAGGCTCTCACAGACCTTTTCTATGGCTATGCCCACTCCACACTCTTGTTTCCTCTTCAGGGGTAGGGGGTGGTGGTATTTGTATTCTTAAGACGGTATGCCTTTTCCCAATACTGCAAAGCCAGGTTGGGTGCCAAGAGACTCTGTTTTCTCTAAGGAAGTGCCCTGAAATGTTCAAGTTTGTGTGCCTTTCCCAATCCCAGAGTTGAGTCAACTGTCTGCATGAGATACTTCACTTGCTCTCTGAAGGGGTACATTTGAGGAGCCAGTCTTGGGGAGGGAGAGGATCAGATACATGGAGCATTTGGGGTGCCCATGGGTCAGTTGAGGGGTCTGTAGGCAAAGTGTCCCAAGCAACTTGTGGGTGAGCTTCCTGATGGAGTCTGCAGGGCATTTCATGGGGTTTGTGACCTGTCTTCCTTGCTCTTGCCTCTTCCAACCACTCAGCTGTGCTGATCATCTTAGTAATTGGGTGTAGTGAGAAAAATGTGGGCTTCTTGGGCAGCATCCCACATAATTGGGAGAGTCAGGTGCTTACTTACTGTGTTCTCACTTTCCCTGTGGGAGACATGATGGCCTGAGGGGGGGTCTTTCTTAGCTGAGTTGTGCCACCTTAGAAGAGGAGTTATGCAGGTAAAGTGAAACTGTTCTTCTTACCCTCTTTGATGCATCTATTCTCAAATATTTTGCTCCAACAGTGTGTTGGAACTTCTCTGCTGGACTCCTGGAATTCCATAAAGGTACTCTCATCCATGAGTAGTTGCCAAATTGATGATGCTTCTGGAAGGGGATGATGGTAGAAAGCTCCTATTCCTTCATTGTGCTGATGTTCTGATTTATGATGATTTCAGTTCACCTGCTGTCTTAAATGTCAGGGCTTTGGGATATGAGTACTGCAAAACTATGATATCTTTCTTGTCCTTTCACTTCCAGCCTAGCCTTATCACTGTTCACTCAACAGACATCTGGTGGGAAAAATTGGTAGGTAGTGAGACCTAGCCTGTGTTGGGACTCTTCCAGGTTTCAATCTACCATGCCAGCCTATGTACTCTGTTATGAGATGAACTAGTTTATCCTTGACCCAGGCAAGTTACTTTGCCCAGGACAGCTTCCTGTTTAACCCTCCTGTACCCCCAGGTAGAGTCAATGCCCCCAAGAATGAAAGCAGTACCAGCCATTGCTCACCTAGGAAAGCCACCTTCCTCTCTGGAATTTAATTCACTAGGACTTCTTTGCACCCACAGCTCTTTGATAGTTATAAGTAAAAGTATGGATTTCCTTTTTTACCATTTACCTGATATTTTCTCTTTTTACAGTGAGAGTGATACAATCCTCTTCATCCCAACAATAATTGGAACTCTGATCTTGTATTTTTTTTCTTACAACTATTATTTATTTTAACCAACTCTCTTCCAATCTCCTCCTTCATTTTAGCCTATTTTCCTTTTGTTTTACTGCCTCTATTTCATAGAAGCTATATCATCTTATGTCTTTTGAAGGACATCTAGGATTTTTTTTCTGAGAAAAATTCTCTTTCTCTGAGCCTTCAGGATTATGCTCTTTGTCCTTATGATGCAGTAACTTTTTGTAAAGTATTATCTTTTATTTTCCTCACTGTCTACTTGGTAGCTGTCAGCTTCTCTCTTTCCAATTTAAACCTGAATGTGCAGTTGATGTTCATCAAGCCCAGTTCAGTTTACACTGCCTAATAGTAATTCATCTAGTGAAGTCTGTTGGACTGAGAGAAGATCTTCTCTAGCTATCACCCTCTTAGTTTTGGGTCAGCTAGAGTGTCAGATGCAGTTTGCAGTTGGAAAGACTTTCTAGAATGCACTGTTCAGTTTACACTGTACTTTCTTAGTTACTAAATATGTCAGCTGACAACTCAGTCTTTTTTTTTTTTTTTTAAGGATGTAATTTTATTTTATTTATATTTTTTATAAATTTATTTATTTATTTATTTTTGACTGCGTTGGATCTCTGTTGCTGTACACAGGTTTTCTCTAGTTGTGGCGAGTGGGGGCTACTCTTGGTTGTGATGCACGGGCTTCTCATTGTGGTGACTTCTCTTGTTGCAGAGCACAGGCTCTAGGCACGTGGGCTTCAGTAGTTTTGTCACGTGAGCTCAGTAGTTATGGCTTGTAGGCTCTAGAGTGCAGGCTCAGTAGTTGTGGCGCATGGGCTTAGCTGCTCTGTGGCACATGGGGTCTTCCTGGACCAGGGCTCGAACCTGTGTCCCCTGCATTGGCAGGCGGATTCTTAACCACTGCACCACCAGGGAAGTCCCAGTTCAGTCTTTTTTCATCTCTCTTTGCTTACTGCCATGTTGTATGCCAGGAGGGAGTTGAAGATTGGTTGGGGGAAAAGAAGAATGCTGTCAGGATGGTGACTATGATATGAGGTGGACATAATGATAGAGTTTGTGGCCTGAGATGGCAAGTTGTCTCTTGCCAACTTCCTGTTGAAATATAACCATGAAGAAATACCCAAAGCAAAAATAATAAATGAACATTATAAAAAATGACAACAAATAACAATAAATGGTCTGCTTGGCTTTACAGTTCAAGGTCTAAACAGAAAGACAAGATGGTATGAGTTTCAAGCGAATTTTGAATCAGGCTTGGAAGAGTGCTAATTTAGAAGGAGCAAACAGGAGACAGGCGGTGACAGTTCTGACTCCCTTCTCTGAGAGCCCTGGATCCTCTCCCTGAAGGTGGCTGTGGGATGAGGGTAGGGCAGATGGGTGTTTGAGGATTATCAAGAAGAGATTTACAGGGAATTCCCTGGTGGTCCAGTGGTTAGGACTCTGTGCTTTCACTGCCATGGCCTGGGTTCAATCCCTGGTTAGGGAACTAAGATCCCACAAGCCGCATGATACAGCCAAAAAAAAAAACAAAAAAAAAACAGAGAGAGACTTATAGTGAAAGAAAGTATTAAAAGAGTGGAATGGAAAGGACTATAAGGGAGGTCCCTGATGGGAAGAGGCCCAGGAGGAAAGAGTGGGAAGAAGAACTGAGCTGAATGTGTGTGAATAAATGGCCTGAGGGAGATGCACTCAGGCAGCAACTAGAATGAGGGAAAAAGACAGTGGGAAAGGGGACCAAAAATGTCAAGATGGAATTAACCATCTTTAGAATTTTGAAAGCAACTTTGGAGTTTCTTAGGGTCTTGATGTCATAAAGCAGACAAGATGGGTATAGGAAAAAGTCAAATAGTAATGAAATTATTTATTTATTTATCAAATGTAAGTTGATCCCTGTTCAGGTCAAGGTGGTCTACCATTGTTTAACAAAAACTAAATGATGTGGAAACAATAATAGAGTTCTCAGTGCAACTTGAATGCTAATGAGTGACTGGCTCTTCAGGAGTTGAGAAAGCAATTGAAGATCTTCAACATCTATCCATATGGCACTGTGTGCTTGCTGCACATCCCTTGCAGCCAGTATAAGGGGCTATATACAGTTGCCCATCTTTTCTTTAGGTACATCCCTTTCTTCCTCTGAATTAAGCAGATTTATGTACCCGGTCACTGACACAAAAGGCCTTGTCTCTTAGGGACAGGTTCTTTGCCGCATGGCAAGAGAGAGCATTAGAATATACTCTTTTTTTAAAAAAATAAATTTATTTATTTATTTTTGGCTGCATTGGGTCTTTGTTGCTGTACGTGGGCTTTCTCTAGTTGACCAGGGGCTACTCTTTGTTGCTGTGTGTGCTTCTCATTGCTGTAGCTTCTCTTGTTGCAGAGCACAGGCTCTAGGCACATGGGCTTCAGTAGTTGTGGCATGTGGGATCAGTAGTTGTGGCTCGCAGTCTTTAGAATGCAGGCTCAGTAGTTGTGGCACATGGGCTTAGTTGCTCTGTGGCATGTGGGGTCTTCCTGGACCAGGGATTGAACCCATGTCCCCTGCATGGGCAGGTGGATTCTTAACCAATGTGCCACCAGGAAAGTCCTAGAATATACTCTTTTTTGCCAGCCTACAGATCTAGAGAGGGATCTTAGAAGAGGCAGAGTTACCCATGTGCAGCACCATTTCTCAAACTCATCTATAAGATAAGTCACTTCTCTCCCCTGAGGGGAGGTCAGGAACATTATCCTAATTGAAATCCTTCTGCATGAAAACTTGAGGAGTAGGGAAGTAGTGTTTCCTCCTAACCAGATTAAACTAGTAAAATAAATGTAAGGAATAATAATTTCAGAAATTATTATTAGTTATTTCACAATTTAAACAGGCAGAAGCAGACTTGGAAATCTAATGAACACATAACAGTGTGGAAGAAAATTGCTATCCTATTAATGGTATTAACCAATCTGAGGTAAGAAAGGTTACCAGAAGGAGTTTAAAAAGGGACAATGTGCCATAGTAGTATCACTTTTGTTAGGCCTCACATCAGCAAACCAAGACTTAATACCTAACTTAATTACAGTTTCAACCTTCCCCACGAATGTGACCTTTAATCAGCCAACCTGGAATATACTGGTTAGCACTAGGAAATCTACTGATAGACTCCTTTCATTCTCCTTAGGAGGGTGACCTTGCCTAAAACAACGCATTATTTGTTGATAGTTTCCTTTTTTTCACCTCCCTCTCTGCCTTTAAAAACCTTTTATTCCTGCATCTTGACGGAGCTCACTTTCTAGGTGGGATACTGCCTGATTCATGAATTGCTCAGTAAAGCCAGTCAACTCTTTTAAATTTACTCAGTTGAATTTCATTCTTTAATAGATTTGGTGGCAGCAGTGGGATCCAAAGTGAACTTTTGACAACATTCAGGGACAATGAGAAACATTGGTGTGGTGCCTGCAAACCCCTTTTCTGATTTCACTGTCATTCTCACTGTTTTTGAGGGCTGCGGATAAGTTCCTCTCAGTTCTGAGCTTTACCTTCTTTGCAACAAGATACCTATCCAATTGGCTTTCCAATATAGGAAAGGTCAGCTTGAGTTGGAAGATGGTTCTACCTAGAGCTAAGCCCCTAGCCTTTTAGACTACAATTCCGAGTTTTCTGAGGGGAAATCCCAAGCCCCTGTTCTGTTTAAAGATCTACATGGGAACTTCTAGAGGCAGTGTGCTGTTCCCCATTCACGTGGAGCACCCAGTCCACAGTCCCCATTTGTTGAGATCTGCTGGTTCAACCCTTTCCCCAGTCCAAGGTTCTATAGCAATTGTTGGTGCACACAGGGACTTTTCTTGGCCAGGATGCAGGAATATCTCTTTGTTACTGCCAGTATATCAAGGTGCACATGTTTGTTTTGTCTTGTTTTGTGTAGATAAAGGCTAATTGCTAATGGGAATATTGAAAGTAAAAAAAAAGAAAGGAAAAGAAAAGCCACAAAAATTGGTGAGTGTGAATCAAGCATTTAAGTGCTGATAGACTGCTTGCCATCTAACCCCCAAAGACTCCAATGTTGGGATAAGCTGGTCATGGAATGAGTTGGATTGAAACAAGGTCACCTACCAACCTCAAGAAAATTCCTGTGCAATGAGTTATGTTGTTAAATGTCACACAATCCCCAACCCAGTGGCACAACCCTTTTAGGTATCAATTCAGCTCCAAGAAACCCAAAGCCTTAGCTAATGAAATCACTAAATTCTAAAGAGTTATAAGTGCACCACACCTTCCAGCACACCTGCTTATTTTATGTCTAAGAACTGTGAGTCCTGGAAGCTATAAATACCTACAAAAATTGCAAAAATCTTACTAAAAACAACCTAGAATTATCATGGCCATTAGAAGGAACATTCCAGTTAGGTAAGAACATTTAAGAAGTTCATTTAAAAGTAAGAATTCCAAAATTAAACAAGCAGAATGAGATACATATTTTATTGGTATACAGAAGCTTCCAAGAGACTTCAAAATTCCAAAATAGCTTCACTAAAAATTCGTTGCAAAAGGTTAATGAAAAATTTAAGACACAGATTATAAACAAAAGCCCACCAAGTTAATGGCCTTACAGACAACCCCATGTCTACCTTCAAGGGAGGACCCCCATGTGGACCCCTCCCAGAGTTGATGGGACTCTGAGGAATTTTCTGGTAAGCTAACAGCTATGTTATTCCCTTGCATAGCCAAAGGGAAACTAACATTAAAATTAATTTTTAAAAAACCCTTGCCAAATTCTGGTCAATATCAGAGCTGTGTTCTCCATTTTCACTCAGAGCCTGCAGATGGGATCCGGAGAGAGCTAGCAGAAGCCAGTGAAGGGTGAGAATTCTTACCATAGTTAGCTCTCCAAAATCTCTGTCTCGAATATCTAGTCAATAGAGGAAAATAAAATTTCACATTGTCTCTTTCTTTGCAAGTCCAGACTCATCAGTTATTGACCCTTTCTCTCCCAGGGATAGCTATTGCCTTCTTGCTTGTCTCATTTTGTGTCCTAAGAGCTTGGCTTGGCTTTCTGCCTGCTTGGGACATGTAGACTGTCAGTTCTTTCTTTTGGCTATCTTTAGAAGTGACTCTGCATCTTGGGAAGGTAGTAAACTTTGCACCCTCCTTGGGGACACCTCTTGAATCCAAGAGGTTGTTCAACATTGCCAGAAATATTTGCTATGTGTCCCAGCTGAAAACTGACAAGATATTTTAAAGGATTTAATAATTCTATGAACAGAAATTTGGCCAAATTGGAAGCTGATATTCAGATCTTGACAGAAAAAAATTAAGCCTCCTCTCCTAAACTAAATGTACTCAGAGGGAAAGAAAAACTTTCTAACGCTCTTATAAAAGGATTTATGGGTGGATCAACCTATGATGTCATTTAAGTTGCAACCCAATTCTTTGAGGCATTAAAAGCAACTGTCCTTATCTTACAAATCTTTGCAAAACCAGAAATGTAGCTCCACAGTTCAAAATTTACCTATTCCTTTCACCAACCCCCAAACCTCTCCTTTTTATTTCAAAAGGCTTGCAAATGTTGGCCTTGGGAAACCAAATTCCTTTTTTCAGGGACTTGCATTCCTTCCCTTATGCCTTTAAGCTGTAAATATTCAAGAGCTCTATTAAATTGGATTAAAAACGAATAAGTGCTTATGTGAGTTAAAATATAATAGAAACTAACCCAAATGCTTTCCAAGTTCATGTAATCTAGGATTAATCGTTAGTAAATTAAAGTTAGTTTAAAGTTGTTGGTTTAATCAAAACAGGCATTTTTTTTAGAGTTATCAACATTGAATAGAATGCAAACATACAACTTTTATACTTGGGTTTACTGGGTTGGGTTTACTGATCAAATAAGTTCATGTTAACAAAATCTGTCAACAAGAAAAGTACATTGGTATGATAAAATTTTCATAAGTAATCTAAACCTAATTGTTGAAAACAAATAAATAGATGCAAGTGGGATAAAGGTTTTTAGGTGAATATTTTTTAACAATGATTGTTTTATGGTATGCCAACTTAAAAATAGTCACAGAAATCTCTTTGGTGACTTCCACTGTTAAGAGTTTTACTAAGTTAAATCAAATGATAGAAGTTCGTTGAATATCTAGATCATTTCTAAATAAGATAAAATGCTGAAACATTAATTATTGAACATAGGTTTATTTAGTTTTGGCTTCCTTTTACAGAGGAATTAAAGATATTTGGGTATATTAATAAACACGTGTTATGTAATTTTCTATAAAAAGGCATATGTTTCTAAAAATTATTAAAAAGTATAAATTTTCCAAAGCACAAAACGCTATTATAAAGGACAGTTCACATATGCTTACTTCTTAACTTTCACTAGTAATTTAGGGCTTCTAAGGCCCTTCACTTTAAAAAAAAATCTATGTGATTAAAGCTACTAGAAATAAAAAGGAAAATATCTCTGTGTGCAAGGAAAGTAGGATGTATGTTTTTATTAAAAGAAGGTATGAAGAGGGAATTCCCTGGCAGAACAGTGGTTAGGACTCCGAGCTTCCATTGCAGGGGACACAGGTTTGATCTCTGGTCGGGGAACTAGGATCCTGCATGCCGTGCAGTGCAGCCAAAAAACAAAAACCAAACAAATAAAAAAAGAAGGTATGAGGAATAAAGATGCATTCTTTGCTGAGGGAAAAGAAAGTAACTTTGTCCTAAAGAGCAGCTGAGAAAGAAGAGAAAACATAGGACAAAATCTGAATGTAAAAAAAAAAAAAGGAAAATACTTAAGGTTTATAGAAAAAGGAATCTTGGAAAGAAATTTTATGCATGGTCAGGACTGGATAAAATCAGAATAAATTTAATTGGGTCAGTGACCACTAATATCAACAGTAAGCTTGTGCAAAATTAAAATTTGGTTTTCCCTCTGTTAAAGGAACAAGTTGTATTGGACTATTGGTCTGCTCTTGATAAGAAATTGTAAAAGGTTTTTTTGTTTTTGTTTTGTTTTTTTGTTTTCCTTTTAAAATAATCTGCCCAGAAAGCAAGTGTTCTGTGTTTTGTCAAAATAATTTCTTGTGTTCAGGAAGCTAAAATAAATAAATAAATAAAAGCTAAGCTTTTTTATTTTACAACAGTTTACCTGTCTGTATTTGCCTTTAACATCTTCTATTGTCACTTTGATTAAATAGATAACTAAGTATAATATTATTTCACAGTTACCTATGATCCTACTTGACCAAGGGTTTTAAAACCTTTCTGATATTTTTAAACAAACTTCCTCAAAATCAAATTCTAAATGAAGTTTTTTTCACCTCAAACTAACTCTGAAATTTTCCAGGGGGTCCCTGGAATATTTCAAAAGATTTGTTCTTTCTCCTTATAAAAAGGGAGATAGTAAACTAATTAGGCTAATTTGAAATGTTAAATTACATGGGAAGCATTGTCAAATAAGAACTAATACAAAGCTTTCTTTATGTTGTGCTTATATAGGTATATGTTACAAGTGTTTCAGAAATTATGTGGAATTACTGGAAATCTGATATGTCCTGGTATAATATTATTAGTCATAATTCCAGTTTTTATCTTAAAATATTATGTATCACAGAAATAACTACATTTCCTTGTCAATTCCACTATAATGAACCCTCATCAGCTCTTTAATAACGGGCATGTTTTAAGTCTTTTGCAATCTATAGACAGGTACTGTTTTACTCAGATGCTTTTACAAAAATGTACCTGTAAAAGTACTTCATCTTCAAGGAGATTCATGGAAAGGATTTTTGACAGATACAAGTTTCTGATTACTTCAGATCATAAAACTGAACTGGGTAAGAAATCACAGAACTCTAACGGAAAAACTGATGGCTTCATAAAATTACTAACAAAAGATCAAGATCAACAAGAATTAATAACATGGGACTAAATAAATTGAGGTGGATGATTATTTTTGTTTGAAACATTGCTGATTCTTTGTTTTAAGGAAACCTTTTCTCTCAAGCTATTTATGACATACAATTTTGATAAAAATATACCTTTGCAAACAAGAATGAAACATTTACTTTTTCTCCCTACCTGATCCCTCCAGAATTTGGAGATTTAAGTATTCTTTCCATGGCAATATAGTTAGTTATTTGCGTAAGTTCAGTGAGAATCTGTTCTCTTTGTAAAAGGACACAATTGGAAACATTGGCTATATTACCAAGGCTTTGACTGGAATGATTTGCGACAGATATGCATAGACTCAGACAGAACCAGACAGTTTTAAGGAAATGCTTGAACTTTGGTTTGGCTTCCTGGCCTTCCTGAACTTAAGAAGTTCAATCAGAGTTTCCTTATAAAAAAGTTCCAGCAAAGTAGTCTTAAAAGGAACTTATATGGTCAATCACTATTCTTGCTGCATTTATGTAATAAGGCCAAGCTTAATGCAAACAAATTAGTTTTATTGTGATTATCCTTAGAAAAAAAACTGGGGTAATTAGGGAGAAAAAGTATGTTTGCACTTTTGTAGATGTTAGTTTCTAGTCCTATTAATTGTCTTTGAGGTTTTGTTACATACCTGTAAACTGGACTGGATCCTGAAATCTTCTAAGTTTTCTCAAATATCTGGCTATGATTCTCAAAACTAATGCTTCCAATTTTTCCCCACCCTTCTAACTTGGAATCAGTAAGAACAATGACTGCCCTTAAATCTCCTTGGAAGGGACTGTACCACGTCCTCCTCATTACCCAGTGGTAGCAAAACTTCAGGGATTCAAGCCTTGGGAATACATTCACAGCTTAAGAAGACTCCACCTGACATCTGGTCCTGTACAAATGCTGGAGACCTTTCAGACTGCTAGATTTGTCATCAACTCTGATCTATTAACAGTGCCACTTTAATGTGAATGACTTGTGCCCTGACAGGGCTTGTCTTTGTGCTGGTTATTATTCTTCTTAGGCCAATCAGTGTCTAGGTAGCTGGCACACAGTTGGGCAATACCTCTTAGGTTATCTAACTGTGCCCTTAACTGCCCACAAACAGACTGAGACACCTCACTGTTGACTTCCCTGAAGTTACAATGTCAAGTTAAAAAGAAATTACCAGGAGACATTCGTGATTCAGGATTACTTCCTTTGGTAGGACCCTACTTCTCTGGTTAGTAGTAAAAATGAGGCTATGATCAGAAACCTCTCCTTAGCTCTTGAAAGTACTGCAGAATCTGCTGCAAAAGCAATAGGTGTCCAACAGAAATCCTTAGACTCTCTGGCCAAAGTTGTTCTTGATAATAGGAGAGCCCTTGGTTATGTTTTGGCTGAACAATAAGGTGTTTGTGCTATGACCAACGCTACCTGCTGCACCTGGATTAATGCTTCTGGGGAAGTTGGAACTCAATCATATAAGATCACTGAGCAAGCCACTTGACTTTAAAAGGTGACTCCTTCTGCAGAGTCTTTCTTTGACTTATTTGATTTTGATTGGTTTGGGTCTTGGTAAGCATGGCTCCAAAGTACACTCCAAACATTGGGAATTATCCTGCTTAGTACAATCATAATAATCTCCCTCATGCATTGTATTTTCTCAAAAGCTTTAAATGCATGTTCATAGCCACCAACTGCCAAGTAAATGATCTCCCTAAGACTGTAATGTGAGGAAAGGAACAGAGTGAATAACTGACTTAAAAATTGTGAGCCTGAAGTTGCTTTAATTTTGATCACATATCTCAGTTTAGCTAAGAATCTGATCAAAAGGGGGAAATTATTAAAAAAGAGACAACAGGTCCAAAGTGGAGCCACTTTTGGTAGGTCCCATGTCAGCAAAGGAATACTTAATATCTAAGTTAATTATAGTTTTAACCTTCCCCAGGAATATGACCTTTAATCAGACAACCTGGAATATCCTGGTTAGAATTAGGATATCTGTTGATAGACTCTTTTCATTCTCCTTAGGAGGGCAGCCTTGTCTAAAACAATGCATTCATTGCTAATAACTTCCTTTTTTCAGTTCCTTCTCTGCCTTTAAAAAACTTTTCTTTCTGCATCTTTTTTTAAACACGGTTTTTTTTTGTGGTTTTTAAAAATAAATTTATTTATTTATTTTTGGCCGTGTTGGGTCTTCATTGCTGCATGCAGGCTTTCTCTAGTTGTGGCCAGCAGGGGCTACTCTTTGTTGAGGTGTGTGGGCCTCTCACTGTGGTGGCTTCTCTTGTTGCGGAGCACAGGCTCCTGGCATGCGGGCTTCAGCAGTTGCAGCACATGGGGTCAGCAGTCATGGCTCGCAGGCTCTAGAGCACAAGCTCAGCAGCTGTGGCACACGGGCTTAGTTGTTCCGTGGCATGTGGGATCTTCCCGGACCGGGGCTCGAACCCATGTCCCCTGCATTGGCAGGCGGACTCTTAACCACTGTGCCACCAGGGAAGCCCTCTTTCTGCATCTTGATGGAGCTCCTCTCTACTGACTAGATGGGATGCTGCCTGATATGAATTGCTCAATAAAGCCAATCAGCTCTTTTAAATTCACTCAGTTGATTTTTTTTTTTTTTTAACAGAGTCTAGGGAAAGCACAAAGTCTAGGGAAAGAGGGCAGAAAAGCCACTTCTGCCACTGCATTCCCAGCACTCAGCCTCCTGGGGAGATGGATGCAGCAGGCATTAGGGTTCTCAGGCTCACTCCCTGGCTCAGATTGCATGCTCATCAAGTCACTTTCTGATAATAATTTGGCTTTCCATGTAGACTTTCCAACAGAAGAGAGATTCTGCTAAGATGGATATTTGGTTTTTATTTGTAACTGGGAATATATACATAAGCATCTGCTTTTTTGTTGGTTGTTTGACATCAGTCTCTCTAAGTCTAATCACCTTTGTGTGAACAAAAAAACTTCAGTTTTGAACTTTGCAAAGCTGAGAAACAGACCAAGATTATGATTACCACAGCAAGACATAGCAAGTCTCTTTGACTACATTTTGGGTCTTCACTCTAAATTCAACACCTATGTGTACCCTAGCCCAGGAAGAGATTAAATAATTAATGTAGCTGTGCCTGTGCCTTTGTGTTAAATTTGACTACACTACGGTAACTTGTGAAAATTAATAACCTGTAATTATACTTTCTATGGTAGGGTACCTAGAACCAAGTAATTATTATATATACAAATGAAATAAAAGCCAGCAACAGTTGGGATTTCCAAAGCCATTACTTCTGTATTTCTAGACTTTTCTAAGATGATAAAAGCAGCTTCCCTCTCTCTTTTCCTAGTCTTCTTACTTCCCTTTCAGTCGTCCTCTCTCAACTACAGTGAACACTTCCACAACAATAAATGCCTTTAAACTCTTTGATACAAATGATTAGATTTGGTTCTGAGGGGTTAAGCTGAAGTGAAAGTCATAAATTTCCTGTCATGAACATGTGGAATTGTTCTTCCACAAGGAGGGCTTTAGCTTCTGTCCTTAAACACTCAGGAAGGCAATGAAGATATTGAGTCGACTGAAATGCAACCCTTGAATGTGCCAATAATTCCACAAGTAGGAGTAAGACTGAAACTTATAAACGAAACTGCACATGTTTAACCATAGAAGCTTAAAAAAAAGAGAGAGAGAGAGAGAGTTGTTTAATTCAGCATACGCTGAGAACTTTGCTTCAGGATCAGCTGCCAGGTCAGCGTTGCTTGTTCACACCTCATCTGCGAAAGGACCCATTCACCCTCCACCACATGGCTGACTGGTGCTCTGTGGTCATGATCAACTGTCCCAGAAGGCTCAGTGCATGGAAAAGCCTTTCTTGGCCTTACAAGAAGCTCAGCCTGGGAGGTTGGCCTGGGGGCTGACCAAGAGCGAAATAGAAAAACCACAAATAAGATCCAGCTGGAACAAATAACCTCTATTTATTTTGGGAAAATAATGTTATGTCATCATGACACATATCTAACTCTTGTGTTTCTGATTGAACAGGCCAGATATGTGAGCAGTAACTCTAGCTAGACACAGCTTTTCTGCTGGAAGATGGATTTATCTGTTTTCATGGTCTTACTCTTCAGGTGTGCCTACCATTAAGCAACTGCATTATCAAGAATTTCAAATTTCAAGTACTGGAAGTTTAGGGAGGCTGTTTATTTGACATAAAAAGAGATAAGAATCAGAAGTAATTTTTACGTGACAAATGATGGGTTTAATGGCAATAACATCCCTTGTACCTTTAGAAATAATGTTCCATCCTAAGGAGGGAGGGCAAACATTTCAGTAGAGAAGCACTTGGTAACCTAAGCAAGTGAGGCGTTTCTATGGTTTTGGCCTGAGGAAACATGAGAGAAAAGAAAGAGAAGATCTGGAAGGCTACCAGCACAAAGAGGAACAGCTGAAAGAGCAGTGTGCTATAAAGTGCCATGAAGTAAGTCGCCCTGCCATGAGTCAGGCATGACATCCAGCATGCAGAAGGGCCAATTCTGCCCTCTGTCCACCAGGATAACTAGCCACCACGCTACCCTCTCCTCACCTCCAGGGTGGATGCAGAGCTTGTAGGTATGTGACCTGCAGGCCAAAAGTGGCCCGGAGATGTGTTCTCTTTGACCCACTAAGTGATTTTTAAAAATTGAGCACGCTGAAACAACACACACACAAATTTACATTTCTAGTTTCTCTTAAAGGCAATGAAAAAAGAATGAGCAGCTAAGGCTGAACTCATATTCTTCTTGGTACCAACTGGCCCGAGTTAAGTGGCTGCTGCTCCTTTGGAGAGCAAAAACAATGCTTTGTGCTATAGTGTGCAGTGAGGAAAGTGGGAGTCTAGAGCCAGCCTGCTTAGGTTTGCAGTCCAATGCCATCACTTACTAGTTGCATGAACTTGGGCCTATTTCTTAACTTTGTGCCTCAGTTTACTCGTTGATTAGATGAGGCTAGTAATTATGCTTATCTCATAGGTTTTCGTAAAGACCAAACAAATTAATAAGTGTACTGTGCTTCGAGTAGTGCCAGGTAAATAGTCAGTATTATATAAGCATTTGCTGTTATTATAATACTTATAAGTACTTATTACTTTTGCTTCTAAATGATTTACATATGCTAACTTACCTAATCCTCATAAAAACCCTATGAGGTAGGTTCTATTATAATCCAGATTTTAGGAATGAGGAAACTGAGGCACAAAGAGGTTAGGTAAGTTGCCTAACCTTGTCATATAACTAGTAAGTGGTGGAGCCTGCTCTGGGATCTATGACCTCAACTGTCATGCTATAGAGTGATGTTCTTTTAAGTGGGGCACACGCTTTTGTTCACCACAGTACTCGCCATTTACACATCTTATACATATTCCTCTTCTTCTATCTCTCCGCCTCTCACCCTGCACTCCTTCAGATTATCTTCCTGGCCAGCTTGCATTTGAATTTGAGACCCTAATCTAGCAGAATGGATACACTGCATACATAGCTGATTGACAGTCTACCATGTAGAACACCTCTCCTAACAAGATCTTTATGAAGAGCCAAGCAGGAGACAAATTGTTTTTATCAAGGGTCTACTCTAGGGGCTTCCTTGGTGGTCCAGTGGTAAAGAATCCACCTTCCAATGCAAGGGATGCAGGTTCAGTTCCTGGTTGGGGAAGTAAGATCCCACAGGCTGCAGGGCAACGAAGTCCGCACACCACAACTACTGAGCTTGCGCACCTCAACTAGAGAGAGCCCACGTGCTGCAAAACTACAGAGCCCACGCGCTCTGAAGGCCGCACACCACAACTACAGAGCCCACGTGCTCTGGAGCCCGTGTGCCATAACTAGAGAGAAGCCCTTGAGCCACAACTAGAGAGAAGCCTGTGCTTCACAACGAAAGATCCCGCATGCCTCAATGAAGATCATGTGTGCCGCAACTAAGACCCAATGTAGCCAAATAAATAAATAAATAAACGGGTCTACTCTAGCATGTGTAGTCTGTGATACTGAAGTGTGGTCCCCAGACGAGCAGCATCAGATCACCTGAAACTTGTTAGAAATGCAAATTTGGGGGTTCCATGGCATATCTACTGAATCAGAATCTCAGGTGTAGAAAGCCCAGCAACCTGTGATTTACTAAGCACTTCTAGTGATTCTGATGCAGGTTAAAATTCGAGAATCACAGCCTTAGAAAGTCATGTTCTTTTATGCAAAATACAGAAGCTAAGACATCAGTGGTGAGGGATAGCCATGCCAGCTCCTACAGAGTTGGCCAAGAGAAGGATGTAGAAACATCTCAAAAACACTCCAGTGGAAAGATTAGTTGGGGACAACATAGCTTTCTAGTGAAGTCATCAGGATGAAATAGTACCAAATTGTGTGCTTAGGCAATTAATTAATTACACTTTTATTTGTTGTCCTATAAACGACGTGCTTCCTACAGGATGAACCAATTAACATTTGGAGACCCTCTGCTGAAAACTATGATTTTAATTTTAAAGTAGCATTTATTTTCTGGGAACAGTTATATAAAAGGTCCAATTGTGCAGAGGCCAGTATAAAGGAGGACACATATCCACATAACTTTCTGTGGCAGTGTGCCTGCATTGAGGTCATCCAAAAGTTCCTTTACAAAGTTAGAGTCTATCAAGACTCTGGTTGTAACTGACAGAAACCCAACTCAAACTAGCTTAAGCAAAACAGGGAAAACATTATAAAAGTAATTCTGATCACATTTAGGTTCAGAATACAAATAGGTTTTGGTATAAAATATACAATAAACCAGAGATAATTTTATGTGGGTCAATAATATTGGGTTGGCCAAAAAGTTCATTTGGGTTTTTCCATAACATCTTATGGAAAAACCCAAGCAAACATTTTGGTCAACCCAATACCTAGTCAGAAGAATCTAATTACTGACTTTGACTTCCTAATGATTGAGCCAATCCTAATTAGACCCCTGATGACTTAACTGGATCATAGAAGGAAATAATCCAATGAGAGATAAAGCCAATTTGTGAGGGTACAGCCTTATAGGAAAATGTCCAGAAAGACTGAGCCCTGCTGGAGGACAGTAGAAATAGGGAGAAGAAACATAATGCAAGACTGAGGCCTGGAAATAGACCAGGCTCTTGCTCTTTGGTGTAACATATTCTATTTGGATTACACCATGACTCAAGCCTACTTCCCTAATTCTCCTGGGATGGACATTTGGGGACCTTGCAGCTGATCCATTGTCTGGGAAGAGCCATTAGCATAGCATCTTCAGTCAGCCAAATTCATCTGGAGGGAAAGAATGCCCAAACCTTGAAAGCGTCTTGCCCTGGAATTGTGGGAAAGGGAATGAGGGTGAGTGTGCCACTTCCTTCTCTTGGATTAGTTCCACCCAATGAATAAGTGAATCCCCTCCTCCTTTAGTGTGTGGCCTAAAGAATGTTTAATTTATTTGAAACTTATGAGTAGGCCATGGGGTATTTAGCTAAGCTTGTCCAATTTTTCTTCAGCAATTCCATGTTAAGGAGTTTGGACTTTACCCTGAGGGCACTGGGAAACACTGAATGATTTTAGGAAGAAGAATGACATAATCAGATGTGAGTTCTAGAAAAATCGACTCTTTGCTGTGTGGAGACTAGAATTATTATAGTGCTCAAGGCAATAGTTGATAGTGGCCTGGAAACAGTATTATACTATCTTTAACAGATTCTGCTCCTCTTGTACAATAAAATATAAGATTGATAAATCAGCACTTACAATTTTTAAAGAGTAAACTTGCATGAAACTTGTTTGAAATATCAATCTAGTAATCTACAGAAGATTGTCCATTTTTAAAAAGTATAATGGATGACACTTTTGTTTCACAGAGTTAGATTCAAACCTGTGGATTTAAGCTTAATGGAAAGAATCAGAGCCCAGTTAATACAAATTTTGAGTAGTTCTAGAGGAAAAATTTGTTCTGATTATTTAATATTTTAAGCAAGTAACCTATATAAAGAAATGTTTGTGAGTCAAGGCAACAACCCTAGAACTTTAGAGCTGAGAGAAACAGGCCTCCAGGGCATAGACTTGTATTTCCAGGGCTTCTTTCAACAAGAAACTGTGCTGTGAACCATGACCCTAAATATATTCTCATTTATGTTTACAAAACCAGATCTGTGACCTCTTGCAGGTATTTATCACACCCAGGTTTTCTGGAGGCACTAAGTTTATAATGAGATTTAAATTTGATCAGTTCATGGGTCATAGAAAGGGAGCACTGTACCTTGTTCTCTTTTAGGAGTCAGCACATCCAGGTAGAGCTTATGGTTTGTTTTTCCTTTGGATCCCTAACATTTTTGTCAAATCAGGAACTGAGAGATTAAGACACACTTGCTCAAGAATGAAGTAGACAAGACTGGACCCAGTCTATCAACAGATCCTTTGTAAGAGGAAAAAGGAAATGACTCTCATCTAAAGACAGAGGGTGGAAATCAAATAATTAAACAATGGGAAGACCGCGGTATACTCTACAAATATTGGACAACTTAATAAAGATGGTACGTGTAGGAACTTTTAAAAGTGTTTAGGAAGGGGACTGCTTTTCTAGTGACATCAAAGCCAGCTGCAGCGATGGGAAAAGCGGCCTCACTACATTCTTTGTATGTCAGACCCCTCTAGGGTTGAGGTCTTGACCCCAGTTAAATCAGTTCTGAGCTTTTCAAAGGTTTCTAAATCAAGTCCTTCAGAAACTTGCAGTAAGATTTTGTTCTTGCTCTTGCCTCTCAGTGATGGTAGTTTTAGGCATTTCCAGACCTTTCTGTTCAGCTGAGTCCTCTAGAGGAGACTTGTACTATTCTTCCTTTTGTTTCTATTTGTAAAAAGTCCTTGCTTCCTCCAGGACATCTGTGTCTCCTCCCTACTCGAGTTGGAAACTCTTGCCCTCCACCCACACTCAGGGCTGCAAGGGATAGGTTCACAGCAGGACAACTGGTTTAGTCATGCAACTCAAAATTGCTAGGTACCCAAACTAAACTTAGACCAGGGAAATACAAAATGTGCTCTTTTGTTTGGCATTACATAAACTTCTATTATCATAGAATTTAGAATTTAGATTCTTGTGGTATGGCATAAGCCACAAAGAAGTGGAGAACTAAAAATCAGAACCAACTTGGCCTGTTTAAGGTGACCACGTGACACTCCATCGGTCCAGCGAGGAGTGGCCAGCAGGGTTCTGTAGAGCTGAGCTCACATATGTTCTCACCTAGTGGCATGCATGCAAATGCTGCTCACACTGGTGCTAAACTGGATATATATTTATATCAAAACAAAGAGCCTTCAAATAGATCATCCACATGGCAAGCCTGTGACTTCCTATCCTGGAGTATGAGGTGGCTTCTTTTCAAACATTTATGAGCAACATAAAATTTCAGTTTGCTTTCCCAAGTGAATTGTAACAACTCTTGATAGGAAGGATTCCTCCAAAGAGAAAAAAAAATCCCAAGTCCCTATTAACTAAAAGGAAATGTACTAAGACATATATCACTTTGGCTAGAAAGAAATAGCACTCCAATTCTGAAATATAACAGAGCCTGCCAACTCTCAATGGGAAGGGGGATTAATTTGACCCAGAAAGGTTTAATCAGAGAAATATCTACCATTTCTGAGCTGTTGTCAGACTTATAAAGAAATTGATGTGGAAGAGCAAGAGTTAAGGTGGGAATGCTCCTGGACAGGTTTCCTGAGGCCAGCTCTATCATGCTGAAGTCAGTGAGACTCATCGTGACAAAAGAATTCAAGATTATTGAGGACTGACACAGCCATAAGACTTAACAAATGGGCACAGTAAGTAGGCGGTAGGAAATGAACACAATATTTTGGTCAATTCTTATCAAAGTTCTGTTGGATGACGTATGCTATGTTTTGTTGACAAAGGTCAGTCTAGATTAAAGACCAAGGCAAATAGGTGCTAACTCAAACCCTCTCCAGAAGGTGAAAGCAACTCTAGTATTCACTGATGGATGAATGGATACACAAAATGTGGTATGTGCATAAAATGGCATATTATTCAGCCTTAAAAAGGAAGGAAATTCTGACATATGCTACAACACATGCTCTCCCCTTCCACCATGTGAAGGCACAGTGAGAAGACAGCTATCTATAAACCAGGAAATGGGCTCTCACCAGACACGGCGTCTGCTGGCACCTTGATCTTGGACTTCCCAGTCTCCAGAACTGTGAGAAATAAATGTTTTTTATTTCAGCCACCCCACCCAGTCTATGGTGTTTTTGTTATAGCAGCCTGAATGGACTAAGACATGGGAGTTGTTGTTTGTTGGGTATAGAGTTTCAATTTTGTAAGATGAAAAGAGTTCTGGAGATTGGTTGCACAATAATGTGAATATACGTAACACTACTTAACTGTATACTTTAAAATGGTTAAAATGGTAAAATTTATGTTATGTGTATTTTGCCTCAATTTAAAAAAAGTTTTAAACACATGAAACTGCATATTTTATATTGGTGCAATTTATTGTATATCAGTCATACTTCAAAAAAACTGCCTTATGGAAAAAAAAAAAAAAAAGTAAAGCAACTACTCCAGGTGGGGTCAGCAGGGATGAGGCCATTGTCCTGCATGGTCAGAAAAGACTGCAGTGCAGATCTACATGGAATACCTTTACTAGATGGGTGTGACCGGACTCATGAAGTAAACTCTATAAAGTAGTCAACACTAGCATTCTGTTATATATAACATCTTTTTTTAAAATTATTTTTTATTGGAGTATAGTTGATTTCCAATGTTGTGTTACTCTCTGTATAACATCTTTCTGTTCCTGAATCCACTTCTAATGATTTTGTGGTTCACATCCTCATCTTCTCTTATTTATATTTTTTCAGTAACTCCCTAAATTGCTTCCTCACCTAAGTAGGCATGTCAGTGGATCTGGTGAATAGTGACCTTCGAAAGTGCAATTTCAGTAGAAAAGGTCGAATATAGATTATGTCATAATAATCATCACTAAAGTTTATTGGGCTATATTCTTAGTTGTCTCTTTTTATTTAACCCTAACAAGAATCCTATAAAATTATATGCATTTTACAGATTAAGAGTCTGGTGTTCAGAGTGGCTGAGCAATTCATCCAAAATCCTTAGCTGTTATGCCAGACAGGGTCCTAGCAGAAGGGAGAATTTCACTCAGATGTTCAAAGGAAAGATATTGTAACGAATGGACCACTTCCAAGGGTGTGTGGGCCAGGTGAAGGAAACCAAGAAGAAGTGTCAAGTCACCCAATGTCTAATAAAAATGAAAAGTTACTTCTATTTCTACATGTGAAGGGCCAAGGGAGGTAACAGACTGGGTGAAAATTGGATGGTTATAGGATTAAGACCATATAACAATGTTTGTGAAATGGAGGGAAGAAAGTGTTAGAGAGGTTGAAAAAGGGAAAACTAAGAGAGCAGGAGGAAACAGGAATGGCTGAGATCAAGAGCACAAGGGGAGTTAGCACTGGAGACAAGAAAGAACACATCTTCCTAGCAGACAGGAGAGCAGATTGGGAGAGAAATGAAGGGGACATTGTCTTTGAATCTAAAGTAGTTGGTGAGGGTATCAGCTGGGAGGAAAGAGTCTGGGGTGCTACAGGAACCAGAGAAGAGCTGACACAACAGCTGTTGTGGTGACCTGAGAGAACCTCAATTGGGGATGGAAAAATAATTAGTACATTGTGCTGTGGGACACACAAATGCCTGCATAACCCAAATCTGCAACATATTCAGTCAGCATTGTCACAGAGCAAACATGACAGATCAACTCTTTTATTGATTTCATCCATTCCTAAAGAAAATGCAGTAAATAATGGACTTGAAACAGTAAAAAAGCCATCTAAGAGATATTTGCTTCTAGAATTATGATCGGCCAACTACCTGGTGGCAGGTTGATACATCTATATTATGCATACATACACACACACGCACACACACACACATACACACACAAACAACATGCACAAATATACTCATAACAAAATAAGGAGGAAACACTTATGACAATTTTAATCCTCATTTCTGTTACTGGTCCCATGGTTGTCACTGGCATTTATTACTACCTTCTTCTTCCACTACCCATTCTGTATTCCCTGTGCCTTCAGTAAGCACTTCAGCTGGTTCTTTACCTGGTGAGGTGACCCAAACTTTCATTCCTGAAGGGTCTGGGCCATTAGTAGTCCTGCTTGGATTGGGATGTAGTTATCCATTGACTTTAATCACAGGGCATGGTAATACTAAGAGATGTCCTATGGAATTTTCTATATTCTAGTTATACTGTTCCTTACCTCCCTTGTGGAATAGTAGTTCAATTTCCCCTTTGTATTCAGGATCAATCATCAAAGCCAACACCATATCTCCCTTTGTTGACTCAGTGTCAGGAAGAACCCAAAGTATCCAGTGGTAGTCAACTTCCACTTCAATGGAATCATTGTTGTGTCTCCTGATGCAAGCATTCCTTCCCCTGGAACTAAGACCTTTAGGCCAGCAGAGAATAAAATTGCAGGAACAGGAAGCAAAAATTTGGATATTGAGTCACTAGGAGTAATAACAAGGGTTGCATTCCCATTTATCCCCTCGATTCATGGACCTATGAGCTCTGGCTGAAAAAGAGCACCAAATATTGGACACTGATTCACAGCCTATTCAGCCTACTGGAGAACTTTGCCCCAGCCTTGCAAGGTATTGCCACCTAGCTGGCACTATAACTGAGTCTTCAAAAGGCCATTTCATTGTTCTATCAAGCCAGCTGCGTCTTCTCTGCTTCTGAGCCCCGCTCAAAACTAGCAGCTTTTCAAGTCATGTGGTAAATGGATCAAAGCAACACACCCAAGTAAGGAATACGTTGCCCCCAAAAGAGGCCCACTAGGCATCATCCTCTTTCTGGGTTGTAGGTGGGACTGGCTGTAACAACTTATCCTTTACTTTGGAAGGTATATCTCAACATGCCCCACACCACCAAATGCCTAGAAGTTTCACTGAAGTAGAACACCCCTAAATTTTAGTCAGATTTATTTCCCACACTCTGACACACAAATCTCTTACCAATAAATCTAGAGTAGTTGCTACTTCTTGCTCTTTAGGTCCAATAGCAAAATGTCATCAATATAGTGGACCAGTGTGGTATCTTGTGGAAGGGAAAGGTAATCAAGATTCCTGTGAATTAAACTATGACATAGGGCTGGAGAGTTGATATACCCCAAGGTAACACTGTGAAGGTGTATTGCTGGCCTTGCCAGCTGAAAGTAAACTGCTTCTGGTGGGCCTTGTGGACAGGTATGGAGAAAAAGGCATTTGCTAGATCTAAGCTGTATATCAGGTAACAGGGGATGTGTTAATTTGCTCAAGCAATGAAGCCATTTATTGTTATAAATAAACTTGCCTCTTAGAACTGCTTTTGCTGTGTCCCATAAGTTTTGGTATATTGTATTTAAATTTTCATGTTTCTCATGATATTTTTGATTTCCCTTTTAATTTCGTTAACTCATTGGTTGTGCTGGAGCATGTTGTTTAATTCCATATCTTTGTGAATATTCCAGTTTTCCTCTTGTTATTGATTTCTAGTTTCATACCATTGTGGTCAGAAAAGATGTTTCATGTGAATTCAATCTTCTTAAATTTTTTGACTTGCATTGTGACCCAGCATCTGATCTATCCTGAAGAATATTCAGTGCACTGGAGAACATGTATTCTAGTGCTGTTGGATGGGATGTTCTAAATATATATGTCTGTTAGGTCCCTTTGATTTAAAATGTAATAGTTTGGGGCTTCCCTGGTGGTGCAGTGGTTGGGAATCCACCTGCTAATGCAGGGGACACGGGTTTGAGCCCTGGTTCAGAAAGATCCCACATGCTGCAGAGCAGCTGGGCCTGTGCACCACAGCTGCTGAGCCCACGTACCTAGAGCCGGTGCTCCAAGACGAGAGAGGCCACCACAATGAGAGGCCCGCGCACGGCAATGAAGAGTAGCCCCTGCTCACCGCAACTAAAAAGAAAGCCCACACACAGCAACGAAGACCCAACGCAGCCAAAAATAAATTAATTAAAAAAAAAAAAAGAAATGTATTTCCAATAAAATTTAACTTAAAAAAAATGTAATAGTTTAAGTCCAATGTTTCTTAATTGACTCTGTCTGGATGATTTATTCATTGTCGAAAGTAGGGTATTGGTCCCCTACAATTATTGTACAGTTGCCTGTTTTTCCCTTCAAATCTGTTAGTAATTGCTGAATATATTTAGGTATTCCAATATTGGGTACATAAATATTTACAATTGTTATATTCTCTTGATGTATTGATCCCTTTATCGTCACATAATGACTTTGTCTCTTGTTATAGCTTTTGAGTTAAAGTCTATTTTGTCTGATATAAGTATAGCTACCCTTGCTCACCTTTGGTTTCTATTTGCATGAAATCTTTTCCTATTCCTTCACATTCAGTATATGTATTCTTAAAGGTGAAGTGAATCTCTAGTAAGTAACCTATAGTTGGGTCTTGTTTTAATCTATTCAGCTACTCTAAGTCTTTTGATTGGAGAATTTAACCCATTTATATTAAAGTAATTATTGGTGCATAAGCACTTACTGTTGCCATTTAATTATTTTCTGGGTGTTTTGGAGATCATTTCTTCCTCTCTTGATGTCGTTCTTTGTAATTCAATGATATTCTGTAGTGTATATTATGACTCCTTACTAATTATCTTTTGTATATCTACTATAAGCTTTTGCTTTGTAGTTACCATGAGTCTTACATAAAGCATCTTATTGAAGATGGCGGTGTGGGAAGATGCTGAGTTAGCATCTCCCCACAACTAGTGTGCCTGCCAGCCGCTGGTGGGGGACTCTGACGCCCAAGGAAATGGGAGGAACCCGTAGTGAACCAGTAGGACATGGGGGGAATGAGGGGGGTGGAGAAGTGGAGGCCAGACAGGATCAGTGCCCCTGAGGCCAGGGAGATCAGGAGAGGCAGGCGGGAGGGACCATGCAGGAAGAGCAGGAGAGGAGTGAGGGCAATCACCTGGCCCACTCAGGCACAGGGAGCCTGCTGAGCTCCCAGACCAGTCCCCTGTCCTCAAAGGCCCACCTCTCACACCTGGCCGCATTGGCCTGGGGCCATAGGAGGGAGGCCAGGGAGATCAGGAGAGGCAGGTGGGAGGGGCCCTGTGGGAAGAGCAGGAGAGGAGCCAAGGGTGATTACCCCACCCATTCAGGCCCGGGGAGACTGCTGAGCTCCCAGGCCAATCCCCTGCCCTCCAAAACTCCCTCCAGGCTGCGTGGGTCCTTGGGCGAATAAGAGGGAGGCCAGGGAGATCAGGAGAGGCAGGTGGGAGGGACCCTATGGGACCGGAGGAGCAGGAGAGAAGAGGAGGGCATTTGCCCTGCCCACTCGAGCCCAGGAAGCATGCTGGGCTCCCAGGTGAGGTTCCCTGTTCTCTGAGACCAGGGCTGGGGGGCCTGCCTGGGCCCTTTCTGTTCCTTGAGCCTAAGACCCACCCCCACAGCCCCCATGGCCTTTTCCAGCTCTGTGAATCCTAAGCATAGGCCCCGCCCACCACCCAAACCTTGCCCTTGCTTAGGCTCCACCCTCCAGAGCTAAGGCCTTTCCCCCCCACATTTTTTTCTTTCTTTCTTTTTTCTTTTTCTCTTTTCTCTCCTCCTCTTTTTTACAATTGTGGTACTGATGTACCTTCCAGTTGGTGATTCATCTATATTTTTATTTTTATATTCTTTCTAACATATCTGTTAGTTTCCTAGTCTAATATTATTTTTTACTTTGTTATTGTTCTCCTTTTTTCTTTTTCTTTTTTTTTGCCACCCCATGCAGCTTGTGGGATCTTGGTTCGTGAGGTGAGAGTTGGGCTGAAGCTCCTGCAGTGGGAGCTCTGAGTCCAAACCACTGGACTAACAGAGAACCTCAGACTCCAGGGAATATTCACCAGAGTGAGGTCTCACAGAGGTCCTCATCTCAGCACCAAGACCCAGCTCTACCCAACAGCCTACAAACTCCAGTGTTGGAAGCCTCAGACCAAACAACAGGTAAGACAGGAACACAATCCCACTCAGAAAAAAAAAAAAAAAAGAAATGGCAAAAAAATATGTCACAGATGAAGGAGCAAGGGAAAAACCTACAAGACCAAATAAATGAGAGGAAATAGGCAATCTACCTGAAAAAGAAATCAGAGTAATAATAGTAAAGATGATCCAGAATCTCAGAAATAGAATGGAGGCATGGATTGAGAAAATCAAGAAATGTTTAACAAAGATCTAGAAGGACTAAGGAACAAAGAAACAGAGATGAACAACACAATAACTGAAATGAAAAATACACTAGAAGGAATCAATAAGAGAATAACTGAGGCAGAAGACCGAATAAGTGAGCTGGAAGACAAAATGGTGGAAATAACTGGGAAGGAGCAGAATAAAGAAAAAAGAATGAAAAGAATTGAAGACAATTTCAGAGACCTCTGGGACAACACTAAATGCACCAACATTCGAATTATAGGAGTCCCAGAAGAAGAAGAGAAAAAGAAAGGGTCTGAGAAAATACTTGAAGAGATTATACTTGAAAACTTCCCCAACATGGGAAAGGAAATAGTCAGCCAAGTCCAGGAAGCACAGAGAGTCCCATACAGGAAAAATCCTAGGAAAATCACACCAAGACACATATTAAGCAAACTAACAAAAATTAAATTCAAAGAAAAAATTTAAGAAAAGCAAGGGAAAAATAAAAAGTAACATAAAAAGGAATCCCCATGAGGTTACCAGCTGATTTTTCAGCAGAAACACTGCAGGCCAGAGGGAGTGGCAGGATATATTTAAAGTGATGAAAGAGAAAAACCTACAAGCAAGATGACTCTACCCAGCAAGGATCTCATTCAGATTTGATGGAAAAATCAAAAGCTTTTCAGGCAAGCAAAAGCTAAGAGAATTTAGCACCACCAAACCATCTTTACAACAAATGCTAAAGAAACTTCTCTAGGCGGGAAACACAAGAGAAGAAAAAGGCCCACAAAAACAAACCCAAAACAATTAAGAAAATGGTAATAGGAATATACATATCGATAACAATCTTGAATGTAAATGGATTAAATGCCACAACCAAAAGACACAGACTGGCTGAATGGATACAAAAACAAGACCCATATATATGTTCTCTACAAGAGACCCACTTGAGACCGAGGGACACATACAGACTGAAAGTGAAGGGATAGAAAAAGATATTCCATGCAAATGGAAATCAAAAGAAAGCTGGAGTAGCAATATTCGTATTAGATAAAATAGACTTTAAAATAAAGACTGTTAGAGTTGATAAGGAGGGACACTTCATAATGATCAAAGGATCAATCCAAGAAGAAGATATAACAATTATAAATGTTTATGCACCCAACATAGGAGCACCTCAATACATAAGGCAAATGCTAACAACCATGAAAGGAGAAATTGACATGAACACAATAATAGTAGGGGACTTGAACATCCCACTTACACCAATGGACAGATCATCCAAACAGAAAATAAATAAGGAAACACAAGCTTTAAATGACACAATTGACTAAATAGATTTAATTAATATTTATAGAACATTCCACCCAAAAGTGGCACAATACACTTTCTTCTCAAGTGCACACGGAACATTCTCCAGAATAGATCACATCTTGGGTCACAAATCAAGCCGCAGAAAATTTAAGAAAATTGAAATCGTATCAAGCATCTTTTCTGACCACAACACTATGAGATTGGAAATCAATTACAGGAAAAAAAACTGTAAAAAACACAAATACATGGAGGCTAAACAGTGCACTACTAAATAATCAAGAGATCACTGAAGAAATCAAAGAAGAAATTAAAAAATACATAGAAATAATGATAATGAAAACACGACCACCCAAAACCTATAGGATGCAGCAAAAGCAGTTCTAAGAAGGAAGTTTATAGCAATTCAATCTCACTTCAAGAAACAAGAAAAATCTCAAATGCAATCTAACCCTACACTTAAAACAACTAGAGAAAGAAGAACAAAGAAAACCCAAAGTAAGTAGAAGGAAAGAAATCGTAAAGATCAGAGCAGAAATAAATGAAATAGAAATGAAGGAAACAATAGCAAAGATCAATAAAACTAAAAGCTGGTTCTTTGAGAAGATAAACAAAATTGATAAACCCTTAGCCAGTCTCATCAAGAAAGAAAGGGGGAGGATGCAAATGAATAAAATTAGAAATGAAAAAGGAGAAATCACAACTGACACTGAGAAATACAAAGAATTATAAGAGACTACCACAAACGACTATATGCCATTAAAATGGACAACTACAAAGAAATGGAAAAATTCTTGGAAAGGTACAATTTCCTAAGAGTGAACCAGGAAGATTTAGAAAATATAAGCAGACCTATCACAAGTAGTGAAATTGAAACCATAATTAAAAATCTTCCAACAAACAAAAGTTAGGACCAGATGGCATCACAAGCGAGTTCTATCAAACATTTAGAGAAGAGCTAACACGGATTCTCCTCAAACTCTTCCAAAAAATTGCAGCTGGAGAAACACTCTCAAATTCATTCTATGAAGCCACCATCACCCTGATAACAAAACAAGAAAAAGATATCACACACAAAAAAGAAAATTATAGACCAGTATCACATAGATGCAAAAATCCTGAACAAAATACTAGCAAACAGAATGCAACAGCACATTAAAAAGATCATACACCATCACCAAATGGGATTTATCCCAGGGATGCAAGGATTCTTTAATATATACAAATCAATCAATGTGATACACCACATTAACAAATTAAGGAATAAAATTACATGACCATCTCAATAGATGCAGAAAAAGCTTTTGACAAAATTCAACACCCATTTATGATAAAAACTCTCCAGAAAATGGGCATAGAGGGAATCTACCTCAACATAATAAAGGCCATATATGACAACCTACAGCAAGCACCATATTCAATGGTGAAAAACTGAAAGCATTTCCACTAAGATCAAGAACAAGACAAGGATGTCCACTCTCGCCACTCTTATTCAACATAGTTTTGGAAGTCCTAGTCATGGCAATCAGGGAAGAAAAAGAAATTAAAGAATTCAAATTGGAAAAAAAGAATTAAAACTGTCACTTTTGCATATGACATGATACTATACATAGAAAATCCTTAAGATGCCACCAGAAAACTACTGGAGCTAATCAATGAATTTGGTAAAGTTGCAGGATACAAAATTAATGCACAGGAATTCCTATACACTAACAACGAAAGTTCAGAAAGAGAAATTAAGGAAACACTCCCATTCACCACTGCAACAAAAAGAATGAAATACTAGGAATAAACCTACCTAAGGAGGTAAAAGACCTGTACTCAAAAAACTATAAGACACTGATGACATAAATCAAAGACTCAAACAGATGGAGAGATATACCATGTTCTTAGATTGGATGAATCAATATTGTGAAAATGACTATACTACCCAAAGCAATCTACAGATTCAGTACAATCCCTATCAAATTACCAATGGCATTCTTCACAGAATTAGAACAAAAAATTTTACAATTCGTATGGAAACACAAAAGACCCCGAATAACCAAAGCAATCTTGAGAAAGAAAATGGAGTTGGACTAATCAGGCTCCCCAACTTCAAACTATACCACAAAGCTACAGTACAGTATGGTACTGGCACAATAACAGAAATATAGATCAATGGTACAGGATAGAATGCCCAGAGATAAACTCACACACATATGGGCACCTAATTTATGACAAAGGAAGCAAGAACATACAATGGAGAAAAGACAGCCTCTTCAATAAGTGGTGCTGGGAAAACTGGACAGCTACATGTAAAAGAATGAAATTAGAACACTACTTAACACCTTACACAAAGATAAACTCAAAATGGACTAAAGGCTTAAATGTAAGACCAGATACTATAAAACTCTTAGAGGAAAACATAGGAAAAACACTCTTTGACATAAACCACAGCAAGATCTTTTTTGACCCACCTCCTAAAGTAACGGAAATTAAAACAAAAATAAACAAATGGGACTTAATTAAACTTAAAAGCTTTTGCACAGCAAAGGAAACCACAAACTAAACAAAAAGACAACCCTCAGAATGGGAGAACATATTTGCAAATGAAACAACAGACAAAGGACTAATCTCCAAAGTATACAAACAGCTCATGGAGCTCAATGTCAAAAAAAACAAACAATCCAGTTAAAAAATGGGCAGAAGACCTAAATAGACATTTCACTAAGGAGGACATACAGATGGCCAAGAGGCACATGAAAAGATGCTCAACATCACTAATTATTAGAGAAATGCAAATCAAATCTACAATGAGGTATCACCTCATGCCAGTCAGAATGGCCATTATCAAAAAATCTAGAAACAATAAATGCTGGAAAGGGTGTGGTGGAAAGGGAACCCTCCTGCACTGTTGGTGGGAATGTAAATTGATACAACCACTGTGGAAAACAGTATGGAGTTCCCTTAGAAAACTAAAAGTAGAACTCCCACATGACCCAGCAGTCCCACTACTGGGCATATACCCTGAGAAAACCATAATTCAAAAAAGACATGTACCACAATGTTCATTACAGCACTATTAACAATAGCCAGGACATGGAACCAACCAAAATGTCCATCAACATGAATGGATAAAGATTTGGCACATATATACAATGGAATATTACTCAGCCATAAAAAGAAATGAAATTGAGTTATTTGTAGTGAGGTGGATGGACCTAGAGTCTGTCACACAGAGTGAAGTAAGTCAGAAAGAGAAAAACAAATACTGTATGCTAATGCATATATATGGAATCTAAAAAAAAATGGTACTGATGAACCTACTGGCGGAGCAGGAATAAGGATGTAGACACAGAGAATGGACCTGAGGACACGGGGTGGGGAGAGGGAAGCTGGGGTGAAGTGAGAGTAGCATTGACATATATACACTACCAAATGTAAAATAGTTAGCTAGTGAGAAGCAGCAGCATAAAACAGGGAGATCAGCTCGGTGCTTTGTGACCACCTAGAGGGATGGGAAAGGCAGGATGGGAGGGAGGCTCAAGAGAGAGGGGATATGGGGACATATGTATGCATATGGCTGATTCACTTTGTTGTACAACAGAAACTAACACAGTATTGTGAAGCAGTTATACTCCAATAAAGATCTATTTTTAAAAATCTTATAGTATAGCAGTCTATTTTGAGCTAATAACAACTTAACTTTGATCACATACAAAAACTCAGCATTTTTACTCTCCTCCACATATTTCACGTTTTTAATGTCACACTTTACATCTTTTTATAATGTATGTTTATTTATAAGTTATTATATTTAGCTATAGTCCTTTTTAATACTTATGGTCTTTTATTTTTATACTAGAGTTATAAGTAATTTACCCAGCACCATTACAATAGTATTCTGAATGTGACTCTTAAGTTTACCTTTACCAATAAGTTTTACACTTTCACATGTTTTCATGCTACTAATTAATGTCCTTTTATTTCAGCTTGAAGAACTCCCTTTATCATTTCTTGTAAGTCAGGTCTACTGGTGATGAACTTCTTTAGATTTATTTGCCTGGGAATATCTTTCTCTCCCCTTCAATTTGAAGAACTTTTCCAGGTAAAGTATTCTTAGTTGATAGGTTTCTTCCCCCCAGCACTTTGACTATATTATCCCATCCCACCCACCCCCAAATCTGGGAAGTTTTCAGCCATTATTTCTTTGAATAAGTGTTCTGCCCCTCTCCCTCTCTTCTCCTTCTTGTACTCCCATAAGGTATATATTGGTCCACATAATAGTGTTTCATAAGTCCCTTAAGCTATATTCACTGTTTTTCATTCTTTTGCTTTTTGCTCCTCTGATTGGGTGATTTCCACTGACCTTTCACTGAGTTCACCAATCCTTTCTTCTGCTTGATCTAGTTTGCTGTTGAAACTCTATTAAATTTTTATGTTTGATTATGGTTTTATTCAGCTCTATGATTTCTCTTTGGTACTTTTAAAATATTTTCTATCTCTTTGTTGAAATTTTTACTTTGTTTATACATTGTTCTCCTCACTTTGGTGACTGTTTTATGATCATTATTTAAAATTCTGTAATGAGTAAATCATTTACATTGACAAAATTTAAAAACAAAATTGATAAATCTGTCATCAAAGTAGACTTTAACATACCCCTCTCAAATATTATAGAACACACACGCCAAAAGAATATAGTAATGTAGATGATTTGAACACAATTAATGATCTAATATATAGATCACATATAAACTCTGCTTTTCAAGACTAGAGAATCATCTTTTTCCTCAACATTCACAAAAACTGATGATAAACATGTAAAGCAAACTACAATAAATTTTAAAATTGATACATAGAAAACAAAATTCTCTGACAAGAATATAATTTGCTAAGAGTCAGTACAAAAAGTTTTAAAATCTTCATATATTTGAAAATTTAAAAACACCCTTCTAAATAAATCATGGGTCAAAGAACAAATCATATTAGATATTAAATTAATTAGATCTGAATAATAATAAAATTAATACATATCAAAACTTGTGACATGCAGTTAAAGCAGAAGTTGGAGGGTAACTTATAGCTTTAAATGTTTATTTTGGAAAAGAAGAAACTTGAAATATAATGAGCTTAAGAAAATGGAAAAGAACAAGGGAATAAACACAAAGGAAAAAAAGAGATAATGAAGAGTATAAATCAATGAAATAGGAAACAAGGATACAATAGAGCACATCAAGAAAGTCAAAAATTAAATCTTTGAAAAGGCTAATAAAATTCCTAAACCTCTGTTAATATTGATAAGAAAAATGAAATGCACAATTAAACAATATTACATATGGTAGGTAATGACTAAAAGGAAAAGATACTATGAACTTTATGCCAATAAATTTGAAAATGTAGACAAAATGGACACATTTCTAGAACTGAAAACTGACTCTGGAAGAAATAGAAAGCCTTAATGGTCCTATCCTTACAGAATAAATTGAAGCAATATTTAAAACTCTTTCAATAATAAAGACTAGCTGTACAAGTGAATTCTACCAAATTTTCAAGGGATAGATCATTCCAGTCTTACAGAAGACTTTCTACAAAGCAGAAGACAAGGGAACATTCCCCCAATAAATCCTATGAGGCAAGAATAATCTTAGCACCAAAACCAGACAAGGACAGTAAAAGAAGTAAAATAATAGGAGAAAACCACTCATGAATTTACCCACAAAAACATTAAATAAAGCTAAATTCGTCTGTTTTTTAAAAAGAGAATACAGGGGATTGACTGCAAAGGACATGAGAGAATTTTATGGTGACAGAAAAGATCTACGTGTTGATGGTAGTAATGGTTAACGATTCCATATATTTGTTCAAGTTAATTGACTATACACCCTAAAAGGTGACTTTTGTTCTATGTAAATTATGCCTCAATAGCCTCTCTTTCAAAGAGATTTTATAGAATTCCACACTATTTCATCACAAAATTTTTGTAAATTACATGGATAAAAGACAACATTCTTCCTCTGATATAGACTCCCTACCAAAAGTTTACATCAAGCATTATTCTTAATAAGAAAATTTAAAAGCATTACCTTTAAAATTCAAAAGAAGACAAAGATGTCCACCATTAAGACTTCTATTCAACATAGTACTGGAAATTCTAGCCAACATGGTAAGACAACAAAAGCAACTAGAGGCATAAGAATAGGAGGAAAAAAGAAACAAAGCTGATATTTCCAGATATATGTTTGTCTATACTGAAGGTCTCAAACAATAGAATTAGAAATAATAATAGAATTTGGCAAGGTGACTGGCTAAATGAGCAAGAAAAAAGATAAACTTGTATTTTTATGCCAGCAAGAATCAAAACCAATTTAAAAAGGAAACCATTTGTAATAACAATAACAAAATGAAGTATTTAAGAATAAATTTAATAAAAAATGTGCAAGACATCTGTAGAAATTTAAAAGTTTTTATTAGAAGAAAGGAGACAAATAAATGGAGAGATTATCTTTGTCTATGAATAGAATTCAGTATCATAAATATGTCAAGTATCAATATCTCCAAGTTAATTGACTGATTCCATGCAGTTTCAATCACACTTCCAAGTGGTTTGGAATGCAACAAACTTATTCTAAAAATGTATACTTAAGAACAAAGGAATGAGAAAGAAAAAGAATACGTTGGGATCTTTGCCCTACCAGTTACCAAGACTTATTATAGGAATAGACAAATGGATAAATTGATTACTAGATAAAAATAATAAGCTTACACATACATGGAACTTTGATACATGATATAGGCAGCATCTGAAAGCAGTGGGGGAAAGAAGGACCATTCAACAAATGTACTGGGAAAGTAGATTATTCATATAAAAGGAAAAGTTATATTGGATCCTCAACCCACTCAATACCTAAAGTCAATTCTAGATGTATAACAAAATGAAATCTGAAAGGCTTTAAAAATGCAAATAAAATATGGTGAATGTCTTTCTGGCCTTGGGGTAAGAAAGAAAGTCTTAAGCAAGACAAAATGCAATAACCATAAAAGAAAAGATTACATTAAGATTAAAATTTTGTTTTCATCAAAAGATAGTAAAAAAAATAAAAGAAGGTGAAAACACAAACCACACACTGTGGTAGTGGAGAATGATACAACTACTTTGAAAAATAATTTGACCCTTCTTATTAGCTGAACATCTATTTATTCTGTAGTTTAGCAATTGCATTCTTGCTTTTGTGCACTAGGAAACAAGTATAAGAACATTCATAGGGACACAATGTGTAAGAGCAAAAACCTGAGAACCATTCAAGTGTCTTGTTGCACTTATCCTTCGCTGTGTAACAAACAGCCTCAAAGGTTAGTCACTTAAAATGACAACAACATGAGCCTGCAATTTTAGGAGGCCTTAGTCTCTCTCACCAAGAGTCAGCTAGGGCAGCTGGAAGACTAGGAGCTGGAATCGTTTGAAGGCAGACTTACACGTCTGGAGGTTGATGCTGGCTGTTTGCTGGGACCTCATTTACTGCTGCTCCATTTCACCTATGAGAGACTTTTCCAGTGATAGTTTGGCTTCCTCATAACATTGTAGCTTGGTTCCAAGTAGGGGGGAGGAAGTGAAGGAGAGAAAGAGAGAGAAAAATAGAGGGAGAAAGGGAGAGAGAGAAGGGGGGAGGGAGAGAGGGGTAGGGGGAGAAAGGAAGGAAAGGAAGAGAGAAAATTATATAATAAGCAACATTTTACCTAGCTGCAGAAATCATACAGTATCATGTTTGCCACATTCATTAAATATATTCATCAAAGACAAGTTACTAAAGTCAGCCCCTATGCAAGAGAAGGAGAATTACCTTTTGAGAGGAGGAGTATCAAAGAATTTGCAGATATGTTTTAAAAACCACCACTTGTCCTGTAACAGAAGCATAGATAAAATATTTTAACAATTAAATATTATATATAACAGTGAATATAAATGAACTGTAGCTATCTGTCACAATATGGATGAATTTTTGAAATATAATTTGAATTAAAAAAAAGCAGTCCCAGAAAATTACGTTAAGTATAATAATATGTTCAGAAAACCCAAAGTCAAATAAAAATAAATAGTATATAGTTTAAGCATATTTATATTAATGACAAAACTATTATTTTTTTAAAAGAGAATAACATAAAATTCAGGGTAGTCCTTTATCTAAGTGGGGAGAAGGAGGAGGCAGAAGGATGAAATGGGAAGAGCAAATAGGAAGCTATATGTTATTGAAGAGTTCTGGATTTTATACTGGTTGGTGGGCTTTCATTATATTACTATACATGATTATGTATGTATATATTTGTTTATAGTTTACACATTTTTCATAAAAACTCTATTGAATGTACCAAGTATTTTATTAAACATAATAGAGGGGAACACTTAAAAAATAAATAAGGAAATGAAAGGCTGAGATGGGATAGGAACTAAAGAGGGATAGGAACTAAAGAGAAAGTATCTAGTCAATTTAAATGAGCTGAATTTCTGTCCTAGAATGTTAAAAGAATTTTGTAGACGTGGTTGTTAAAAATCTTTAGGAAAATCATGTATGGGAGACATGATAGTAAATTATTTATTTATAGTTAAATAAACATCCTGAATTTCTAGATGCTAGGAAAGGTAGATTTTAAAAAATCATTGCAACCAACTTATTATTGATTTCTGTCACAAATTTCCAAAAGATGATATGTCGGCATTTAGAAAACAATCATGTGCTCACCAGGAGCTTCATGGGTTATTGACAAATGTAATTTCCTGTTGTTATTGGCCAATTGAACTTGCAGCATGATTAGGGTAGGCATGAACATAGTGTAACATGACCTTAGTAAGGCTTTTGATATCTTGCTTGTTCTTGCAGACAAGATAGAGAGTTATGGGTTAAAAGCAGTAGAATGTTGGAGATATGTTGCTGATTGAACGATCCAAAGGATATTGGTCAGTATCAGCCTGAGTGGAGGTACAAGTGAGCTTTGTCTCAGGCCCACTTGTCTTTTTATGCTATCCTGAAATGTGGAGGGAAAGCTAATATACTGAGTGCCAGAACCAAGACTGAGAAAGATCTGGACAAGATAGAATGAATGTAGATTCAAAACAAAGCTCTCAATTTATGTTGAAAATATACTTGGAAAAACATGGTTTTGAGGAAGAGCTGAATTAGCAGCCATTGTCTGAAAAATGATGGGGAGAGGCAGAGACAAGAGGTATTTACTCCAAGTTCAACATGAGGAAATGGTCTGCTAGGGCTGCCAAAAGAGCTGTAAGACTCACATTCTATTTTGCTAATGGTTAGAATGCATCTGGAGTTTGGGTCCAATTTTGGGCACCATATTTTAAGAGGGAGATTGACCAACTAGAAAGAATACCATGGAGGGCAGGTTGACTGCGTATGAGTCACACCAGAAAGGGTCGAAGGGATTTTAGGATGTTAGGATTTTTTCCTTTCTAAAGGAAAAGCCTTGGGCAGTGATGGCTACCTTTAAATATTTAACCTACTATCATGTTAAGGAAAAGGATTAGACTTATTTAGGCTCCAGAAAAATCTAACTTGGTTTGGTAAAAGGAATCTTCAGGAAGGCAGATTTTCTTTCAAAGGGGGTGGGGGGAGAGAGAGCAAGAAAGAGAGAGAACTTTCTAACAAAACCATCCAAAGGCTGAATAGCTGCCTCTCACAGAAGTGTGTTCCCATAACTGGAAGTGATCAAGCAGTTCTGGATGTTTTAGGGAGAATTCAACCACTGGAAGGAAGGTTTTAGTACATGGCCATCAAGATCTTTACCAGCTGTTAAGATTCAGGGATTCTATACCTACCCCCTACCAAAACCCCTCAACCATGCTACTGAAATGATATTAGAAAACACTATTTGACTATCAGTTGACTAAAAGTACAATTGCTTCTAAGAGTAGCAAGCTTTAAGCAATTAGCACATAACCCTAACCTAATTTGTCAGAGATTGGCAATATAGTGGTCTTAAAAATCTGGAGAGAAAGAACAAGAAATAAAAAAATATTACTTTTATTAACAAAATATGATCACAATAACTGTAAAGGAATTTTTATGGCAGGAAAAGAAGTCATCCTTGCCCTATTGTCTTAAAACTGATTTCACTTTGACATTTCCTGCCTGTGTTGCTCGGCACACTGGGGTCTTTCTTTCCTCCCTCCCTCCTTTCCTTCCTTCCTTTCTTTCTTCCTTTCTTTCTTTCTTTCTTTCTTTCTTTCTTTCTTTCTTTCTTTCTTTCTTTCTTTCTTTCTTTCTTTCTTTCTTTCTTTCTTTCTTTCTTTCTTTCTTTCTTTCTTTCTTTCTTTCTTCTTTCCCTTTCTTTCTTTCTTTCTTTCTTTCTTTCTTTCTTTCTTTCTTTCTTTCTTTCTTTCTTTCTTTCTCTTTCTTCCTTCCTTCCTTCCTTCCTTCCTTCCTTCCTTCCTTCCTTCCTTCCTTCCTTCCTTCCTTCCTATTTTCCTTTTTCTGGGGGGGTGGTACACAGTGGTAGACATATTTTGATGAGAGAAGGTTGGGGGAAGAGATTTAGAGTTAAAAGTTAGCAGCCTGATTCAGGGCAGAGGAGCTCCAAGAGCCTAGAAGGAAAGGGCTGGGGAGGCTGAAGGAGGAAAGGAACTGGCCGATTAAGACCCAGAAGAGTGCAAAGTACCTGCTTTCAGGTGGTGATTCTCTGCTTGCTGGGTCCTGCCTCAACCAGGAGGAATGGCTGCTCCCTCCTTAGGCAAAACCCACGTGCCCTGCCCACTCCCACTGCCTCTGATACCCTCGCATCCTCTCTACTGCTCTGCCTCCAGGGCCTCTTCCTGCAGGGAAGCCCAGCCAAGCGAGCCTCCTTTTATTGCAATGTGACCAGATACACTCCCAGTTCCAGATGTTGCTGGCATCAGTTGAACAAACTTCATGAAAACCATAAAGCCAAGCACAGACCCCAGATTAACTGTTTTAGACGTTTTTTCTTTCTGAGAACTGGGACAGAGGTCTCAATCTTCTTTATGCCTCTCTCAAGTGAAAGCTATGTGGGGCACAAGTAAAAGTCACAATTTTCAACCAATTGTTAATCATGATTGTGTAAGAAGAGCGTAGGGTCCAAGAGAACCTAGTGAATGTTACCAAGGTTTCCAGATATGATGCTGAGGGATCTGGCTCATTCCTGTTCAGCACAGTGGGGCTGTGGTCTAATTGGCCTAGAGGCCATGGAGCTTCTAGAAAAGTGACAAAAAGACATTTTGAGACTTGTTTCCTTAACGAAAGATAATGAAATTCATCAGAGTGAGTGGTGCAGAAAAATATCCCTCAGTTAATGCAAGGACCAACCCATGTCAGGGTTGGATGGACCCACAGCCCATGTCAGAGGCTTTAGAGGAGGAAAGACAGTGACACAGTGGCACAACACCAGGAATCTGTTTTCCTAGGTAGGTTCTGGTCTGGGTTCCCATGGGGGAAGATGTCACCTGTAATGATAGTCTTCTGATAGGGTCTGGAGCCTTGCGTACATCGTTAGACCCCATAAGTTAAGACAAAGATATACTTTTTTCCAATCTCTAACTTGTTCCTATGCCTCTGGGTCAATGTGTACGTTGCTCCTCCTGCCCAGAACTCCAGCCCTCTCCTAAATGCCTTTGTCTGGCCTCTACTCATCCTTTAAAGTGCTTCTCTATGTCATCCCTCTGCGAAGTCTTCCTGAGACATCACTTCCAAGTCCAAGTTTCTGTAGCTCCATGATTGTGTTATGTGTTTTTGTCTCTCTCCCACCCAGCCTGCAGGCCCCTCTGAAGTCAGGACTGTGTTTGTCCTCTGTGTCCATATAGGAGATACTCAGCATTGTTATTTCAATAAACAAATAAAGGAATGGCATCCTGGCATTCTGAAGAACAGCAACAATAGTAGCAGAGATATCCTAAAGAGAGCACGACATCAGAAGAGAGTGGTGAGGCTTCTCCCAGGGACCTGAAGACCAACAGTTCCCATCAGGGTCAAGGATGGGAAAGAGAGTGGAGCCCCAAGAATGGCTTGGTGACCATGACATTATTAGAATTGAATAGGCAGAGTGGTGTAGCAGTTCAGAGGCAACTTCCAGAGCAATGATGATGAAGGCCTGTTTTCAGTTATGAAGTGCCTCAAAACAGCACTGGGAGGGGCCCCCTGAGACATCTGAACATGACATTGCCCCAGAGATGCTTCCAGAGCAGGACCAATAGGAGCTCGAGCTGACCTGTGTTCTGTTACCAGATACAGGGCAGCATCCAGACAACCATGGGGATAGTCACTATGGTGTGGGACCTTGACGTGAAAAAGCAACGTGTGGGATCTGGCACTATTTTGAGTCAGTCGAGTTGCCATGCATGGCATAGAGCACATAATTCCTGGCAGAGTAAGCCCCATATATGGGAGAATTATACTAGCCATTATATCATTATTATTATCAAGCCAAAAATTAAAACAACTCAAACAATAAATGGCCAATCATCTGTGGGTGGAGGGGTTGACTTTTTATGGCTCAAGTGGTTTCACTGTGAGATGAAAGGAATAGGAATTAAGTGGAAGCCATGAACTCTACCTACTAGGCTTGGTCATCAAAGGGCTGTGGGAATCTTGAGTTTTACCATTTGATATGTGTCACTTTAGACAAATATCACATAGACTTATGCTAATGGATGACTGTTTAGCTTCCATTACACTTCTTTGGTTCCTGTCCCTGTGGCACCAAGAAGCTCTCACTGAGAAGAGTGGTGAGAAAATTGAAAGGCTTTTTCCTGGAGAATTCTTGCCCTGCTTCAACCAGCAGATAAGGGCTCCTTGCTAGCTCTCTCCCAGAGCAGGAGTATCCTCATCACTATGGGGTGTTGTGCTGTTTTGTGGGATCAACAAGGCAATTGTGTCTCCTTTTGTCACCAGCTTTCTGTTGTATGGAATTCACTAGTGTCTTTCAAAGGCTCAAGCAACTTCTGAAGAAAACACCCACTAACTACTTGAACACAACAGAAACAATCCGGGGACCTTATTCAAACAAGCCTCAGACTAGGCAGGGGATATTCTAGGTCAGAAGCTGGCAAATTTTTTCTGTAAAAAGCCAGAGAGTGAATATTTTAGGCTTTATGCAAACCATGCAGTCTCTGTCCTGACTACTCTACTCTGTCCTTGAAGCATGAAAATAGCCATAGACACTATGTAAATGAATGGTGTGGCTATGTTTCAATAAAGTTTTACTTACAAAATGGTGGGCCAGATTTGACCCACGGGCCACAGTTTGCTGACCCCTGAGTTAGATCAACAGAAGGCTGTCATTACTGAAATGGTACTTCCACATTACAGCAGGTTACGAGAGTGTTCTGGGCTCCTCTGGGGAACAAGGCTGAGGATGGTTGACTGGAGGGCAGGAGGTCAACTGCAGGTTAATAGTCCAGGACTATTGTTCTCAAGGCCAACCTGCTGAAGGAAGGAAGAGGAGGAGGGACTTGTCAGGGCATGAGGGGAAGAGAGAGAGGGAAAATTAGAATGGATGGTGAGAAAGGGAACTCTGTCCCCTGGATCTGAAAGAGTGGGACAGAGAAGGGATTGGGGAGAAGTGGGTGGATGGGGACCTCTGCTTTAGCCAATATCCTTTCTCTGGGGCTGGAAAACACCATTGCTTTGGGACACAGCTGACCTCTCCCAGCAGGTCCTAGACAAAACTTCCAACAGTTGGAGCTGAGTCGACCCTCACCTGGTCCATGGTTTTCAGGGGTAAATACCTGGTCCATTCTTTCTGCCATCTCAGTTCTTGCAACCCTCTCCCCCCAAACTCACTAACACATATTTACTTTCAACTGAATGTAATGAAAGAGGTGTTCTTAGAGGTGTCCCACGGCAGATCATCTTTCACAGGCCTGCTCTTGCTCTCCACCATTGCAGAGCTAATCTTTAGAAGTATTGAGTCCACAGGATTGTTATGGACTCCCTTTTGGGTGGGAGGAAACACTCAGTATTGTTTTCTTTCTTGTGCTTCTACCTCTTAGAATGTTGAGGATTCTGTTCTGTTTGCTGTTGACAGCTCCCAAATAATGGATGGTAGGGTCATGGGATGACTTCAGAAATGGCAATCAGCTCAATGACAAAGAGCAGGTCCTCCCAAGGATGCCTGCATGAGGACTTGGTGGAGGGATGCATGGGGCCTGTAGCTCCACAGTTAGAAATTTTGAACAAATATTGCCCTGGAAGGAAGCATACAGGAGGCTGAGTGGCGTTTTCTTCCCTCTCCCGGTCAAGGTTGTTTTCACACAGACATAGGGGAGAATAGCAGAGTGCTTAAGAAGGTGGGCTCTAGAGTCTGACGATCTGGACCCTAAATCCCTACCTTGACACCTTCTAGCTGTCAGTGACTTTAGGCAAATCATTTAACCCCTCCGAGCTGTATTTCCCTCATCTTTAAAATGAACATACTAATAATATCTAAACTAAAGGACTGGGCTTCCCTAGTGGCGCAGTGGTTGAGAGTCTGCCTGCCAATGCGGGGGATACGGGTTCGAGCCCTGGTCTGGGAAGATCCCACATGCCGCGGAGCGACTAGGCCCGTGAGCCACAATTACTGAGCCTGCGCGTCTGGAGCCTGTGCTCCGCAACAAGAGAGGCCGCGATAGTGAGAGGCCCGCGCACCGCGATGAAGAGTGACCCCCACTTACCGCAACTAGAGAAAGCCCTCGCACAGAAACAAAGACCCAACACAGCCATAAATAAAAATAAACAAATAAAATTTAAACTAAAGGACTGATGTGAGGATTAATTGAAATAACCTGTGTGAATTGTTTAGGATAATAAGTGCTTCTTTGTCTTCTTCGCCTTCTTGTTATTTTTGCATGGGCATGAATCAAAGGATGTAGACATATTCCCATAAAACCTCCAAACCTCCTGCTCTGAGCCTCTTCTAGCTACATGAATTCTCCACTGGAGATTGCTTTGGATTAAAGGTAAATCTCTCTAGAGATAGAACAAGGTATATCATTACTAGCCATTTATATATCTCAGGGAGAGATGATATGTTCCTCTATGCATTTTTTCTTCACTTTAATGAAACACTTTCAAATACATTACCGTGCTCAGTGCTCATACAGTCTTGGAAAAGTAAGGCTAGGGAGGGCTCGTTCTCCTCATTTTACCAAGGGAAAAATAAGTCACAGAATCTAAGTCATTCTGCAGGAGCCTGGATAGAAACCAAGTGCTTATTGCACTAGAAGAGGGTTTCTCAGAGTGTGGTCCAAGGAGGCTCCCTGGTCCAGAAGTAGTTTGGAGGCTTAGCTAAAAATGCACATTCCTGGCTTACATCCACCTGAGACCTACTTAATTAGACTCATGAGAGGTGGGGTCTGGGAAACTGTATTCCTAACACATTCCTTATGTAATTCTGATATGTGTTACAGCTTTGAAAAATCATTGCTCCAGAGTCTGCACCAGTGGTTCTCAACCCCAGCTAAACATCTAGATTACCTGTGGGGTTTACTTAACAAAATACACTCAAGCATGCCTCAGCCCTATACTTCAGAACTCTGTTTCAGTAGGTTCAGGGTGGATCTCTGGCATCCATAGGATTCTGATTCTCAAACTAGAGTTGAAAGTTTCTGATCTAAATCAGCAGTTCTAAAACTTGGCTGTACATTAAAATGACCTGCACAGGCTGCAGCCCAGACCAATGACACCAGTATCTCTGGGGATAGAACCTGACCATGGGTGTTTAAACATCTCTCCCAGGTATTCCCAATGTACAGTCATGACTGAGAACCAGTGGTCTAGATCAGGGGTCAGTAAGCTTTTTCTGTAAGGTCCATGTAGTAAATATGTTTTGCTTTGTGGGCCAGGTGGTCTCTGTCACAAGTACTCAGTGCTACCATTGTAGCATGAAAACAGCCCTGGACAATGCATAAATGAATGGGTGTGCCTGTGTTTCAATAAAACTTTATTTACAAATTCGATAGTAGGCTGGACCTGGCTCATGGGCCATAGTGTGCTGACCTCTGGTCTGGAGCAATACTTCTCAAACCACCTGTGGTATAGGATCATTATTTTATAAAAATTTCTGGTCTGTGATAGACCAATTTTTTGTAAAATACAATGAAGGTGAATTGTAACAAAAATGAAATAAAAAATACAAAATGTAAGCCCACTGATTACGAAACTGGTTGTCATAACAATGTCAAATTGCTATCAAAGTTTCTGAGTACTTAAAATCAATTTCTTTACTTTTCTTGCATGAACTGGCAACAAACATCTCAAGACTAGATCCATCCAGACTATACCTTGAGTTGTACTGATAAAATCACAATGTTTTTTCTATTTAATGGATAAAGGAACAGATCAGATAAATTAATCGGTGTAAACTTTGTAGCGAAAGAACCTTTGAGTCCAACTTTGAAAAAAGCAGTGGGCCTTGATAGGTGAAGAAGGAAAGACAAGGCATCTTAGCATAATTCTTGCCACTTAAAATACATTTAGTAAAGTGAGCTGGATTTGAATCAGGCAGGGAAAAGCAAGCTTTATTTGTTAAACAGATAGAGAGAAGTGTTTTTGCCACTGTAAACAGAGTAGTGCCGAAGGACCCCTAAGTGAAAGCACATTGAGGGGCTTTGAAATCAGACAGGATTTGAAACCTGGCATTGTCACTTATTAGCTGAGTTGGGGCCATCATTGACTACACTCAGTGACTTCGTCTATGAAAGCAAGGATTTCACCAACTTCCCAGGATTGGTGAGGGAATTCAAATCACACACACAAAGTACCTACCTCAGTACCCGGCATCCAATAGATGACAGTGATTGTTACTGAGAGCGCCAGGCCTGTGCAGCCAGGCAGACTTGAGTTCGAATTCTGACTCCACCACTTGTGTGACATTAGGCCATTTAAACCTCTGTGAGCCTGAGTTTCTTTATCTGTAAAACAGAGACATTAATACTCACCTTTTAGGGTACACTAAGGATTTAGGGATTGTAAAAATATGTAAAGTGCTGGCACAAAAAAATACTCAAAAAGTGGGAATTATTATTTTTCTCATATAATTTTTTATTGAGCTATATTCACATATCATAAAACTCACCTTTCAAAGTGTACAATTTGGTAACGTTTTAGTATATTCACAATGCTGTGCAGCCATCATCACTATCTAATTTCATAATAGCTATGATTTTTTAACTCATTTGACTTAATAACCCTGAAGTCGGCCTCTGCCCTCTCACACTCTGCTGAAGGCTTTACTAAATGAAGCTTGACAAGGGACAAATCGCACCATACGACACTCAGTACCAACACTCAGTACACTTTCTTTTTTTTTTTTTTAACATCTTTATTGGAGTATAATTGCTTTACAATGGTGTGTTAGTTTCTGCTTTATAACAAAGTGAGTCAGTTATACATATACATATGTTCCCGTATCTCTTCCCTCTTGCATCTCCCTCCCTCCCACCCTCCCTATCCCACCCCTCTAGGTGGTCACAAAGCACCAAGCTGATCTCCCTGTGCTATGCGGTTGCTTCCCACTAGCTATCTATTTTACATTTGGTAGTGTATATATGTCCATGCCACTCTCTCACTTTGTCCCAGCTTACCCTTCCCCCTCCCCATATCCTCAAGTCCATTCTCTAGTAAGTCTGTGTCTTTATTCCCGTCTTACCACTAGGTTCTCCATGACCTTTTTTTTTTCTCCCCTTAGATTCCATATATATGTGTTAGCATACTGTATTTGTTTTTCTCTTTCTGACTTACTTCACTCTGTATGACAGACTCTAACTCCATCCCCCTCACTACAAATAACTCAATTTCGTTTCTTTTTATGGCTGAGTAATATTCCATTGTATATATGTGCCACATCTTCTTTATCCATTCATCTGATGATGGACACTTAGGTTGCTTCCATGTCCTGGCTATTGTAAATAGAGCTGCAATGAACATTTTGGTACATGACTCTTTTTGAATTATGGTTTTCTCAGGGTATATGCCCAGTAGTGGGATTGCTGGGTCGTATGGTAGTTCTATTTTTAGTTTTTTAAGGAACCTCCATACTGTTCTCCATAGTGGCTGTATCACTTTACATTCCCACCAACAGTGCAAGAGTGTTCCCTTTTCTCCACACCCTCTCCAGCATTTATTGTTTCTAGATTTTTTGATGATGGCCATTCTGACCGGTGTAAGATGATATCTCACTGTAGTTTTGATTTGCATTTCTCTAATGAGTACACTTTCTTAATAGTCTCTTTCCAAAGCCTCACACTGGACAGCAGCTGCTCCAATCTAGTCTCTGTCCTGCAGAACTCCATTTGGCCAGCTCTCCTCCTCACCCCTTTCCCTTCTCTTAGAGCTTTTGTAATCCTTCCCCTTTACTTCCATGCACTTTTTCCTGTTGAGTGATGTATCCCATTCCTTCAGCTTCTTTAGTTTGCCACTGCTCATCATAACTTCGCCGTGTCAGGGTCGGCTAGCTGTTTTTCTGAGATCTGTGCTCCCCTCTCATAATGAGGAGGTCTGGCAGAGGGCTCTCAGTCTGGAGCTACATCTGTCAACCACCGTTGCATCTGGGTGGAGCCCTGTGGATGAGGTAGACTATTCTTCATCACTGGGAGGTGAGCAGAAATCATGTGTGTCACTTCCAGATCAAAGTGATTAACAAGTGGGTATCTCTCTCCTCTACCTTCCCTTTCCTTGTCTGCCAGATAAGGGCAAAGGACTCCAAGGCCCAAGGGGATAGCTAAGCCTCAAGCAAGGAACACGGGTCCATGAACCAACACGTGGGAGACTGTTATCAAATACCTGAGTGGGACTGATGGGAGCAAAGAATAAAACTATTCTCTTTATGCTACTGACAGTTGGAGGATTTGCTTATTACAGAAGCTAGTTTTGCCTTAACTAGTATACGGGGTCAGCCCAAAGGAAACAAAAGCTCTTTAAACCTCAGAAGCCCCCAGAGGGAGAACGGTTGTAAACATTATGCTTTATATAGATTTTTCTGTTACATTTCTATTACTCTTATTACACACCCCATTCCATTTAAGACTGGGACTTGCCGGAACAATATTAAGACGTCTTCACTGACAAAGAGAGATATTGAGTCGCTCCCCCGGGTGAGTGTTTCTGGGGCCGCTGGTGAGAGCCCTCCACCGGCTGGGCCCATGTATCTGGGAGGCAGAAGCAGTTGGCCAGCAGGTACTTTCCAAGAAGACCCAAGATCTCACGCAGAGAAGAAGACGGGAGACAGGCAGTGAGGCCTTCACACTGACCCAAGGAGTAGAACCCGCTGCTGAATACAGGAAGGGTGGCCTGCAAATTAGTAGCACTATCTGCCTCAGGCTTAGGAAGACCTCATTCTGAGGGTTGGATGGTGACTCGGGTGGTGGCTCAGGGAGGTCGTGGATGCGTGGGAAAGAAATGGGGGCCTGCAGGTGAAGCTCGGAAAGCTCAGGGCCTCAAAGGCCATCCATGAAAATCTTGCCCAAATTCCACATTCCCAGTGGTCATAGCAGCAGGGTGGGCATGGGGCACAGCCTCTTTTTCCTTATATACCCCACTCCCTATAGGATCCCTTTTATAATGTCTTTTTTATCCTCCAAGGCTACCTTTCATCCCTCTGTGTCCTTATTTCATCTTAGTGTTAGTGGAAAAGAACATGGTGTGTGAGTGGGCAGAGGATTTGACAAGAGTTGAGGATGTCAATAGCCCATCTTCCACCTCTACTCTAGGATGGGATGCTCTAGCTCAGCTCCCAACTCATTGGGAGCTCCAATTAAATAGGTCTGTGATATCAGACCTTTCATAAGTCTTCATAAATGCATTTATTCATTTATGCATTTACTTGTTTGCCTACCAGACATCTCCTGAAACCTTACTTTGCAAACAGTATGATGTTAGGTGCCATGGGGCATGGAGAAATGAAGAGGTCATCATCCCTGTCCTTAAAAAGGAGAACACAAAGAAAAATGAGAGCAACGGCTTGTAATTCTCTGTCAAAGCAGTGGCAGCAACCCTCTGGCAGTGTACCAGGGAGGCCTGGGGATTTGGTGGGACCGAGAGAGCTGGAGGCCTCTGATGCTCTAGGGCCTGTGGTCAAGAAAGACGAAGTCTTTGGCAGTGGCTGCTCCATCTTGCAGCAGGACTAGGGCGGAGCCCATTGGCATGGTGCTAAAGCACAATAATGAGAAGGAGATGCCAGAGTTCAGCTGGCTGCTCCGAAGCACTTGGGAGTGGGCTCTGGCTGACTCCAAAGAGAGATGACACCCGTCTCCCCGAAGTTGGCTGGAATAGTCCCAGAGAAGAGCAGAAAACCTTTCTTGGAGACCAGCATTCAGGCTGAATTCAGTGGTCAGGCGCTCTCCTCTTTCCACTTCTTCAGCCCTCAGCTCACTGGCCCCTAAACCAACAGTACGGGTGAAACATCGGCCAGACATGTCCTGTCAGAGAAACCTCCATGGTGTATCACCTGAAAGGAAGCCAGCATGCCTTTCTCTAGTGTTAGAAGATGAACCTGATGTGTGTGTGTATTTGGGGGCAGTGGGGAGACCCCCGCCCATGAGCAGGACTCCTCTGGGCAGGTGCCAAGCTTTCAGGCCACTGCTACCTCTTCCCTTTCTCCCCAGGAAGGAAGTCAAGAGGGTCATATTTCCAATGGCCCAGTGGGTAGGCAAAACCAGTTTGAAATCCACCTGAGATCTAATCCTGGGGCAGCTCTGGGGCCAAGTCACCCAAGGATTTGGGTTGAAGCTTACAACCACAGAGGGAAAACACTTAGTGTTTCCTCCTTACAAAAAGGTGAGAGATGGAATGGGAAATGAACATGGTTCTAGTGTCTCTCCATCTGCCCCTGTGACCAGAGGTTACAGAGCATGCCACCTAAATATTTATGCTACAGGACTCAGATATCCCCACAGGGAGCCAACCCAAGGCTCACTGATCAGATGTCAGCCATCAAGGCTTCTCAAACTCCTTTCCGTCCTGCCCAGTTCTAGACAGACCACGTAGCCCCAGAATTCTCACGTGTCCTGTGGCAAAATATTGCTTCTCCAATGGTCAGTCCCCTCTGTGTGAGATGTTTTCTTAGTGTGCTCATTAAATGATGCCTCTGGGAGAAAGCTTTGCCCAGGGTTTCCATACCTGGTCACCACCATCCAGAGGTTAGCTTTGCTAGTCTGGGAACTTAATTCCATCAGTTTCTCAAAGAGAAGGAGGCTATGGAGAGCTGGTTCCCTAAATAAGAGCCTGAATGACAAGTGAGGTACAGACTTATCAATGAGGGGTATCAGGTAGGATCACTGGTACCCAGGCTTTCTTTAGAACGCTCCTAAGAATAATCCCACTGTGGATGCTGAAACATGAAGCAGATATTTTCCAAGAGGACAAAAGTAGAGCAAAGCTTCAAGAGTGCTCTTGTTTTTAAGGACTATTTCATCATTCTAGAGTACTTGGATAAACTGTGCTTCTGCACTTTGGAGATGTTTCTGGGTAAACAGTGCTGCTTCTCAGAATTAGAGGGCTCCTACTCTGGCACACAGAGCCACCTCCATCTGTGATGCCAGCAGTGCCTCAACATAATACGGTACAATTGAGTAGATAACAACTTTCTTTATAAGTGAGTGCTTTCCAACTTTTTGAGCATCATTGCACCCATACTCAACAGCAATGTCTGTATGGCATACTGGGCTGAACTGATAAAGGGACTCCAGTCATCCCAAGTCCTGTTTTGCCACCCTAAGGTTCAAAGGAAGTAAAAGCCCCCACACATCTCTGACTCACTGTTGCCCATCAGTGGGCCTTAGCACATCCGCTGGAAAACTCTGGTACATACCATGATCTTCTTCACTAGATTTCGGAGTATTTAGTAGAGACGGTAAGTACTCTAGTCTCATCAGCAACACAGCTTCTTTTAGGACCTGATTCTTTTAATGCTGTGTCTTGAGGTGTTTTGGTTTTACTTTCAGCTGGTGAATTTTTCTGATCCTACCACCCATCCCCCAAATCTGGAATGCCTTCTGTGGAGAATACTTTTATATTCTCTCCAGATCCCTTATTCAGGGTTGATCCACCCAGCTCCCAGATGCTGATGCCTCCCAACTGTGTCCCTCACTAGGCAATGCCCTTGGCAGATAACTGCCTGGTGCAAAATGAAGGCCTCTCCCAGAGGCAGCTCCTAGCCAATGACTGGCTAATGTAGCAATGTAAAGGTCGGACCTCTTTACTTCAATTGGAAATATTAATAATTCTGAAAGCTCATCCCAGCTCCAGAGCTCCCCATAGGATTGTCTAAGGCCCCAGTTACAACCATATTAGGGGTCAGTTTCTCCCTTTGACAAATTTTTATATGGAAACACACTCAATAAAACTTTTGCACGCAATTTTCTGTCACCAAATCTGCTTTCAGGGAACCCAATCTAAGCTACACCCTCTTTGCGGTCTCTTTAGCATTTTATGCACATAATGCCATATACCTTTTATTACATAAAATGACCAGATTTATATTGACAGACAGATTAAGTTGTTAAAAAAGTTACTTGACAATGTGAGGATTGGTGAGCAGCTAGAATGTCTGGGAAAGGACAATAATTCAAAAGGAAAAATTGAGTTTCCCTGTGGGAAGAGAGGGAGGGCCCAGAGGGACAAAAAGGTTATCTGTCATCTACATCCTCCAGGACAAGTCACCTTCTCTCTCTGGCCCTCACTTCTTTCATTCATCATATGGTCAGGTAACCACCTGATTGCTCTACTCACACTTTCTATGCTTCTACATTTCTCTGTTTTTCCAAAACAGTAGTTCTCACGCTTGAACATGCATCAAAACCTTTTGAAAGACTTGTTAAAACACAGATTGCTGGGTTCCACCTCCATAGTTTCTCACTCAGTAGGTCAAGGGTGAGGTCTGAGAATCTGCATTTCTCACAAATCCCTGGTGGTGCAGAAGTTAACGCTGTTGGTCGGGGGTCCACACTTTGAGAAATACAGCTCTCATGGCATGGTAAGGGCTGTCTGTTCTCTCAGATGGAAGAAGGACCATTTCACACATTGTAACGTAGTGGTATTATTACTCAAGTGACTTTAAAAGAGTTAATTCAGCTTCTTTATTTGCTGGTGAGAAACTCTCTGTGAAAGAAAAAAATGTTCCCAGCCCAGTAGAGGCCTAACTATCTAAAGTTAAATCTTATGTGAAACAGAGATCACTTTTTCCGGAGGAGACTACGAAGATCATAAACCAAATAGATGTGGATCTATGGCAAGTTCCTCTAAGCAGGAGAAAAGAGGAAGGGAAGGAATTGTCTTTTCGAGAGGGTCTTTCCTGAAGACCCTTGCCAACTGAACACTGTCTGGGATGCTGACAGAGTCAGATGCTGAGCCTTGCTTGTGAGCAAGATCTCGGACTCCAGTCTCCTGGGATTCTGGGGTAAGTGCTATAACCTTCTAGGGTGTGCTCAGTGCCAGCAAGAGTCATCCGCCTAGGGTTGCACTGCTGGAAGCACTCTCCCTTCTCTGGCCCGGGGCCTCGCCACCCAGTCTGTTTTCACTGGACATCTTCGAGGTCTGAGAGTCCAGACGTCAGGGCACTTCCTTAAGAGTGTAGTATCTGGGATGCTGAACCCGGTCCTGCCAGTTCCCATGCATGCTTCCAGGCCATGACATAGCCCTGCTGGCTGGAGGAAGGCAGACTTTGCTGTTCTCACTGAGGATTTGGTTGGACAATGCCCTGGAACTGTCCTCTGGAAGTACTGGGGCACTGCATGGGATCAGGAAAATCTTTGACTAAATTTCTCCTTTCTCCCCAAAGACAGTTTACCCATCTTTAAAGTATCAGAGGATCTCAGGACTCTGAGTGACCTTCAGAGACCATCCGGTCCAGCTCTCTTAATAATCATAAAGTCCTATTCATAATAATGATGATGACATTTTACAGTTGGCAAAGTTTACAAAGTGCTTCCGTATATATTACGTCTTTCCTCACATGCTACATTGAATCTGTTAGAAAGCCCTGTTGACTCTTCCTCAAAATTATGTCCCATTGATCTGTCTGCTCTTTCCATCTTTTCTGCCACCACCCTAGCCACAGTATCTCTTCAGCATCAGCCTCCAAACATATTTCTCCTTTTCCACTCTTGCTCCTCTACCATCCATTTCCCACACAGCAACCAGAATGATCTTTTAAAATATAAATTGGTGGTGACTGTACAACATTGTGAATGCCCTGAAATGTTCACTTTAGAATGATTAATTTTATGTTATGTGACTTTCACCTCAATTAAAAACGTGTGTGTGTGTGCGTGTGTGTGTGTGTGTGTGTGTGTAAATCAGAATATGTCATGTGCTGGCAGAAAACCCTTCGATGGTTTGCCACCGCACTTAGAATAAAAATTCAAATTCTTTACCATGAGAATGCTAGGCCTCCGTGATGGGCCTTGCAATCTTACCTACTTCATCTCCTGCCACTCTTTATCACACCTGCTCTATTCCCAGGCACACCAATTTCCCCTTTGCCCAAGCACACTGAGATCATTCCTAAGAACTTTTGCATTCCCCTGTCTATAATAATGCTTCACCCAGATACAGTCAATCCAAGGGAGGTTCACCACTCACTATCAGCTCTCTGTTTTGTATTTTATTCACATGATATTGTCTATTTATTGTCTGTCTCCTTCAACACTGTATCCCCAGGGCCTAGAACAGAGCTTGACTCATAGTAGGTGACTTATTATAAAGGATTGGCTCACATGATTATGGAGGTTGGCAAGTCCAAAAATCTGCAGTGTGGGCCGGCTGGCTGGAGACCCAGGAGAGCTGCTGGTGCAGGTGAAGTCTGAAGGCAATCTGCTGGAGGATTCCGTCTTGCTGAGGGAGGCTGATCTTTTTGTTCTATTCAGGCCTTCGACTGATTGAATGAGACCCACCCACATTATGGTGGGCAATCTGCTTACTCAGAGTTCACCAATTTAAATGGTAATCTCATCCCAAAACATTCTCCAAGTTGACACAAAATAAGCATCACAGTGAGTATTTTATAGGTGTTTGTTAATTGAATTATCTAGTTTGATCCTTGGAAATTCTGTGATGTAGGGATTACTAGCCCCACGTCATAGGTGTCCATGGAGCAAGGAGGTTAACTGACTTATTTAAGAACATAGAGCTGGAAAAGGGCAAAGGCAAGTCAAGCCCCCTCTTCACCACCAAGTCTAGAGCTTGCTTTAACAATTTTCAGTGCACTCTGTATTCATATTGTCTCATGTGCTATGCATGGTAGGACTGCATCCAAAGAGATAAGAATCCTCTCAACTCTTCTCTCTGGAAGTTGTTCCTTGCATTTACAAAAATCATCCTGTTAGGAAAGTGGGCAAGAAGAGGAGTCTGAGGAACAAGTGTGGTGCTTTTCCCTAGGATTCAATGCACTTCTGTTTGTTGGGTCTTTGCCCTCCACCCCCTTTGCTTCAATCAAGTCAATCAACAATACATGCAAGGGAAAAACCAATCCACATTCCCACTCTAGTCCACTACTAGCTAAAGTCGCTACCATTCACCAGATGCCTACTATATGCCAGGAATCCTTAAAGAGTAGCTACTATTAACTCCCATTTTCCAGTTGAGAAAATGGAGGTTTGGAGGATAAGTAACTTGCCAAGGTCACAGCTTGTAAATAGTAAGAAAGATTCAAATCTTGTCTGACTCCAAAATTACAGTCATCTCACTATACCACAGGGCCTCTTAAAAGAAATCAAATCTGTGACTCATTCCCCCTGAACCCCCTCCCTACCCCTTCTCTTCCTCTGCCAAACTGAAGCAGTCTGGTGCAGTGGACAGATCATAAGTCCTGGAGAGAGAAGCCTTGGGCCCTTCCAGGCTGTCTGAACAGGTCATTTGATCTCTCAATTATTCTACAGTTTATTCATGTATAAAATGAAGAAAAAAGTACCACTGTTCAGAAGAAAAGAGGTGATGTCTGTGATGCTCTCTGGGGACTAGAAAGTGCTGTATATGTTAGTTGGGACTGTTATAATCTAAATACATAGCTTTCTTTCTAGATCTGAAGGAAAAACTTAACTTGCAGGAATCCTTTTCCGATTGACACAAACCCATTTAATCACTTGATTTATACTCCTTGAGAATTAGCAACTAATTATGAGTTCATTTTCAAATAAATTGGGTGTTTGATTTAGCTCTTCAAATGGACTGTTCATCAAGGCAGGGATTGAATTTTCTATTTCTGTTTTATCCTCTTATCTTGCCCAATGCAGGGATCTTCATTTACCAGGAGCTCAATAAGTTCAGGGTGAAAGACTGACTCAAGAATGAGAATTTGTGGAGAAAGTCAAGAAGTCATTTTGCTTATGGAGAGTAAGACATTTGATAAAGACAAGTCTGGCAAATCCAGAAAGCGCAAATTAAATTGGGGAGATATGTCCCTAAATGGGTAAGTGAGAAATAATGGGGCCATGGAGAGGGGCAAAATCCCCAAATCCCAATGCTTATACATTTTGAGAGGATGGATATTGGTTCTTTCTGTTTTAGGGGTGGCCAGGTGAAGTGTAAAAATTACTAAACTAGGAGTCAAAATCCTGGGCTGCAGACTTGCAAGTCACTTAACATCTCTAAGTCAGTTTAAAAATTTGTAACATGATAGGCTGAACTAGATTACTGTCAGGTTATTATTTCTACTTCAAAAATGTTATGAAATCACAGACAAGAGGCTGACTTTCTTAACATATGAAGACCTCCTAAAAATGAAAATTTAAAAGCCAGTAACCTAACAGAGAGGGTGAAGGGTATAAGCAGACAGTTCACAGAAAAAAAAATATAGGCAACTTTTAAACAAAAAGAGCAATGCAAGTTAAAACTACAAAGAAATTCAATGTTTTCAACTATCAGATTGGAAATAATCAGAGTTCCACAACACATTGTGTTGCTGAGTGTAAGCCAATACTCTCAAAAAGTAGTGGGAGTGTATACTGGAATATCCTCTAGGGAGGACAATTTGGTAATTACTATTAAAATTAAAAGTACCCTTTAATGTGGCTATTCTGCTCCTAGGTATTTATGCTGCAGATATACTTACACATTTAAGAAACAATCAGTGTAAAAGGGCATTCACTGCAGCATTTTTGTAGTATGAATGGATTTAAAACAACTTAAATGTCCACCTATGTATTGTTATTTAAGTAAATTATGGTATACTGTATTTCCATACAATGCAATTATAGCAATCTTTAAAAAGAATGAGGCATCTCTATATGTACTAGCATGAGCAGATCTTCAAGATATACTGCTTAATAAAAAAAGATAGGGGCCAGACAGTGTGTATAGTATAGTGCTATTTGAGTTATTAAACAGAAAATATATTTATTATATAATATGCATATTCCTTTTTACTTAGAAATACTTTAACACTTACAAAAGTTGTAAAAATAAAGAGTATAAATGACACCCATATACCCTTTAACAAGATTCACCTATTGTTAACATTTTACCCCTTTTGCTTTGTTGTTTGAATATATATATATAGATCTGAAACTATATATATAATTTTAATGTCTCTGGAAACGATCATAAGAAACTTGTAACAATGGCTGCCTCCAAGGAGGGAATTGATTGACTAGAGGCAGGGAAAGACATCTTACTTTTTACTCTCTGCCTTCTTGAACCTTTTGAATTTTGTATTATATACAAAAAAACAAATTTAAAGTTATATGAGCATCTCTGCATATATGAGATCTGAGGTCTGTACCTTCTGAGTAAAGATCACTATTCCAGTGAAGGAAGTCAGATACCTGAAAGGGTGAAAGGGTAAAAATGAAAGCCAAAAGGTAGCCAAGAGTGACCAAATAGTGATGAAGGATAGTTTCTCTTTATAGAAATCTTCCAGCTGATAGACAAAGAAAGAAGGATAAAATTATTTTATCAGCATTTGCAACCCCTATTGTGTCTGTGGATCAATAGCTATTAACACCAAAAGGATATTTATATCTGGATGCCCCCTGATGGAAGTACACACCACTGCCTGTGAAGGATTCATGCCAAAATAATTGATCCTGAATTGGATCAGCTTCTAGATCTATACAGCAGTTAAAGGATACACAGGGGTCAGAGGAACACACCATCCTGGGAAGGCTCACCCCTACAGGTTATGCTCCCTGGCTCCTGTGTCAGCTGGCTTCTGGTACATTCAGGCAGTGGGAGGTGTGTAGGGGGCTGAAGTTAGGAGGAGAGAAGCCAGGGTTTTATCTATTCCACTGTGCGCCTCATGGGGGTTCCCACACTGGACACCTCTTTTCTGCAGCCCAAGCTCCTGCTAGTTATACCAACATGATTCCCGCTTCCACCTCCTGACTTTGTCCCTTGGACTCCAGTAACACCTCCTCTTCCCTTTGTTCCCTCTGGATTAGGGGTAACCGTTGTTTCCTACTATTGCTAATTTCACTTTTTTGGTTTTTTGACTCCTTCCATCACCTGTGTAATTAATTCCCCTCTTTTTAAATACTCTGAGTGGTGTCTGTTTTCCTGATTGGACACTGACTAATACACATGGCTTTACTGATTAAGTATTTCAAACATATGTACCTTGGGACAAATAATTTCCAAAGTATCAATACTTATTTTTCAGAGCATAGAAAAGAGATCCTCTGGTCTGCTCTATTTTATGAGATTAGCACAATCTTGTTACAAAACCTGTAAAGATGGCAGACTAAAACTATAAACAAGTCATAAGAAATGGTTGTCATATGGCCACCCGATTTGTGACAAAGATGCCATTGCACTTCAGTGCAGGAAAGGATCGTCTTTTCAGTAAATGGTGTTGGGTCAATTAGAATCCATTAAAATAAAAAAGAAACCTTGATCCTCTGGTTCACACCATACCAAAAAAAAAACAAAAAAACCAAAATTTGTGATGACCCATAGGCCTATATATAAATCCTAAGGCAACAAGTTTCTTGATAAAACTACAGGGGAATATCGCCATGATTTAAGGTAGACAAAAAATTTTAAAACAAGATGTAAAAACCACTAAACAAGAGGAAAGCTTAATACATTGGATTTCATTAAAATTAAGAACTATTTGTCAAAAAACAACATTAAGAGACTGAAAAGGCAAGTGACAGACTGGGAGAAGATAACTTCTCTCTCTCTATGTCTCTCTCTCTCTCTCTCTCTCTGTGACCCCCTCCACCCCATGACAAGGGACTCATCCAGAATATATAAAGAACTACAAATCAAAGGAAAAAGACTTAGAATCCAACTGAAAAATGGGAAAAAACCTGAAGTAGGCACTTAACAAAAAAGGATATTCAAATGACCAATAAGCACATGAAAATGTGCTCAATGTCATCTGATCAGAAAAATGCAAATTAAAACCGTAATTTGATACCACCACAGTAATGCCAAAATCAAAAGGACTGGTTAAGACCAAATGTTGGGGTGGAGACCTTAAAGATGGTGGAGGAGTAAGACATGGAGATCACCCTTCTCCCCACAAATACATCAGAAATACATCTATAATGTGGAACAACTCCTACCGAACACCTGGTGAATGCTGGCAGAAGGCCTCAGACTTCCCAAAAGGCAAGAAACTCCCATGCACCTGGGTAGGGCAAAAGAAAAAAGAAAAAACAGAGACAAAAGAATAGGGACGGGACCTGCACCAGTGGGAGGGAGCTGTGAAGGAGGAAAGGTTTCCACACACTAGGAAGCCCCTTCGCGGGCAGAGACTGTGGGTGGCGGAGGGGGGAAGCTTCGGAGCCATGGAGGAGAGCGCAGCAACAGGGGTGCAGAGGGCAAAGTGGAGAGATTCCCGCACAGAGGATCAGTGCCGACCAGCACTCACCAGCCCGAGAGGCTTGTCTGCTCACCCGCTGGGACTAGCGGGGACTGGGAGCTGAGGCTCGGGCTTCGGTCGGATCCCAGGGAGAGGACTGGAGTTGGCTGCGTGAACACAGCCTGAAGTGGACTAGTGCACCACAGTTAGCTGGGAGGAAGTCTGGGAAAAAGTCTGGAGCTGATTAAGAGGCAAGAGACCATTGTTTCGGGGTGCGCCAGGAGAGGGGATTCACAGCACCACTTAAACCAGCTCCAGAGATGGGCATGAGCCACGGCTATCAGCATGGACCCCAGAGATGGGCATGAAATGCTAACGCTGATGCTGCAGCCACCAAGAAGCCTGTGTGCAAGCACAGGTCACTATCCACACCTCCCCTCCCAGGAGCCTGTACAGCCTGCCACTGCCAGGGTCACGTGATCCAGGGACAACTTCCCCAGGAGAACACACAGCGTGCCTCAGGCTGTTGCAACATCACGCTGGCCTCTGCCTTCGCAGGCTCACCCTGCATTCCGTACCCCTCCCTCCCCCCAGTCTGAGTGAGCCAGAGCCCCCTAATCAGCCACTCTTTTAACCCCTTGCTGTCTGGGTGGGGAACAGATGCCCTCAGGTGACCTACACACAGAGGCAGGGTCAAATCCAAAGCCGAACCCCAGGAGCTGTGTGAACAAAGAAGAGAAAGAGAAATCTCTCCCAGCAGCCTCAGGAGCAGCAGATTAAATCTTCACAATCAACTTCATGTACCCTGCATCTGTGGAATACCTGAATAGGTAATGAATCATCCCAAAATTGAGGTGGTGGACTTTGGTAGCAACTATAGACTTGGGGTTTGCTTTCTGCATCTAATTTGTTTCTGGTCTTATGTTTATCTTAGTTTAGTATTTAGAATTTATTATCCTTGGTAGATTTGTTTATTGATTTGGTTGCTCTCTTCCTTTTTTTTAAATATAGATATAAATATATTTTTCCTTTTTCTCTTTTTGTGAGTGTGTATATATATATATGCTTCCTTGTGTGATTTTGTCTATATAGCTTTGCTTTTACCATTTGTCCTAGGGTTCTGTCTGTCCATTTTGTTTTGTTTTGTTTTGTTTTTTAGTATAGTTTTTAGCACTTGCTATCATTGGTGGATTTGTTTTGTGGTTTGGTTGCTCTCTTCTTTCTTTCTTTTTTTTATTACTTTTTAATTTTTTATATTTTAATATTTTTTATTTTTTACTTTAATAACTATTTTATTTTATTATTTTTTCTTTCTTTCTTTTTTTCTCCCTTTTCTTCTGAGCTGTGGGGCTAACAGGGTTTTGGTGCTCCAGCCACGTGTCAGGTCTGTGCCTCTGAGGTGGGAGAGCCGAGTTCAGGACACTGGACCACCAGAGACCTCCCGGCTCCATGTAATATCAAACAGCAAAAGCTCTCCCAGAGACCTCCATCTCAATGCTAAAACCCAACTCCACTCAATGACCAGCAAGCTACAGTGCTGGACACCTTATGCCAAACAATCAGCAAGACAGGAACACAACATCACCCATTAGCAGAGAGGTTGCCTAAAATCATAATAAGGTCAAAGATACCACAAAACACACAACAGGATGTGGTCCTGCCCACCAGAAAGACAAGATCCAGCCTCATCCACCAGAACACAGGCACCAGTTCCCTCCAACAGGAAGCCTACACAACCCACTGAACCAACCTTAGCCACTGGGGGCAGACACCAAAAACAATGGGAATTACGAACCTGCAGCTTGCAAAAAGGAGACCCCAAACACAGTAAGTTATGCAAAATGAGAAGACAGAGAAACACACAGCAGATGAAGGAGCAAGGTAAAAACCCACCAGACCAAATAAATGAACAGGAAATAGGCAGTCTACCTGAAAAAGAATTCAGAGTAATGATAGTAAAGATGATCCAAAATCTTGGAACTACAATGGAGAAAATACAAGAAGCATTTAACAAGGACCCAGAAGAACTAAAGAGCAAACAAACAATGATGAACAACACAATAAATGAAATTAAAAATTCTCTAGAAGGAATCAATAGCAGAATAATTGAGGGAGAAGAATGGATAAGTGACCTGGAAGATAAAATAGTGGTAATAACTACCACAGAGCAGAATAAAGAATGAAAAGAATTGAGGACAGTCTCCGATACCTCTGGGACAACATTAAATGCAATAACATTAGAAATATAGGGGTCCCAGAAGAAGAAGAGAAAAAGAAAGGGACTGAGAAAATATTTGAAGAGATTATAGTTGAAAACTTCCTTACTATGGGAAAGGAAATAGTCAATAAACTCCAGGAAGTGCAGAGAGTCCCATACAAGATAAATCCAAGGAGAAACACGCCAAGACACATATTAATCAAACTATCAAAAATTAAATACAAAGAAAAAATATTAAAAGCAGCAAGGGAAAAACAACAAAGAACATACAAGGGAATCCCCATAAGGTTAACAGCTGATCTTTCAGCAGAAACTCTGCAAGCCAGAAGGGAGTGGCAGGACTTATTCAAAGTGATGAAAGGGAAAAAGCTAAAACAAAGATTACTCTACCCAGCAAGGATTTCATTCAGATTTGATGGAGAAATTAAACATTTACAGACAAGCAAAATTTAAGAGAATTCAGTACCACCAAACCAGCTTTACAACAAATGCTAAAGGAACTTCTCTAGGAAGGAAACATAAGAGAAGGAAAAGACCTACAATAACAAACCCAAAACAATTAAGAAAATGGTAATATGAACATACATATCAACAACTACCTTAAATATAAATGGATTAAATGCTCCAACCAAAAGACATAGACTGATTGAATGGATACCAAAACAAGACCCGTATATATGCTTTCGACAAGAGACCCACTTCAGACCTAGGGAAACATACAGACTGAAAGTGAGGGGATGGAAAAAGATATTCCATGCAAATGGAAATGAAAAGAAAGCTGGAGTAGCAATTCTCATATCAGACAAAATAGACTTTAAAATAAAGACTATTACAAGAGACAAAGAAGGACACTACATAATGATCAAGGGATCAATACAAGAAGAAGATATAACAATGGTAAATATTTATGCACCCAACATAGGAGCACCTCAATACATAAGGCAAATGCTAACAGCCACAAAAGGGGAAATTAACAGTAACACAATCATAGTAGGGGACTTTGACACACCACTTTGACAAATGGACAGATCATCCAAAATGAAAATAAATAAGGAAACACAAGTTTTAAATGATGCGTTAAACAAGATGGACTTAATTGATATTTATAGGACATTCCATCCAAAAACAACAGAATACACTTTCTTCTCAAGTGCTCATGGAACATTCCCCAGGATAGATCATAACTTGGGTCACAAATCTAGCCTTGGTAAATTTAAGAAAATTGAAATTGTATCAAGTATCTTTTCCGACCACAATGCTATGAGACTTCATATCAATTAGAGGAAAAAATCTGTAAAAAATACAAACACAAGGAGGCTAAACAGTACATTGCTAAATAACCAAGAAATCACTGAAGAAATCAAAGAGGAAATCAAAAAATACCTAGAAACAAATGACAATGAAAACACGATGACCCAAAACCTATGGGATGCAGCAAAAGCAGTTCTAAGAGGGAAGTTTATAGCAATACAATCCTACCTCAAGAAACAAGAAATATCTCAAATAAGCAACCTAACCTTACACCTAAAGCAATTAGAGAAAGAAGAACAAAAAACCCTAAAATTTAGCAGAAGGAAAGAAATCATAAAGATCAGATCAGAAATAAACGAAAAAGAAATGAAGGAAACAATAGCAAAAATCAATAAAACTAAAAGCTAGTTCTTTGAGAAGATAAACAAAATTGTTAAACCATTAGCCAGACTCATCTAGAAAAAAAGGGAGAAGACGCAAATCAATAGAATTAGAAATGGAAAAAGAGAAGTAACAATTGACACTGCAGAAATACAAAGGATCATGAGAGATTACTACAAGCAACTATATGCTAACAAAATGGACAACCTGCAAGAAATGGACAAACTCTTAGAAAAGCACAATCTTCCAATACTGAACCAGGAAAAAATAGAAAATATAAACAGACCAACCACAAGTGCTGAAATTGAGACTGTGATTAAAAAATTTTCCAAGAAACAAAAGCCCAGGACCAGATGGCTTCACAGGCGAATTCTATCAAACATTTAGAGAAGAGCTAACTCTAAACTAACTCTAACTAACTCTAAACTAACTCTAAGCTAACTCTCAAGCTCTTCCAAAATACAGCAGAGGGAGGAACACTCCCAAACTCATTCTACGACGCCACCATCACCCTGATACCAAAACCAGACAAAGATGGCACAAAGAAAGAAAACTACATGCCAATGTCACTGATGAACATAGATGCAAAAATCCTCAACAAAATACTAGCAAATAGAATACAACAGCACATTAAAAGGATCATACAACATGATCAAGTGGGGTTTATCCCAGGAATGTAAGGATTCTTCAATATATGCAAATCAATCAATGTGATAAACCATATTAACAAACTGAAGGAGAAAAACCATATGATCATCTCATTAGATGCAGAAAAAGGTTTTGACAAAATTCAACACCCATTTATGATAAAAAAACCCTCCAGAAAGTAGGCATAGAGGGAACTTACCTCAACATAATAAAGTCCATATATGAGAAACCCACAGCCATCATCATTCTCAATGGTGAAAAACTGAAATCATTTCCTCTAAGATCAGGAACAAGACAAGGTTGTCCACTCTCACCACTATTATTCAATATAGATTTGGAAGTTTTAGCCACAGCAATCAGAGAAGAAAAAGAAATAAAAGGAATCCAAATCAGAAAAGAAGAAGCAAAGCTGTCACTGTTTACAGATGACATGATACTACACATAGAGAATCCTAAAGATGTTACCAGAAAACTACTAGAGCTAATCAATGAGTTTGGTAAATTAGCAGGATACAACATTAATGCACAGAAATCTCTTGCATTCCTATACACTAATGATGAAAAATCTGAAAGAGAAATTAAGGAAACACTCCCATTTACCACTGCAACAAAAAGAATAAAATATCTAGGAATAAACCTACCTAGGGAGACAAAAGACCTGTATGCAGGAAACCATAAGACACTGATGAAAGAAATTAAAGATAATACAAACAGATGGAGAGATATATCATGTTCTTGTATTGGAAGAATCAAAATTGTGAAAATGACTACAATACCCAAAGCAATCTACAGATTCAATGCAATCCCTATCAAACTACCAATGGCATTTTTCACAGAACTAGAACAAAAAATTTCACAATTTGTATGGAAACACAAAAGACCCCGAATAGCCAAATCACTCTTGAGAAAGAAAAATGGAGCTGGAGGAATCAGGCTCCCAGACCTCAGACTATACTACAAAGCTATAATAATCAAGACAATATGGTACTGGCACAAAAACAGAAATATAGATCAATGGAACAGGATAGAAAGCCCAGAGATAAACCCACACACATATAATCACCTTATTTTTGATAAAGGAGGCAAGAATATACATTGGAGAAAAGATAGCCCCTTCAATAAGTGGTTCTGGGAAAACTGGACAGGTACATGTAAAAGAATGAAATTGGAACACTCCCTAACACCACACACTAAAATAAACTCAAAATGGATTAAAGACCTAAGTGTAAGGCCAGACACTATAAAACTCTTAGAGGAAAACATAGGCAGAACACTCTATGACATAAATCATAGCAAGATCCTTTTTGACCCACCTCCTAAAGAAATGGAAATAAAAACAAAAATAAACAAATGGGACCTAAGGAAACTTAAAAGCTTTTGCACAGCAAAGGAAACCATAAACAAGATGAAAAGACAACCCTTAGAATGGGGAAAATATTTGCAAATGAAGGAACTGACAAAGGATTAATCTCCAAAATTTACAAGCAGCTCATGTAGCTCAATATCAAAAAAACAAACAACCTAATCTAAAAATGGGCAGAAGACCTAAATAGACATTTCTCCAAAGAAGATATACAGATTGCCAACAAACACGTGAATGGATGCTCAACATCACTAATGATTAGAGAAATGCCAATCAAAACTACAGTGAGGTATCACCTCACACCAGTCAGAATGGCCATCATCAAAAAATCTACAAACAAAAAATGTTGGAGTTTTTCACGGCCCAGCAATTACGACCCAGCAATCCCACTACTGGGCATATACCCTGAGAAAACCATAATTCAAAAAGAGTCATGTACCACAATGTTCATTGCAGCTCTATTTACAATAGCCAGGACAAGGAAGCAACGTAAGTGTCCATCAACAGATGAATGGATAAAGAACATTTGGCACAGATATACAATGGAATATTACTCAGCCCTTAAAATTAATGAAATTGAGTTATTTGTAGTGAGGTGGATGGAACTAGAGTCTGTCATACAGGGTGAAGTGAGTCAGAAAGAGAAAAACAAATACCGTATGCTAACACATATATATGGAATCTTAAAAAAAAAAACAAATAGTTTGGAAGAACCTAGGCACAGGACAGGAATAAAGATGCAGACATAGAGAATGGACTTGAGGACACGGGGAGGAGGAAGGGTAAGCTGGGACGAAGTGAGACAGTGGCATGGACATATATATACTACCAAATGTAAAATAGATAGCTAGTGGGAAGCAGTTGCATAGCACAGGTAGATCAGCTCGGTGCTTTGTGACCACCTAGAGGGGTGGGATAGGAAGGGTGGGAGGGAGATGCAAGAGAGAGGAGATATGGGGATATATGTATATGTATAGCTGATTCAATTTGTTATAAAGCAGAAACTTACACATCATGTAAAGCAATTATACTCCAATAAAGATGATAAAAAAAAAAAAAAGAGCTAATGTTGGTAAGGATGTGTTAGACAACTAGAATTCTTACACATTTCTGATGACGTATAAGTTAGTTTAACCACTTTGGAAAATTGTTCAGTAGGCTTTTTTAAATAGCTCTGAGGTGTGATTCATGTACAATAAATTGCACTTTTTTTTTTTTTTTGGCCACACTGTGTGGCTTGTGGGATCTTAGTTCCCCGACCAGGGATTGAACCTAGGCCCCAGCAGTGAAAGCACGAAGTCCTAACCACTGGACCACCAGGAAACTCCTAAATTGAACATTTTTAATGTATGTAATTTGATGGATGAGTTTTGACATATGTATGCAACCATGAAACAATGACCACAGTCAAGAATATGAACATATCCACCACCCCCAGAAGTTTCCTCATGCCCTGTGGAATCCATCCCTTCCTCTCTACTCCCCACCACCCCATTCTCAGGCAAGCACTGATATATTTTCTATCACTTTGAATTAGTTTGCATTTTCTAGAATGTTATGCATGGAATCATATAGTATTTTGTATCTAACCTCTTTTACTCAAACCATTATTTTGAGGTTCATCAATATTGTTGCATCTCAGTAGTTTGTTTTTTTATCACTGAGTAGTATTCCATTGCACAGCTATGCCTCAATTTGTTGATGCATTCATCTGTTGATGAATATTTTGGGTTGTTTCCAATTTTTTGCTATTACAAATAAAGCTGGTATGAACATTAATGTACAAGTCTTTATGTGGACAGATGACTGTTTTCTCTTAGGTAAATACTTGGAACAGAATGGCTGAGTCAGGTTGATGGATGTGCAGCTTTTAAAAAAAATGAGCAGAAGTTTTTAATTGAACTGAATATACGCATTCCCTGTGACCCATCAAATCTACCTTGGGTATATTCCCAAGAGAAATGAATGCATATGCCTGCCCCAAAATATGTATAAGAATATTCATAGTACTTTATTCACAATACCCAGAAATCGGTCATATGTCTTAACGTCTATGAATAGTAGCCAGGGATCCTCCACCACTGTTGCTTTCCTGAGTTGCCTTGGGCCAACAGCGGTACTTTGTTGTTCAGTAAATCTGACTATCATAATCAGCCCATGACATACACCATCGGTTCGCCTGCCCCTCTCTCCTGTCACTGTTCTTGTCTGTCAAACCCAACACTCATCAATCCAGATTTCTGCCTGTTTCCTGCCAGCGCCTGAATAGCTGAATGTGACTGAAGAAAAGCATGCCACCTTGTGACTGGTCCCTAGTGCTTCTCAACTGGGAATGGTTCAGCTCCCTATGGGTATTTGGAAATGCGGTGGGGAGCATTTTTGATGATCACAATTAATGAGGGGTATTACTAAGGGCTAGGGATGCCAAATGCCGAGCAACATGCCTGCCCAAGAGGTCAAGAGCGTCTCCACTGAAAAACACTGCTTGACTACAAACCTAAAGTGTGAGTGCTTTCATAATCATACTCTGATTCTCTCACCCTTTCCCACTCCCCTGGGCAACTTTGATCTCTTCTCACTTCAAACTTCCAACACATTTTCCCTCCTCCTCATTTTCAGCTGAAAATCATACTTCTTATTCAATAGAAAAAACAGAAGAGTTCAGGGGGACTTCCCTGGTGGTCCAGTGGCTAAGACTCCACGCTCCCAAAGCAGGGGCCCTGGGTTCGATCTCTGGTCCCGCATGCCGCAATGAAAGATCCCACATGCTGCAACTAAGACCAGGCGCAGCCAAATAAATGAATAAATAAATAAATATTAAAACAAAACAAAACAAAACAGAAGAGCTCAGGAAAAAACTTCCACATGCTCTTGATATCTACCAGTATATCTACATATATACCCACATACTCAGTGTCCCTTATGGGACACTGTGGGTAAACTGTCCAGGCCATTTTCTAAGCCCTCTTTTTGCATCCTGGATTCCATCCTCTCTCACTCAACAACTTTCCTCTTGCAACCGTTGTATCATCAATTTCCCTCTCTCTGCTCTACTATTCTCATCAGAATATAAATATTCCATATAATTGCACAACCCCCAAATATTTTCCCCTGACATCATGTTCCCCTCTACATTTTAGAAGGTGGTAATTTGCAGGGAGTCAGGTGTCCTGGCTCTGCCACCATCTCATCAATGACCTTGGGTGGCTGACCTCTGCACATCTCAGTTTTCCCACTTATAAAATGAAAAGGTGATACTAGTTAATCTCTAAGGTTCCTTCCCTGGTTAACATTTGACATCTATGATGTATCACCTCACAATGTATATATCTGGCAAGGCACAGAGCAAAGCCATGCTGTGTAAGAAAGGTGTCAGGCTAAAGAAGCACCACAGGGAGTGCAGGGATGGGTAAGACATTTTTCCACCTGAGAAAATGTGGGGGCCTGAGATAAGAACACAAATAATTCTGACTCCATATTAACAGAGATGGAGAGGCTCTGGGTGAGAGTCAGCCCAAACGTTTGAAGGTTAAGGAAAGGAAAGAAGATGAGGCTGCAAAAATAGGCTGGAGCCATGTTGTTGGGATCTTCAGGTCTGGATGAAAAGCTTGTATTCTTTACTTGCTTCGTGGAAACTAATGCTGGGAAAACTAAAGATGATGGAAACAAATACGTGTTGAAATTCAGCTTGAGTCCTACAGTCCTACATTCAACGTAAAATTGTGTAACTAAGGTTCCAGTCTTTAACGGAGTGAATGGGGCTGGAACAAAGAGAAAATCATCTTTCTGATTAATTTGGGCAAAACACAGTTGGAAATTATCAAAAGAGAATAAATAAGTTACCTTTAAGTATTATTATACAATATATATATATCGTTCTGATTGTATTGATAACTACATGCTGAACTCTGGAAACTGGCCTGGCCATATGAAAAACATTCTTTTCCAAGTTACCACAGGAGAATACCTACTTCTTGGTTCATGACATGCAGTTATTTGGATGGTGTCCAAGACAAGTCTTGTCACAGGAAGAGGAAATGTTTAATGACTGCACAAAATACTCAATTCTAAGACCAAATATACATTTCCATATAGTTGCTAGCATATTCTTGTTTGCTTTGTATAAAGCTCAACGTTAAACACTTCAGTGCCTAACAGCCTTTAATATTGGTGCCAGTTGCGAGGTCCATAAAGCCGTGTGGGGAGCCTGAGAGCCTGAATTCCCATTGACCTCACCACCAATTCACAGGGTGTCCTTAGGGAAGGAACTGCTTCTCACAGTTAGTTGGAAAATTGGAAACCTAGAGACTTCAATACTAGGTTCAAATCCTGGCCCTTCTTCTAATGTGACTCAGAGCCTTAATTCTCATTGTGCCTCAATTTCCTCATCTGTAGAGTGGGGATAATAAAAGTTCTAGCCTCACAGGATTCTTGGGAGAATCAAATGTGTTCATATATAGAATAATGCCTGGCACGTGGTAAGGGATTATACGTACTGACTGTTATTATTCACTTCACCATGCTATTTCAGCCTCTCTCTGAGGTTATCACTGCTTACTGAAGATTTTAAGTCAAAAGGCAGGAGCATAGTTTCAGTAAACTCAAATGACTGTGAAACAGAATTCAAGATGCTCAGAAATGTGACCTTATACCTCCACTTCTTCTCCCAGATTCACTGGTGTGTATCCTATGATCAGAGACTCCTGGGAAGAAAGAAAGAAGTTCTATAAGTATTTTTCCTTTGAGGTGGCCATAGACCTCCTCCAATATAGCATGTTCTTCAGGAAAACTCTTCCGCCACCCACAATGTAATCTATTTCCATCTGCCTTCTACAATGTCTTGTTAGTTCCTTTCCCCTTTTTCCTTTGCTTGGTTCACTGATACCAGTTTCTCTTTTCTTTCCTGCATAGCCCATTTTTCAAGTGTGCTGATGAATATATAAGGAAAACAGAGCAAATGTGCCAGAGGTCAAAGCCTGATAACTTGGGTCAGAATATCAGTTTCTCTCATAAGAGGCTGAGAAAAGAGTGCAGAGTGTTTTGGTTAACCCAGTGAAAGAAAGTGCTTTGGGAACCACGTAGGATATTTTCATCAACAAAATTTCCTATGGAGAACATGCATTTTCTATTCCTGTGTGCTTTCTTCACACTTGGAGCTAAGAGAGTTAAAATTTCAACTCAGGAGTGCCCATAGGAATGCTCTTAAGACACGTTAAAAATTCAGTCGAGTTCAACATACTCCCAGATCTGACTGTCTCTGGAAAATCTCTGCAAGGTCATACCTCTCTAGTACTGTGACCAAACAATGACATCCTCTGTAGCGTGATTACCATGTGGTCTCTCTGGAACAACCTCAAATTCAAATAAAGTTCTAGTCTCCACAAATGCTCACTTGCAACTTTCATACCACATATTCCCAAATATTTATTTGAAAAAAAGTATTAAAACTATAAGACATGAAAGTACAACATACTATTCCTGTCCGTAGGTCACCCAGAACAAAGGTCAGGACTGAAAATTCTCTGCTGGAAAGTGTTTGTTTTCAAGGCTTCACAGCAAAGTGGGATTCTTCAAAAAAAGATAGCAATAATTTGGTATGGAGATGGCCAGATCTCCTGGCCTTTATCACGAATGCAATGTTCTTGTCTGCTCCAACTCATTCCATGACATATCTGCTTGAGGAATCTTGACATTTTCATCACTTCTTTTCTCTGTCTTCAGGTTGGTTGCCATCCCTTGCTAACACTGCAGCAGGGTGTAATCACTGATCAAAACTCACAGAGCTTTGTGAACTGCTTCTGTTGCACTGTGTTCGCTTCAGGAATTTGCTTGCCAAAGTCCTTGCGTTTATTACATTAGACTTGGGCGGGCTGAGGCCACTGCTAAAAGATATAATTCTAGTAAACCCTTACAATATCCAGAGTCAAAGTGTTCGTCTTGAATTTATAAAGGATGTGACAATGATACTTTACTAGTTGGATATTGTGCTTTACAGTTTACAGTTTATCTTCAGCTACATTTTGAGGTGATAAAGTAAAATTATAAGAAGAGAATAAGGCCCAGAGATAAAGGCCAGATAGATAAGAAAAACAGAGAGGCTGGGGTTTGAACCCAGGTCTTCTAATTTCAGAGCCCATGTTTTTTCTGCAACATTCTATCAAGTTAAGTGCTGTAAACAAGGAAGACAAGAAGAAGAAAAAGCATCTTCAACTCTTAAAACATATGATACAATTAAGCCTTTCTAAACAGGGACAGGCCCTTTCTCACTTACCAAAGAATGCACTGTTGGTGAAAATACATACATCCTTTATGTCTGTACAAATAACTCACACAATACCAAAAGTCATTTAGATATTTAAACAGAGCAAAACATTGGTTTTCCTGCCTCGTCTTCTTCCTACTTTCTCCACACCCCAGATATAATGCATGGCTTTGTAGATAAATGCCTACTTGTTTTTCATGATCGTATTACAGTATAAAGTCAAGAAAAACGTAAAAATGGGTATGAAACAGTTAAATACTGCCCATATCCCTGGCAACAAGTAGGCTATTCTTAAAATGTAGTGTAGTCAAGGAGTGAATATTTATACTGTCATGTCCAGAAGTAACTATAAAGGGCAGGGCTTCTGATTAATGTGAGAATCCAAGGTAGCACTTAGCCCAATCAGTTAGTGAAAAAAATACATAGTTAGTGCAGGTGTTGTGCTTAGCACTATGTATGCTGGGGTGTGCAAAACATGGTTTGCCCTGCTGGAGGGTACTGTCTAGGTGGGAAGCTGTTGTCTTTCACCAAAACCTACGTGGAAGGTTAATAAAACTCCTTTTGTTACTGCAGCAATGCGAAGGAAATATTTTGTAGCAGGCAGCACCCAAAGGCCTATTTGCAGAATTGACGAAGCTTGGCAAATCTGATTACTGAAAGGATTTCCCAAGTAGCCATTAGGTAGAGATGGCTGCAGCAATGGAAATATAGCTGCTAAAGATTCCACACTTTCAAGGTTGAACTTAGAGCAATTGCTCACAGTGACAAGTAACTCTCTGAAATTAGTTGCTATGTGACAGGAAGGTCACCAGTCTCTTAACAGACCCACGAGTAGATGCGTGATGCAGACAACCACAGTGAGAAAGAATCTAGATAAAAACAGCGCTCTCATGAATCAGGTATTAGCCTCCTGATGATGATATTCTGCTGGGAGAGAAAGGGGTCATCAGGAACCGAATCATCATAAATACCAGTGGGGAGTTGGTGGCTCCCCTTCTGAGGATGGACATGTGGTCCCAAAACACATTCAAAGGATAGATGTTAGTATTTAAAGAAAGATCTCAGCGGTGACATGGAAAGTTCTAGACAAGGAAGATTTTCAGAATGATATGGAAAGTAGTGAAATGCATAGCAAGAGAGTCTAGAATCATGGTCTAGCCCCGATTAAGTAGAAAGTCTTTATGTATCACCATGCAGTAAGTGGATCAATGATTCCATGTGATTCCAAACATTCAAATATCAGGTTTATGACAGTTGTGGAAAATTGGGCAAATACATGGCACACCAGCTTTTACTATTAGACTTCAGTACTTTCTCCTGCTCAGCCCAGGAGGGCGTCACAGTCATTTTCATTGCACTGATGCAAGCAGCTGTGGTCAGAGTTAGTATCAAAAACATAACCTTCTTGCAACACTTGGACTAGACTTTTTCTAGACATCTCTTATGAGTGGGGAAGGACCTACAAACTTGTTGCCTATCAAGATTCTTGTCAGATGCAGGACTGTGAAGGGGAGCTTTCAGGTAGCTGATCACATCTTAGTGCAGAAAGGAGAAGGTCTGTCAGAATAGGTGAGCAAGAACGGACAGTATAGACATTTCCTTAGTCCCTCTGGCTAATAATTTCATCCATCCCGTGTTGTAAGAGAACTGGTCATTAATATCAGATTCATACTTGTCCCGCATGTTTACAAGAAACTTTAAAAATTTAATATCCCTACCAGGTTATAAAATGCATAAAGTTAAGAACTATGACCCTCTTGTACAAGACTATATTCTTGGAGCTCAGGGCATAGTTGCTGCTTGACAAGTTATTTTTTTGAGTAGGTAGTAAACTTGTGTCTATTAACTCTCTAGTAGGACACAGTAGCATGGATTCAGCTGCTCACAACTACAGTTGACTCATATTACTTTTGGTAGTTATGTTCTATAAAGTTGCTGCAAATGCTAAATTAGTAAATCCTGAAACATTGCTCCTAGGAAAAATACAAGATGAGGTTCCTTTGAGCCTCTGGTCACAAACTTTTCATCAACCAATCAATCCATAACTTTGTTTTATGTGTGTTTCTGTTTAAAGATCCCTTGTAATGATATATAGTTGATTCATTAACATTGAACTCATGGCCAACAGCACTATAACTGATGCCTGAATAAAGCTTATCTAACATGTTTCTCCATAAAGTACATCACAGCCTTCTTGCACTTAGGAACATGAGACAGCACTTCAGCACCATCCTGGGAGCCATTTTAAACAGAGAAATCAGCAAAGAGCAAAAATGCAAAATACAGAGAGACCTTCAAGATGGCAGAGGAGTAAGACATGGAGATCACCTTCCTTCCTACAAATATATCAAAAATACATCTACATGTGGAACAACTCCTACAGAACACCTACTGCCAGAAAGCTGGCAGAAGACCTCAGACTTCCAAAAAGGCAAGAAGTTCCCCACATACCTGAGTAGGGCAAAAGAAAAAAAGAGACAAAAGAATAGGGATGAGACCTGCGCCCATCCCTGGGAGGGACCTGGGAGGGAGCTGTGAAGGAGGAAAAGTTTCCACACACTGGGAAGCCCCCTCGCTGGTGGGGACAGCAGGGGGGGAGTTTTGGAACCACAGAGGAGAGTGCAGCAACATGGGTGTAGAGGGCAAAGTGGAGAGATTCCCACACAGAGGATTGGTGCTGACCAGCACTCACCAGCCTGAGAAGCCTGTTTGCTCACCTGCCTGGGTGGGTGGGGGCTGGGAGCTGCGGTTCGGGCTTTGGAGGTCAGATCCCAGGGAGGGGACTGGGGTTGGCTGTGTGAACACAGCCGGAAGGTGGCTAGTGCGCCACAGCTAGCCGGGAGGGAGTACCGGAAAAAGTCTGGACCTGTTGGAGAGGCAAGAGACCATTGTCTTGGGTGTGCGAGGAGAGGGGCTTCCTGCTCCATGTGTCCACAGACGACAGAGCACTGCCTAAGCAAGCTCCAGAGACGGGCATGAGCCGTAGTTATCATCTCAGACCCAGAGGCAGGCACGGACTGCTGACCCCACTGCCACCAAGGATCCTGTGTGTAAGCACAGGTCACTACCCACACCCTCCTGGGAGCCTGTGCAGCACATCACTGCCAGGGTTCCATGATGCAGGGTCAACTTCCCTGGGAGAACACATGGCGTGCCTCAGGCTGTTGCAACGTCATGCTGGCCTCTGCTGCAGCCACGCCCTGCACATTCCAATTGTGACTACTGTACCCCTCCCTCTCCCCAGCCTGAGAGAGCAAGAGAGCACTAATCAGCCGCAGCTTTAACTCCCTCTTGTCTGGGCAGGGAACAGAGGCCTGAGGGTGGTCTACACGCAGAGGCAGGGCCAAAATCAAAGCTGAACCCCAGGAGATGTGCGAACAAAGAAGAGAAAGGGAAATCTCTCTATGCAGCTTCAGGAGCAGTGGACTAAATCCCTGCAATCATCTTGGTAAACCCTACATGTGTGGAATACCTGAATAGACAAAGAGTGCTCCCAAAATTGAGACAGTCGACTTTGGGGGCAACTGTGGACTTGGGGTTTGCTTTCTGCATTTGATTTGTTTTTGGTTTTATGTTTCTCTTAGTTTAGTCTTTAGTGATTACTTTCATCTGTGGGTTTGTTTATTGGTTTGGTTGCTCTCTTCCCTTTTTCTTCTTTTTTTTTTCCCTTTTTGTGAGTATGTGTGTGTGTGTATATGCTTCTTTGTGTGATTTTGTCTGTTTAGTTTTGCTTTTACCATTTGCCTTGGGGTTCTGTCTGTTCGGTATTTTTTTGTTTTGTTTTTTCTTTTTCTGAGTGTGTGTGTATGTTTCTTTGTGTGATTTTGAGTGTTTAGTTTTGCTTTTACCATTTGTTTTGGAATTCTTTGTGTTCGTTTTTTGTTTTGTTTTTTTTCTTTTTTTCTTCCTTTTCTTCCAAGCCATGCATCTGGCAGGGTCTTGGTGCTCTGGCCAGGTGCTGGGACTGAGCCTGCGAGGTGGGAGAGCTGAGTCCAGGACGTTGGACCACCAGAGACTTCCTGGCCACATGTAATATTAATCGGTGAGAGGTCTCCCAGAGATCTCTGTCTCAACACTAAGAACCAGCTCCACCCGACGGCCAGCAAGCTCCAGTGCTGGATGCCCCATGCCAAACAACCAGCATGACAGGAACACAAACCCACCCATTAACAGAGAGGCTGCCTAAAGTCATACTAACTTCACAGACATCCCAAAACACAACACCAGACGTGGCCCTGCCCACCAGAGGGACAAGATCCAGCCCAAACCACCAGAACACAGGCATGAGTCCCCCCCACCAGGAAGCCTACACAAGCCACTGAACAAACCTCACTACTGGGGGCAAACACCAGAAATAAGAGGAACTACGAACCTGCAGCCTGTGAAAAGGAGACACCAAACACAGTAAGTTAAGCAAAATGAGAAGACAGAGAAACACACAGCAGATGAAGGAGCAAGGTAAAAACTCACTAGACCAAACAAATGAAGAGGAAATAGACAGTCTACCTGAAAAATAATTCAGAGTAATAATAGTAAAGATGATCCAGAATCTCAGAAGTAGAATGGTGAAAATACAAGAAACGTTTAACAAGGACCTAGAAGAACTAAAAAGCAAACAAACAATAATGAACAACACAATAAATGAAATTGAAAATACTCTAGAAGGAAGCAATAGCAGAATAACTGAGGCAGAAGAATGGATAAGTGACCTGGAAGATACAATAGTGGAAATAACTGCCAAAGAGCAGAATAAAGAAAAAAGAATGAAAAGAATTGAGGACAGTCTCAGAGACCTCAGGGACAACATTAAACGCACCAACATTTGAATTGTAGGGGTACCAGAAGAAGATAAAAAGAAAGGGTTTGAGAAGATATTTGAAGAGTTATAGTCGAAAATTTCCCTAACATGGGAAAGGAAATAGTCAAGTCCAGGAAGCGCAGAGAGCCCCATACAGGATAAAACCAAGGAGAAACACTCCAAGACACATTAAATCACACTATTGAAAATTAAATACAAAGAAAAAATATTAGAAGCAGCAAGGGAAAAGCAACAAATAATATACAAGGGAATCCCCATAAGGTTAACAGCTGATCTTTCAGCAGAAACTCTGCAAGCCAGAAGGGAGTGGCAGGACTTATTCAAAGTGATGAAAGGGAAAAACCTAAAACAAAGATTAATCTACCCAGCAAGGATTTCATTCAGATTTGACGGAGAAATTAAAACGTTTACAGACAAGCAAAATTTAAGAGAATTCAGTACCACCAAACCAGCTTTACAACAAATGCTAAAGGAACTTCTCTATGTGGGAAACATAAGAGAAGGAAAAGACCTACAAAAACAAAACCAAAACAATTAAGACAATGGTAATAGTAACATACATATCCATAATTACCTTTAATGTAAATAGATTAGATGCTCCAACCAAAAGACATAGACTGGCTGAATGGATACAAAAACAAGACCAGTATATACGCTGTCCACAAGAGACCCACTTCAGACCTGGGGACACATATCGACAAAGTGAGGGGATGGAAAATGATATTCCATGCAAATGGAAATCAAAAGAAAGCTGGAGTAGCAATACTCATATTAGACAAGACAAACTTTAAAATGAAGACTATTACAAGAGACAAAGGACACTACATAATGATCAAGGGATCAATCCAAGAAGAAGATGTAACAATTGTAGATATTTATACACCCAACATAGGAGCACCTCAATACATAAGGCAAATGCTAACAGCCACAAAAGGGGAAATTAGCAGTAACAAAATCATAGTAGGGGACTTTGACACACCACTTTCACCAGTGGACAGATCATCCAAAATGAAAATAAATAAGGAAACACAAACTTTAAATGACACAATACACCAGATGGACTTAATTGATATTCATAGGACATTCCATCCAAAACCAACAGAATACGCTTTCTTCTCAAGTGCACATGGAACATTCTCCAGATAGATCATATCTTGGGTCACAAATCAAGCCTTGGTAAATTTAAGAAAATTGAAATCATATCAAGTAACTTTTCAGATGACAACTCTATGAGACTAGATATCAATTACAGGAAAAAAACTGTAAAAAATACAAACACAAGGAGGCTAAACAATACATTGCTAAATAACCAAGAGATCACTGAAGAAATCAAAGAGGAAATAAAAAAATACCTAGAAACAAATGACAATGAAAACATGATGACCCAAACCTATGGGATGCAGCAAAAGCAGTTCTAAGAGGGAAGTTTATAGCAATAAAATCCTACTTCAAGAAACAAGAAATATCTCAAATAAACAACTTAACCTTACACCTAAAGCAATTAAAGAAAGAGGAACAAAAAACCCCCCAAAGTTAGCAGAAGGAAAGAAATCATAAAGATCAGATCAGAAATAAATGAAAAAGAAATGAAGGAAACAGTAGCAAAGATCAATAAAACTAAAAGCTGGTTCTTTGAGAAGATAAACAAAATTGATAAACCATTAGCCAGACTTATCAAGAAAAAAAGGGAGAATACTCAAATCAACAGAATTAGAAATGAAAAAGAAGTAACAACGGACACTGCAGAAATACAAAGGATCATGACACATTACTACAAGCAACTATATGCCAATAAAATGGACAACCTGGAAAAAGGGACAAGTTGTTAGAAAAGTACAACCTTCCAACACTGAACCAGGAAGAAATAGAAAATATGAAGAGACAAATCACAAGTACTGAAATTGAAACTGTGATTAAAAATCTTCCACCAAACAAAAGCCCAGGACCAGGTGGCTTCACACGTGAATTCTATCAAAATTTAGAGAAGAGCTAACACCTATCCTTCTTAAACTCTTCCGAAACTCATTCTATGAGGCCACCATCACCCTGATACCAAAACCAGACAAAGATGTCACAGAAAAAGAAAACTACAGGCCAATATCAATGATGAATATAGGTGCAAAAGTCCTCAACAAAATACTAGCAAACAGACTCCAACAGCACATTAAAAGGATCATACACCATGATCAAGTGGGGTTTATCTCAGGAATGCAAGGATTCTTCAATATACGCAAATCAATCAATGTGATACACCATATTAACAAACTGAAGGAGAAAAACCATATGATAACCTCAACAGATGCAGAAAAAGCTTTTGACAAAATTCAACACCCACTTATGATAAATACTCTCGAGAAAGGGAACCTACCTCAACATAATAAAGGCCATATACGAGAAACCCACAGCCAACATCATTCTCAATGGTGGAAAACAGAAACCATTTCCTCTAAGATCAGGAACAAGACAAGGGTGCCTACTCTCACCACTATTATTCAACATAGTTTTGGAAGTTTTAGCCATGGCAATCAGAGAAGAAAAAGAAATAAAAGGAATACAAATTGGAAAAGAAGAAGTAAAACTGTCACTCTTTGCAGCTGACATGATACTATACATAGAGAATCTTAAAGATGCTACCAGTAAAATACTAGAGCTAATCAATGAATTTGGTAAAGTAGCAGGATACAAAACTAATGTACAGAAATCTCTTTCATTCCTATACACTAACAATGAAAAATCTGAAAGAGAAATCAAAGAAACACTCCCATTTACCATTGCAACAAAAAGAATAAAATACCTAGGAATAAACCTACCTAGGGAGACAATAGACCTTGATGCAGAAAACTATAAGACACTGATGAAAGAAATTAAAGATGATACAAACAGATGGAGAGATATAACATGTTCTTGGATTGGAAGAATCATTATTGTGAAAATGACTATACTACTGAAAGCATTTTACAGATTCAGTGCAAACTCTAACAAACTACCAAGGGCATTTTTCACAGAACTTGAACTAATAATTTTACAATTTGTATGGAACCATAAAAGACCCTGAGTAGCCAAAGCAATCTTGAGAAAGAAAAATGGAGCTGGAGGAATCAGACTCCCATACTTCAGACTATACTACAAAGCTACAGCAATCAGGACAATAATGTACTGGCACAAAAACAGAAATATAGATCAATGGAACAGGATAGAAAGCCCAGAGATATACCTACGCACATATGGTCACCTTATCTTTGACAAAGGAGGCAAGAATATACAATGGAGAAAAGACAGCCTCTTCAATAAATGGTGCTGGGAAAATTGGACAGCTATATGTAAAAAAATGAAATTAGAACACTTCCGAACACCGTACACAAAAATAAACTCTAAATGGATTAAAGACCTAAATGTAAGGCCAGACACTACAAAACTCTTAGAGGAAAACATAGGCAGAACACTCTATGACATTAATCACAGCAAGATCCTTTTTGACCCACCTCCTAGAGTAATGGAAATAAAAACAAAAATAAACAAATGGGACCTAAGGAAAGTTAAAAACTTTTGCACAGCAAAGGAAACCATAAACAAGACAAAAAGACAACCCTTAGAATGGGAGAAAATATTTGCAAACGAAGCAACTGACAAAGGATTAATCTCCAAAATATACAAGCAGCTCATGTAGCTCAATATCAAATAAACAAACAACCCAATCCAAAAATAGGCAGAAGACATAAACAGACATTTCTCCAAAGAAGACATACAGATTGCCAACAAACATATGAAAGAATGCTCAACATCACTAATCATTAGAGAAATGCAAATCAAAACCCCAATGAGGTATCACCTCACACCTGTCAGAACGGCCATCATCAAAAAATCTACAAACAGTAAATGCTGGAGAGGGTGTGGAGAAAAGGGAACCCTCTTGCACTGTTGGTGGGAATGTAAATTGATACAGCCACTATGAGAACAGTATGGAGGTTCCTTAAAAAACCAAAAATAGAACTACCATACGACCCAGCAATCCCACTACTGGGCATATACCCTGAGAAAACCATAATTCAAAAAGAGATATGTACCACAATGTTCTTTGCAGCACTATTTACAATAGCTTGGACATGGAAGCAACCTAAGTGTCCGTCGACAGATGAATGGATAAAGAATATGTGGCACATATATACAATGCAATATACTCAGCCATAAAAAGAAATGAAATTGAGTTACTTGTAGTGAGGTGGATGGACCTAGAGTGTGTCATACAGAGTGAAGTAATTCAGAAAGAGAAAAACAAATACTGTGTGCTAACATATATATATGGAATTGAAAAAAAAAATGGTTCTGATGAACCTAGGGGCAGGACAGGAATAAAGATGCAGATATAGAGAATGGACTTGAGGACACCGGGAGGGGGAAGGGTAAGCTGGGACGAAATGAGAGAGTAGCATTTACATAAATACACTGCCAAATGTAAAATGGATGGCTATTGGGAAGCAGCCGCATAGCACAGGGAGATCAGTTTGGTGCTTTGTGACCACCCAGAGGAGTAGGATAGGGAGGGTGGGAGGGAGGCTCAAGAGGGAGGGGATATGGGGATATATGTGTACATATAGCTGATTCACTTTGTTAATACAGCAGAAACTAACACAACACTGTAAAACAATTATACTCCAATAAATATGTAAAAAAAAAAAAAAAAAACAGCAAAATACATGGCACCAAATAGAACACAGAAAGGAAACGTGTTTATAGTATGAGACCTGAAATGAGAAGGCGGAAGTAGCACTTTGTTCCACCTCAATTTTTTTGCTGCCCTGAGGAGGAAAACACAGAACCTCTTTGGTGTGATTAAGAAGAGTCATGGACCCAAAAGGTAGTTTGTGGTTACCTGGGTGCCCAGAAGTATCCCAAGAACATGGGGCCTGATCAAGAGCTATTTTCATCTGGGGATGGTTACATGGGACAGGAGACATTAGGAGAATGAGTATGGAAGAATTTGGTTTACAATTTAAACCAAACTGTAAAATGCTATGTTTAGCAGGTACTCCTTGAACCTTAAAAAGGGCTTATTTAGGAAAAAAGTAGATGATTATCTATCACAGACCAAAAATAGTAAGTAAGAGACAGCATATGCTGGAACTAGCTTCAGAAGAAGTTCAGGGACGTTCAGAGGTGGCTTTTAAGGACAGGCAGGAACTGGTAGAGAACTCACTGATGTAACACACTGAATATTTTGGATTCTGCTAAAGTGATGTGCAATGCACCTTTTTTCTCTGATTCCTAGCCTGACAAGAGACACATGCCGATGTGGTGCCCAGGTTTGTGCAGGTGTTTTACCTGAGAGTAGCTCCATGGGGAGACAGTGAGCCTCTATCAGTGCTCAGTCTTTCTTTGTGTGTGTGTAGAGGCCCAGCTGTCAGGAAGGGCAGGAACAGCTCTGGCCATGTAGGCTTCATGGCTCATTTTAGTTATTATAGGTGACCCAAGTCTCCCCCCATCACAGAAGACTGCACCAAACTCCTCGGGAAGCCTGCCTCATCACCTCAGAGCCTTCTCTCAGGCTTCCTTGTCTTGTTGGCTTAGCTGTTACCTTCAGGTCTAGTATTTGGTCACTAATGAGGCAACTTGGGACCTGAAACCCAATCCTCACTTATATTCACCTTTCCTGGAAAAAAGCAAATTATTACAAGAGTTAATGTTGTGAAGCAAGGCTGCTCACCGAAGGGAAGATCATTTGGCTGTTCACAAAAAAGTTTTACATAGGGATCCACTTGACTCATGTCCTTCCTGCTCCTAGGACTCATCAGATCATTCCCAAATCCTGATTGAACAAGTGGTTCTGCTTTACATCTAACTCCTTTGATACCGTAAGCGCAAAACACTTTTATCTTTCTCTCTTTTTTTTTTCTTTTTGGCTGCACCGAGCAGCATGTGGGATCTTAGTTCCCCGACCAGGGATCGAACCCGTGCCCCCCTGCAGTGGAAGTGTGGAGTCTTAACTGCTGGACTGCCAGGGAAGTCCCTATTTTTTCTTTTAACAATTATTTAAAAGCCTACTACACATCAAGGACTGTTCAAGGAAACATTGGGAATACTGCAATGAACAAAATGGAAATGTTTATGTCCATAGTCATTCATTCATATATATCCATATATGTATTCATATACACCATATATATAGTAATAAATGTGATATTTAAACTGGTATGGCACTGGCACTGACCAGTCAGAAGAGATGCCAGCCATAGTCTTGGAGTGGGGTTCTAGAAAGGCAAGCGGTGTTAACCTTTTAGTTGCTAGACTGTGAGGAGATCCAGGGAAACTGGGGGAGGGATGGGATAACAAAGGACATTTGGAGGGCTCTGGATAGCAGCTATTTACCAACTCATATGGAGTATTCCAGTATTTTTAACAATTGATGTGGCTGAATATGAGCCCTGGTAATAAGTACCATGGGGAAAAATTAAATGGCATAACATGACCAAAGTATGAATGGAGTGATGTCCCAGAAGTAGTCAAAGAAAAAACTCAAGTTTCAGAATGGGATTTCTTTGGGGGAATGCAATGAAAGAAAGTGGGAAGGGAGTAGTAGTGAATGTAGTACTTTAATGTTTTTAAGTCTCCATAAGCAACAGATTTTTTTTTAATAAGTTTATTTTATTTTTATTTATTTTTGGCTGTGTTGGGTCTTTGTTGCTGCATGCAGGCTTTCTCTAGTTGTGGTGAGTGACGGCTACTCTTTGTTGCAGTGCGTGGGCTTCTCATTGCGGTGGCTTCTCTTGCTGTAGGGCACGGGCTCTAGAGTGCAGGCTCAGTAGTTGTGGCCCACGGGCCCAGCTGCCCCATGGCATGTGGGATCTTCCTGGACCAGGGCTCGAACCCGTGTCCCCTGCATTGGCAGGTGGATTCTTAACCACTGCACCACCAGGGAAGCCCCAGATTTTGTTTTTATAACATTCTGTGAAAACAAAATATCCTTAATCTTACTATTTACCTGGAGTGAGTCATGATCTCAAGGTCCTGATGTAAATGGTAAGGGTATATAAAGAACAGATGCTTTATAGGAGAGAATAAAAATTGGTAACATCTGAATTTAATAATGTTGGAACATTAATATCTCCTTCTCATTGACTTAACAGGAGGCCACGGGGTAGAAAGTTAAGTTGTAAGTAAATGACAAGCAGCAGAAGCAGCAGCAGACCTATTCTGAGTAACATACTGGATTCAGATTTGGTTGGCCTTGGGTAGTAAGGAATAGATAATGCCCTCGCAGCTGCACTTCTGAAGGCCAAAAATTGCATGTTAGTCTTAATAGACTTTGGCTTCTCACTTTTCATGTTGAAGCAACTTGGACCCAATAAAAGTCTTTTTTTTTTTTTTTTGATTCACAGCATTACGTTCTATTTTTTTTTCTATTTCTTTATTTATTTTCTTTATTTATTTATTCTTGGCTGCATGGGGTCTTTGTTGCTGCACGTGGGCCCCCTCCAGCCGTGGTGAGCGGGGGCCACTCCTCATTGCTGCGCATGGGCTTCTCACCGTGGTGGCCTCTTCCGCTGCGGAGCACGGGCTCTAGGCATGTGGGCTTCAGTAGTTGTGGTGCACGGGTTCGCGGGCTCAGTAGCTGTGGCTCGCGAGCTCCAGAGCGCAAGCTCAGTAGTTGTGGTACACAGGCCTACCCGCTCTGCAGCATGTGGGATCTTCCCGGACCAGGGCTCTAACCTGCATCCCCTGCATTGGCAGGGGGACTCCCAACCTCTGTGCCACCAGGCAAGCCCCAAAAGTCATTTTTAAGTAACATTTTTTGAGAAAGTGATATTTAAGGGAATTAAGAGTTTTAAAAAGTGTGCCCGGGAGCTATGGGCAACTGTAGAGAAGGAAACACTTTAGGCCTTGTTTAATGCCTTTAATATCATGATTTCAAGGGCAGAAAGAAACAAGACACCTCCGAATCCTGTTTCCATACTTATGATAAGAATTATCATCAGTATTATTCAGAGTATGTGAACAGCATCTTATTTCAGTAGTTGGCCAAATATTTAAGGCAAGTTTTCTAAGTCTGAAATTTATCTGGAGAGATGTTCCAAAACTTTAATTTCTTTCCCAAAGGTATCCCTGATCTTAAAAAAGATTAAGGACCACTGGCATAATGGAAAAATCCATGCATTCGTTAATTCAATAAGCATTTATACAATGCCTTTTATATACCAGGTACTAGTCTAGGCACTGGGGATTTAGCACAGAGCAAGTCCAATGAGGTCCCTACTCTCAGGGAGTTTGTATTGTATTGAGAGGGTTGGAGGGTTGATGAGTCAGACACCTGGGTTTAGACATTGGTATTGTAACCTTGAGCAGGTTATTTGCCTCTGAGCCTCCATTTCTTCATCTGTAAAGTGTGGACAATAAGAAGATTGGAACTAAAATGATTCAAAAATCTAGCACAAAGGTATAAATTCAATAAATGATAAGTATTATTAAACTCCCTTCCCCAGGAAGAAATAGGTATAGGTCAGAGAGCTATTACTAGTTCATTTTTATAGATAACAACGTTACGCTCAAAGGAGTTGCATGGTTGTGTTAGACTAGGGAGTGATTAATATAGCTATGATCTGGGCTAGCTAGTTGATAGATCAACTGGCTCCTAATTTTCTTCCTCCACATTGCTTTTCCCTAATGAGAACTTTGCTGGATTCATCAGCTTTAAAGAATCACTGAATTATTTTAAAAAGGGTTGGCAAAACTAAGGCCCACTACCTGTTTTCATATGGCCTTCAAGCTAAATGTGACTTTTACATTTTTAAACTGTTGAAAATGAAGAGAAATAGTATTTTAATATACATGAAAATTATTTAAATTTAAATTCCAGTCTCCATAAATAAAGTCTTATTGGAACATGGGCACACCCATTTGCTCAAGCATTGTCTCTGGCTGCTTTCACATTACAGCAGCACAGCTGAATAGTTGTGACAAGACACCATATGGCCTGAAAAACCTATAATATTTACTATGTGGTCCTTTAGCAAAAATGTTTGCCAACCCCTGATTTAAAATGTTGTTTCCTCTGGAAGGAGAGACATACCAAATATATCATACACCTTCTGAATTGGTAATATGAAACAACTTAAAATTAAGGTGCCAAGTGCATGTGATAAGTCTGCAAAGTGAGACACCTTGATCATAGCAATTAGAATATTTAAATAAGACAACAGCTAATATTTATGAGAATTTTAGAACTATTAAGTCATTTGATCCTCAAAACGACTCTAAGAGGTAAGTACTCTTTACATATGAAAGAACTGAAATTCAAAGAGGTTGGGAAATGAGTCCAAGGTCACAGAGCAAGTAAATGGCTGAGATGTGATTTGAAGAGAAGCCTATGCTTCTATATACCGGACCAATACCGCTAATGGATAGCCCAAGAGTTTAAGAAGCTTTGTAATGGTAGAGTTACCCAATCTTCTCTGCCCTTCCAAAACCTATTACCTGATATTACCTATGGCTTGTTTCTTTACTTCAAGAATCTTTTCCCTCCCTGTTAAGTGGGAGAAATACCTACCTTGCAAGGTTATTGTAAGGATGAGAGGTAATATATTTACAATGCCTGGTATCCCGTAGATGATAGCTGCTAGTATTTCATTACTATTGTGTAGGAAACATTTTCGTAAGATGCATGCACAGCAAATCTGCTGAGGCAACTCCGGGGTCAGAGGGAGGTGGTTGCTATAAGAGAGAAAAAGACAATTAAATATGTCCCCTAGTCCCTGTAAGGCCTGTCGATCAGCCCTAGGTTGCCTGTTGCCTAAATTAGGCAGCTTATCTTCCTGGAGAGGGTTTCTGCACCTATGGTGAAGGAAAGGAGCAATAAATGCTGCTGAAGTTCGGATGAGGGGTTGGTAATCCACCTTGGAAGGTCAGCTCTTTACAGCTGATGGACAGTGCTTTGCTTCTATGCTAAGTATGGGCCCTCCATGAGACTCAGTATCAGCACGTGGAAAGGAAACAGCTGTCAATGCAGAAACAGGAGAGGCAGCAGTTGTGAGGTAAGGAAAGTCAATTGTAAATTGTACTCTAGAATTCTCTCTTGAGGAAGGACATTGGGGAGACTGAGGCACAGGAAAGTGCTATGCCACTACTTTGAACCCCTAGGGTGGTGAACCAGGGGAAATATCTGCTACCAGATCAGACTTCAGAGCAATCTGGTGGCAGATATTTCCCTTGGTCACACCACCCTAGGGGTTTCTCTTTCATCGATGAATATTAATTGCCTTCCTAGTGTGGGTCAGGCAGTGTGCCAAGTGCTGTGACCATATTTTCTCCAGTGATTCTCACAACCATCCTGTGAAGCAGATATTGCCATCTACATTTTATGGATGTGAAAACTGAGGGTTAGAAGAGCAAAGTGGCTCTAAACCCAGATTTGAATCCAGCCTTTTGACACCGATTCCACTGCCCTCTCAATTACTCCTTAGTTGCCACTCCTGGATGGTGGCTTCTGTGGGTATTAATTTATTCAATGAATATCTGTTGAGACACTGTTCTACCACTGAGTGCAACATGAAGTGTCTTGGAGAACACACTGCAGTTAAGACCCAGACACAGGAGGGAGGCTGGAGGAGACTGGGAAGGGGGAATGACAGTGAATGGGTATGGGGTTTCCTGTTAGGATGTTGAAGATGTTCTAAAAGTAGATAATGGTGATGGTTGTGCAACTCTGAATGTACTAAAAACCACTGAACTGTACACTTTAAATACTTGAATTTTATGATACGTGAATTATATCTCATTAAAGCTGCTAAAAAAAGGAAAGAGAAAATAAACATACTCCATAAGATTAGAATAGAAATAGAAGTCTTTATATATTCAAAAAGAATATAATGTAGGATTGTATTATATTATAATTTGATTTTGGTACATGTTACAATAAATCATAAACATAAAAATAAAACAAATAAAAAAACCCCAGATGCAGAGTGGTCTTACACTGTGTCACTTCACTACTGTGACTAAAAAATGGGATTTTTGCTTTTTCCCTGCTTCTTGTGCAACTCCAATGGGGGTTAGGTGAGGTTCAAAATTGAATTTGCTAAGAGCACACCAACAAGATGGATTCAACAAGAAAGTGTTAGCAGCTCTTAGTTCTGGCCTGTACTAAATGCTGTACAAAGAAAACAACATGCAGCATTTTGGACGTCACTTCTCAAATGTTAAGGTTGATTTCTCTATGAATTGGGAATCCAGGTCTAAATGCAGAGAGACATATACAAATTTAGACTTAGATATTCCTATTTGAAAAAATGCGAGTGGTTCTTGGCTTGCTCCTTTCCTTGAGTGAAAGCCATAATAACTAAAGTCTTTCAATTTATTTTCCAATTTTGAAGAATTTGATGAGCTAAAGTAAACCACCCATAGCATCAGTAAACATATCTTAATTAAACTGGAATTTTAAAATTGTAATTTACTTTAAGAGAAAGAGGAAAAAGTCAAATAAGCTGATATTAGGAACTGACTTTAAAGATGCTTTTAAGTCCCAGATTGTATTCTTATGGCGGTACATATTCAGCCCTATCTCTGATAACTTTCTATGCTAACCATATAGGATTAAGAGAAACAGTATTAAAAAGATAAACCCAAGGCATGAAAGATCTAGATATGCTTTCTAAATCATTACATAAAGCAAAAATTAACTTTAATGTGCATATGTTATACTTACTAAATGAGGCACAAAGATTATACTACCGAAACACATTTCCAGAAGGTTGAAAACCAAGTTATTTTCTGGTTGAACAAAATTATTTGATATACAAATACTGGTGTTTCCTATTTCAATTAATCTAAGTTTACTATAAATGTTATGACTAAAGTCCCTTAGGAATTTAGTATCTCTCAAGGTTTGGCATATTAGTAGATCATTTCTCTTTATACTTTAAAGTTTATACCTTGATAATTCATTGATTGAAATCATGGCTGCTGTCTATATTAGGACTTACTAGGCCAAACACCATTTGCTGACTCTGGAAATGTTTATTTTTTTCTGTGCTTACTCATTTCTAAGGAACACTAAACCATATGAATAAGAAACCCTTTCATCATTTCAAAGGGCTTAAGTCCTTAGTGTGACATAAATAAGGGTTGAAAGAGGATGAGTTCAAATAATTCCGGTTCAAAGAGCTGTGTCTCCTTTATTTAAAACAATACTTAGCGTAAAAAAATAGCCAATGCTTGCTGTCAGGTGTTATTTAACATTTGTGTACATTATCTCTAGAGAGTACCCCGATATCCAAGAAGTGAAGGGACAGAGAGATCGAGCAATCTGGCTAAAGTCACACTAGTAAGTGCCAGAGCCAGGATTACAACAGTGACTCTCAAAATTAACGTAGATGCCAATCACCTGGGGGAACCTTGATAAAATGTACCATCTGATTCCATAGTTCTGGGGTGAGGCCTGAGAGTCTGCATTTCTAACAGGTCAATACTCTTGATCCACAGACTTGAAGTAGTAAGGTATTAGTACAAGATTCAGTAAAGGGCATCTGGATGTCCCCCATTCTGTCTGCTCTAGAACATATGCACATTTGGTGATAGAGGTTCTGGATACTAGGAGCTTCAGTTTACAGATATGTTCTAAGCTATGCCATGGGATTTTGTTCCAGGCAAAGCCGTGATCACGTGCCAATGCCCTTCTCTAACATTTGACATATCTCTAGTGGAGCATTTCTTTCATTACAGAGTAATTTACTTCTGTTTGGCTGGAAATATACATATATATATATATTTTTTAAAATTGGAGTATAGTTGCTTTACAAAGTTGTGTTAGTTTCTGCTGTACAACGAAGTTAATCAGCTATATGTATACATATATCCCCTCCCTCGTGAGCCTCCCTCCTCCCCCCCCCCCCGCCCATTCCCACCCATCTAGCATGTAGTAGACTGCCTGGATTATTGCCAAAAGCTGGGCACCAAATTCCTATCCTTCTCTTTCTGGGCCCACAGTTAGTCTACATTCCCTACCTCCTGACCTTGCAGTCAGGTGTAGCCGATGACTGAGTTCTAAATAGTGGAATATGAATGGAAGTGATATGTGTCACCTCCAGGTCTGGCATAAAAAAATCTTGTGGGCAAGTCCTCCGGGTTCTTTCCCACCTGCCAGCTTGAAGTGGAAAAGCATGTATCCTTCACATGTTGAAGATAATGGAGCCGTCTCTGAACCAGGACTTGGAGACGAGTGCTTGCTCACCAGTAGTATCTGTTCAGGCTTCTTGTGAGAATTAAATTTCTACTGTGTTTAAGCCATTATGCATGTTCAGTGTATTTGTTACAGCAGCTAGCACTGCTTTAACGTATAGATCCTTAGTAACTATTTAGTAAGTGAGTGGAAGAAGTATAGTATTTCTCTGTATTGTGGTCTTGCTCATTGATTCAGGAACAAACGAGGAGAGAATTTCTATGCTATAAAACTAAATGTCAGAAAATGGGTTCATAGATAAGACTTTACTTTCTCCTGCAAGAGCCTCCACAATTTTAATGTAGAGCTTATTTTGGCATGCTTTTGGCACTTGATAGGGTAGCAATGCCAAAGTCTGTGCAGTTTTCCAGGTGGTGTAAGATCATCATATTCGGATCAGCATGTCCTCAGCGTTATTTGATTTCCAAAGAGGTGGTTTTAAATGCTGCTTTCTTTCTTTCTTTTTTTGGTTCAACTTTGCTGGAAGGAGGAATTTTTATTCAAGAAGTGGATAGTGAATGGGAGTGAACAGATGGTTGGGTAAAAAACTAAAACCTCACACCTATAACTTCAAATGAACATTTACCTCCCACCCTCAAATGTTTTCACAGTCCCTGATGATGACTGATAACCTCTGCTGTTAATTCCCGAACTTGGTCCTCCCCTGGAACTTGGCTAAGCCAAGTGCAACATAAATAAAAAATAAATGATGAAAAAAATAAACCCTACTTTGGAGGACATAAGAGGGAATGTGAAAGTCAAGCAACTGTGCAAACATAATTAAACCAAAGGGCTCTAGCTACAGATGGCAAGGTCATCCTCAAAGTACCTACAATTCCCATGATCTGGCTATGAGTCCAAGCTGCCTTAACCTGCCTGGGCCTCCATTTCTTCATCAGTAAAATGACAGGGTTCAGTGGTTCTCCACTGTTGGAGAACCAGTGCCCCCTTTCATAATAAATTTTAACACCTACTTTACTATAAGAAATAAAATTCATAGAAAACATAACCCACCTTATTTTAAACAAACAATGTTATAATTCATAATTAGCATTTCAAAATGAAAATGCCAGACACATCTGAACTAGAAGATATAATTAAACAGTCAAATTCTTTATATACCTACTTATAAAGAATAAATTTGGATTTTAAAGAAGCAAAATATCAGAGGGCATTATATCCAAATAATAAAAGAAAAGTTAACCAGTCTTAAAAGGAATAAGAGAAAGAGGAAAATAACTTGAACTGAAGTAGGGCTCACAACCCAAATCAAATAACAGACTGCTACAATGGAGAAAATCAGGTAGAACTGGGCTGTATCTATTATGTGAAGCCAGAAAAATTTTCTTACGCTGTGATATGGGCTAGGCAGTGAATAACACAGAAAACATATCTTTTATCTTGATAACTCACATGTATGGAGAGGCATGCATTCATTGAACTTAAAAGATCTTGCTGGGGTTTCCCTGGTGGCACAGTAGTTAAGAATCAGCTTGCCAATGCAGGGGACATGGGTTTGAGCCCTGGTCCGGGAAGATCCCACATGCCGCGGAGCAACTAAGCCCGTGCGCCACAACTACTGAGCCTGCACTCTAGAGCCTGTGAGCCACAACTACTGAAGCCCGCACACCTAGAGCTCGTGCTCTGCAACGAGAAGCCACCGCAATGAGAAGCCCGTGCACTAAAATGAAGAGTAGCCCCCGCTCACCGCAACTAGAGAAAGCCCACGTGCAGCAACAAAGACCCAACGCAGCCAAAAATAAATAAATAAAATAAATAAATTTATTGCTGATGGCAGAAAGAGGCTGGAGTGGAAAAAGAATCAATAATTTCCACAACGTAGATTATTATCATGCTTCTACATAAGATGGCATAAAGGGAAGTATTTTTACAACAGATTTTAATAAAATTCAATGACAGCCTCACATTTCATGTGTCTCCACTACTCTAACAATTTCTGCAAATGTTTTAGTAAGTAGGGAAAGAATTTAAATTTGCTACATACTATCTTTGTTAATAAATGAGTTCCTCTTACAACTCCCTCCTGGTATTTTCTCCCAACACCTAACTAGAAAAAAGCTAAACAATAAATAAAAATTTAAAAAACCCAGCCAACAGGTATGCATGTTCATTTTTCAAAAGTCCAGATTTTTTTTTAACAGAAAACTAGGAAATGATAGACTTCCTAGAAACTATTTTAAAGGACAGTTAGAACAATTTTTAAAAATATGTTTCACAGGTGAAAATTAAGATGTTTGCATATTATTTCTCAGACTATCAAGGAATATCAGGATAATACTGGTGGGGGGAAAATCATTTTTCTGCAAAAAAGCTATATTGAGATTCAGTGAGAATCTCATGCTACCATTAGTTATAGATCCTAAATGTGCAAGAGAACAATAATGCACAAGTGGAGCCTAATGATCCTAGTATCTCTTCACTGGACCACAACCTAGCATGACAGCCTTTAAAAGAAATCTACATTTATTCTGTGTCAATTTGATTATATCAGCACATCACACAATCGTTAAAAGGAACCTTAGTCATTTCCCCTCCAGGGAAACATCATTAATTTTATAACAAAAATTTTGAGAAAATACAATTTAACATTAAATAACTTTTTAAATAAGCAACTTAAGTTGATGTTCTATATTAGATTAATTTTTATAAGGGCATGAGCTTTGGAGTCAGACTTGGATTTGAACCCCAGTCCTATAACTCAATATATAAGATAACATATATAAAGAGTTTAGCAAAGTTGAAGGCACATAGTAAGTCCTCAAATGGTAGTTATTATTATTTCTAATCAAAGCTATGGTAGCTACCATTTATAAACACTTACTATGCATGCTTTATTAACATGACTGCATTTATTTCTCTTAATTATTCAATGAGTATTATTATCCCTGAATAATACCTGAAAACAGTGAGGTTCAGAAAATGTTGAGAAACATGCCTGAACCCAGGTGTGTCAGAAGCCAAAGGACCAATGCTGTTAAACACCATGAAAAATCCTTGTTGGGAGGGAGAGAGAGAGAGAGAGAAGGAGAAAGGGGAATTAAGAGCCTGTGCATGTGTTTGCGGGATGGGAGATCCATGAGTTTACTATGAGAATTAGACAATTTTCATGTTGATGAAAATTCTAAAAAATTAATATTCATGTTCTGAATTATCTGGATAACTACCTTAAAACCAAATATTGCCAGAATGTTTCAGTGACTAGGTCTGCATTTGTCTTTACTTGAAAGTTAAAGCCGGGTTCTGCTTTAGTTGTGGAAAGCTTATGGAGAACAGAGAATAACTTAATATAAGGGAAATAATGCATTCAAGCTAGATGAAGACCAAATAACATCACTATGTGCTAAACAAATGTAAGGAATAGTTTGAACAGAGAGAAAGAGTGGGAGAACTGAGTTACCACATAGCACGTGGTAGTAGGTGCATGCTAAACACAGAAGAACCTGTATTACAGTACTCGGTACCGTAATCATGTTACTGCTTCGTTTTGGCAAAACATCATCATCCGTCGTACTTAGTTACTGTTATTCTAAACTGTATTAGTTTTATAGTTTTGCTTGTGTCTGATCTGTAAACTTCTTTTGGTTTTATAGTTGTGCGAGAGCTATAAGCATAAGGCATTTACATGTAGCTTTATGTTCATATATAGTTAGGTAACATTATAATAAACAAAACCTGAGGAGCTAAGAGAATTTTTCCATATTAAAAGGGGATGTGCATTACTCAAGTTTGAGAAACACTGGTCTATACTGCGCTGCTTGTGTGTTTGGGCTTCAGCAGCACTTAACCTCTATCACCACCTACTTCACAGGATTTGTAAGAGGATTAAATGAGATGAGGAATGTGTGAGTGCTTGGCCCACAGAAGGAATTACACTGATAGTTCTGTCTGCTTTACTGGAAACAAGGAAAATATGGAAGCTAAATATGGTCTTAGGCTCTTTTACTCTAAGTGTGGTCTTGGAACCAAGAGTATTGATATTACCTAAGAGCTTGTTAGAAACGGAGAATTGGGGACTTCCCTGGAGGTCCAGTGGTTAAGACTCCACGCTTCCAATGCAGGGGGCGTGGGTTTGACCCCTGGTCAGGGAACTAAGGTCCCGCATGCCTTGTGGCATGGCCCCCCCAACAAAAAAAAAAAGAAAGAAACTGAGAGTCCCAGGCCCCACCCCGACCTACTGTATCAGAATCTGCATTTTAACATATTCCCAGCTGATTTAATATATGCACATTAAAGTTTGAGAAGCACTAGTCTAGGTCTCCATAGAGATGGTCGACAATAAAATTCACTGCATTTTGAACTGCTCTGTAGGCTAATTTTGGTGGTTAGAGAAATGCCGGGTGTAAATGGCCAAAAAAGACTGTCCTATCCTGGGGTTCAATACAAACATTACCATTTTACTAACCAGTTCTTAATGGCTGTATGTGTATAGGGTGGGACTCTCTTTAAAAGGGATCTAACTTCTAATTCAGAAAGAACAAAGTATATTTTTAAGTGCAAAATATTCATAAAAACTTTCTGAATTTTGAATAAACAAGTTTTAAGATCACATCAATCAAAACTTTGTTAGGTCTCTTTTGCCCAATTGCAAAACTTTGTTAGGTCTCCTTTGCCCAATAGCAATTAAAATCATTTACATATGTTAAGCTCTTATTTAAATATTTTGGTCCACAACATCTGGTTTGACAAAGTCTTGGCTCAGTTTATGATGATTGTGTGCTTATACTAACAAAACACATTACCAAAAAAAAATATGATTGTGTATACAAAATGTATTAGTGTTAACTGTTCAACAAAAATAGTAGATCACATTCACCACTTATGATTTTGTCAGTGTAATTCACCTAGAGAATACCTCTGCTTTTCTTCTTGAACTCAGAGGCCCTAAACATTTAAGTCATGTTGTATTTACTTAAAAAGATTCAAAGATACTGTTCTTGGAAGCATAGAAAACAAAGTTAACAACTAATATCCAAGAGAGCCACTAATATTTAAAATGACCTTGATATCATCTGTTCAAGGGTGATTTTGGTAGAATCAAAGCTTAAACTAGGCTATTTATTGTTTTATGTTCTCTACTTATGGGCCATTTAAACCACATCCAAAGAATGAAAAGCAAAGCAGATTACTGTGTGTAAACATAAATATGTATGTAAATATGTATACATATACTTATATATGGTTAGACTTACTAGGCAATCCTTATAATCTCTGGGTTTATGATACGATTTGGATTACAGGTAGAACCCTCCTCTACCCTTCATGGTCTCAGGAAATAGCGAACCAAGAGTCCATCCCATAGCATGAAGTATATTAGCGCCAGTACAGGTGAAACACTCTAGTGCATGTTGATTATGGTGACCATAACTTAAGAGAACCACAATCTGAACCTCACTGGCTAACTCCAATATTAGAGGTCTACATGCTATCTTGCAGTCCTTTCGGTCCTTATTACACTCAATCCCTGTTCCTAGAACCATACAATTCTTCTCTTTCCAGTACTTCAAATTCCAATCATTTCTGTTCATATATTAAGCAATTTAAACTCTATATACATACATACACAATGTACCAGGGGAAACACAAAGAGTGAGTTTTAGCTTCTAACTACATTTTCTTGCTTTCCTATGAACTGCTGCAAAGAAAAGATTAAACCATTACCTACAGTTTGAATTTATTAAACAATATCTAGGCAAACAGAAGACAGGCAGAAATAGGCAAGCCACGTTTTTCTAATACAGTGATTACACTCATCTCTCTCTAGAAATAGGAGATATTTTAATCATTTTAAACTTCAGATATTTGATCAAAAATCTACATCCATTTATGCTACCAAAAATCCTGTTAATTAGTCTCAAACTACTGCAGATGGATTACTTTGCAAAAAATAAATATAATAGAGCACCAGCCGATGAACTAAGATATATATTAAAGAAAAGAAGATCTTTAAAATATGAACCACTTGGTCTCTAAGGTTTAAGAGTCTAATAAATACTGAGTTTTTTTCAAGAGGTCATTTTTGCTATCAAGAAATAATGAAATAAATATAGATTAATTAAGAATCCAAATATATGCTGAAGCAAGAAACATACTTGTTTTATAATTCACATTATGCCTTGCAAGAACTAATTAATGAATTAAATTAATATTTTGTAAGTAGTTTCTTCCTCAATTCAACTAGCATTTGGCATGACCAAAGTTTAACTAAATTAAGGACTTGCGGGTGCTCTGAATTAACATCAGATGCTAGTGGTCATCTCCACCCCTTTATCCTCCCTCTAATGTGTCCTTGAAGGTGGCATGTGTTACCCAGGCTATCCAACCTTCTGACAAAGGCAGATATATAGTGAACATTACTTTATCATTTCACTATCAAGGTCACTATGTTCCCCTCCTAGGATTTAGTACGTTGAAAGACCTTCATTATATAACACTTCAGACAGCTATAAAAGCATGTACTTGGTCCCATACCAAATTCAGTTTCACTGAGCAGAGCAACCTTATCTTTAGTCACCATTAAATTATAAAATGCAGTTGATATGTACATAGTCCCATACCACTTTTACACCCTAGGACAGCAATTGAACATTCTTGCTTGTGTTACTAATCATTAGTATACTGCTGCGAATATACCAAAGGGACAGACATCCTTTCAAAATTATTGCCTATAAGAAATTGTAAAATTTGCTCCCTTTCAAATAGTAAAGTAGCTTGCACCCTCTATTATCTATAGAGGAAATGATTCAGGCCAGATGCCAACGTGAGGTAGCCAAGTCCAGCTTTAACAGAGAAAAGATGGCATATTTCTACAACTGCTCCTAGTGAAACGACACCTCATATATACTGGAGAAGATGAAGCTAATTTTTCAGATTTCTAAAGGTCAAGGCTCAGGGGATGAAAGGAGTACTGTTTGAGATGAAGCTTAATACCAGACATTTGACTGGCTGTCTAGACCTGATGACTTAGGGAACATAACAGGAAGTCCTTAACAAGTAAGTATATGTAAGGAACACGTGGTTTTGATTTCTGGCACAAAGCAAATGTGTCCATTACATGCAAAAGATAAGACTGCTTATCTGAGAAATGTAAAGCCCCTTCTTGCTTATATGGGAAAACAGAGGATGGGGTTAACACAACTATGGGCGGGGGGGGTTCTCTGGAATAAATGAAGAAATATGTTTCTTTTACCTCCACTGAAGAATTAATTTGGACATAGGGGAGTGGGACCCTTGGAAGCACCAATCCTGAGCACATTAGAACAGAAGAGTTCTACTTTTTCTTCTCCGAACTGCCAGTGTACATGATGGGGTGAGAGAGATGGGGAGTGAATGTAGGATTCAAAAGGAATATGAAGAAACCCTGATGGAAATGATAATGGTTTGACCTTAATTCAAGAAGTAGTGTTTAAAACGGCTAACATATGCCTCTTGTTAAAGTGTAGCACTGAAAGAGGAGTAGGACAGAAGACATTCTGGACAAAGTAGGAAGGAGGTCCTAAGGGTTGGCATTTTGCACTAACAGCTGTTGTCCCAAGAAAACGGAAATCACTCAAAAGGTGCCAAAGACAAGAGGAGTGCCTTGTCGCACTCCCTCAAGGATATTTGTTATCATTTAAAAACTAACTAAAGACACCCCACCACACAAACTCTCCTAGCATTTTTCATCCAAAGACGTCAAAAACCCTTTCTAAATGTTATCGTCATGATACCTCTGTGAGGTAGGTAGCATAATTCTAATTTTTATTCAAGCTAAGGCACAAATAGAGCCTGAGTTGCAAAAGTGGTCTGGAATTTTGTTCACTGCAACACACTCCCTTCATTTTGATGTAGGCAACTCAAGACACACTGCTAGGAAATGTCCTTAGAGAAAGCAGACCTAAGAGCCAAACAAAATCATTCATGACTCTGGGAAAGCGGCACTCTCTCTAACACTCACTGATGGCGTCTTAGGAGACGCCCTCCACTTACGAGTACTAATATGTGCAGTCCTGTTGAATAAGGAGACCAAACCATCTATGATGATAGGAAAAAGGCTGAAGAAACAGTCTTCTTGTTTTCCCCCACTGTTGAGACCAGAACAGTGACAATCTTAAATCATACCATCTAAGGAACTTTAGTCCTTAAGTCTCGGTCTTAACTGGTGCGGTAAAATTCTAAGACCTATATTTTGCTAAAGATTTTGACGTTTTTGATCAGATACATTTCTACATCCTTGATCCCAGACAATTCTCTTTTATCATAACTGAATTATCTGTATAAAACGTAATGCCAGGGTCTGAAGCAAACAAGGCATCCATTCAGCATACGTTGGTTCCATATATTTTGAGAAACACTTGAGTACACAAAGAAAGCGTGCAATGTTAAAGAGATGATGTGAACAATATTGTGGCTTGTCTAATGGAGAATCCAGTGTCCTTTCAGGAGACTGAAGATACTCAAAAGTTGCTCCCCAATTTCTATTAACAACCCTCGAAAAGTGAACATTTTCATTTGATACAAATATACAAATTTAAAATAAGTGCACAGTTCAGAATGGCCTACCATTTTCAGATTGCTTATGTGCCAGAAAATATACAGTCAATAAAAAAATACCAGAGAGGTGGGGACAAAAGGCTCTCTGGAGCTGTACAGCAAAAATGAATATCACTTCAATAGGTAGTGATCTCTGGAGAAAGTGGTGTCCTTAGAAACCAGCAGCACTGAAAGATAGCAGATCACAAATCTGGTGATGGGGGATAAGATGTATAATAAGGCCCATTTTCCTGCAGAAAGAAAAAAAGACAAGAACATTAAATAATAAGATCAATGTAATTGGGAATGTAAAAGAAAGGGATTTAGAGCCAATGAGCTAACGTATGGAAAATGTCTAGCACATGCCTGGCCCTGAGCAGGCCCTCAAGCCAACAGAGCAGTTCCACTGGAGTCAGTCAGAGTTGGTATAATGTAGGCAGAGGTAATCAGGATGATGATATTTAAAAATATTACCATTTATTGAACATTCTATATGCCAGACACTTAATCAGCACTTTTCTTTCATTATCCTTTTATATCCTCACAACATAATGCCACGAAGTAGGTAACATCCTCATTTTACAGAACAGGACACTAAGGATCACACAGATGGCATAACTCACCTTAGGTCACCAAGCTGGCAACCAGGAGAGCCTGAATTTTAAATCCATGTCTATCCAAATCTAAAGCCCAGATGATGATGATTATTATTTTTTAAACATCTTTATTGGAGTATAATTGCTTTACAATGGTGTGTTAGTTTCTGCTTTATAACAAAGTGAATTTTTTGTTAGGCTGTGTTGTCTTGCTGTGTGCCGAATCTTTGAGTTATGAAACAAAAATCATCATCAAGGAATTTAATAATTACAACTGTGTTGGCAGAAATGAGTCTTCTCCATGACATGCCTGAGTGGCGAGGCTTTTAACAATGACAGTTTTTAGGGCGTTCAAGATCAAGGTGGAGAAATGAATGCTAGAACTTTAATGTCAAATGTAGAAAGCAATAAATCAGTGTAAGGAAATTTTTTGACCTTATTTTGGCTAACTTCATCTCATAAAAGTCAAGACAGTTAGCTTTATGGTAGATAGACCCTAAATTACATTTATGAGACTTAAGATTCATTTCTTGTTACTTAGGAAAGTATTTCTTTGACAAGTAACTTGTTTTTCAGTAAACCATAAACAAAAAATGTTTAATATGAATGTAAGATAATAGTTAGATATGGAGAATGAAAGGTAGGATGAAAACAGCGTTGCTTTAGGGTATATTTACATTATAGTTATGGAGCATTAAATCCATCCAGTCTTGAACATAATAGGCAGTTAAATGTTATTTGAGTGACTAAGTGAATCAAAAGCTCTGCCATTCTTCAGAGCAGATGCCCTGGAGGAGAAATTGATCCTGGGACCATAACCAGGAAAACAAAAGAATATCTAGGAAAACTTACTTTCTTCTTCTTTTTTTCTTTTCTTTCTTTTTTTTTTTTTTTTAACTTTCTGATTATAAATCTGACCAGGTTAAAAAAAAAATTTCAGTAGAAACAAATCCAAAGATTGGCTACATTTTAGGATACTTGACAAAAATTAATGAAAACATTTTTTTTTTTGTATTTTAGAATTTCCTACCAGGATCTGTTATACTAATCACTCCAGTATCCTCAATATGCATAGAAGCTATGCTTAAGAAACATGCCTGAAGAGAGAAATCTATCCTGAAGTTCAACTGAAAAGAAATGGTTCACGATCCATCTTTAAGATTTCTCCATTCCATTCCACTACGGTATTTTTCTAGGCTTCCTGTATCTACATTAAATTGTGATAAAGTAAGAAGGGAAAATCTAATTCTTAATGCTATGAAATAAAGCTTTTATATTAGTCTCACACTGTGGAAGAGACTGCTGAGCAATCGAATACTTTCTCTATTTCTGGAAACAATCACAGAACTTTGAAGAATTGTTACCAGGTAAATCTCTACACTCTCTTCTTTGACTATAAGAATGCTGACTAGCTCCCTTTCTGAAATGATCTCAGTACCATTTTGATCTAGATAGATAAAAATTACCTTCTAATTACTGTCAAAGATTCCTTTTAATCCTATAAAATTTATGTCACTAAGTCACCTAAGACCCAGAAAAATAGAAGCTCACTGCCAACAACCAACCATGTCATACCTTCACCAAGTAAAGGACTATGGGCAAAGCACACTTGAATACGATAATAAAACTGACCAACTCTACACTCGTTTCCTTTTCTCTAATCATATTTTTAATTCTTCCTAGCAAAGGAAAACTTTTCTTTACAAGGTACTATCCAACCACCTTCTAGACTTTCACCTCAGTGTCCCATGGGGCACCTCAAACCTAGTGTGTCACAAACAGAACAGACCACCTGTCTGTTTTCTCCAAGATCCCCCCCAGTGCTCTTCCTCCAAATTGCCTCTCTGGGATGGTGGCGACACTATTCTCCAAGTCTCCCAAAGCAGAAACTTTGTTAGTCACCTCAGGCTTCTTTCCTCTTTCATTCCTCCCAATGGCTGGCTGCTCAGTTACCATAATGCTGTGGATTCTATTCCCTAAAACGTCTACTTCTAACTATCTCTAAGATCTTCAAACCCTTGCCATTACCACTACCGCTGCCTGGCTCTAGTCTCATTTCTCCTCTGGCTTCCTCTGACAGCCTCTTATTTATCCTTGTCTACAGTTTTACCCTTGTCTGGTCCCTCTCTACACTGTTTCTTTAGCCATCTTTCTAAACAGGAACACAATGGCAGTTCTCCCTTGCTCAACACTCCCCACCAACTACGAAGGAGCCAAAGTACCGCAGCATAATGTGCAAAGCTGCAGTGTATCTAGGGATCTGCCCTCTGCCTGCCCTTTCCACATCATCTCCTGACACCTTCTTCTGTTTCTTCTCTCTTTTTATTCCTCTCTTTGGCCTTTATATATAGATGGCCTGATATCTCAGTTTTAGAAAGCTCTAATACAGGTACAGAAAGGTGATCCAGTGACCTAAGTGTTAGATTGTAGGTTATTTTATTTCATTTTGATTAATCACATTATTAATTAGGCCTGTATTTGATATACAAAATATTAAAAAAAAACACTAAAAACACATACACACAGAACAAAAAAACAAAACCAAGCTTGAGTGTGGTGTTGATATTTAATGAAAGCCTGCTTTGTAGGCCGTTAAGTATATAGAAAACGTGTTGGCTTAAAAACTGGTCTTTTGGGTTTCCTAACCAGTACATCCTAACTTATATATTTCTACACCAGAAAATAAATGATAAATCTAGACATTAGTTTTGAATCATCATTCCAAATTTTTGGTATCAAAATGTGTTTCAGTGCCTTTCACATTTCCAGCTATCCATTTTTTTTTAAATATTAAGAAGAGTGATATATAGTTCAAAAAAATAATAAGGCAATTTTCTGCTCTACCAATCTGCAAGAAATAAAACCGGATGCTCTTTTTTTCTGCCTCCCATATATTCAACAATCTTTGTATTTATGATCCAGCGACTCCAATTACAAATCCTCTTTGTGCAAAAGCAAAACATGACATTTTGTTAGCCATTAGAACACATGAAATACTTTGCCCTTCACATAAAGGGTAACAGAAATCATAACTGAACTTGTAGAAACGTTAGAGAGAAAATGTCTTGTAGGATATTTACTTTACTGTACCTATGTTGTACAATAATTAAGGAAGAATAATTCATTTTAAGCTTAATATAACCTGCAAATATATTCTCTGATTCATGCATAAAAATATGCAATCAGCAATAGTTAAATAAGGCAATTGATAACCTTTTGGCCAAGCGTGTTACTTACTTCTCTGTTTTTAACTACTAAAGTGATAGCGTGAATAAGTACAATGGAATAGAGCTTTGAAGAAATTCTAGAGTAGTCCTTTCTTAGTGTTTAATAGATTCATAAATGTATCTGTAAGGAATAATGTATTGGTTGTCACTTATACAAACTTTTAGCAAAATGAAACTTCTCATAGGGTAAAGACTAGGATAGGCGACCTGGCTTACAATTAACGCTGAAAATGTCGGACACCAGCAGATTCTTCTGGCTCTATTTATGCAGATGAAAAGCCATTCAGTCTTAACAAAATTAGGGAGAGGTGTATCTCAAAGGTGGTGGAAAACTGACAGCACAAGCAAGGATTGGCTATAAAGCTACAGCAGAAATACTTCCCATTGAAAAGTTTACTGGGGGAAAGGCGCCCCCCTTAGAACCAAGCATTTTCCTAAAGTTACCACAGGAAAAGAATGTCAAACGATACTATCAAGTTTATTAAAAGACATTAATTGCATTATTATCATCTCACAATGAAAAGATGACGTGCTCAGACGCACTTGCACTATAAAATAGTTAAGATAATACAGCAGGTAAGGGAGAATTCCTGCTACTTCTTACCCTGGCATCATATTCAAGGACAAAAGGAGGAAAGTCGATCTGTTCTGGCGAGATGGCAGAAAACAGCTGGTGGAGGCTGTCCACATGGTGGATTTTGTCCTTCAGTCCTGAGACAGAAAAGGTGGTAAAAAACCATGTTGATACCTGATTAATAGAAGAAAAAAAATAATTTAAGCCAGTGGCCTGAATTGGAAATACACACATGATTTTGAAAATTTATGCTAGGTAAAAACTATTTCAAAATTGAAATTGATATCAAAAAAATCTTGTAACAAGCAGTGTTTTTCAAAGTGCAGGTTGTAGTGCATCAGTGGATTATGCAATCAGTTTAGTGGATTGTGAACAGTATTAAAAACAACAGAAAGAAACATGCTAGAGCAACAATTAGTAGGGAATGTAGTAAGATGAGCTTTGTCTCATGAAGCTTCAGTTTCTGTTACATGTCTATGTGCTCCAGTGCGTGTCATGTGTTGGGATGTAATATAATATGCTTCTTACTGTGGGCTGTGGTCAAAACCACTGCATTATTTGATGGAAGAACTGATTCACTGGTACTTTGAAAATGGTTAACATCTCCAAATCTCATAAACTCTTTTCATTACTTCAAATGAGACTGAAAATTTTTGCCAAGTTTTGAGACATTTATTTTTCAATTGACACTTGGCATGCAGTCTCTTTCTCAGTCAAAGTGAATCTTCTGCAGACGTGGAGCCACCTTTGCTCATTTCACTTCACGATATTGCAATCTTTCTATAAAAGCTAGTCTGCAAAATTTGTTGGTTCCAAAAAAAGAGAGAATTCTTGATAGCAAACAATACTGGCATGAGCTAGGCAATAGCTAGAATTTACAAATTCTTGTTCATCTATCCAACCTGACAATCATAATTAGTCATGTTTACCAACAGCTTATACAACAGTTCTATGAGGTAGGTACAATGTTACTGCTATCCTCATTTTATTTAAAGAAGGTAACATATGCATATGAATTCTCAGTGCACTGGCATAGTACATTCCAGTATATAACTGGGTACATTATAAATACAGTACATGCCACTTTGGGCACTTGCCAATCATTTTTTAAATTTCTCTTTGACACCCTATCATGTTTTTCAGTGGTTGCTCCAAACCTTTCACATATTCCTGGTCCCTAATACAACATACTGTCTTCATACCTACTTATGAGAAAAGGCATGGAATAACAGAGACAACATTACACTTATCTCTATCAGAATCTTATCCAAATTTCCAAGACTCGGTAGAGACTCATCTCTACCATTATTTCTCCCTTACAGCTCCAAACAGATTACCCCCTCTACTGAATTCACATAACCTTATGTTTAAATCTCATTTATAGCATTTATCTTACTTCATAGGAATATAAGTAGTTTCTTATATTCACTTCTATAATTTCCCTAGTACTTGGCAGACAATCATAGAATGGTCTAAAGTTTTAGAAGGTACAGACAGACCATGCATTCTCAAGTATTTGAAAAAGAATGAATGAATGAAGATAAGGCCTATTTCATACTGAGTTTCATGGCCTGGGTCACTATTCTATTTCGGCTATACGACCAATGACTGGTATAAGGCCTCAGATACTAACATTACCCTCTGTATCCTCTCATCTTACCAAGCTTATTTGGAGGGTAGTGGAGGGGGCGGGGAGGCACTCAGCCTTTCTAGAACCAAGTGAGTTAATTTAAATCAGATTAGATTGTCACTTAATTACACTCCAATCCCCAGTGTTTTACATCAGTTTTTTTTTTGTTTTCAAAGCACATGCTGTTTTATACCTAATTGATACAAACTTCTGGAAACCAGATTAGGAGCTCTGCAACCAGTTAGCTGATAAACTAGTAAAAGCTACGGAGAGACCATGAAGATTTTAGAGATTCTAGGAAGAGTTTAAGAAAATAAAGATTGTAGAGTCAGAACGGAGAAGAACCTTGCGGATGTGTCAGGAGATACACTGTGCAAGGAGTTACACATCTACTGGGAATCTACTATGTGCTAAGCATTGGGCACAGCTGTAGGTGATACAGGGTAACAGTGACCTGGCCATTCCTCTAATGGGGGCTTAGACTCTAGAAAAGGAGCCAGCTTATAAGCATAATAACAACAACTTCCTAAGGCAAAAAGTACTAAATGCAATGAATGGCCCAAAGAAACACATGAATACCTATCACAGGCAAGGAGCTGTGCTACGTGGAAAAAGGTATAAAATTACGGAACTAGAAGGGACTACACAGGGTATTTGTGTTCCACTGTCTCTTACCTCAGGACCTTTTTACGTGCTGCTCGTTTAGTCCTGAAACCTTTTTCCTCAATTCTTTGCCTGGCTAAGAATTGTCCTTCAGAGTTCAGGTCAGAACTCACCTCTGTGAGGAAGCTTTCACTGAGTACCTACACTCCAGCCAAAGCTGGAGAAGCATCTTCCCTCTAAGCGTTCCAACAACGCCGTGTTTACTCATATTACTATATAACTGACACTCTGTGTGGTAGTAGCTGATTCTCTCAATAGACTAAATTCCCCCGTGTGGGGATTCTCTTCTTCAATACCATATTTATAGGGATTTATAGGGGCTAACTAATGCTCAACATGAAAAGTAAGCAATTCAACATGTGTTGAGAGAATTAACAAATACTTCTGGACTTATTACTTTAGTACTATTTAGGGATGGTCAAATATTCCTTCATTCTACAAAAACAAGTGGTACTTCAATCTGGGCCTCAGTCTCTTCATCTACAAAACGAGCAAGTTGGACTTCAATGATTTTTAAAGTCCCTCTTAGTTACACAGTTCTATGAAAGGACCCTTGACTATGCTGCATGTACTGACACGGTGAGCTGGTGGTGGTAAATTCAAAGAGAAGACTGGGTTGGGGAAGAATGGGCAGTGATCTTAGGCACACACTCTTTGAAAGACAAACACATTTCTCTGTTGCATTTTCTCCCCTTACCTCCTTTACATTCTTTAGGCATGAGCAAGAGAAAATTACTCAAAGTAGACAGAAGTGGAAACCCAGTTAAAAGTTTTCCGTTCAGGGAGACCCAAGAGCATTGTCTTGAGTTATTTTCATTTTATTTTCATATAGCTCAGCTTTTAATTTTCAATTATTTACAACATAAGTCATAGATATATATTTATTTAGGTAAACTTGCTCTACTCAGTATCTACTATTTTAAAAAACTGAAGAAAATCAAAAAATTTGAAAAAAAGGCTGCTATGATATTCTGTGAATGCTAGAAATTCTTTCATCCAATTATTCACAAATGCACGGCCAAGAACATGGGATCACAAGACAACATAAACTAGGAAAAGACTGTTCACACATGTATGCACTTAAGTCATCTACTAGAGCCAGAATCAACAGTGGGTTTAAATACTATTAGTTCATGTTCTATTAGTGAACTTCAAGAAAGAAAAAGAGTAGTGATTTATATGAGCAGTCAACTTATCACATTGGGTGGAGTGCCCTGGAAAAGATCTGAGAAGTATGGAAATCAGAACAGTGATTCTATTGTTTTATTATCCCTTGATTTCATCTCATTATTTTATAATTACAACCACTCCATTTACAGTTTTCAACTTAGTATAAAATAATGGCGGATTTCATTACATATGGGTTTTATTTTCTCAATCCTCCATCATTTTCTCCATCCCAAAATATTATGGAAAGGTAACATAATGGCTTTCACTTTATACATCTGCTCTTCAGCCTCTGCCTACCTGCCATTAGCACTGACTTCTACCTGAAGCAATTCCAATGGTGTGACAACCAAAGCTAGTGGCTCTAACACTGAAATTTCTGGTAATGTCTATCCATTGGTGTCGCAGTGGGGGAAAGATAGCTATTCACTGACTCTCTTGTGTGGGGAAGGAGGGGTTAAAGTCAGATCTTAGCAAACAGTGGCTATGTATTCTCGTAAGTCTGGTACAGAGGAACACTCCTCGGATAAGTCTGAATTTGTGACAAAAGTAAAAAAAGATTTTTTTCCATTAAAAAAATTATGAAAATGTTCCAACATTCACTAAAGTTGAAAGAATTTTACAGGGAACACTGGTACAGAAATCACTCAGATGATCATTAACATTTTCCTTAAGTTTTCTTCATCACACATCTATCCGTTCCTCTATGCATCTATTAACCCATCTTACTTTTTTGCTGCATCTCAAAGTAAACTGCAGACATCAGTAAACGTTCCCCAAATACAGCATTCATATCTTTAACTAGAGTTCAGTGTTCGTTCAGTTTGCTATAAAATTTACATTTGATGAAATACACAGATTTTAAGTGTACTTTTGCTGGTTAGACAAATGTACACACTTGTATTAGCAAAACTCCTATTGAGATACAAAACATTTTCATCACCCCAGAAAGTTCCCTCATACCCCTTTTCCCAGAGGCAAACACTGTTTTAATTTTTTTTCTACCATGCATTAGTTTTGCCTGCTCTAGAATCTCATATAAGTGGAATTATACAGTATGACTCTTTTATGTAAGGCTTCCTTCACTCAGCATAACATTTTTAAGATTCCTTCCTGCTGCTGTTTATATCAGTAGTATCTATGTTCTCTTTTATTGCCAAGAAATATTCCATTACAAGTATACAGCAGAGTTTAATTATTCATAACCCTACTGATGGACACCTTGGCTGGCAGTCACTGGCTGCTATGATTAATGCTGCAGTGAACATTCCTGTAGAAGTCTTTTAATGCACATATATTTCATTTCACTTGGGTAAATACCTAGTATTGGAATTGCTCAGTCACAGACTAGGTATATGTTGAGTTTATAAGAAACTGCCATAACTTTTTTTCAAAGTGGTCGCACAAATTCACATTGTGACTTATACTGTAGGAGAATTCCAGTTACTCCACATCATTGGTAATATCTGGTATTGTCAGTTTTTTAAACTTTAGCCATTCTGGTGGCAGTGCAGTGACATCTCATGCGGTTTAAAAAAAAAAGAAAAAAAAAACATTTTATTAAGATATACCTGACTTACAATAAACTGCACATATTTAAAGGATAAAATTTGTTTAGTTGTGACATTACGTATACACCCATGATACCATCATCACAATCAAGAAAATGAACACTGGGAGCTCCCCGGTGGCCTAGTGGTTCGGATTCCGGGCTTTCACTGCCGTGGCCCGGGTTCAACCCCTGCTCGGGGAACTGAGATCCTGCAAGCCACGCGGCGCAGCCAACGACAACAGCAGCAACAACAGCAAAAAAAAAGAAAGAAAATGAACATACCCATCACTCCTACAGGTTCTCAGGGTCCTCTGTAACTCCTCCCTCCCGCCCCTCCTCCCTGTCCACAGGTAACCACTGATCTACTTTCTGTAGAAAAATTATACATTAGTTCGTATTCCCTATAATTTTATATGAAGGGAATTACATAGTATGGACACTCGTCTGTTATGTACACGCTTCTTTTATTCAGCGTAAATATGTTGAGATTCATTTGTGCTGTTGCATGTATCAACGGTTCATTCTTTTTTTATTGCTGAGTAGTATTCTACTGTATGGATATACCACAGTTTGGTTACCAATCCTCTCAGTGATGAGCATATGGGTTGCTTCTAATTTGGGGCTATAACAAATAAAACTGCTATGAGCATTTGTGTACAGGCAATGGATATGCTTTCATTTGTTTTGGGTAAATATCTATGAGTGGAATGGCTGGATCACACAGTAGGTGTATGTTTAACTCTTTAAATAAGCTGCTAAATTGTGTTCCAAACTGTCTATACCATTTAACGTTCTGATCAGCACTATTTGGGAGTTCCAGTTCTTCCACATTCTCACCAACATTTGATACACAGTCTTTTAAATTTGAGCCATTCTAATAGGAATGTAATATCTCGTTTTGGTTTCATTGGTACTTTCCTAATAACTAATTGTGCTGAACATCTTTTCATTTGCTTATTTACCATCTGTATATTTTCTTTGGTGAAGTATTTTGCCCAAATCTTTTGTCCATTTCTAAATTGCTTCCTTATTATTAAGTTTTCAGATTTCTTTATATATTCTAAAGATAAGTCCTTTATCAGATAAATGTTTTATTTACAAAGATTTTCTCTCAGGCTGTGGTTGTGTGGTTGATCTTTTCATTCTCTTAGCTATCTTTAAAAGAGCAGAAGTTTTTAATTTTAATAAAGTTCAATTTCTTTTATGGATTGTGCTTTTGGTGTTGTATCTAAGAAATATTTGCTTTATTTAAGGTCACACAAAGCTTTTTCACCGATACTTCCTTCTAGAAGTTTAAAAAGTTTTGTTTTACATTTAGGTCCTTGATCCATTTATGTGATACAAGATATAGATCAAAGTTCATTTTTTTTTTTGGCATATGGATATCCAATTGGTCCAATATTGTTTGTTGAACAGACTATCCTTTTTCCACTGACCTGACTTTGCACTTTTGTAAAAAATCAGTTATCCATAAATACATGAATCTATTTCTGGATTCTTAATTCTGCTCCATTGATCTCTTTGTCTATCTTCATGCCAATACCTCACTGTCTTGAGTACTGTAGCTTTAGAATAAGCATTGAAAGCAGGTAGTGTTGGTCCTCCAACTTTGTTCTTCTTTTCCCAAGTTGTTTTGGCTATTTTAGATTCTTTGCATTTTAATTGAATTTCTACGGAAAAAACCTTGTTGAAATTTTGATTGGGATTGAATTGAATCTATAGCTTTAGAAAGAACTGACAACTTAACAGTATTCAGTTTTCTAATCCATAAATACAGTATATGTCTTCATTTATTTAGGTCTCCTTTAATTTCTCTCATTAATGTTTTGCAGTATACATAACTTGTACAGTGTATTATACAAGTCTTTCATATCTTTTGTCATATTTATCCCTAAGTACTTAGTATTTTTGATGCTAGTTTAAATTATATTGCTTTTTAAATCTCAATTTGTTTCTTGCTAGTATATATAATAGATTTTTGAATATTGATCTTAAACCCTGAAACCGTGCTAAAAGTTACTCATCAGTTCTAGTAGCATTCTTGAGGATACCATAGGGTTTTCTACATAGATAATCATGTCATCTGTTAATGACAATCAAGACAGCATTATTTACTCCTTTCTAAATCTATATGCATTTTGTTTCTTTTTCTTGTCATATTACACTAGTTAAAACCTCCAGTACAATACTGAATACAAGTGGGGATAGCAGACATTCTTGTGAAGACATACTAAAAACCGACATACTCTTCTGTTTGTCTCCATTAAAGAAAAAATTTCAGTAGCTACTGGATGAATAAAAAAAATAAATGGATGATGAGATTTTGGGAAACAGTCAAGCACTTCTTCCTTATGTGCTATAGAAAGAAAAAATTAGCCACCTGCTGAGCATAACAAAATTAACTTTTCCAATAGTGGGAAGGTTAATAATATATTATCTGATAAGACCATGTAATCAGAACTCAACTGAAAGAAGAGTAGGAAAGACAAAGTGATTTAATTGACTGTTCACACATTTTACTTTTTTTTTTTAAGCCTTGCCAAGCAGTGTTCCCATAAGAACAGCACTTTCTACAGTGCTGTTCTAACACTGAGGGACCAAAAAGAAACTTGCAATTTTTAAAAGAATTATTAAAATACTTCATGCAAAATTTAAAGATGGTATTTCAATGACAGACAACAATTTTGTAAACAGTGACAAATCCCAAAGTGGAAAACATTCTCACTGAAGCCTTCACTCATCTTAGTTATGAAATTTAATGAGGACTTTTCACTACTTATCTTACTTAATTTCTCCACAGTGCTTTAAAATAATAACTATTTCTACCATCTCTGATGCTTTTCCCACCCACTGGCTTCCACAGCATTAGCCAATCTTAGTTCTCCTGCTGCTTTTTGATTACTTCTTCTTGATCTCCTTCCCTGATCCCAGGGCTCTGTCTTTAGCTGTCCTCTTTGGTCTAAGTCTGTGATTTTATTCATTAACACTTTTAAAGAGTTAAAGCTCTATTTACTTGATGATGCTCTCAAATTTACATCCCAATCCATGGTCCCTACATATGATGACACCTGGGAGTCATGGATGACACAGTCCTTTCTCTCACCTGTACTCATTTAATAAATCACTAAATCCTGGGATTTTACACCCAAAAAATAGTCATCTTTTCTCCAAACCTCACTGATATATTCAGATTCTTCTTTTTTTCTTAGCCTAGACCAGGGGTTGGCAAACTTTTGCAAAAGCCCCTATAGTAAATAGTAAATATTTTTGACTTCTTATATTAATATTATAAGAAAATTTCACTAGGCAGGCCTGAAGGCACCTGGAATAGTGCTATACTGGAGGCAGGACAATGTGAATACTGATTAGGTTTTTGCTGCATCCTTTGAGGTAAGAGATGATGGTGGGATGAACTAAAGTAGAGGCAGTGGGACTAAAGACACAGGCATAGAATTGGACAATAGTAAGCACACAGAAGTGATGCAGTATGATGAGAATGAGGTAAGGCAAGTCCCCAAGGATGCCTCCCTTGTTTCTGACTTAGGCATCTGGGTAGACAGTGGTCCCATTTACAAAGATAGGGAATACAAAAAGCAGTTTGGGAGGGAGTGGGAGATGACAACATGAGTAGTTCTGTTTTCAAAATGTTGAACTTCAGGGGCCTGTAAGACATCTAAGTGGAGATATCTGATCAGAAGTTCAACATGCAGGTCTAAGCACAGGAATGATGATGATGGCTAACATTTACTGAGTGTTTATTTTATGCCAGATAATGTTTTAAGCGTTTTACATGTATTAACTAATTTCATCCTTCTGACAACTACACAAGGTAGGTACTACTATTATCCCCACTTTACAGAAGATGAAATTAAAGCACAGAGAGGTTACATAACTTGCCTGAGAAAACAAGTTGGTAACTGGTAGAGCTGGGATTAGAACCTACGTTACCTGAATCTCAAATCCATGCTTTCAAACATTAGACTTTACGGCCTCTCCAGACGTATACTTGGGAATTGTGTATATTTTGGAGGGTTGTTGAAAGCACAGGAATGAAAAAAAAAGTACAGAATGAAAGTAGTCAGAGGCTTTGGGGATACTAACACTCAAACGATGAGTAGAGAAAGAGGGAACCGCAAAGGAGACTGAGAAGGAGTGGCTAGAAGTAGAAGAAAAACTAGGCAGGGTAAGTTTCAAAGAAGCCAAGACAAAGTGTTTCAAGGCAGAAATGATAACTGTGCTTAAGGGTATAGGGGAAAACAGAAATTACTGGCGTTTTTAGCGTGAGCAGCTTTAGTTGCCATAGTGGGATCTGACCCAGACTGGAGTAATTTCAGGTGTATGACAAATGGAGACGGTGAGCAGAGGGCACAGATTACACTAAAAAATTTTGGTTGTAAAAGGGGAAGAGAGATAAGTGGAGGCTTTAGCATGTTTAAAAATTGATGAGTTAGATCCAGAAAAATGGGAGATAAGAAAGAGGATAATTGCTGAAGAGAGGTTCCTGAGGACAGGGAAAATATTCAATATATGTGTAGAGAAGAGTGTAGGCTCTGGAATTCAAATGCCTAGATTCAAATCCAGCCTTTGCTACTTTACAGTCGCTTAGTTTGCAAAAGTTATTTAATCTCTCTAAGCATCAATTTATTTGCCTATCCAATGGGAATAATACTACTATCTACTTCATAGATATATTATAAGGCTTAAACAAGATAACTCATGGGAAGAACTGGCACACAGTAAGTGCTTAGTAAACATTAGCTATTGTTATCACTATGGGATCCAGAGCACAGGTAGAGGGACTGCCCTTCATTAAGAAGGAACACACTTCTGTGACAGAATAAACGGAGGCAATGATAGGAAGAGATGGCATGTAAGTTTGGGGTGGGAGGGAGAAGACAGGGAGCTCCTCAGTGATGTGTTCTATGTTCTCAGTTAAGAATGAGGCAGGGCCATCTGTTGGAGTGAGGAGCTGCTGGTAGGACAGAGCTTGAGGGGAGCAGACAGCCATGCTGGGACACTGTCCAGTGAAGCTTCAAAGGACCGCTAGCAGTGAATGCCCCGTGAGTCTGCTGAGAAGCCCAAATTCACATGGCTCTATGATTTCTCCATCACTGCTCAGCAACCCAGATATGGGAGTGAAGAAAGCAGAATGATGGAATAGCTCAAGATCAGGTCTGGATGGGCAAGTGTGATGGAAAGGTTAAGAGGTCATAGGTTATTTTAGACATAGGTTATTTATTGACAAGAGTGGCTAAAGTGATGGAACATGAGTTTTAGGCTGGATAGGGAAGAAAAATAAAGATTAAAAAAAAAAAAGAAGATATTTTCAGAAAAAGTAAAAGGACCAAAGGACTAGATATCTTGATGAAATCAAGATGCAGGATTAGATATTAGGGATACAATTATGAGCAAGATGGCTATATAATAACTCTCACAGATCTGGCAGGCTAACACATAAGGTAGAAAATTAAACTAGTAATTAGAATTAAAAACAACAATGAAAGAAGACTAGAAAATCTTAAGGAAGTACAATGCAGGAGTACCGACTAGTGGCAGGATTGGTCAGAGAGGTTTTTTTACAGAAAGTAATTGTTGAGTTGAGATCTGAAGGATAAACAGGAGTTAGCCAGGAGCAAGGGCAGAAAAAAGCCCAGATTAACAAAGAGCACGAAGAGGCAAGGACTGAGGGACTAAAGGCCTGTAAAGGTCGCCTACAAAGATACTGGAGTTACATGGGACCAAAATATTAGGACCGCAACTCAAGATCACTTAAAAAGGAAGGGTAGGGGCTTCCCTGGTGGCGCAGGGGTTGAGAGTCTGCCTGCCAATGCAGGGGACACAGGTTCGAGCCCTGGTCTGGGAGGATCCCGCATGCCGCGGAGCAACTGGGCCCGTGAGCCACAATTACTGAGCCTGCGCGTCTGGAGCTTGGGCTCCGCAGCAAGAGAGGCCGCGATGGTGAGAGGCCCGCGCACCGCGATGAGGAGTGGTCCCCACTTGCCACAACTGGAGAAGGCCCTCGCACAGAAACGAAGACCCAACACAGCCATAAATAAATAAATAAAAATAATTCCTTACTATAAAAAAAAAAAAGTTTATAAAAAAAAAAAAAAGGAAGGGTAAACAAAGAAATTAGCAGTCACAACACAACGGTGATAGCAAGAATTAAGATGATGAAATATATCTTATTATGCAGGCATGTAGTACACTTAAATTCAAGATTTAGCTAAAAAGATAAATACCTTACCTTTGAACGAAATGTTGGATGAACAAAATAAACAGCCTTCAAATTCCTCTTGTACCTGATTCAAAATCAAAAAAAGGGTCAGTATAAGCCATGTCTAAAACCAGTCACCATTATGAACAATTAACTCTTTTTCCAGGTGTTTAAAAGCAGGAAAAAGTTTACATATGAATTTACTTTGATACAAAATAAACTGGAGTTAAGGAGGGCCTATTATTAAAATATCCAATCTAAGTAAAATAAAAATCTTAGTTACATGAACTATCCTTTCACAAAATACACAACGATGTTTGCTATTGCTTAATACTCGGAAAGGAAAAAGCTGCTTTTCCCCTTCATAATTCGAGAAGATTAACTAACTTGACGTCAACAACATCGTAGAGTTTCTTCAGGAAGTCAGAGTCCAGGTGATTGTATTCGCTGGTCAGTGTGTGAAAATACACTAATACGTATTCCTTCACAGCAATGTGATCCATTACGTGGATAAAATATAAGAGCGCCTAGAAGAAAAATAAAGATAACGATCATTTTGTACAGTAGTCTATTTCACAGACGCTGAAAGAGAGAAAAAACCCAGAAGACTAATCTAATCTGTGCCCCAGGCACTGCAGAGAGACATCTCAGACTAACGAGTACCTCTTTAAAAAGATCTTCAGGGAAGTGTCTCATGCCAGTGTTTAGCAGTTCACATAATGCTACAGTATGGTCCCTTTCTGTCTTGTTCTAAGTGATGGAGGAGAACCACCAGTCTCCATCCTCTCAAACAACTCTTCATATACTCAAAAGAGCTCTTCAGTCAACTACCAGGTTTTCTCTCTCTGGAATAACGGTATCAAAGCCATGAGAGGGAGAATTTCTAGACTTTTAATCATTCTTGAAGGTTCTACCTGCATTCAGTGAAAGTCTTTGCAGTCTCTACTGAGAAACGGACTCATGGCTCTCACGTAACCAAGAATTACTATAAAAGGACATTAGAAGTGATGCCTCACATGGCTCACTTTGAGGGCTAATTTTGTTAGCATCTTTAACGTTGAACTGAACGAGGAAAATGAGAACAGGTTTAGTGGGCAGACGGCAGTGGGCTGGGCAGCACTTCTCTGCTCTGCCTCAAACTTAATGTGACCTGGATCAGTTAGAGGAATATGCCATTACAAGAAGGATGAAATTTAAGAGAAACATTAAACACAAAGCAGAGACACGATATGCGTAGGGCCAGCATGACCCAGTGGTGTAGCTATAAACCATGACAAAGAGGAAGCTAAGAGGTAACAACTGAAGGATTACTATCAAACAGGTTATTTCCCCATTCCTCCTCAGGGGAGTCCTTGGCATTAACTTGAATGGACTAACATGGATTAGTTAGCATGGGTCCAACTGCTACCAGAGCAGACAGAGGAGGGCACTAAGGAAACACAGTATCTTTCCAGTTGCTACCTGGTTTGGACCTCACAATATATATGAAATGATACATCACGAACATCCAGAACACCATGCAAGTACACGCCAGAATCAAAGGCAGGGGTTTATGCTTTTATTGGTATCAATCACATTATGAATGCTGAGAATGAATGTCATACTGATTATCAGTTGTTTTTTCCCCTGTGTGTATATTTTTATTATTATTTCTTATTAGCTATTTCTATTAGCTATTATTAGCTCTTACCAGACTGCTTCTGGTCCTCTTTCTATCCACTCACCACCTCCTCCCCAAGGCAATCAAGATATCCATTTTCAGCTTCAAACTTCCCGTCTTTAGCTTGAATCTTTTTCATTATAAAGAAGTATAGCCACATGACAGAAAAATGTAGAAAACAAATTCTCCCCAAAACTATGAAATCCATTTTGAGATACTGATATGCATAAACTCACACCATGCCCCCCTCCCCCACAAAAAGGTCAATGTACATACAAGCTGTCCTTTCTTCTCCTATTGATATTATACCATAAACATCTCTCTATAGTACTTGCCTCTATAGCCATAATTTTTCAGGGTCACAGAACATTCCATTTGTGGATGCATAATAATTACCTGTTAGGAATTTAAGTTATAATTTTGGGCCACAAATGAGCCTGTGAGTAACATGCCCAATCCAGGGCTTCCACAATTTTTTTTACCCAAACACCAGTGACCAGGAGTTTAAGGGCTTAGCCAGATACAACTATCCGTTTTTGCACAACTGTGTTTTATCTTAAAATTGTATTTAATTTTTACACTTTTGAGTACATTTTTTTTTTTTTTACTATGGTTAAGAATTATTTATTAGGGGAGGAGAGAAGATGGCGGAAGAGTAAGACGCGGAGATCACCTTCCTTCCCACAGATACAAGTAGAAATACATCTACACGTGGAACTGCTCCTACAGAACACCCACTGAACGCTGGCAGAAAACGTCCGACCTCCAAAAAGGCAAGAAACTCCCCCCGTACTTGGGTAGGGCAAAAGAGAAAAAAGAAATAACAGAGACAAAAGAATAGGGACGGCACCTGCGCCAGTGGGAGGGAGCTGTGAAGGAGGAAAGATTTCCACGCACTAGGAAGCCCCTTCGCGGGCAGAGACTGCGGGTGGCAGAAGGGGGAAGCTTCGGAGCCACGGAGGAGAGCGCAGCCACAGGGGTGCGGAGGGCAAAGCGGAGAGGCTCCCGCACGGAGGAGCGGTGCCGACCAGCACTCACCAGCCCGAGAGGCTTGTCTGCTCCCCCGCCGGGGCGGGCGGGGGCTGGGAGCTGAGGCTCGGGCTTCAGTCGGATCGCAGGGAGAGGACTGGGATTGGCGGCGTGAACACAGCCTGAAGGGGTTAGCGCACCACAGCTAGCCGGGAGGGAGTCCGAGAAAAAGTCTGCAGCTGCCGAAGAGGCAAGAGACTTTTTCTTCCCTCTTTGTTTCCTGGTGCGCGAGGAGAGGGGATTCAGAGCGCCGCCTAAACGAACTTCAGAGACGGGCGCGAGCCGCAGCTAACAGCGCGGATCCCACAGAAACAGGGGCGCAGAGGAAAAAGCGGAGAGACTCCCGCACAGAGGCTCGGCGCCGAGCAGCGCTCACCAGCCCGAGAGGCTTGTCTGCTCACCCGCCGGGGCGGGCGGGGCTGGGAGCTGAGGCTCGGGCTTCGGTCGGATCTCGGATCGCAGGGAGAGGACTGGGGTTGGCGGCGTGAACACAGCCTGAAGGGTTTAGCGCACCACAGCTGGCTGGGAGGGAGACCGGGAAAAAGTCTGCAGCTGCCGAAGAGGCAAGAGGCTTTTTCTTGCCTCTTTGTTTCGCTGCGCGCAAGGAGAGGGGATTCAGAGCGCCGCCTAAACGAACTCCAGAGAAAGGCGCGAGCCGTGGCGATCAGCGCGGACCCCAGAGACAGGCGTGAGACGCTGGGGCTGCTGCTGCCGCCTCCAAAAAGCCTGTGTGTGAGCACAGGTCACTCTCCACACCGCCCCTCCCGGGAGCCGGTGCAGCCCGCCACTGCCAGGGTCCCGTGATCCCCGGACAAATTCCCCGGGAGAACGCACTGCGCGCCTCAGGCTGGTGCAACGTCACGCCGGCCTCTGACGCCGCAGGCTCGCCCCGCCTCCTCCGTACCCCTCCCTCCCCGCGGCCTGAGTGAGCCAGCGCCCCCGAAGCAGCTGCTCCTTTAACCCCGTTCTGTCTGGGCGGGGAATAGACGCCCTCAGGTGACCTACACGCAGAGGCGGGTCCAAATCCAAAGCTGAACCCCAGGAGCTGTGTGAACAGGGAAGAGAAGGGGAAATCTCTCCCAGCAGCCTCAGAAGTAGCGGATTAAAACTCCACAAACAACTTGATGTGCCTGCATCTGCTGAATACCTGAATAGACAACGAATCATCCCAAATTCAGGAGGTGGACTTTGGGAGCAGGATATATTAATTTTTCCCCTGTTCCTTTTTTTTTTGTGTGTGAGTGTATATGTATATGCTTCTGGGTGAGATTTTGTCTGTATAGCTTTGCTTTACAATAGCTTTATTTTGCTTCACTATATTATAGCCTCTTTTCTTTCTTTCTTTCTTTCTTTCTTTCTTTCTTTCTTTCTTTCTTTCTTTCTTTCTTTCTTTCTTCCCTCCCTCCCTCCCTCCCTCCCTCCCTCCCTCCTTTCTTTCTTTCTTTCTTTCTTTCTTTCTTTCTTTCTTTCTTTCTTTCTTTCTTTCTTTCTTTCTTTCTTTCCTTTCTTTCTTTCTTTCTTTCTTTCTTTCTTTCTTTCTTTCTTTCTTTCTTTCTTTCTTTCTTTCTATTTTTTCTCCCTTTTACTCTGAGCCGTGTGGACGAAAGGCTCTTGGTGCTCCAGCCAGGCATCAGGGCCGTGCCTCTGAGGTGGGAGAGCCAACTTCAGGACACTGGTCCACAAGAGACCTCCCAGCTCCACGTAATACCAAACGGTAAAAATCTCTCAGAGATCTCCATCTCAACATCAAGACCCAGCATCACTCAATGACCAGCAAGCTACAGTGCTGAACACCCTATGCCAAACAACTAGCAAGACAGGAACACAGCCCCATCCATTAGCAGAGAGGCTGCCTAAGATCATAATAAGGCCACAGACACCCCCAAAATACACCACCAGACGTGGATGTGCCCACCAGAAAGACAAGATCCAGCCTCATCCACCAGAGCTCAGGCACTAGTTCCCTACACCAGGAAGCCTACACAACCCACTGAACCAAACTTAGCCACTGGGGACAGATACCAAAAACAACGGGAACTACAAACCTGCAGTCTGTGAAAAGGAGACCCCAAACACAGTAAGATAAGCAAAATGAGACGACAGAAAAACACACAGCAGATGAAGGAGCAGGGTCAAAGCACACTAGACTTAACAAATGAAGAGGAAATAGGTAGTCTACCTGAAAAAGAATTCAGAATAATGATAGTAAGGATGATCCAAAATCTTGGCAATAGAATAGACAAAATGCAAGAAACATTTAACAAGGACGTAGAAGAACTAAAGAGGAACCAAGCAATGATGAAAAACACAATAAATGAAATTAAAAATACTCTAGATGGGATCAATAGCAGAATAACTGAGGCAGAAGAAAGGATAAGTGACCTGGAAGATAAAATGGTGGAAATAACTACTACAGAGCAGGATAAAGAAAAAAGAATGAAAAGAACCGAGGACAGTCTCAGAGACCTCTGGGACAACATTAAACGCACCAACATTCGAATTATAGGGGTCCCAGAAGAAGAAGAGAAAAAGAAAGGGACTGAGAAAATATTTGAAGAGATTATAGTTGAAAACTTCCCTAATATGGGAAAGGAAATAGTTAATCAAGTCCTGGAAGCACAGAGAGTCCCATACAGGATAAACCCAAGGAGAAACACGCCAAGACACATATTAATCAAACTGTCAAAAATTAAATATAAGGAAAACATATTAAAGGCAGCAAGGGAAAAAAAACAAATAACACACAAGGGAATCCCCATAAGGTTAACATCTGATCTTTCAGCAGAAACTCTGCAAGCCAGAAGGGAGTGGCAGGATATACTTAAAGTGATGAAGGAGAAAAACCTACAACCAAGATTACTCTACCCAGCAAGGATCTCATTCAGATTCGATGGAGAAATTAAAACCTTTACAGACAAGCAAAAGCTGAGAGAGTTCAGCACCACCAAACCAGCTTTACAACAAATGCTAAAGGAACTTCTCTAGGCAAGAAACACAAGAGAAGGAAAACACCTACAATAACAAACCCAAAACATTTAAGAAAATGGGAATAGGAACATACATATCGATAATTACCTTGAATGTAAATGGATTAAATGCTCCCACCAAAAGACACAGGCTGGCTGAATGGATACAAAAACAAAACCCATATATATGCTGTCTACAAGAGACCCACTTCAGACCTAGAGACACATACAGACTGAAAGTGAGGGGATGGAAAAAGATATTCCATGCAAATGGAAATCAAAAGAAAGCTGGAGTAGCAATTCTCATATCAGACAAAATAGACTTTAAAATAAAGACTATTACAAGAGACAAAGAAGGACACTATATAATGATCAAGGGATTGATCCAAGAGGAAGCTATAACAATTGTAAATATTTATGCACCCAACATAGGAGCACCTCAATACATAAGGCAAATACTAACAGCCATAAAAGGGGAAATCGACAGCAACACAATCATAGTAGGGGACTTTAACACCCCACTTTCACCAATGGACAGATCATCCAAAATGAAAATAAATAAGGAAACACAAGCTTTAAATGATACATTAAACAAGATGGACTTAATTGATATTTATAGGACATTCTACCCAAAAACAACAGAATACACATTTTTCTCAAGTGCTCATGGAACATTCTCCAGGATAGATCATATCTTGGGTCACAAATCAAGCCTTGGTAAATTTAAGAAAATTGAAATTGTATCAAGTATCTTTTCCGACCACAACGCTATGAGACTAGATATCAATTACAGGAAAAGATCTGTAAAAAATACAAACACATGGAGGCTACACAATACACTACTTAATAACGAAGTGATCACTGAAGAAATCAAAGGGGAAATCAAAAAATACCTAGAAACAAATGACAATGGAGATACGACGACCCAAAACCTATGGGACGCAGCAAAAGCAGTGCTAAGAGGGAAGTTTATAGCAATACAAGCCTACCTCAAGAAACAGGAAACATCTCGAATAAACAACCTAACCTTGCACCTGAAGCAATTAGAGAAAGAAGAACAAAAAAACCCCAAAGCCAGCAGAAGGAAAGAAATTATAAAGATCAGGTCAGAAATAAATGAAAAAGAAATGAAGGAAACAATAGCAAAAATCAATGAAACTAAAAGCTGGTTCTTTGAGAAGATAAACAAAATTGATAAACCATTAGCCAGACTCATCAAGAGAAAAAGGGAGAAGACTCAAATCAATAGAATTAGAAATGAAAAAGGAGAAGTAACCACTGACACTGCAGAAATACAAAAGATCATGAGAGATTACTACAAGCAACTCTATGCCAATAAAATGGACAACCTGGAAGAAATGGACAGATTCTTAGAAATGCACAAACTGCCGAGACTGAACCAGGAAGAAATAGAAAATATGAACAGACCAATCACAAGCACTGAAATTGAAACTGTGATTAAAAACCTTCCAACAAACAAAAGCCCAGGACCAGATGGCTTCACAGGTGAATTCTATCAAACATTTAGAGACGAGCTAACACCTATCCTTCTCAAACTCTTCCAAAATATTGCAGAGGGAGGAACACTCCCAAACTCATTCTACGAGGCCACCATCACCCTGATACCAAAACCAGACAAAGATGTCACAAAGAAAGAAAACTACAGGCCAATATCACTGATGAACATAGATGCAAAAATCCTCAACAAAATACTAGCAAACAGAATCCAACAGCACATTAAAAGGATCATACACCATGATCAAGTGGGGTTTATCCCAGGAATGCAAGGATTCTTCAATATACGCAAATCAATCAATGTGATACACCATATTAACAAATTGAAGGAGAAAAACCATATGATCATCTCAATAGATGCAGAGAAAGCTTTCGACAAAATTCAACATCCATTTATGATAAAAGCCCTGCAGAAAGCAGGCATAGAGGGAACTTTCCTCAACATAATAAAGGCCATATATGACAAACCCACAGCCAACATTGTCCTCAATGGTGAAAAACTGAAACCATTTCCACTAAGATCAGGAACAAGACAAGGTTGCCCACTCTCACCACTATTATTCAACATAGTTTTGGAAGTGCTAGCCACAGCAATCAGAGAAGACAAAGAAATAAAAGGAATCCAAATCGGAAAAGAAGAAGTAAAGCGGTCACTATTTGCAGATGACATGATACTATACATAGAGAATCCTAAAGATGCTACCAGAAAACTCCTAGAGCTAATCAATGAATTTGGTAAAGTAGCAGGATACAAAATAAATGCACAGAAATCTCTTGCATTTCTATACACTAATGACGAAAAATCTGAAAGTGAAATTAAGAAAACACTCCCATTTACCATTGCAACAAAAAGAATAAAATATCTAGGAATAAACCTACCTAAGGAGACAAAAGACCTGTATGCAGAAAATTATAAGACACTGATGAAAGAAATTAAAGATGATACAAATAGATGGAGAGATATACCATGTTCCTGGATTGGAAGAATCAACATTGTGAAAATGACTCTACTACCCAAAGCAATCTACAGATTCAATGCAGTCCCTATCAAACTACCACTGGCATTTTTCACAGAACTAGAACAAAAAATTTCACAATTTGTATGGAAACACAAAAGACCCCGAATAGCCAAAGCAATCTTGAGAACGAAAAATGGAGCTGGGGGAATCAGGCTCCCTGACTTCAGACTATATTACAAAGCTTCAGTAATCAAGACAGTTTGGTACTGGCACAAAAACAGAAATATAGATCAATGGAACAGGATAGAAAGCCCAGAGATAAACCCACACACATATGGTCACCTTATCTTTGATAAAGGTGGCAAGAATATACAGTGGAGAAAAGACAGCCTCTTCAATAAGTGGTGCTGGGAAAATTGGACAGGTACATGTAAAAGTATGAAATTAGAACACTCCCTGACACCATGCACAAAAATAAACTCAAAATGGATTAAAGACCTAAGTGTAAGGGCAGACACTATCAAACTCTTAGAGGAAAACATAGGCAGAACACTCTATGACATACATCACAGCAAGATTCTTTTTGACCCAGCTCCCAGAGAAATGGAAATAAGAACACAAATAAACAAATGGGACCTAATGAAGCTTAAAAGCTTTTGCACAGCAAAGGAAACCATAAACAAGACCAAAAGACAACCCTCAGAATGGGAGAAAATATTTGCAAATGAAGCAACTGACAAAGGATTAATCTCCAAGATTTACAAGCAGCTCATGCAGCTCAATAACAAAAAAACCAACAACCCAATCCAAAAATGGGCAGAAGACCTAAATAGACATTTCTCCAAAGAAGATATACAGATGGCCTACAGACACATGAAAGAATGCTCAACATCATTAATCATTAGAGAAATGCAAATCAAAACTACAATGAGATATCATCTCACACCGGTCAGAATGGCCATCATCAAAAAATCTAGAAACAATAAATGCTGGAGAGGGTGTGGAGGAAAGGGAACACTCTTGCACTGTTGGTGGGAATGTAAATTGATACAGCCACTATGGAGAACAGTATGGAGGTTCCTGAAAAAACTACAAATAGAACTACCATACGACCCAGCAATCCCAATACTGGGCATATACCCTGAGAAAACCATAGGTCAAAAAGAGTCATGTACCAAAATGTTCATTGCAGCTCTATTTACAATAGCCAGGACATGGAAGCAACCTAAATGTCCATCGACAGATGAATGGATAAAGAAGATGTGGCACATATATACAATGGAATATTACTCAGCCATAAAAAGAAATGAAATGGAGGTATTTGTAATGAGGTGGATGGAGTTAGAGTCTGTCATACAGAGTGAAGTAAGTCAGAAAGAGAAAAACAAATACAGTATGCTAACACATATATACGGAATCTAAGGAAAAAAAAAAAAAAAAAAAAAAGGCCATGAAGAACCTAGTGGCAAGACGGGAATAAAGACACAGACCTACTAGAGAATGGACTTGAGGATATGGGGAGGGGGTGGGGTGAGATGTGACAGGGTAAGAGAGTGTCATGGACATATATACACTACCAAATGTAAAATAGATAACTAGTGGGAAGCAGCCGCATAGCACAGGGAGATCAGCTCGGTGCTTTTTGACCACCTAGAGGGGTGGGATGGGGAGGGTGGGAGGGAGGGAGATGCAAGAGGGAAGAGAAATGGGAACATATTGTATATGTATAACTGATTCACTTTGTTATAAAGCAGAAGCTAACACACCATTGTAAGGCAATTATACTTCAATAAAGATGTTTTTAAAAAAAAAAAAAAAAAAAAAAGAATTATTTATTAAAGTGATTCTCCTCCTTTGCAGTCCATGTCTATTACAATTGATGTTCTAGGAAGATCTACATATTTATCCCATAGATTCAGTTGTCCCTTGCCCAAGTATTCCGATTTGGGCAATTTCTGGGCTTACAGCTACTTGCAAACCTAGGATTATTTCCTTAGGACAAATTCTCAGAAATGGAATTAATGGGTCAATGGGAGTGACCACTTTGACAGTTTCAATTCATCTTTGGTAACAATGATTACTATTTAAAAGTAATGGCTAATTTTGATGACAGTCCCAGCTTGACCATGTAGGGACAAGAAAACTCCCCCGCCTGACATGGAGGAGGAAATGATGACAGAAGCGTGACGTCTAGTCAAGAATGAGGAAGAAGGTGGTCTTCTCCCCCTCACCACTTTTCCTTTGATTATAAAACTGTAGCCCACTAAGGTCTCGGGGTGCGGCACCTTCTCACCCACCCGCTTGTAAGCCTCACAAGTGTCCTATTCTAATAAATCACTTCTTATCTATCAAAAAACAAACAAAAAAAATAAAAGTAACGGCTCGTTTTGAAGGTGAAAAAAGAGATCTCATTTTAATTCACTTTTTTTTTTTTTTTTTTACTACTAATCAGGTTGAACACTTTCTTGTTTACCAGTAATACCATTTCTTCTGCTATGAATCATCTATTCCTGTCCTTTACCTCCAAAAGAAGGGATTACGAAATTATAACATCTTGGGTTAACTACTACTTCTCTTCAGAGAGATAAAAGAGTTAATGTTTCAAGAAAAGCAGAATTTGATTATTAGTATAGTTATAATACAGAATGAGTCTAACCAAAAACTTGCCAGTTACATCATATCCAAAACAAAGCAGCTGCGTTTTTGGAGATCACAGTACGGCAATTCAGTTATTTCCGTTTCTCCCAGAGCTCAAAACCAAACCCCTTGCTGAAATGCTATGTGCCAACTTGCAGAATCAGGGCTGCTACTGTATCACAGATACACAATTCTGTCTCATATTCTAAGCCCTGATTCCAAATTCATGTCCTACTTATTTTTTAAATCAACATTATTTATAAAACAAAGCTTTTTTGTGGCTTACCTTGTCCATATCTATTAATGTTACAGGAATGTTTCTTCCAACTACCACCATTACTGTGCGACCACAGTTATCAACACCTACAAACAGGAAATGTAATCAGCACCCAGAAACTTTATTCCAAGAATATTATCTGTCCTGGGCTCTGACCTTATAAAAATATTCTACACAAATGTAAAAGACTGAAAACCAGGAACATAAGTTTTTCAGATTTCATCTTCAGATTTCTTTTACTATGTGGAAAACATTGTCTTTCTTTTTTTTTTTTTTTTCCCAGCTTCATGAAGTTTTGATGACTGCCCTTACTTTTAAGATAAGCCCTCTTACAAGTTTTAAATCAGGGACAGCCAAAGGTAAAGTTGAGGGTAAAGATTTTTTTATAAATAGCTTTTTGTTTAAGCACACTACAACTTTTAATAACATCACCGATACAGGAAAAACTAAATGGAACTCAAATCTGAAAATTAACAAGTACTGCCTGGAAAAGAAATATAAAGGCGGAATCTGATAACTTGCACTGTCTCCGTTATATATTTATATAAGGTTTGAATTTTGTACAGCAGGATTATGGTACTTTTAAAAGTAGAAAAAAAATTAAAAGATAGGAAAAGGACATTGAGAAGAAATGAAGTTCGCCAATGTAGAATTACTAGCTGAAAATCTTATAGGTTGAGATGCTATTTTGAAGATCTTGATGATGAGCAAAAACTATCTTCATTGTACAAAAAAAATCTATTCAGAGTTAAAATGGACAAAATCAGAGAAAAGTGAAGTCTCTAATAGCATGCTAAGTAAGGTTCTTAATCAGTAAAAGAATAAGTTACCATATCCTTAAGCTCACCTGTTTGGTATAAGGCTTTTAGAGAAGCAATGTCAGATAGATCCTCAGATCTTGCTTGACACAACCAGCGATTATAACTAGAGAAATAAAGGATATAATTATTATAATAAACAGTTGTAAATTTATAAATGAGACCTGTTTTTATCTGTCTGTGTTCCTAAAGAATGATGTTTTATTATAATGAGAAAGGAGTTAAAGAGGCTGTTACACTATGCAGAATCTCTACTCTGTTATTGGTTTAAAAAAAAATGAGTTACTGAGAAAGGAAGGTATTCACACTAGATGATTTTTTAAAATTCTTTATGAGCAAATGAAGACTACTCATATAATTGTCTAAGATACCAAGTACTCAAACTAACATTGTTTTTAAATACTATTGTCTTCCCCTACTTAAAAAAAAAAAAAAAAAATGCAAAGAAGGCCTAAAGCAATAGCAGTTCTCCACAACAGATGTTCACTCATTCAGCAAAGACTTACTGAGGGCTTACTACACAAGAGGTATTGAGAATACTCTAGTGAACAGACATGGTCAGACCCTCAAGAAGTTTACTTTTCAGAAGAAAAACAGGTAAGTATTGTACATGTTATGTTGGACCACAAAGAAAGTAGGTAATTTTTTCTGGGAAGTCCAGGCTTATTTAATGACTGGCTAATCAAAGTAGCTGTACTGATACCCCATATACCAGATCATAGAGATGGCAGTTTGGCTTTGGCTAAGAGGATATTAAAACTGGAAGAAACGTTAAAGATCTCAAAGAGTGGAAGCGATCTGAAAAAGGTCGAATTAATCTTAGAGTTACCAGTTAATGGTAGAGTTGAATTTGAAGTTGCACTCAGGTCTCCAGTTTGCTGGAAAGGTCAGTACTTTTTCTACTATTTCATACTTGCTTTCTTAGAATTCAAAGTGCCACTTACTTGATTGTGAACAAAGTTTTCAAGGTACCTAAATGCATGAAAAGCAACTTTGAAGCATCTAGGTCACATATGGAAACATCCCACAACATAAAAACGAACAAACAAACAAACAAAACTAAACCAGAAGAGAGGATACTTGGGTCCTCACGCTATCACTTTCTATGCAATATTGGTAAAGTAGTTTCACCTCTATGGACCTCAGTTTCCTCATTTGCAAAATGGTGTTTATGTAGGACACCTTTCAGCTATGAAGTACAATCACACAACTAAGGATATTTAATAGGAAGTCTATTACATACGGATTGTAATCAACAAGTGATATGCCTGCTAGTTTCACAGAAATTGTTATTGTTTGTGAAAACAATACTTAGTATTGCATAGTTCTATAGTCTATGTTTTCAAATTTAGAAACGTGCCCACCTGTGCAAATTAAATTCAAAGACAATAACTTTTAATTTTAGTTTAAGATATAATTTGCAAGTCAAGAAAGGATCTGTGTTTATTGTAGTTCTCCCTATTCATACGTGCTATTCCGTATTTTCACACAGAGCTATTTCCTAGGTTATTTACATTAACTCCCCAATTGTCCTGCTTTCTAATTGTTTTATGATTAAGCCATCTCCACATCAAGACTAAACAGAATAATATGTCTTAAATGTCTTATGAGCACCACAGGTCATGGCACAAAACATGTAACAGGAATTCAGTAAATACCTGTTACTTTCTATACTCTGTGTATTCATTAGCTCATTTTCAAAGATTTATTGCATAAATGCAATGCCTGCATCATAGCAAGGACTCAAATCTTTGTTGAATAAAACAATAAACATGAGTATTATTCAAGGTATTTTGGAGGCCTGAGAATAATAATAAAAGGCCCTTGGCTTCAGAGTTTAAGGTTGAATATATGAGATAGACATATTACAAAGACAACTAACATGGTAATAAGACCCAGTGAGATAAGCAATACAGCAGACATCTAAATACTGTATCAATCAAGTATGTACGCTAAGATGGGGATTGGCAGGGGTAGGAGTAGGGGTTGGGGTTGGAGTGAGGGGAAGTGAAGGCAAGGTCCAGGCCTGTTATAGAACTAACTTCTCCCTTCTTTATATCACAAAGATCAGCACAAGGCTTTACCCACTCACTGCAATATTTGCTTCTACTCTGTTGGACCTCAAGATAGGGACTATGTCTTAGCTGTCTCTATATTTCTAGCAAATTTCTAGGGTAGTTCCCAACATTCAGTATTCAATGAACTCTAAAGAAAAAAAATTTTTTTAAACTGGACCGCAGATGTACAAAATAGAATTAATTAACAGAAGCTTTTCCTGACTTCATGCAACTATCCCACACTGGACTTAGTTAAAATCCTTGTTATACACTCTTATGGCACCCTGTAATTTAAATACATTTTTCATACAATAATTAGTTTAATATTTCTCTCCTTTGCAAGACCCTAAGCTCAATGAGGCCTGGGGCTGTATCTGCCTTGCGTGACACTTTATTATGTTTCTAGCTTGGCACATTAGTAAGGGCTCAATAAATATTTAATAATGAATGAGATAAAGTTTTTACTGTGAGAAATGACATAAGAGTTATAGGCAACCGGATCTTAAGCCAACCAAGGAACACTAATGAAAAAGAAGAAAGTTCTTGTGAAATAATTTTAAGAGTGATATGCCCAAATTGTGTCACAACTGGATGGAAGACCTGGAAATATTAATCAAGAACGAATTACTCAAGCGAATTATTACACAGAGACAAGGCAATGCTATGAAAGGAATGATCTAACCCTACAGCCGATCCATGTGACCATTAGCTTTGTTACTGAAGGAAGAATTGAAGGCTTTCAAAAAGATAATTCTAACTGAAGATCTACTTACTTCCTAAGAGATTAAAAAAGATATATCATTTGTTTAACTTGATCAACAAACATAACAGAAACCAAACTCAACCTGTGTAAATAAAATCCTGATTTAGAAAGAGTAAGAGAAATAAAAATTTAAAACTACAATCTTAAACATTTAGCCATGGCAGAGTATGTAAACAGATGACTTACAGCTCAGTTATATAGCAAACTCCTAAACGATCAGTCATCAGTTCCCAAACTTTTGAGTCTCAGGACCCTTTCATATTTATGTCACTTACACCTACCAATATTTACCATTTTAGAAATAAAAAGAGAGATTTATAAAAAATATTTATTAATTCAAAAATAATAAAAACCTATTATGTGAACGCAAATAACTTTTTATTTTTAAATAAGCTATATTTAGGGAGAAGAGTTATACTCTTACATTTTTGCAAATCTCTTTAATTTCTGCTAGATTCTTACATCTGCTTCTGCATTTAACCTACTGCAATATCACACATTAAGCACTCTCTGGAAAACTCCATTGAACACTACAGGAATGAGAATGAAAAGAGCAAATAAGTCTTAGTAAGATTATAAAAAGGGTTTTGCCCTCATGGGCTCCCCAAAAGGGTCTAGGTTTCCTGGGTCACACTTCTGAGCTGCTGACAAGACCTCATCTTTAATTATCACAGACATGGGTCACATGAATAGGAAATCTGAAAATCTTTTGATTCAGATGTAACTTACCACTCAAGGGAAGTGAGTGGTAGGGGTACTACGCCTTTGTTTCTTGGTTCAAGCTCTGGGAACCGTAGGCTGTGCCCTTCCCCAAGCCTGTAGTTATGTGTTAACTGGATGTGCGCAACAACCTGAGCACCGCACAGAGCACACCATGACATGTGAAGGTAGTGTGGCTCACTTATGAATTTCTAGACTAGAGAGACTACTTTCTTTATCTGTATATTTCAGTTCTAGAGTATTATCTTGTACAGAGTAAATATCCAATGTTTCCTGAACCGACTGGAAACTGTCAACTATGTGACTAACTTGAATCTCAAGATCATGGCCTTCTACCAAAAAGAAGGACAATGCTTTACATGCTGTATTCATATTCCTTCCTAGAACCTACCCCTTTGCTGACGACCCCTTTCCAGAAAGCATGGACTCAGTAAATACAGATTCATTTTAAACTGGCTTGAACTAGTCATTATTAAGTGAAACAAATCTCATTAAAAAGAGAGAGCGATACAGACAGGCAAGTACCCAGTCCAGACACAAACAAATGCCACTTTATCTGTATCACTCATGCAGAAACGAAAAAGGTGTGTGTGTGTGTGTGTGTGTGTGTGTGAGAGAGAGAGAGAGAGAGAGAGGGAGAGAGACAGAGACAGAGAGAGAGAGAGGGAAAAGAGAGAGGAGAGAATAGGGTAACTGATTTGAGAAAGGTGGTAACAAAGCAGTTCTCTGTATATGAAAACAAAACGTGTCTGGTCCTTTCTCAGCTTCTCTGAAGCTGGTCTGTGTAGGTAGTAGAGAAGGGAGATGAGCTGCAGTAGCCACCTTGAAGGCTCATCCGCAATTAGCTGTAACTCTGGTCAAGTCACTCTTGGTGATCAATTCACCCTTCTGTAAATTAGAGGGATCAGACCAGATCAGGTACAAAATCATCTAAGAAATCATCTAAGAAACCTTAGAAGGATGATTCCTGAGGCCTTCCCACAGAGGTTCTGATTCAGGAAGTTTGGTGTGGGGCCTATGAATTTTTAGCAAGCACCCCTGGTAATTCTAATGCTTATACACTTTATACTACATTTCAGAAAACTGTATCAGATAATTACCCAAACTCCTTTCAACTATAATGTACTGCTGAGAGACCACAGACCAGTGGTTCTCAAAAGTGTGGTGCACAGTCCCAAGACTTTTTCAAGGGGTTTTGCAAGGTCAAAACTATTTTCATAATAACACCGAAACATCATTTGTTCTTTCACTGTGTTGACATCTGCACTGATGGTGCAAAAGCAACTGTTGGATAAAACTACTGCTGCTTTAGCATGAATTCAGGTGGAAACACCAGACTGTACTAGTAGTCATTGTGTGCTTAACTGCCAAAATACTCACAGGAAAAAAAAAAGCCAGTTTCATTTAAGAATGTCTTTGATGAGGAAGAAAGAATTATTAATTTTATTACATTAACCCTTGCAAATACATCTTTTTAATATTAATGTGTCACAAAATGGGAAGAACACACAAAGCATTTCTGCAGACCGAAGCATGAGGTTGTCCTGAAGAAAAGGTCTAATTCTTTGACTTGCAAGCTGAACCAGCTGCTTTTTTTCATGGAACACCATTTTTCTTCAACTAATGACTGGCAGACAAACTGTGGTTATTTAACATGAGTATTTGGCAGATGTTTTGTCAAAAATGAATGAAGTGACCCTGCCATTTCAAGAAAAACAACCAACAGTATTTGTTACCAGTGATAAAATTCGAGCTTTAAAATATAATGTTGGAAAATTTGTATCCACCACCAGAAGCTAACAGTTTCTAATACTTAAGGACTTTTCTGACGAGATCAGTGGTGATATTATCAAACATAAATTTTTGATATTGTGTAATGTAATGTGTCAATATTTGGAACAACTGAATAATTCAGTGAGTCAATATTTTCCAAAAGACCAACACATCATGTTATAAATTCATGCTCTAAATTCCTATTATAAAATCTACTCAAAGTGCAGGATAAAACAACACATTTTAATATAACAATACAAAAATTCATAAATATGGTTTGAGAGTCCATACTACAACATTATGAAACTACCGTTTATTGAGTTATGGTGTAATAACAAAGAATATCCCCAACTATTTGAAAAGGCTATTAAAATACTCCTTTTTCCAACTACGTATCTGAATGAGGGCAAATTTTCTTCATATACTTCACCCAAAACAACGTATTGCAACAGTTTGAATGCTGATATGAGAATCCAGCTGTCTTCTATTAAGTCAAACATTAAAATATCTGCAAAAATGTAAAACACTGCATTTCTCACTAGCCTAAAAAATAGTTATTTTTCATAAAAACATAATGGGTTATTATTAAATGATTTAACAAATAATTTATCATATGATAAATATTAGTGGGTGTAAGCCATGTAAAAACAAAAGCTCTTTGGGGTCCTCAATAATTTTTAAGCATGCAAAGGGGACCTGAGACCAAACAGTTTGAGAACCACTGCCCTAGTCCAAAAAAAGGTACCCAAGTCTAGTTGTACATGAATCATGAGCTGAAAAAGTTTTAAAATATATATAGAGGTCAAATCCCAGTCATGTGAGGGAAAGCCCAGTCACTGTATTTAAAGAAAAATGTTTGCCAGATGATTCGTACACATGGCCAAGTTCAGAAACCACTGAAACTGTCATTCGATTGTGCTTGCCTTTAGAAAAGCTGTTCATTGGTGCCCCCTAGTGGCTAATTAGCTTTTGTTTATGAAAATAAAAGGAGAACTGGACTTCCCTGGTGGTGCAGTGGTTAAAAATCCACCTGCCAATGCAGGGGACACGGGTTCGAGCCCTGGTCTGGGAAGATTCCCACATGCCACGGAGCAACTAAGCCCGTGCACCACAACTACTGAGGCTACATTCTAGAGCCCACGAGCCACAACTACTGAGCCCATGTGACACAACTACTGAAGCCCACGTGCCTAGAGCCTGTGCTCCGCAGCAAGAGAAACCACCGCAGTGAGAAGCCTGTGCATTGCAACGAAGAGTAGCCCCCACTTGCTGCAACTAGAGAAACGCCCGTGTGCAGCAATGAAGACCCAATGCAGCCAAAAATTAATAAATAAATTTATTTTTTAAAAAAAGGGACAATAAAGTGAAGACCAGGAACTCAGGAAAAACAAAATTCTAATTCTATAAGGGACTCCGGAGATCATCTAGTCTGACTCCCACTTTATACATAGAGACTAACGACAACCACACATCATTACAGTATAGTGTGATAAGTGCTAGGCTATGGTTTGGTTAAGTACAGGGTGTAAAAAAAAAAAAAAAAAAAAAAGGGGAAAAAAAAGCATACGGAGGAGGCATTGATTCCAGACTTCTATTCCGTCTATTCCAACTTATCTCCAGGGAGATAAGTTTCTAGAGGCAATCACTTCTGAGCTGAAACCTGGAGAATGAGCAGGAATTGAAGAACGAGAGTGTTCCAGTCAAAAGGGATGGCAAGTACCAAAGCTCAAAGGTAAAATAGACCATAATTTGCTCAGTATTAAAGAGAACAGCAGTGACCAATTTTAAGAGCTTGCTAAGTACCAGGTACTGTGTGCTAAGCTCATTACATTATCTTATTTAACACTCACGACAACCCTATGAGATGTTACCCCCCTCAACCAACCCTATAAGATAATGAATATTAATCAATTATGGTGTATGATTTTTCCTTTAACATTTTTTGAAAAGCAGCTAGCTTTCCAAGGACTGTTTGTTAATCCTTGGACAAGCTTACCCAGAAGTACAAAAGCTGCTTCTCTTTATGTTTCAAGAAGGAGTTATTCAGAATTGCTTTAGAAAACACCTAAAAGAAATGGAATGGCTTTATAAGGTCCCTGGGATAAATCACGGGGAAATAAAGCTCTTTTAACGTTAATCCAACCATAGATTATACTTTAATTATAAATATAGTAATGTTAAGTAAAAACTTTGTAACTTGGTTTTTCCCTTCCCCTATTTTCTGCTTTTAGAATATAATCTCACCCAAAGACGCTACAATCGCAGTAGAAAGAGTAGGAGCTCTGAAATCAGAGATGCATTTGAACGCTGACTTCATCACATACTAATGGTGTCCACTGATAAATTAACTTTGAATTTCTGCATCTACAAAGTGGGGACATATCTTTCTTAGTGGATTGTCATGAAGAATAAATGAGACCACGTTACGTGTAGATCATTTAGCAGAGGTAGGCCCTTTCTTGTTTCTCATGTCCTTATGTGTCTGTCAGTCTAAAGGGGTTTGCCTTACTTTCTTTGATGCTGCTTCTGCAGGGTTGCCTCTGATAACTGTCCTTGAAGGATCAGTCTTCTTTGCTTATCAATATCTCCTTCCATTCGAGCAAAAGCATGAGAGCCAATGAAAGACAGATCAACTCCCAAGCCTTCATCCTCCTCTTCTTGGTTGTCTGCAACAAAAATACTATCAATAGAGGTGGCAAAACTTGACAGTAAATGCTACAAACAGATTGTGAATGCTGCTATAGGGATGATTGCGCGGAAACTCAAAAAACCAGGGTTAAGGTTATTTTTTGAGAATGAAACTGAAATCAGATTTAGGCGTTTGAAGAACTGAAATAATGAAAGAAACCACCTGTCCATGTGGGATGGAAGTTTTAGGAACACATGAAATCAAATCAAGGGGACCTAGGTGTAACCTTAGGAAGAAAAGAGTAGAATGTAATAATAAACAAAAAGATAGAAGCAATTATACTGTATGTGGGTTTAAAGATGAACCGTAGCACAACGTCTAACGAAAGAAGAAATATGAAGAAAAAATGTTTGGGGTCATTTATCCAGAATTGTTTAAGAAGGGAGTCCTTGACTGGCTGGTACATAATCTTCAGTCCTTCTGTCAGGTAACCCCTTAAGGAAGATGGGTGGACCAGGATTTCAGGGCATGATCCACAATCACTAAGATATGTCTTGACGAGCGTTCTGATTTTCTGCACTGGTCATGCCTACATAGTCATTCTGGTACATAAGAGTTACAGTTCTCACTACAAATCGATGTCACCTTTCTGATTTATCCATATGATCATTTAATGTTTGGCCAGCAGCCAGTCCCTTGGGAATGGATCGTCTCTTAATGTGTTCCCCACTGCCTCACTAGATCTGGTTTAAAAAAAATTCTTTTTTAAAGAAAGTAAAAGCAAACAAACAAAACCCTTGGACCACGGCAGGGGAGCTTCCCAAGGCAATGCCACCACCTGAAGCTGTTCAGCTGGGACCTTCTCACATCTATACCACTGCTCCTCAAACTGTGACAGGCAAGGGCTGAGTGTGCCTTTATTAAAAAAAATACCCATAAATGAATCTTCTCTCAATCCCTCAGGTAAGGCCGATTTTACATCTATTTTAACAGATTCTATATTCTAACTGAAAATATTTATGAACGCTAGAGCCTATGAGGTAACAATATTTTCTGAGATATGGATGCAAATCAAGCAGTCTTTGAGGATGGGGGATAGAAGGGGACCTTTTGGCTAATGACTGCCCAGCACTGCCACCTCAACTGATTTTGCTTTTCATTACCCCTTGTCATATAAAATGCATTTTACGCGTTTAAGAAAAATTATATTCTATTGTGGTAGTCACAATTATGAGGATTTCCAAATGATGCTGGGCACATTTCAAGGCTGTACTCTATTGGTGGCTCCCTAAAAGTACATGAGTACCCCTCCAGGAAAGCGTGGTTCACAGACATTTTCTGATAAAAATACTGGTGATAAAAAAGAGATGAGTAGCCTTCTATAGATTTTAACTTGATGCTCATTTAAAAGTGTTCACAGCAGGAATCTCACAGTAATTCTTAAACTGCTGAATTTTGAGATCAAGTTCCAGCAATGAAGCTTGTGAGACATGTCTCCAATAACACGTATCCAAGAAGATACATGTCTCTCTTAAACATGTATCCAAGAAGATCAGTACAAGCTGTCATACAGAACAGATTCAGAGGAGCTCCCATCCTACCCTGCTCTACTATCACTTCAATCTACAGGGGTATGTAACCTAAAGAAACAAAACAAAACAGCATTCTTGTTTCAGTATTTAATGTTAGGTATAGCTTTCAGAGGACACAGTTGAAGCTGTTGAAAATTTTAGATGATAATATACTTGATTGCTTCCTCAACAGTGTCCTGCATGAAACTATAAACTTTGTGAGGGTAAAAATGTTGTCATATCCACCTCTGAATCTCTACTGCCTAACATAGACTTGACATTATATATAAATATATAAATATAATACATATATATATTTTTTAAATTTAAAGAGTAAACCTTAACAAGAATAAGACTCTAAAAACACCTAAGTTGGTCTTGATCTTAGTGTCACGCTAATAGCCTCCCAAGGGTCAGGCTGAACTTCCTACTTCTTCGGTGGCTGATGTTTACCAGAGTCTTTGCTTCCTTAAGAGGGAAAGTAAGAAAAGGAGAACTCACCCTCCGGGGCACCAGGTTTTTCACTTATTCTTATCTGCCGTTCGGGTACCACAGGCTCCCCTTCTGCATTTCCAATATCTGCAGGTAGGTACGGCAATGAGCAACTCTCCTCCTTTAATGACCTTGGGAAGTACAGAGGTAGCAGCTTTTGGTAAGTAGCCTGTGTGAGAAAAGCCAAACATCGTGTGAAAAATAACGAAGTAATGAAGCAGGCACCAGCAGTGCTCAGTGTTGTTCCTTACACCGTGAAGACAGTCTTCATCACGGAGAAAGACCACACCACTTCTAAGCTCAGACTGTATGCTGCCTGGGACCCTCAATCAGTTCTTGTGTTAACGATCAGGGTTTGTTAGTCACTCAAGTTGAGCATGATTCCCATCCTGGCAGTTCCAGGTCACTGAACCTGGAATGAAAAGTTCTGTGACCCCTGTCCCCAACCCCTCCTTCACCTCACTAGTGATATCTGTCTTTCAAGATTCAGCTCAGACACCACTTCCTTAATCCTCAGTGTGCCATCAGGGTCCACTGGACCCAGGTTTAGTTTTTGAGATTTTTTTTTTTAACAGTTCTAACTCTTTGTGAAGGATTGCTATTTCATGACTTCCATTCTTTCTTAGAGATTTCTCAAAGAATAAAGATATATCTTACTTAAAAAATAGAATAAAACTCATTCTATCTTATAATTTCCATATGGGTTGGTCCACTGGACTCATTCCTAAATCCATGATACATTATAGATACTTAGTGCTCTTATTTTTCCTATATCTTGAAGCATTTTGCTTTTTCATCATCCTAGAATTATTTTATCGTTATTCATCAATTATTCCCAACTATACCAAAAAAGACTACAATAGAATAATAAGAAACCAGAAGAATGATGGAATTGCCTAGAAGGACAGAGAAATCATTATCTGTCACTTTTCCTATTATGTCACCTGCAATACTGTATCATCTTTCATGTAAATAAGTATATTATATGAGGCACATAAGACTGGATTGTTAAGTCAACTGTACTCAATTAAAAAAAAAAAAAGACTAGAGACACCATCTTTGCAGCCTTTTTAAAAAACAGATATAATTCATGTACCATAAAATTCACGTTTTAAAGTATATGATTCACTGGTTTTTAGTATATTCACGAAGTTGTGGAATCATCACCACTATCTAATTCCAGAACATTTCATCATCTCAAATAGAAAATCTAAGCTCATTAGCTAGGTCATTCTCCATCCCTCCCTCCCCAAGCCCCTGGCAACCACTAACATTTCTGTCTGTATAGATTTACCTATTCCGCACATTTCATTAAAATGGAATACAGTAAATGGTTTTTGTGTCTGGCTTTCTCTACCTAGCATAATGTTTCTAAGGTTCACCCATGCTACAGGATACATCAGTACTTCATTCTTTTCATAGGTTAATATTCCATTGTAGGTATATACCATATTTTGTTTATCCATCTATCAGTTAGTCAGACATTTAGGTTGTTTCCACATTTTGGCTGTTATGAATAATGCTGATATGAATATTTGTGTACAGGTTTTAGTGTGGACATATGTTTTCAGTTCTATTCTGCATACACCTAAGAGCGGAATCTCTGTTTAACTTTTTGAGGAACTGCCAGGCTGTTTTCCAAAGCAGCTGCACAATTTTACATTCTCACTAGCCATGTATGAGGGTTCCAATTTCTCCACATCCTAACTCTTGTTATTGTCTGTCTTTGTAATTAAAGTCACACTAGTGAGTGTGAAGTGCTATCTCATTGTGATTTTGATTTATATTCCCTTAACGGTTAATGTTATAGAACATCTTCCCACGTGCTTGTCTATTCAAAACTTTTGCCCATTTTTTAAGATTTTATTTTTTCATAGCAGTTTAAGGCTCACAACAAAATTGGGAAGAAGGCAGAGAGATTTCCCATATCCCTTCAGCCCTCACACATGCAGTTTCCCTCACTATCACCAACCCCCACCAGAGTGGTACCTTTGTTATAACTGATGAACCTACACTGACACGTCTAATCACCCATAGATTATATTAGGGTTCAGTCTTGGTGTTGTACATTCTACAGGTTTGCACAAATGTATAATGACTTGTATCCAACATTATAGCACCATACAGAGTATTTTCACTGCCCTAAGAATCCTCTGTGCTCTATTCATCCCTCCCCCATCCTCCGGCAACCACTGACCTTTTTATTGTCTTGGTAGTTTTGCCTTTTCCGGAACATCAGATGGTTGGAATCATGCAGTATGCAGCCTTTTCAGATAGGCTTCTTTTTTTTTTTTTAATTAATTAATTAATTAATTTATCTTTGGCTGCACTGGGTCTTTGTTGCTGCACGTGGGCTTTCTCTAGTTGTGGCGAGCGGGGACTACTCTTTGTTGCGGTGCGTGGGCTTCTCATTGCAGTGGTTTCTCTTGTTGCGGAGCACGGGCTTCTAGGCATGCGGGCTTCAGTAATTGTGGCATGTGGGCTCTAGAGCGCAGGCTCAGTAGCTGTGGCATGTGGGCTCAGTAGTTGTGGCTCATGGGCTCTAGGCGCGTGGGCTTCAGTAGTTGTGGCACACGGGCTTAGTTGCTCCGCGGTATGTTGGATCTCCCCAGACCAGGGCTCGAACCCGTGTCCCCTGCATTGGCAGGTGGATTCTTAACCACTGCGCCACCAGGGAAGTCCCAGATAGGCTTCTTTCACTTAGTAATATGCACTTAAGGTCCCTCCATATCTTTTTATAGCTTGATAGTTCATTTCTTCTTAGTGTTTAATAATATTCCATTGTCTGGATGTATTACAGTTTATTTACCCATTCACCTACCAACATATTGGTGTTTCCAAGTTTTGGCAAATATTAATAAAGCTGCTATAAACATCCTTTGTAGTTTTTTGTGAGGACATAAATTTTCAACTCCTTTGGGTAAATACCAACTTTTGTCCATTTTAAAATTGGGTGATTTGTCTTTTTACTGTTGAATTGTAAGAGTGACCAATTTACCTATTTTTATTTTGGATGCTTGTGTCTTTGACATCACATCATATCTAAGAAACCACTGCCTAAGCCAAGGTCATGAAGATTTATACCTATGTTTTCTTCTAACAGTTTTATAGTTTTAGGTCTCATACTTAGTCCCTAGATACATTTTGAGCCAATTTCCTTTATATGGGTGAAGCAGGGGTTCAACTTCATTCTTTTGCATGTGGATAACCAGTTGCTCCAATACCATTTGTTAATAAGACTATTTATTCTTTCTTCATTGAATTGTCTTGGCAGCCATGTCAAAATTCTATTACACTGATCTTATGTTTAGTCTTATGTCAGTACAACATAGTCTTGCTTACTGTGCTTGGAGTAAGTTTCAAAATAAGTTAAGTGTGAATCCTCCAACTTTGTTCTTTTTTTCCAAGGTGTTTTGACTATCCTGGGTCCCTTGCATATCCATGTGAAATTCAGGATCAACTTGTCAATTTCTACAAAAAACTCAGTTGGAATTTTGATAGGGATTTTGCTGAATCTGTAGAACAATTTGGGGAATACTGCCATCTTAACAACATTGTCTTTCAATCCATAAACAAGCCATCCATTATTAAGGTCTTTTAAATTTTCCTTCAAATATATTTTGCAGTTTTCAATGTACAAGCCTTACACTTCTTTTGTTAAGTTCAGTCTTAAACATTTGATTCTTCTTAATGCTACTGTAAATGCAACTGTTTTCTTAATTTCATTTTTGGATTATTCTTTGCTAGTGTGTAGAAACACTATTTTTTATATTGATCTTATGTCCTGTAACCCTGCTGAGCTCTATTAGTTCTAATAGCTTTTTTGTCGACGTCTTAGGATTTTTTTATATACAAAAACATAGCTAACATTCCTGGGATAAATTCCACTTGGTGATGTTATATTACATAATCCTTTTATATGTTGCTGGATTCAGTATGCTAATATTTTGTTAAGAATTTTTGCATCTCTATTCTTATGTGTAGTCTGTAATCTGTTTTTAACTTTCATTGGAAAGATTTGAGAATTCAGACTTTTTCATTTTCAGCCCAAAATAGCAAAGAGAAGACAACTGAACAAAGATGACATTTCAGAATTATTAAAGGAATCAAAGGTGAATGTAAAGACACAGACAGCAGCACTTTATTAAAGATGAGGTTAAGATTGATCATATGAAGTGAATCTCAGACACTGAGTCTTCAGAAGACAATATCCTAGATTAACCTTCTCCAATTCAAGAACCTATGAGTCAACAACATATTTCTATGGGCAAAGTAGAAATATGGCATTCTCATTCAGCGAGTCACTATAGGAAGAACTTGACCATACAGGATTTTGTGATAAGAACATTTTACTAGAAAGATGTGACAGTATTCTTTCATCTTTTACGATGTTTGTGCAACAAAATTTACTTGATATAGAAAGGTTGGTTACATTTCAATTCTTACTGAAATACCTTATCAAATTGTTTTTTATTATCCCTTTATTATTCAATAAATTATTCATAAAATGACCTTTAAAAAAAAGTCCATTGGACCTAGATGATAAACGTTAATGACTATTTTTTTCAGGTATACTGCAGGTGAAGAATTTTTCTCTGTTCCCCTGGGTCTGGCTTAGGTGCCCTGATAGACTGCCACAGCACTGTGATGTACACTCCCAGCACAGCACTTGCCACACCTCAGGGTGGTCTTTGTTTATCTGGTTATCTAACTATTAGTCTACAAACTCCCTAGAACAGGGTATCTTATCTTGGTACCTTACTTGGCATCCTATTCTATGACATGGTCAAATCTCTAGCCCAGACTTCACTCCTCAGCTTTAGACTGAACAAGCACAATGGCCTGCTGATCATTAGCTGAATACACTGATGCCCTAGGATTCAACATGTTCAAAATAGAACTTGTCTTCATCCCTTCTCCTCTCTCTAAAACTTTCCCCCCTTTCTACCTGCTGTCTCACTGGTGGCATCATTATCCAGTCATCCTAGCCAGAAACCTAGGAGTCATCCTTAACTTCCCTCTCTCTTTTCCCCTACATATTTGTGACCTCCAACTCCAGCTGAATTTGTTTAATATTTTTTTTAAATTTCAACACCTCCAGTGCCCTTGTTCAGGCCTGATCATTTCTCACTTGGAATATTACAACCGCTTATTATCTCTTCTTGTCATTTGTCACTTGTCTTTCTCCTTCAAAATCATCCTCCACATAGCTAATATACAAGTTAGACCACATCATTTGTCTGCTTGGAGCTCTTCTATGTTCTCCCATTGTATGATTGATAAAGTATGAGATACCAGGCCTTGAGTGATCTTGCCCCTGCCTAACTTTCATTTTTGCCACTCCTAGCCTCACATTTTATGCAATACACTATACCCGTTCTGCTATTCCTTACTTATATGACTGTGCTTATGCTTGTATGACTACTGTTATTTGCCCTTCCTTTGGAAAATTTTAGTTATCTTTTACAATGATTTCAACTTACATATCACCATCTATGGAAAGCATTTCCTAACCCCATGCCAGGCTGGGGTTGTGTGCTCCTATCCTTCCCATACCTCCATTAATGCCCTTACCACAATTATCATAACTTATCTGACTTGTCTGTCCCCACCAACACAGTGGGTTCCTTGAGGACAATGACCATGACTCATTCACTGGTGTATTCCCAGAACCCAGTAGAGTAAACCTGATATATCCTAGACATTCAATCATAGGTCACTGAGAGAATGAATGAATAGGTAAACCAGGTGAAACAAGAAGAGATAGCAAACATGGTAAATGTGTCTTACTTCAGCAAATTCAAAATGGTCTATATCTCATATATGTACCTACATACACTTTGAATGGCTATTTCACATGTATTAATTCATTTATCACAAAACTCATATGATATAAGTACTGTTAGTATTCATTTTTTTATCAAAGCACAGAGAGGACACAAAACTTGCCCAAGGGCACAAAACTCAGAAATAATACAAGCTGAATGGGACAGAGCACACTAAAGCTAAATAAAACTTAATAAGATTTAAAAAAGAACTTGTTTCCTAAAATGGTTCTAAATTAAATTGAAACATACTAAACCTAACCACACATAACAAACCATAAACCTCACAACTTACTCAATACTAGCCACTAGGCTAGGCTGTCACCCGTTTCCAGGTCACAGAGACAACAGGGCTTTTCCAGCAGTGGTGGTTTTCCAGTTACGCTGCCCAGGCACCCAGTGCTTAGGTCATAAGGCGATGCCTTGAGCTGTCTTGAGAGCTAATATAGTGAATAAATCAGAACAACTCCACCTTATAAGATTTTACTGCGTGATAACAGTTTACCAGTGAAAAACATGAACAAAATGCTCCTCTTGACTTGCTTTTAGTCTCCAGTATAGTCTTCCTCAACAAATGATGGTAAGCCCCACTACCAAATATGTGCACAGATAATTAGGATTTGCCTGCTGGCAATTCAGCTAACAGATAATGAAGAGACAGAGGCAAACACTTACAAGTGAAAATAAGATTTAAACAATGCAAGATAATTAGCAAAATACCTCTTCAAGTTCAGAGACAGCAAATACTACTTTTTCAATAGTCTCTCCGTGAATTTCGAGGAATCTCCTTACCGTGCCTAAGGAAAAGAATAGAAAGATTAATTCAATAAATAAGAAATTAATTGTGAAGAAAAATCCAACCCTTCAAAGTTTTATTTCTTTAAGGGATCACTCCTCGTATCATTCAGGTCTGTGCTCAGTGACACCTTATCAGTAAAGCCTCCCCAGGTCACCCTATTTAAAAACTCTTCCCTGATTTGCTTTCCTCCAGAGCAACTATTCTGGACATTTCGTGGAGTTTCCTGTTTATTGTATATCCTCCCCACCCTCCCTGCCCCATCCATTAGATGAAAGCTCCACAACAGCAAGGGCTCTATTTTATTTACTGCTTTATTGCCAGTAAATAGTGCCTGGCCATAGAAGATGTTGACTCCAGACAATTCTCCCGTATCCAGTATATTCTTTTTATTCTCTGGGGCCTCTCTCTCTGACCAGAATGGTCTAGCACAAGTGCCTTTCCATTAATCAGTTACTGTATTAGACGTCCTCCTCAGCTCTTTAGCCCTGTCAATATCCTATTGAACCAAAACTGAATTATTTTTTCTTAATTTCTATCTTATCCTTATTCTTTCTCTATAAACTTCTTAATAATGAAGTGGCCTTTTCTCAGTCCTTAACTTAACTGCAATCTCTCTCTAGATGCCCACACCCCACCTTTTAAAAATATTGTCCACTCCAGGTTTTGTCCTCCATATTTTTAATTTTCTTGGTATATATATTTTCTTGAGCTCACTAATTTGATTGTTAGATAATACCCCACATGCTGATGGCTCCCAAATCTTTATACTCTGTTTTCTGAACAAAAGACCTGAAATTTCCTAGAGCCTGCTGGGCATATTCGCCCAGATAACTGAGACCTCAAACTCAACATGTCCAAACCTGATCCCAACAGGTCCAAACCTGACTTCCATCTCTCCCCAGCACCTGCTCCTTTACCTGTACTCCTTATTTCAGTTACACAGCAACATCCAACCACTCACCTAAGCTAGAATCCTGAATTCTTCTGACACTTCCTTCACTTCTTCCTTCATCCTGCATTTTCAATGTGTTATCATGTGCTTTAAATTCTATTGCTAATATTTTTAACAGCCATTCCTTTTCTCTTCCAGCTGCTCTCAGGCTCTCAATGCTAACAAAGACGTTAGCAATAAGTTTTCAACTGTTCTCCTGTTTCTCTTTCCAAGCCTACATATTCACTGTTGCCTGAGTTATCTTATGTTACCCTCCTTACTAACCATTTCCGATGGCTCTGCACTGCTTATAAGTTAAGATCCAAAGTCCCCACAGCATGGTTCTCCACACCCTGACAACTAACCACCCCTCCACCCCTGCCCCTTAGTCCTATTTCCAGCTATTCTTCCCACCTATCTTATGCTTTAGCCATTGGCTTCTTTGCTGTACTTCAAATATGCCACTTACTTTGATGCTACCCTACCTCTGCCTGCATGGTTGCCTTTGACTAGAATGCCTTTCATCCACCATGACCCTCTCTTAGTGAACTCCTACTCATTTTTCATGGCCCAGTCAAAAGCCATCTCCTTTGTATAGAACTCCATCCTTCCGTGTGCTCCTCCTATAATCTTTTAAACAGCCCTCTATTTGTGAACTTCTCATAGCATTTTATATCTAGACTGTGAGCTTTCTGAAGGTCAAGTAAACTTAACATTAACACTACTAGGGCCTTGGGACTTCCCTGGTGGTCCAGTGGTTAGGACGTTGCCTTCCAACGCAGTGCAGGTTTGATCTCTGGTCGGGGAGCTAGGATCCCACATGCCTCAGGGCCAAAAAACCAAAACATAAAACAGAAGCAGTACTGTAACAAATTCGATGAGGACTTTATAAATGGTCCACATTAAAAAAAAAAAATCTTTAAAATAAAATATATATATTACTAGGGCCTAGCACACCTTAGGAATATGGCAAGGAAATATTCAAAAGTAACTAGTAACTGAATGAATATTTTATGACTCTGGTTATCAACCTATTGCTTGCCTTGTTCATTACTGTGTCTTGAGAGCCTAATAGAGGAGATCCATTTGTTGAAGGACTGAACAAATCTTCCTAATTCTCTTTCTGTCAGGCGACAAATTTTTTCACTTCTCCCTCTATTCTGCTTTAATAATTTTTAAAAAATGAAATTAAAAAAAAAAAACAAACGATTTTCTTCCATCCTATTTACTTTGACACCAAGGTTTAATGTTTACACAAAATAGTTTCCCAGCATATAACTGTGGGATTTCCTTTGGAAGACAACATACGATGCCAACTAGTAACCAAGTTGAATTCCTTCAGCAGCACAGTTCACTCAGAAAAGTAATTCTGCAAAAAGGAGGAAAAAAAAAAAAAGAGTGATATCAATGGCTATAAGGTTTTTGTACTGTGCACTATTCTCTGCAACCAACTAGGATGCCATGTGCCTAACTTGTAGTAAAAACTCTTTAACTGGTGAGAATGACATGTGTGACATTAAAATTTCCAAACTGGAAACACAATAAGAACAACACCATTGCCTTTTTTCTCACCACTGTATCCTCTTCTATACAGCACAGGGCCTAGCATATAGTAGTCATTCAGAGTTCTGTTGAATGAATAAATAACATGATAAATTTATCTAAATGTAGATGTTTCTTTAAGTTTCTTCTGGAGAAGAACTGAACTGCACATGAACTAAGAAAAAAAAGATAAATAACTTAGTACATCTATCAAGAAGATATTACTTAGATTTCAAATGAAATAAATTTCAATAATAGTTTAATAAGTAAGAAAGCTTTTGGAACTAAGGACTTAGAGTTACAGCCTCAGATTTGTTCTTGGCCAAAGCCTAGAAGCCATTTATTTCCCAGATGCTCAGAAAGTATGTGAGCAAAGGGCACAACTGTTTGTGTGTGTGTGTGTGTATTTTTTAATGAGATGCTATAGTTCTGCTATTAGATTTAAGGTGTAATAAGTCAAGCAGGTCTTATAACATACAAGTTAACCTGCTTATCTTAAAGCTTTACATTTCCTTTGTGCTAATTAAATTTCTAGAAATTGCGTCATCAAAGTCCCTTATACCTACTTTTTTTTTTTTTTTTGTAATTTGAGGAGAATTTAATTGCGGGACCATTTACAAAAGCACACGCTGGGTTTCTGGTTGACAATTTCAAGGTAGTAAGAGTGGGCTGGCTTTCTACCCTGTGACAGGCAGAATTCTAAGATGACGTCCAAAGAGTCACAACCTGGTTGAATCTCCTGCCCTTGAATATGGAAGGACCCTGCGACTTGCTTCTAGCCAACAGAATACAGCAGCAGTGAAGAATGTCACTCCTATGGTTGAGTTACATGGTGTGAGGCGCTGGCTGGCTGATGGAAGAAGAGGTTCTCCTGCTGGCCTGGAGGAAGTGGGCTGCCCTGTTGGGAAAGGGTCACGTAGCAGGGAAGTACAGGTGGCCTCTAAGTGCTGCGAGTGGCCCTCGGCTGCCAGGCAGCAAGAAAGCAGGGACCTCCAGTCCCACAACTGCAAGAAACTGAATTCTGCCAATAACCACATGAACTTAGAAGTATCCCCCCAAGCTCCAGAGATGAACTGTCTGGCCCACACCTAAGTTGTTGCCATGGAAGACCCCGAGCAGAAGAGTCAGCCGAGCCAGACTCCTGACTCCTAGGAACTATGGCCTTATACCTACTTCTGATCTTTATCTGCTGTTACTACAATTACTGCTCAAAGCTGACTCCTCTGTGGTACCGTATCAAGTGACTTATCTGAGGGCCACACAGCCAGAGTTAGACTGGTAGAACTGGGACCAAATACCAGCCTTCTTGACTCCCTTTTCAGAGCCTATTCTACAAAATGACGGTGTCTCTTTAAATTCTAATCCATAATTACTTTAATAAAAAATGGAGACATAAAAGGTCTACCTCAAGCTATGAGATATGGAGCACAGGCTAAGCGAAACCAGAGAAAGTTAAGACCTGCCAAAAGCCTTGCCAAGGAGAATTATATCAAGGTAGGAACTTTGCTTTGGTAAGGCACCATTCAGAGTACATGCAGGCTAGCTATAACAGTAGTTTCCCACCGAAGCAGTCCTAACTCAAGCATAATGAATTATCTAGTATAACACATAGGTTACTAGACATGGGAGTCAGAAGGCCTGGATATATATTCTAAGTCTGCATAACCCTAAGAATATGATAAATTTCTGAGCCTCTTCATTTGTAAAACAAATACCTAAAACACTACACTACCTAAAACACAAGGCTGTTGAAGAAGTGAAATGGAATTTCTTTTATCCCTTTTTAAAATACATATTTCTTCAGCAAGGACCATATGTAAAGCATTCCTGACATATGAAAGCATTGGAAATACAGGATGAAAAGAAAAGATCTCTGGGACATCCCTGGTGGCGCAGTGGTTAAGAATCCTCCTGCCAATGCAGGGGATACGGGTTCGAGCCCTGGTCCAGGAAGATCCCACGTGCCGCGGAGCAACTAAGCCCGTGCGCCACAACTGCTGAGCCTGCGCTCTAGAGCCTGCAAGTCACAACTACTGAGCCGGCGTGCCACAACTACTGAAGCCTGTGCACCTGAAACCCATGCTCCGCAGC